>NC_092413.1:197146100-197749100 GCF_040894005.1 Engystomops pustulosus
AGACCGACCAACAGCACCCCCCTAATTTGTGCTGCATGGAAGCCAGCGCAGCTGTGCCATATAGGGGCTGCGTGCGACACAATCCCGGTGCACACACTTCTTACCTGTGCAAGCTGTTTTAGCCATGAAGAACATGAACAGTCCGACTAAAGTGCGGCGCAAAGCCCTTTTAGTCTCATTTTTGGATAGCACTATACCTGCCTACATACTTACTAGCCATATGTGGTAGACTGAAAGTGGTAGAGTTAAAAGTGTTTATAACTTACTGTTTGGACATATTTATAAGAGTCAACTTTTAAAAATACATTTTAAAAAGTCTCTACTCTCCTACACATAGAACCAACTTCAACCTTTGTAAAGGTTCTTTTGGACTTCATGTTCAGTGTTGGGCAATTATGATATATCTGAGCCACATATTGGTGTAAGGTGTATTTTTAAATTTTTTTTCATAAATTTTCTACAAAAACTATTGGTCAAAGTAATGGGCAAATCAACATCCAAAATAAATGTAACACTACCATGAAGGATGCAGGTCTTAGTAGCTCTCTGGGAGATGAACAATGACAGGCTGCGTTAAGCCAATGGCCAACATTTATTAAAAGCACTTGCACCGGTTTTATGCACTGTGTACGCCACGCCACAATCCTGCATATAAAGGGGCATTCCGGTGCACCACATTTAATACAGTGACTCGACAGATTTGTGTTATACTCTCTATGTTAAAGGTGCACCAAAAAAGTTGGTGCACACTTCTCGAGCAGTGAAGGGGGTACCAGATTAATAAAGACCCTGCACCACTTTTAATGAAACTGGTGCCCTCTGCACTCCACAGGGAGCACATAGCACAGACTGCACTACTTTTGAAAAAACATGGACCAATAAGTTTTCAACACCCATGAACAAATTGCCAGTTTACCAGTGAATGCCAGAAAGTCCCACAATAACAGCCTTCTTGTAATCCAGTCATATATACAATTTAGTTCAAATACTTGTGTTACATCTGTGCTTGTTCGGGCTTCAGAGCCATCCACTGTCCATAAAGTAAGACTGAGGACGCACTGATGAGTGGGATTTTGTTTCATTCTGTCCTTGGCAGTCTGAACTCTAGCTGATTTCCCCCCACATTCATCTGTCACTGTGTTTGCACTTTATCGCATGGGAACGTTGACCAGTTTTCACCAACCACTTAGAGTAAACTGGGCAATTTGGTAGCTTGTAAGGGGTAATCCAATCCATCCACACTGTCCATCCATTAAAACTTGGCTATTTTTTTCTACCAACTTCAAAATCTGACTTTTCACTTGAGGATCACCCCACTGATGAGGAGTGATGGCTGGGTTGTGCCTAGTGCTTCATCCGCCCATGAACTATTAGCCGGATGAAGCCCTATACGCAAAAGAGTTGTCGCTCCTCCCCAGTGGGGTGTTTCTCACGTCCTCTCTCCCATGTGGTTACACGATTCAAGATGATTTCAAGATATGGGTGAGGGTCTTTCTTTCTTCATCTACATCGGACTATTTGACTACATTGTAACATGTGAATAGAACACAACCCTATAGAAGCCACCACATTTGTCTTATCCATCAACAAAATAATAACTGTGAGGAGAAGATGAAAACCTCTAAAATACCATTGTTTTGAGCAGTGCCATTCTCATTCTTTTTATGATGTGACTTAGGAATGTCTGATACAAAAACCCATAATGCTACAAATAAATGAATATAATAAAACTCAATGTCATTAGTCAAAAATGGAGCTTAATTAGTTTGATTTTATGATGCACAAAATGTTATGAGCTTTCTAAAGTAGGTGGAGTTATCACCAAGATGGCCGCCACTGAAAACTTTTTATGATGCACAAAATGTTATGAGCTTTCTAAAGTAGGTGGAGTTATCACCAAGATGGCCGCCACTGAAAACTACCAGTCCCATGATCCTTAAGATTCTTAGTAACTCCTCCTACCTCTTATGCTCTGCTCCCTCTGATGTTTTAACAGCCTGTCCCGCTCTGTTATCATAGTAATGAGGTATAGCTGCCATCACTCTACATTACCCCACTGAGATGACCCACTGAGATGACTCACTAAGATGCACTGCAGCCAACAGACTACAGCCTAACATAGTGGTGATCACATGACCTGTCCAGGCAGGTGCAGGACATGTGATGTGGACATGTGACCAGCGGCCATCTTCTATCCTGAGTCTACTCCATGTGGAGAAAATCAATGGACTGGTTAAAGGGCCGGTTACAGTGAATGTCCACAGCATTTTTCTGCTGAGGGGAGCAACATTTTTAATAACAACCAATTACTTATTATCTTAGATTTTAAGGACCCATTTGTATATGGATTATGATTATTCCTCATATACCCCTTTAATGCTAAAACAAATGACACTGGAACAATGGAGGTTACAGACAGATACCAGCTGTGCTGGAATCAGTAGTGATACCTTTTTAAGGATGTGAGGAAATGCAGTTGATGAAGATGGATAAAGGTTCACCTAAAATGTCATCCTTCAGAGGCTGAAGCACCGGTGAAAGCAACTTGACTGAAAGTGTGTTAACACAATTAGTTATCACATAAATGGGCATTTCCCTGTACTCATTCACACTACAGACTTAGTGTTTTCGGGTTGAGCCAGTCATGTTAACCAGCGATGCATCTGCACTGTGTTTTCTGCCATTGTGTTCCTTATCGTAACAAATTTTAACCACAATACTGTAAAACGGCTACTTGGTCCTTTTTACTTCCTTCTCCAAGGAGGATGTAAGACATCATGGGGCCATAAACCCATTTGAAAATATGACCTCAATGAGATACTATCATAAGAGAGTTTTTATGTTCTCTCTGTGTTTGTGTGGGTTTCCTCCGGGTCCTCAGGTTTCCTCCCACACTCCAAAACATACTGGTAGGGTGATTAAATTGTGAGCCCCATTGGGGACAGGGACTGATTTGACAAGTTCTGTGCAGCGCTGCGTAATCTGTGTGCGCTATATAAATAAAGAATTATTATTATATTTATTATTAATTTTATTATTTTTCAATTGTTCTTATTCATTCGAGTGACTTGACCTCAAAGTTTTATTGCTATTGATTGGCATATCCCCAAATTACCTTTACCGTTTATTTTTTTTCTTATATATTTATGGGTAATTGTGCAATTAACATAAAGGAATCAGCCAGTCACATTTCTGCTGGTGTGTAATGAGGCCCCTGATGTTAATTCAGCAGGAGAAAGCAAACGAGAGAGATTTCACAACAATGCTATAAAGTACCCCCCAGTGACACATCCTGTCAAAGGACTCAAAGGGAAAAAGTGCTGAATATAGCTGCTAGCAAACTCACTTTATAGAGTCCCATAACAATGCCACAATACAAGGACATTAACCCACTGGTTGCTGAGGCTCCGTGAATAGCATTGCTTTGTGTTCAATCGGTTCACCCTCGGCCTCGGCGAGGGATTTTGGCAATAGATATTTAGGACACAAATTTAATAGCAATTAAAACACCTGTTAGGAAGAAAAGCTACAAAGCGCTGCTCACCCGGGAGGAAAGGCTGCAAAAAGGGGGACGGGAGGAGAGCTCCACAATTTCAAAAAGACTCCAACAAAAAAGGCAACCACTGGATGTGGGCCGGAGCACCTTCTATAGAGACGGAGGCTGAGCCAGTCATTCAGGGAAGCTTTACACCAAATTGGCACAAGTGGCGAGAGGAGTTTAATTTTTTTTTTATAATATTTTTTAAAAATCACCAATATTTTTTTTATATGTAATTTTTTTTATTTGTAGAATTGTCAGAGACCCCGTTACAATTTAACATTTAAGACAAATTAAATCACAAAGTCAACATTTACCATATGGATATAAATGTCTCTTTGAGGTAAAAAAAAAAATAATAATTTTAATAAAATAATTTTTTAAGTTGCCATAATTTGCTTCATATTTATTAAATGGCACACAATAGACCGTAAGCTCTTGCGAACAGGGCCCTCATCTGACTACATTTTACTCTGTAATGTCGTATTTTATTTTGTATATGTCCCCCATGATCTGTACAGCACTGCAAAATATAATGGCGCTTTATAAATAAAGATTTATTATCATTTATGAACGTGTGAGATGTACCAAGCTGTCTGCACCACATTTATTAACCTCTTAAGGACGGAGGGTTTTTTCGCTCAATTTTCACTCTCCACCTTCAAAATATCCATAACTTTTTCATTTTTCCGTGTACAGAGCTGTGTGAGGGCTTATTTTCTGCGTAACAAATTTTGCATTGGTAAATCTGGTGTATGGAGGAAAACCACGCCCACTTTCTCATAAAAGTGTAAAACATGTTATGTAAAATGTCCCAAAATTTTCCTGAATGAAGCCCAAAAGTCACACAGCGCCATTTTTCAACTTTTTGGTTCAAGGCTTTATAAATTTCCCCTCAATGTATTATAAAAAAAAAAAATTGCCTATCGAAGTCCATCCGGGGACCAAGGCTCTTTCCCAATTCCTTAGAGGACTAGTAAGTAAAAACTCAATATGGAGGCTGCTATGGTCTATTTCTTATGGTTTTCTAATTTTATCTAGTGGGCCAGTATGAAACTGGTTGTGGACATTCCACAATAATTCTGTCACATGTGTCCCCTGCCAGTGATAAGTTCACAATAATGTCCTTATATTCTGGGAGATTTAACATTAATGTTAATGAATGTA
This sequence comes from Engystomops pustulosus, assembly GCF_040894005.1. Taxonomy (NCBI): domain Eukaryota; kingdom Metazoa; phylum Chordata; class Amphibia; order Anura; family Leptodactylidae; genus Engystomops; species Engystomops pustulosus. The sequence continues at coordinate 197,150,806 of NC_092413.1, forward strand.
TACAAGCTAAGGAGAAATGCGGGCCCTAGTCTGACTACTCCTGGTTTGACAAGGAGTCCCTTCTTCCCTGCTGTACAGCAATGACAAACTGTATTCATGTTGAAGGGGCTCCTTGCATCATATACCACTATGATGCATGGAGTGCTGTCCTCTGCCTTGTGGTCAGTCTGTGAAATCCCACAGGTGCATGGTTTGTTTTTCATGGACAGACATTACTTTACTTCATCTCCGTGACTTCTTAGCCTTCAAATATCCATTTCTCCATAATCCTGAATCTCCTTGAATATAGAAGAACATCAATGTGATTGTTATACTGTCCTGTGTAACAGATTGGTGGCAGCGTGTGGACCTTAATCCTCATGACAGGTACCATTTAAAGGTCTCCACTCATTGGAAACGGAGAAACGTAAGAGAAATGTAAGATTTGGACCTTACTCTCCTTACCATAGGCATAACTACCATAGGTATCTGGGTATTGAGTGTGTATATGTGATGTGTATATGCTGAATGTCTGTATATGGTAGTTTATGTATGTATGTATATACTGTATGTACGTATATATGTTTTATATATGTTGTGTGTGATTATACATATATGTATATTTATTTAAGGGGGAGGGGGGCCTCAATTTAGACGTGCTATGAGGTCCTGCCTCTCCTAGTAACATCCCGGGCACTTAACTAGTTTTACCCACAAAAGCAAAATCTGAACTGAACTGTATAAAAATGGCATCACATGCAGCACCATTCAACATCATCTGAAAACTTGTGATAACAAGTAACTTTCTGATACATAATATAGATGATCAATTTAGGTAATTTTGTCTCAGAAAAACTACTTAATATTGACTTATATTATTTTTTTTTTGGTAAGGGAACTGTGCAGAAAAACAGGATACATTGTGAAGAGCCAACTGGCAACAGATAAATGGATGCAGATATTGAGCCCTAGAACTGAACCCCCCAGACCTTCCCTACCTACTTACTCAAAACCACCATAGGTGGTAGCCAGTAACTGGGCGACAGTCCCTGCTTAACCCTAAGGGATAACAACAGATGGAGACAAGACAAAAAATGAACAACAAAAGTCGGCAGAGCTGAGTGAGAAATTTTGAGGACAACAAAGTACCAAATCGATAGACAATACGGAAAACCAGAAAGGCAAGTCAAGGGGTCAGAAGATACCAGCTATGAGCAAACAGAATAAATGTAAGCTTGGTTAAGTATGAAATATAATAAGCATTGAGAACTGATTCCCAGGACTTTTTAAATGATTTCAGAATCCTGGTTCCAACACTGATCGGATATGGATTCTCTCCATTACAGCAGGTTAAATGCTAACAAACTAGGGAGGAAACTACTGAGGGGGTGTATAATTAATCAGTGGTGCAAGAAAGAAAAAGGCCAATACTATGTACCACAATATACAGTGTAGAGTAATAGAACTAATGGAAATTACCATGTAGACAGCACCACGGCTTTCTACAGGCTGTATATGGTATTGCATCCCAGCCCCATTCATTTCAATGGAACTGACTTGTAATACCAGACATATACCATATTATCTTTTTTATAAACTGCATTAATAATATATAGTGATACTTGCACTGTATATAGAAATGTGTACATTAAACAACAGGATTTTAATGAAGACTAAAGTTAAGTACAGAAACTGATGGCGTTGCAGCCTAGAATAGCGCGGAAAGGACATTATATTATCTTGATGCGTCCATGGATGGGCCCCAGACCAGTATAGGCCTATATTTATACGTGACCATATAAATATGTATGGCTTCTGATTATCATAATGAGGCAGAAGATTTGTGAACGGAGGTGACAGGCTTTGTCCAATAATGTATTTATAGACCCTGAATAAATTTGCTTCTGATATCCTTTCACACCGAGTTGCCAAAAACAGGGCAGACATATGTTAAAAAATAATGAAGGCAGTGAGTATTAGGTCCATTTACATGCAGAGAGGCAGCAGCAGCTGTGGGGAAGGACAAAGGCTCAGGGGTGAATTATTCTGTGGAGTCATAATTAGGATATAATCCTTTGGGACACTGATACCGAGTTAAACTGGATGTGATCTGCCTAGCGTCAACTTTCTATCCGTAAGTCCTTCTGTGTGGGATTGCTGATACTTGTGGTCCCTGTTTATCAGTCTGAGTGTATGACACGAGGGCGATGACCACGCACACAGTATTCTTATAGATTGGGATGTGTTACATTTTTTTGGGCTCATTTACTAAGGGTTTCGCGAATATTTCCGATGTGCCCTGAATTGCCCCGGGTCCGGGCGCACGCAATCGGATTGTGGCGCATAGGCACCGGTATGCATGCAACAGAAATCGGGGGGGGCTTGGCCGTCGGACAACCCTGACGGATTCGGACGAACCAAAGAATTTATTTGCAAGACACATACTCACATACACCGGGAAGAAGAAGGTGAACCCCGGCGGACCTCGGCGCAGAAGCGACGGATGCAGAAACTCGGGCACACGGGCTTAGCGAATCACAGCAGACCCAACTCCTCATTGGAAAACGCACCACGTTATCACGACTGGACCGGGTAAGTAAATCTGCCCCAATATCTTCAAATATGCTGTTTTTTAAATTTTATTAGAACATGTCAATTTTGTTTGTTTATTTATTTTATTTTGTTTTTGTAACCTAAATCAGTGGGAATATATGAAGTCATGAAATAATTACAAAAAATAAATAATAATAATTAACTATAAATAACTATAATGTTTTTAATAATTACAGCAACAATGGTAATTATAACAATAATGTGAATAACAATATAAAAATAATAATTATAATTTTATTTCATTCTTTTTTATTATTTTTACCTTGATTATTATTAAGGGGGTTTTCCCACCAAACAAGTGAGGCCCTATCCACAGAATAAGGGGAATTTACCACCAAACAAGTTACGCCCTATCCACAGAATAAGGCCTTACTTGCTGATCAGTGGAGGTTCCAGTGACCTCCCACAGACCCCGATGGGGTCCGAGACTCACACCGATCATCAAGTTAGGCCCTTTCCTGTGAATAGGGCCTAACTTGTTTGGTGGTAACCCCCATTAAAGGGGCCTGTGGATAAAATAACAATAAAAATAATAAATATAATTAAATAGTATACAAATAATATTAAAAGGGTTTTCCGGGTGTTAAACAAAATAGGTGTCCTGGGGGGCTGTGGAAAAAAATGTATACTTACCTTCTCCGGGGCTTCTGCGCAGCTGCCCTTCAGTGACATGCCCCTGTTTGTTTACAGAATCAGGCACGCTCTGCTTCGACAACTAAAGCCCGCCTAGCACGCCCACCCATGGCGGGTGAGTGTGCCAGATAGGAGGAAGTTGTCGTAGAAGTGTGTTTTAATAATAATAATCTTTATTTATAAAGCGTCATCAAAATTTCGCAGCGCTTAACAAATCATAACAAATTATATTCATTAATTTTATTGTTATTTTATTATTATTGTGTCTTTTTGTATATGATTATATTTTATGTCTTACTGTTGTCATTCTCGGCACTCGTTATTATTTTTATATTTTTTATTAATTAATAATTTGAATATTAACGCTTTTCTTTGTTTAAGTATCATTATGCTTATTATTATTTTGTTGTTTTATAATATATGCAGAAATGATAGTATCAGACATTTCATAGTTGTCCAGGACCCCAACCAGTGACACCCAGCCAGTGCTGATCATGGGTGCTAAATATTTAAATGCCTCTTGCAAAGACCAGAATCACATGTTACAGAAGAACTACAATTAAGTGCCTGTTACATTTTACAGAAAAATCGGAGAAGCCTCAGCAAGGGAATCATCTTTAATGATTTATCATACGATCATTGGAATTACTATAATAGGCGATTTTTCCATAAACTTTCCATTACCACAGATATTTCCAGACATGAAGAATACAAATCTTCCCCATCCTTCTGCTGTGTAAATCTAGGCGTCCTCTGCTGAATGCTAAACTGTAGCAGCGTCTCGTACGATCCTGCGTATAAACGCTGAGCCAGGATTTCTTGCCCTAGATAGAGATATACAAGTAAAGTTCAAGCAGTAAAGGCGGCACATTTACAGTTTGTGGTTGTCTAGAGAACCTGCTTAGCCTAACAAAACATTCTTTTATACCTTCTAAACTTGTTATTGGATGTTGTCTATTACATTTAACAGGAACCTTCAAAGCACCGGGCTAGAACGCAGATCGGGTACATAAAAAAGCGAAGGAGAAAGAAAGATATTGGTCAGAGGCCAGGGAAGTAGCTACGAGGGGATGAGAGCTAGCTGTTGTATCATGGTCATTTTTTATGTCCATCACTGGGGGATACAGCTGACACCTGTAGCCGAAACGATAGGTACAGCTTCTGTGCCCACGGCATCCATATGGTGTACACTTAGTACTTACTACATAACTCCAGCTCCATAAAAGCACCAGCGTATATCAAGTGTCGCTAAGCAAACTCTACAGTCACGATGTGTAGTGAAGAATTGCAACTTAATAATCATTTCTCCAAATGCAAAATGTTTAAATAATAATCTTTATTTATATAGCGCCATCAAATTCCATAGCACTTTACAAATCAAGGACATTTTCCACCAGACTTACCGGTGGTAGACACCTATTTTCTTATCCTTTGCCAGGTCTGTTTGTCAAATTAAACTTCTTTATAAAAATATGGTAATGAGCTGGACACTCTTCGGCCTACGTCAGCCGAGCTCCTTCTGGCTCCAGACACTTATCAATTATACACGCCCCCATAATAAAAATGAATAGTCTGTCTTTCCCGAAGTGCTGCAGACAGCCAGCGACATCACCCGTCTCACCTCTCACCAAGTCACACGCATGCGCAGTAACACTTTCCTCGCACAGCCGGCTTGGACCAGACCAGGTTTCGTTTCACACTTGCCTTCAGCTGGCTTCACAAGAGAAGTGTTACTGTGCATGCGCGAGACAGCTGGGTGACGTCACCGGCTGTCTGCAGTGCTTGCGAGAAAAACAGACTATAAATTTTTATTACGGGCCCAAATAATCGATAAGCCGCGGGAGCCAGAAGGCGTTTGGCTGATGTAGGCCGGAGAACCTCTGGCTCTTTACCATATTTTTGTAAAGTCGATTTCTTTGCCGAGAATAAGAAAACAGATGCCCAGTGCCTCCTAAGGTAATGAGCATGATAGTGGGGACAGTCTACCACCAGTAAATCTGGTGGTAGATGTCCTTTAAGTTCCCAACCCAACTGTGAAGAATTTAGGGCAAGTTCAAAAAGCGGATTTTGACGGGGGACTTTCTGCCACAAAAATATATGTTAAAATTTCACTCCCATGGGAGACTGATATATCCTTTTTTTCTGCAAAACGGACAACATTCTCTATTTTGTTATGAGAAACCTGATAAAGTTGACAGTAATATGTACATTTTGGCAATAGTTTTTGAATGAAGGCTACTGAAGATGATGAAGCTAATTTGTCCCAAACTTTTGAAGGGTCACATGATTGTGTTATCTAGCAACTGAGCATCAAATATGGACCACAGTAATGAAACCTATGCTGCATCCATATTTTTCACATTCCCATAGACCTCTATAGTATCCACGGGGACCTGTTAAAACACCCCCATTGAAATGAGTGTGTCAGTGTACGTTTTGATGTGGCAAAACTTTGAAATACATCACATAGTTACTGTATATACAGGAGACTAAGCATATTATATATCAAAATTATGTTTTTAAACATAATTATTTTATTTCCAGTTTCCCATTAGCATTATTATGAAAGTTGATTTTAGAAGGAAGGAGGTAATGGATAACACATGTCAAGCTTCTGGGGTAGTGAACCCCCTGGACCACCGCGGAAGATGACACAAGCCGACACCATGGACCGGAATCTAACTGGCACCCGCTTTTCACCAGAGCCTGCCGCAGAGCAGTTTGGACTTCCTGTGGCTTGGTACCACCAGGTCATTCCACAAGTGTGACTTGTCTGCGGTGGCAGCCAAGGTCGAGGTACAGAAACAGCAGGCAATCTCGTTGTCGGGGACAGGCAGGAGGTCAAGACAGGCGGCAACGTTTCAAGGTCAGGGACGGAGCAGGAGGTCAGTGCTGGAAGCGAAGGAACGGAATTGAGAACAGGTCCGGGTCACAACGGGAGGTCAATGCACGGGAATGAATCACAGGAGGAAGCTTTCTCTGAGGCGTATAGTGCAAAGATCTGGCGGGGAATGCTGGGAAGAGCCGGGTTTTAACTGATTCAGGGAAGTGACCAGCGCCAATCAGCGGTGCACTGGTACAATAAATCTGCGCGCTCCAGCATGAAGAGATGAGAGGATGGGGGGAGCGGGAGCCACGGAGAGGGGCACGTGTGTGCCTGTGACACGAGATGTGGGTCACAGGAGCACCCTTGACAACAAATAAGAAGATTACCGCAGTCATGTTTACTGGATCTATGAGTAAATGATGGACTTTGATGGTAGATTTCATTTAGAGAAAATAAGGAATATGTGGTTTGGACCATAAGATGTGGAATTTTAAATTATTAACTGAAAATATTCACCAAAAGAAGTGACAAAAATCAATGGCGAAAAATTATTCTTTTTATTATATATTAAAATCTGTTTATTTACTAAATCAACAACATTTTGTTGTCAAATTTTTTTCCACATAACCCCCCCCCCCAAAAAAAACCTCCCCTGCATCACCCATACATGGATATTGTGTTGAGAAACGCTCCCTAAGTGATCTCGCTGTAGCAGATACAAGCTAGACCTGATCCATTTTCTTCATCAAAAGAAAGAGCTATATGATATGAAAATGTGTGTAATCATAGCAAACAACATAATAAAACGTATGATCAAAGCCTCCCGACTGCAGGACCCAAGCATGAAATCAGCAGCACATTCATAAAGCAGACATCCAATGATATCCCAAAAGATATTATTACTCAAATAATACGGTTTGATTTTATTATAGAGGAGAAACTTCAAACTCTAACCCCCGCTGATAGCAAATGGCCGTGTTTGATTCCGCTTTGAAGATTAAAAATGGTCTAAACAAGTGAAAACTTTCCGAGAGCCAAGTCTTTTACTCTGAAATACAAGCGCATAAAACAATGCAAAACAACAACAAGTAAGGATCGATGAAAGCAGGATTGCAGAATCAGGCCGATCGTCTTACACAGCCGACCTGCACATGGAATAGTTCCCATGTTAGGTCTCTGCCCTGCCCTTTGACCCCCAGCAGTGTCTAATTGGAGAGTAGCCTGACCTCTGACCCCCATTGCTTACTTTCCCATTGGACTTGTTGCTGTGTGAAGCGCAGATTAGCCCAAAGTGTGTTCATCTTAATCATCGCTCTGCATTTCTGCATCTGTCCCTGATTGTTATTTCTCTAGGAAAAGATAATTTTTTTCCCCCTGGAAATTATGTTTTAATTGCATCATGGGAACGCCTCATTGTTCTGTCCGGTGGAAAGAGAACACAAGGGGTTTAGATGCATCTTTTATTATATTGCAGGATTTATGTTTATTTTTAGCCATTTTGTGGGTTAAATTAGTATCATCCAAAAATTTCTAGATCTAAAGAAAATATGAAAAAATGATTTGATTATTTTGGTCTAAAGTATGTGAAGAAAACAGTGAAGCACCAGTCCATGCAGTTGGTCCAATACTTAGATGGACCACCAACCCATGTATGTCAGAGAACATTAAGTGGACGTCAAAGAAATTTTGCAACCCTCACATGTATTTTATTTAATGCATAGATAATATAGCGGCTGTCAGTCACTATGTGAGGGTAGAGTAGTGGGCACCAAGAATGGATTTTACTGGTGGGTAGTGATGAGCTCTCCTCAACAGCAATATTGGTGTCCTTGCAGGTTCATCCAGAAGTCCAGATTCAAGTTCGGCTCAATCGCCCCCACTATATAGATGCCAGTGGCTCGTGTGCACCCCCATTTTACCAAATATCGTCGCTCCCCAATGACACAGTCACAACATCAGACTGCTTTGTGTTGGACCCATTCAGATTCGTGCATGGCCAAGTTCGGAACATAAAAGTTCCGTGCAGGTTCACATACTGAACTCAAACCTAAAAACTCTCCCCCACTGATAACACCAGCAGCGATCACGGCCATTACCGGAGGGGGTGAGCTTTCAGGTTTGATACCTGAAGCTGAACCCAAAAAAAACCTTGGGCCTGGACAGGTTTGCTTATCCCTACTGGTGGTAGAAAACAACGTAGTCTGAGATGTGGAGGACTGGAAAGTGTCTGCATTCTATGATGCAGTTAGTTCTTTTTTGGGTCACTTGCTTTTATTTCCTCTTGATGGATTACCTCACCTTTGTGTTTAGTCTCTCACTCTACCGCTAAAACCCTTCTTTCTAGTTGATAAGTCAAGACCTGACTGCTGTCCTGTGGCTCACTCACTTCTACTGGCAGCACGGAGGCTCAGTGGTTAGCATTACAGCCTTGCAGTGTTGGGGACCTGGGTTCAAGTCCCAGGGTCAACATCTGCAAAGAATTTGTATGTTCTCTGTGTGGGTTTCCTCCGGTTTCCTCCCATTCTTCAAAACATACTGGTAGGTTGATTAGATTTGGCTCCTGAACTAACATTAAACCACCAAACAACCATTACGCTAAACAATTACACTTTATCTAACTTTTTGGCCTACTCACCAAAACAGAAGAGGTAGGTTAAATTTAAAAAAGCAGGCCTACTCACCCTCAATTCTTTGTTCTTCCAGATGTCAGACTGGAAAATCCCTTTAAGGAACCAACAAGCAGACAATATTGGTCTTAAAACTGGTATAGTGGTAGTGAATGGAAATGCACTTTAAGATGAAGGGCTTTACTAACTCTTGGGGGTCTGTTTTGTTATCAGCAGGATTCCACATGTTTTATTTGCCTCTATCCGTCCTCAGAAGAAGAGTAAAGTATATGTTCTTGTATTATTCATATCATATATAGTGAGATATTCTGGGCAGTCCTCAGAAAAAACATCAAAAAGAAGCTTATAGTTTATAAAAGTGACTCACCTTCTACTATCACTGATTTGTTTGGAGACTTATTAAAATGCAACTTCAAAAATTAATCTTCTCCCAAGACAAATGCTAAGAAAGGTGATCAGATGTTCTAATGAACGTCATTACAATAACTTCTCAAGCCTCAAACTTTCCGTCATGTGTCTATATTGTGCTGCCCTTTAAAAAGTGTTATCCTGTGTATATGACTGATGTGTGAATTGATAAATCGCCTCCTTCACTTGTCTCATTCACCATCTGGCAGCGAGACAATTACACTTATTAAAGTTAAAAATAAGGGTGTTGTTATGCAAATTGGTACTATCCCTTTAACCACCCACCGACAGTGAAATCTAATGAAGAGCGTTCCTGCCTTGAAAACGGTTTAAGAATATTGAGAAAGAGGTTGGTTTTTTTTGCCAGGAACATTAACTATTTCTTGTCCTAAAAATAGACTATATTTAAAATTTTAGTTTTTTAGTCAGAATCAGTGTTGATCGGATGCGAACCACAAAGTTCAGATTTGTACCGAGTCTGGGTTTATCTCCACCCAGACCACCATTAATACCCTCAATTAGTTTTGGTAGTGATTGAGGGAAATTGTGGCACATTTACTTACCTGTCTTGTCGCGATCCCCACCGTGTGTTGTCCGATGAGGATTCGGGTCTGCCGCAATTCACTAAGATTGTGCACTAGATTTCCTGCATGTGTCGCTTCCCCTGCTGAGGTCCGCCGGAGTTCACCTTCTTCTTCCCGGTGTATGTGAGTGCTGATCTTGTAACACAATTTGCTTTTTAAATTCCTCAGTTTGTCCGAATCAATCGGGTTGTCCGACATTCCACGCCTCCCGATTTATGTCGCATGCAAGCCATCGCTGATGCGTCACAATCCGATCGCATGCGCCAAAACACGGGGCAATTCAGGGCAAAACGGAAAAATAAACCCTGAAACCCGGCAAAAATGCGGCATTCGGACCCTTAGTAAATGTGCCCCATTAACTCTTTAATTCACTGAGTCCACTGGCACTAGCCTGCTGGTGGTACAGGTCGCCACCTTTTTGGTTGGGATAGTTGCTCTGTATCATCAGGAGCGTCAACCTACCCCAAAATGGGGGAACACAGCCATGTAGGTGCGCATGTGCCTCTGGTGTTTGAAATTCTGTTTACCAGGGGCATTTAAATAGTTAATACCCACAACTGGTGCCACAGTCACCGGTGTTACTGGAGAGGTTAGGGTCCAGGTTCAGTACAGGTTCGCTTATCATTAGTTGGAATGTATCTTATTCTATAATTTTAATTAAAAAATTGTGGATATTATTCATGCCACGTCAATAAATGGGTAGTGTCTGGTAGGTAGTCTCAACTAAGGCAACACCTGACCCTTCACCAAGGAGCTGTTTACTACATAGTGGGTGGAGCCAAAAGCAGCTGACTCTTTCTACTGTGTAGTGGCCATTTGTAGGTACTGCAGAACCTCTGAGACGTTCGCTTTTGATTCCATCTAGTGAATTGTTGACAGCAGGTAGTAAACAGCTGATTAGTGTAGGGTTAAACATCATCCCTGGTAAGACAAAAAAGAGGGTTGTCCAGAGGTTGAAAAGATGGTTTTCTTACAAAAACAGCGCCACACCTGAACGTTGGTTGGTGCTGGTATTGCAGCTCAACTGTATAGGAATAAATAGAACACAATTGCAATACCACTCACTACCCATGGCCAGGAGAGGAGCTGTTTTCATACCTCCGGGCAACCTCTTAAAAGCATAACAAACACTGCAGTGATCATCAAAAATGTTTTAAAAAATCAATGGTAGAAATATTTTTAAAAAAATAATAGTATAATTGAATCAATGAAAAAAAATGCATTGCGCCCACCACTACCTAATCAATTTAATATTGATGACCTATCCTAAGGAAAGGTCATCCGTACCGAAATGTTTGGAACCCCTTCAATAACTATGTACAATTATATCAATGACTTGCACAGAGAGGTAATTTGTCATCTTGTCATACACAAGATCTCCGGCCATAATTAGAGGACATCATTTACAGAAGTAGGACTAGTGATGATGACTAGTGAAATGTTGAGTTTTAATGTAGGTTTGTAGTCAATCTCACAACAAAGCTAAAGAATCAGGATTTCTTTAATAAAAATAGGGTAACAATAGATGCAAATGTCTAATTACGCTATCTCCAAGGCAATTGTAGAAGCTCCATAGTCTGGTCAGCTTAGTCTTGTTTTTGAAGTCATGCTGGACCACATTGGACCATGTTTGACTATCCTAACAGAGTCTAATCCATTCTTCAGAAGGCTTCTTTAGATCTCCGCTCTCCTTCTTGGAGATCTTGCTGAGCAATCCCAGCACCCAGTGGTGGAAGAGAATTCTCTCGTCAGCAGGAGCTTCATTCTCTCCGAAAGCATGCTGAGAACTTTACTTACATAGTCTACAGATTGTGGTCAAGCTACTGCTGGGGTTTGGGGTACAGAACAGATAAATGGGATCTATGGAGTAGACATACCTGGAAGTAGAGAAAATAGTTCTTTAACAACTAATCATAGGACTGAAAACAAGACTTTTAGGGTTTTAAAATTAGTTATCATGGGTAATGAATGATATGTGACTTATGTTAAGTCTTAGGTTTTAAAAGGGTGACAAAATCTACACTAAAAAAGTTAATTTACATTTTGTCATCTAAATAAAATACTGGAGAGCTTTCTACATAATAATCAATGAATATTTCACTTTTAAATAATAAATGTGTTTTCCATTTTTTTTCTAGGGGGCCAAGGAAAAAAATCTTTTTAGCTTTCTCAGCACCTCTGTTTCCACAGTGGGTTCCCCACTAAGCCCCTTGACCTTCCTGGCTGGTTGAAAAAAGTAATTGCTTAAAGCGCAACTGTAAAGTTATAATGATTTTACCAAATAATTATTATGTGACAGAATGATGTCTACTTTGTGCTGCTTGTCCTTTTCTTTCCAAAGTTATGGCATTTTCTGCTCTTAAAGTGTTTGACAAAATCTTTCTCACCAGAGATGAAATGGGCGGAGACTAATGTCTGTCAGTCTGTGCCCTCATGCTGAGTCCAGTTAGCTCGCCCACAGATCCCATGATGCCTTGTGTTCTCTCTCAAAGTAATTTAGCAATAAATCCATTTAGTTTCCCACAAGTAAATCCACTGAACAATGCACAGTGCACATACATGATGTATATGGTGACAGCCTGGCAGTTCCCATCACATGGAGGAACAGGGGATATGCACAGTACTGTACATACAGTATGTATATGGTAACAGCCTGGCAGCTTCCATCACATAGAGGAGCAGGGGACATGTACAGTACATACAGGATGTATATGGTAACAGCCTGGCAGCTTCCATCACATGGAGGAGCAGGGCACATGTACAGTACATACAAGGTGTATATGGTGACAACCTGGCACCTTCCATCACATGGAGGAGCAGGGCACATGTACAGTACATACAGGATGTATATGATGACAGCCTGGCACCTTCCATCACATGGAGGAGCAGGGGACATGCACAGTACATACAGGGTGTATATGGTAACAGCCTGGCAGCTTCCATCACATGGAGGAGCAGGGGACATGTACAGTACATACAGGATGTATATGGTGACAACCTGGCACCTTCCATCACATGGAGGAGCAGGGAACATGTACAGTACATACAGGATGTATATGGTGACAGCCTGGCAGCTTCCATCGCATGGAGGAGCAGGGGACATGTACAGTACATACAGGATGTATATGGTGACAGTCTGGCACCTTCCATCACATAGAGGAGCAGGGGACATGTACAGTACATACAGGATGTATATGGTGACAGCCAGGCAGCTTTCATTACATGGAGGAACAGGGGACATGTACAGTACATACAGGATGTATTTGGTGACAGCCTGGCAGTTACCATCACATGGTGGAGCAGGGGACATGCACAGTACATACAGGATGTATATGGTGACAGCCTGGCAGCTTCCATCACATGGAGGAGCAGGGAACATGTACAGTACATACAGGATGTACATATTAACAGCCTGGCAGCTTCCATCACATGGAGGAGCAGGGGACATGTACAGTACATACAGGATGTATATGGTGACAGCCTGGAAGCTTCCATCACATGGAGGAGCAGAGGACATGTGCAGTACATACAGGATGTATATGGTGACAGCCTGGCAGCTTCCATTACATGGAGGAACAGGGGACATGTACAGTACATACAGGATGTATTTGGTGACAGCCTGGCAGTTACCATCACATGGAGGAGCAGGGGACATGTACAGTACATACAGGATGTATATGGTAACAGCCTGGCAGCTTCCATCACATGGAGGAGCAGGGGACATGTACAGTACATACAGGATGTATATGATGACAGCCTGGCAGCTTCCATCACATGGAGGAGCAGGAGACATGTACAGTACATACAGGATGTATATGATGACAGCCTGGCAGCTTCCATCACATGGAGGAGCAGGGGACATGTACAGTCCATACAGGATGTATATGGTAACAGCCTGGCAGCTTCCATCACATGGAGGAGCAGGGGACATGTACAGTACATACAGGATGTACATGGTGACTAGCCTGGCACCTTCCATCACATGGAGGAGCAGGGAACATGTAATAAGTGGAAGAAATCCATGTACACCAGTTACATGAAGTCTATAGCCTGTGCTGTATGTCCACTAAGGGTTAGTAGTTTATCTGCACAGGGCACAAAGTGCCGATCACAAGGTGGGAGAGGGGTGCAGCATGAGGTGAAGAGAGAGAAAGTTCTGTACAATCACAGACTGGGATGGAGGGACTAATCTTCTACCTCACGATTCTGTGCAGGAGACATCTGTATCCACAGTCCTGTACACATGCAGCTCTGCTACATACACAGAGAGAACTCTGTCACATGACCTCCTCTATAAGCAGGGAGCAGCAGCTCCTCCCCTCTCATGAAACCGACTAATAAACAAACTGTAAACAAACTACAGATTCACAGGGCTCATCATCACATGGAGATGAAGCAGCTACTGTAGTATTGTGGTAATCTGAGGGGTAAAGCAAAAAAAACTGCTGTATATAGGTAACAAAGATAATAGGCAAAGTTGTTTTACATCCCAAGAGCCATTTATTTGTGGGAAAAAAACTTTAGTGTTATTCTTTAATTTAAAACCTTCCCTACCACTTTACCTTCCGATGTTTCCAGGCCCTGCAGTGCTCTAGTACATGTCTCCAATAAAGCTGAAAGCACTAGATGAAGCCACTCAACCAATCACTGATTGGAGAGGTGACCTCAGTAAACAGTTGACTAAGCCATCTCTTCTAGTCCTACCTGTAGAGTAGGTAGTAGTGGTAAGTAGTGCACGTGGGCACTGGAAACATCGGAAGGAGAGATGACCAAATCATTTTTCCATAGATTAGCTATGAATAGATGATTTTAAGGCACCAAATCAAATCTGAATAATTTGTAATTCGCTTCTGATGAATCTTGTATAATGGATCTCTTCAAATATCCATTCAATGGACATTTGATGGTTTCTGTTACCGTCTGTGTGGACCTCGTCTGTTTCGGCTTTTGCAATAGTTGTTTTACTAAAAAACGGAAAATGTAAAAGTTCATTAAGAAATTTTAGGAAGTGAGATCTTATTTATTTAAAAAAAACTTGTGTTTTAAAAGACTACAAAGGGTAATGTACTAATCTCCCGGACAAATAAAGCAACATCTGTTCGGATCAAATAAATTCAGACCCGGATACTTTTGTGACTCTCTCAATATATGTTTTTCACCCAATCTTGGTGAAAAATATTACAAGGTTAAATAAGGGAAATTTTCATGACTTTATGGACAGATATTTTTGAATTTGTCTTCCTCTTTTTCTTACAAGAACCCATCATATATCCGGCTCTTGGAGAGAGACATCCCATAATCCATATAGGTGCCTATACAAAGTAATAGAGACTGCTCTATACACTTCACGCATGGTCTGATCTATCCAGTATTAGCCATCAATGTTCAGGAAGTCATCTGTGTTCTATTTCCTACGAATATTTCCAAATATAGTTTTACCCTTTCAACATTTTCCTGGCAGAGAATTAGAACATTTTTTTCGGCTTTTTTGCGTGACATATATAAAAATAAAGAACATGGATAAGGTATTTTATTCATTTAAGTGATCCATCTGAGAGCAGGGCGCTATGTGAATTCCACAGAGAAGGGCAGGTTTGAATTAGATCGGCCATTTTTATAATAAACATATCAGATTTCAGACATTTTTTTAATTTTTCTTTAATGTGTTGTGGCTTATACAGTAGACAGAACTATGCACCGAATTCTGAAGCTAATGTACATTCATCTATGGCTTTATAATAAAGGAATTCAGCGTTAAATGGGAAATTCTAACTGAAAAGGGGTTTGCTGGACTGAAAACTTTCAGTAGGGTACCCCATTAATAAGTGATTGCGGGGAAGCATCACCCATATCTCCACCTGTCAGCTGTTTTACACTACAGCGGAGCCACAACTACACAGGTCCATCCATAGTATAGGGGTTGTCCTTTGCTTACTGAAATGCAGCGAATGGTGTATGGTTCTTTGTATTGTCAGACTGATCCTTCTTGGGACCTCCAGAAAAAATATATTCTTGGAGCCTATCCTTTATCATCCTCTAGTAAAAACACGCTACTAGCCTCCAAAACTGGACTTCCGCAACTCTGATATACAATATTGGGGCTCATTTACTTACCCGGTCCTGTGGCGATCCAGCGGCGCGTTCTCCGACGAGGATTCAGGTCTTCCGGTGATTCGCTAAGGTTGTGTGCCCGATGTCCACTAGGTGTTGCTGCTGCACCGACTTCCGCCGAGGTCCGCCGGAGTTCTCCATCCTATTCCTGGTGCATGTAAGTGTGTGTCAAGCAACACTTTTTTTTTTTAAATAGCGCAATTTTTCAGAATCCAACCGGTTTTCCAACAGTCACGCCCTCGTTTTTCGTTGCATGCAAGCCGGTGCCGATGCAACACAATTCGATTGCGTGTGCCAAAAACCTGGGGCAATTCAGCACAAAACGTAAAATTTGGAAAACCTGGCAGAAAAACGCGATTCGGACCCTTAGTAAATGTGCCCCATTTTGTTAGACCATGAGCAGCAATTCAGGTGTAATTCCCTTTATCAGAGAAGCATGGAACTTTGGACATTTGTGGATATTTGAATATTCCCCCTATGCAAACTCAACACTTCTCACTTTATTTTACATCAAACGTTAACTTAATCTATAGTGTTTTGTTACATACATTCTGTTTAATATTGCTGTATCTGTATAGACTAGTAGAAAGGGTTAATAAACATTGAGACATTTCTCACTGTTTATCTCTAAGCAGATTGTTTTGCAGAAGATTAACAGACTTGCTTACCGGACAAGAAGACAGCCTGACCTTTAGAATAACAGGTGATGTCTGGAATGTTGTTTATACTTTAGAAACTTTCCTGCCACAGAATGGGGGAATGCCTTGTCATTGTTTTTGTACTGAAATGGAACAACTCCTGTTGTACCCCAAGATCCAGTCGTGCATGAGCCTGCTGCTCTATTCATCTCTATGGCAATGGTAAAGTCAGCCAATTGCCCCATGTACAGCCAGCCGCTCTAGTCATCTTGGGGTACAACGGTATACTACTAAAACTCATCTTGTAATAATAATTCTTTATTTATTGGACAAGTGTCTTTTTTCAACCGTATAAACTATGAAACTATATAGTGGTATGTTTTAGAGTGTGGGAGGTAACCAGAGGAACCAGAGGAAAGCCATGAAAACACAGAGAGAACACACAAACGCTTTGCAGATGTTGACCTGGACGGGACTTGAACCCAGGACCCCAGTGCTGCAAGTGCTACTCACTGAGCCGATAGGCTGCCCATATCTTCTTACTCCTCAGTAATCTCAGTCCACTAAGGAGCCTGACAATTGTAGTGAAGTGACGGCTCTCCACACTCCATACACTAGTGAATGTCATAAGTCAATTACAATAATTCAGCCACAGAAGTCACAGAAGACAGAAAAACACTTTAAATACCCATACGGAGCATGAAATATACTTTTTAGTCCTCTTGGCAATGCAGTCTGCTCTACTCATGTGACAGATTACAATAACCACAAAATGATCACTGTATAGTGCACTAAAATTACATTTCTAATCTGCACATCCAGGAAGAAAAAGAAAGAGCAGGAAAAGTGTGGAAGAAAATGTGGCTGGATGGAAATGTATTGTGCTTTATTGTGCAGAGGAGCTGAGCAGCTAGTACATAATGTCCTATCTGCAGGCAGCATGTTATAGAGCAGGAGGAGCTGATCAGATTGTACATAATGTCCTATCTGCAGGCAGCATGTTATAGAGCAGGAGGAGCTGAGCAGATTGTACATAGTGTCCTATCTACAGGCTGCATGTTATACAGCAGGAGGAGCTGAGCAGATTGTACATAGTGTCCTATCTGCAGGCAGCATGCTATAGAGCAGGAGGAGCTGAGCAGATTTTACATAGTGTCCTATTTACAGGCAGCATGTTATAGAGCAGGAGGAGCTGAGCAGATTGTACATAGTGTCCTATTTACAGGCAGCATGTTATAGAGCAGGTGGAGCTGAGTAGATTGTACATAGTGTCCTATTTACAGGCAGCATGTTATAGCGCAGGAGGAGCTGAGCAGATTGTACATAGTGTCCTATCTGCAGGCAGCATGTTATAGAGCAGGAGGAGCTGAGCAGATTGTACATAGTGTCCTATTTACAGGCAGCATGTTATAGAGCAGGTGGAGCTGAGCAGATTGTACATAGTGTCCTATCTGCAGACGGCATGTTATAGAGCAGGAGAAGCTGAGCAGATTGTACATAGTGTCCTATTTACAGGCAGCATGTTATGGAGCAGGAGGAGCTGAGCAGATTGTACATAGTGTCCTATTTACAGGCAGCATGTTATAGAGCAGGTGAAGCTGAGCAAATTGTACATAGTGTACTACCTGCAGCCAGTATGTTATAAAGCAGGAGGAGCTAAACAAATTGTACACAATTCCCTATCTGCAGGCAGCATGTTATAGAGCAGGAGGAGCTGAGCAGATTGTACATAGTGTCATATCTGTAGGCAGCATGTTATAGAGCAGGAGGAGCAGAGCAGATTGTACATAGAGTCCTGTCTGTATGCAGCATGTTATAGAGCAGGAGGAGCTGAGCAGATTGTACATAGTGTCATATCTGTAGGCAGCATGTTATAGAGTAGGAGGAGCAGAGCAGATTGTACATAGAGTCCTGTCTGTATGCAGCATGTTATAGAGCAGGAGAAGCTGAGCAGATTGTACACAGTGTCCTATATGCAGGCAGCATGTTATAGAGCAGGAGGAGCTGAGCAGATTGTACGTAGTGTCCTATATGCAGGCAGCATGTTATAGAGCAGGAGGAGCTGAGCATATTGTACATAGTGTCATATCTGCAGGCAGCATGTTATAGAGCAGGTGGAGCTGAGCAGATTGCACATAGTGTCCTATCTGCAGCCAGTATGTTATAGAGCAGGAGGAGCTGAACAGCTTGTACATAGTTTCCTATCTGCAGGCAGCATATTATACAGCAAAAGGAGTTGAGCAAATTTCACATAGTATCCTGAATGCAGGAAGTATGTTACAGAGCAGGAGGAGCTAAACAGATTGTACAAAGTGTCCTATTTTCATGCAGCATGTTATAGAGCAAGAGAAAACTAAGCTAAATCACTTATTGTATTTTTCGTCCAATGTCATCATTCTCTGTCCTTAGTTGGGAGATGTAACTATTGCTATGTATTTATATCCTGGAAGGAAACTTCAAGAAACGTATGCAAGCACAAGGGGCAGATGGAAATCTCATGCAGAATTGCAGATTGGACCTAAGGGCTGCACAGCAAAAATAATAACCACTGGGACGCTCAAAATTTATCTGAACTGATGATGATGGAACTGTCATTCTGCTGTATCTACACAACGTACATAGTTCTGATGTAATAGTATCTTCTGTGTCTAATATTAGCATAATTCTGGTACATGTTACAGGTGGGATTTTCTTCACCTCTCCTTTAGGCTCCATATATCCAGTGATGATTGGCAGGAGCTGTAGAAAAAGATGACATGATGTAATGTATGTTTCCATGTGTGGCCTCCCAGTGGTAGTGATATGAATTACAACCTATCAATCATCTTACTTGCAGTAGGCAGTAGCATTTTCACCCAAAAAATCTCTCTACAGAGTTGCACCTCCCTACACCTCAACCTTACCATCCATGCTCTCTGCTCTTCCAAAGATTCTGAATGAATAGATTCATCAAAAATTGCTCACAGCAACCAATCAGAGCTCAGTTTTCATTTTTTCCATCACAGTTCATAAAATGAAAGCTGAGCTCTGACTGGTTGCAGTGAACAAGAAGAACAGATTTGCTCTCATGCTGCACAACTTCCTCTGATTGCACTATACTGGCCATCTATATTAATAACTAATTATTCATTTAAGTACCATATATACTCGAGTATAAGCCTAGTTTTTCAGCACAAAAAAATGTGCTGAAAACCCAATCTCGGCTTATACTAAATTAAAAAATAATATATCAAAACTCACCTTTCTGGCTTCCCCTACTGCTGGCTATATACTGGGGAAGGGGGCTGGCTATATACTGGGGCAGGGGGCTGGCTATATACTGGGGGATATGGGCTGGCAGGCTATATACTGGGGAGGCTGTGACCAATGCATTTCGCACCCTCGGCTTATACTCGAGTCAATGGGTTTTCCCAGGTTTTGTGGTAAAATTAGGGGACTCGGCTTATACTTGGGTCAGCTTATACTCGAGTGTATACGGTACTATTAATTACTAACTTACACAGTTTAAAATGTGCCACAAAATCTACCTTTTTAGACAGACCTACATTTCACCAAATCGAATAATACTAAATTTACTATAATTATACTAATTGTTCTCCCCTCGCAGTGCCTCTTCCATTCCACAGTTTAGTTAGAACCTGATACCAAGAACAGTAACACCTGCTCTTCATATCTGCAGAAGTAAAACCTAAATATGTTGCACCCCAATTCAAAATCTATACCAGGATCCTGAACCATAATGTATCACTTACAGTATGGCACTGGCCTTCTTCAGGTGAAGCGCCCCCTCAGCACCCCCTCCAAATACGCCCCTGTACACACCATCACAGGTTTTGGCTACAGACTGGTATGTGTAGTTTTATTTGTATTACATTGTTTTCCAGCCCAAAATATTGTTTAAAAGGGTTTAGGGTTTGGCATTTGGGCTCAGTCCTACCATTAACACCTGTTACCGGCGCAGGCGCTGATCGCAGGTGCATGTGCACACCACCATTTTCCCTAGGATCATCGCTCCCCGATTATGTCACAGGGAGTGACTATCTTAGAAAAAACGGTGTCACCAATCGTGGCTGTCAACTAGTGATAACCAGTCCCATTCCCTTAATGGGGCTCATTGACTAAGGGTCCGAATCGCGCACTTTCGTCGGGTTTCCCGACGATTTCTGATTTGCCCTGAATTGCCACGCGATTTTGGCGCACGCGATTGGATTTTGGCACATCAGCGCGGTCTTTCACGCGACAGAAATCCCGGGTGTGGCTGTCGGACAACCTGACGATTCAGAAAAACCGCTGAATTTAAAAAAGAATATGTGTCGCAAGATCAAGCACTCACATGCACCGGGAAGAAGCAGGTGAACTCCGGCAGACCTCAGCGCAGCAGCGACACCTGGTGGATATCGGGCGTATGACCTTAGTGAATCCCGGCAGACCCAAATCAGTGTTGCGCCGCTATATCGCAACTGGACCAGGTAAGTAAATGAGCCCCAATGCCTTTAAGGTATTTCAAAGGTTAACACTCGCAAATGGTAGCAGCATCAATCTCAGGGGTTAACTGTAGATGCTCTCGTTCAGTTGCCTGAACCAAACTTTTGTTCAAGGTGAGGCTGCACTTGGTGAACCCAAATCTGAATGGGTCCGCTCATTACTAGTCACATGTTATGGGAGGAGGTCACTGCTGAGGCCAGTGATTGGCTACAGAGGTGACTGGTTTCGAAAACAGTAGATCCACTCTTGTTTACTGATGGCCCATCCTGCAACTTTACTCAATACTATGGGTGTGTCATAAATTGATGACCACATCGCTCGCCTATCTCCGGGGCTGACATTCGCTGTCTATGAGAGTGGTTGAGATATTTGAGAGGTGTGGTTGGCAATTTCCAATACTCCATAGTGTTGGATCAAACAGCAGGATGCATGGTTATCAATTAGGGTGAACATGACCCCCTTTCCCATGAATTGAGGTCCAACTGCTACAATCATGAGAACGATCCCCCAACAATCAGCTTGTTATTTCCAATACTATGGATTGATTTAACATCTTACAACTCCTTTACTACAAGGCTTCATTTTTGAGCTTGACAATCCCTTTAAAGGGGAATTCCCATGAAGACAAGTTTCTTATATGTACTCAGGATAACAAAATAACACATTCTCTAATTCATTGTTATTAACAAAAATGCAGAATTTCACACCTGTCTCTATCAGTCCTGCTGTACACAATTTTAGTTGCCCCTAAATCCGACCCTATAACTGCCGACTTAGGGTCAGGCGCCATCTTGGATGAGATTGTGCTGCTGAGATTACTTTGTCTTGTGCCTGTAGCCACGCCCCCTGCATGGAGCTGAGAGACGCAGACACTGATTCGCTTCCTGGCAGGATCTCATGCATCTCTGATCTGCCTCATCTTTCTCTATGCGTCAGGGTGCATTGTCAGAAGTTGGATGAAAGGGTATTTACACATGTACCCTGATAATCTAACCACATTGTCACCCCACAGAACTAGATGGAACATTATGGGGCTTATTTACTAAGGGTCTGAGGATTGCATTTCATCGGGTTATCCGATATTTCGGGGATCGCGCTGCTGGGACAGGTATTTAGAAGGGGATTTTGGTGCAGGCGATTGGATTTTGGAGCAGCGGCACTGGCTTTCATGTGACACAAATCGGGGGCGGGACGTCGGACGCTCCGACTGATTCAAACTAAGCGCAGGATTTAACTTTAAAATTGTGTCACAAGACATGCACTTGATACACCGGGAGGAAGATGGTGAACCCCAGCAGACCTGATCGTGGAAGCGACACATTCAGGAAATCGGGCGCACAATCTTATTGCACCGCGGCACAGTGCACTGTCGTCGGGCAATGCACTTTCGGGAACTCTGAGGGAACGGGTAAGTAAATGTGCCCCTATGTGTCTGCTTAAAGAGGCCCCGCCCACCCCTGGGATTTTGTACTGAGCACCATAGAGAGTGATAGTAGTGAGAGTAAAATTGTAAAGTAAAGGGTTAAAATGATCTTTATTGTGTTAACATCACTAGGGGATTAAAATGTGAGAATTTCCTTTTGTGGGAAAACCCCTTTAAGTAATCATTATTTCCCTCCAAAAAATATCCCTTTTTTATGCAGTTTCTTCTCATCTTTCCCCAGGTTCATCACAGGTAAAGCTATTTTTTTTTCTGCATATATAAAAGTCCTATAGTAAATAACAAAAAAAAAAAATCTTCCTTGAGGCGACACATGCACTGAAATATGGGATAAAGTGTAAATGAAAGGAACAGATTTAGCCGTTTTCACGGTGCAGTGAAGCCGTTGAAAGACTTATAATCTTATTTAAAACAATGAGAAAATATTGCATACAACTGCCAAGCTCCACGTAGAAGGAGAGATAATAAAATGATAAGGGGCCGTCTGCCCGGGCGTTCACGGGGAGAAGACAAAAAAAAATCCTAATACGGCTCCAGGAATTGAAATAGCCAGAGGGAGAGGGTAAAGCAGTGATTACTTCTCCAATGTGAAAAAGCCACTTGTATGTATTCTGCACCTGCTGTCGAGCAGCGTGTTGTATTATTGAGGAGGGGAGCAGCCAGATCTGTATATCAAATAGCTGATTTGTAGATGAGGTCATTCATTCTGCGGTTATATGTTTGCTGTGCTGGGAATGGTTTGTTGCCTAGCAGTATACCACAAAGTCCCAGCAGGTTTAATGAGTCAGCAGCAGCAGCCCATGCGTATCCCTTGTATCCTTACCCCAGTTCACTGGATACTTACATAAAAATACCAGAGATAGACGATTCCTCGCAGCTGATGGCCTGGTAATGTAAAGTTTGGGATGATGGCACGGAGCGATAGGGAATGGAAGACGTGACTGGGTTTGCGATGAGTCTGGTTACTGCTTTAAAAGAAGACGTGTGACAGGCCATGATTATTCCACCAAGATGATCTCGTAGGGAAGAGGAGATGGGGGGGGGGGGGTTCATGGGTCGGGGAAGTGAAATGAGCATTAAAGATCACCAGAAAATACAGATACAGACTGTGAGTCTACATAAGGTTGCATGTATATGTTGACTCGATTTACGCTACGTCAGAGCATGACAATGTAGATGCTGGAATACAAGTCACTAGTCAGACCACACATGGAGTATTGTGTGTAGTATTGGGTGATAGTGTAAAAGAGGGATAGAACGGAGCTAGAGTGAGCACAGAAGTGGCCAACCATTGTAATTGGGGGAATTGGACAGGTTATCAAAATAATGGCTATTCAGGCAATGTACAAATATCTGAATGGACAGTAAAGAGATTCTTTTACACATAGACATTAAATGATAACAAATTAAAAGTTAAGGCGGTTCATAGATCTGGGGTATCCACTACAGCTAGAAGATAGGCTATGGTCTCTACCATCACCATGGACAGGAGGCATCCTCTACTTCTAGACGAGACCCGAGTCTGCCATCACCATAGACAGGGGGCATCCACTACACTTAGAAGAGAGTTGGTTCTACCATTACCATAAACCAGGGGCATCCTGTACACCTAGAGGAGAGACGGTTCTACCATCACCATAGACAGGGGGCACCCTCTATGCCTAGATGAGAGGTGGTCCTGCCATCATCATAGAAAGGGGGCATCCTCTACACGTAGAGGAGAAACCGTTCTATCATCACCATAGACAGGGGCATCCTCTACACCTAGAGGAGAGGCGGTTCTACCATCACCATAGACAGGGGGCATCATCTACACCTAGAGGAGAGGCGGCTCTACCATTACTATAGACAGGGGGCATCATCTACACCTAGAGTAGAGGAGGTTCTACCATCACCATAGACAGGGGGCATCCTCTACACCTAGAGGAGAGGTGGTTCTACCATCACCATAGACAGGAGGCATCCTCTACACCTAGAGGAGAGGCGGTTCTACCATCACCATAGACCGGGGGCATCCTCTACACCTAGAGGAGAGGTGGTTCTTCCATCACCATAGACAGGGGGCATCCTCTACACCTAGAGGAGAGATGGTTCTACCATCACCATAGACAGGGGGCATCCTCTACACCTAGAGGAGAGGAGATTGTACCATCACCATAGACAGGAGGCATCCTCTACACCTAGAGGAGAGGTGGTCCTACCATCACCATAGACAGGGGACATCCTCTAAACCTAGAGGAGAGGCGGTTCTGCTATCTCCTTAGAAAGGGAACATCCATTACACCTAAAAGAGAGGAGGTTCTACCATCACCTTAGACAAGGGCCGTCCTTAATGCCGAGAGAAGAGGTTGCTCTTCCATCACCATAGACAGAAGGCATCCACTACACCTTGAGGAGAGGAGGTTCTACCATTACTATAGACAGGGGGCATCCTCTACACCTAGAGGAGAGGCTGTCTACCATTACTATAGACAGGGGCATCTTCTGTGCCTAGAGGAGAGGTGGTTCTACCATCATCATAGACAGTGGCAACCTCTACATCGAGAGGAAAGGCAGTTTTACCATTTTCATAGACAGGGGCATCCTCTACAACTAGAGGAGAGGCGGTTCTACAATAATCTTCAACAGCACGCATCCTCTATTCCTAGAGGAGACATGATTCTAACATTGCCATAGACAGGGCACATCCTCTACACCAGGTAAAAGGTAGTTTTACCATCACCGTAGTCAGGGGGCATGATCTATGTTTTACGATCCTGGACAGGAGATATCCTCTACATGTGGAGCAGAGGCAGTTTTACCATCTCTATACCTCTGGAGGAGATGTGGTTCTACCATTACTATAGATAGAGGAGATGTGGTTCCACCAATGCACTAGAAAGGGATTCTTTACTGTAAGATTATGGAACTCTCTGCCACAATATGTTGTGATGGCTGATACATTTTAGATGCTCCAGCGAGGCCTTTCTTTAAAGAAAAACTTTGGAACCATTTGGCTGAAACACTTAGGGCACAACTATTGATTGCTCTTCAATTATGCTAACTTGCACTACTACAACTGCAGGAAATTCAGAAATATTTTTAAGACTGTTGTGTTGCAGTCTCGACAATTTTGATATTGAGATATGATCCAATCAGAAAGGTTTTTGAGGAGTCCTAGTAAATCCCTTGGGTCTGGTGTAGAGGTAAAACAGGGTACTTAACTAGCTACTGGCCATTGACAGGTTATGGTGGTCTACTGTTCTTCCACACATCTTCCGGGAACTCTCTTGATGTCACAAGTGATGACTCTGGGCACCACTGAGTCCACTTACTGGCAGAATCAGGTTTTGTGTGGAAGAATGGGAAATCATATCAGCCCTGGAACTGAGAGCTGGAACAGTCTCGTTTTTGTGTTTTATTTGGGTTATTCCTGCCCTGGTCCCCAGGGACATTTTTCCACGACCCTTAGAAACTTCTTTTTAACTTTAGTAATTGTATTCGGTTATACTGTGTGTGTTGTGGCCAAGACTACTGTGATCCGTGAAAAAAATGAATCGGAAAAAATAGGACAGGCTCTAAAAAAATTTTTGGACCGGATCTGTTGAATAAAAACAGACACGTGCAACGACCCATAAAAAAGAATGGCTCAGTGAGGCATCAAGGATAGCATGTTGACAACAAAAAAAACAGATGTGTAAACAAACCCTTATTCAGATGAAGTCAATCTAAATTGCAAGAAAATAAAATATATTTTTTAATTTATTTATCTCTCGATTTGTGACTGTCTATTTATTATCTATCTAAATAATATACATTTTTTTAAAAAATTAAATTTTAAATATATATAAATATAAAATATATGTACATAAACATTTGAATGTATTCTTTATACTAATATCCTAAACAATAGCAGGACGTCATCTGCTGCCAGGTTGTGTGTGTGGCACCTGGGTGGCATAGGCCACCATTACTTAATCATCTGATCTAGCATTTGTAACGTTAACATAAGCATATTTAACATTTTTTTTTTCTCCGACGGACAACCTTTCCCTTTTCAAATGTCATGGAGGCTTCACGCAGACTATGGCCGGGTAATTCTTTATGCATCTGCCCAAATTGAAAAGGTTACTTCTATGCCTCGACGATGACTCTTGAGCTGATGGCAGAGTTAAGGGTTGTACCCCTGGAAGAATAGCTCTTCACTAGTTGCTAGGTGATAAGCCAGAGATTTCTAGCTGCATTGGTAGAAGTTATCTCTAATTGACAGCTGTTTACCCTAAGGGTCTAATTCTAACCTTGAGACCACGGTATAATGAGAGGGCTGCTTTTCTTCACCCCTATGTTCCTGCCCTGGCCGCGAGATTACTGCAGGCCTGTATTCCTAGTGCTTTTAATTCTCCTTGTAATGGAGCAGGGAGAGAGCCGCGGCCTGCTGTGCATTGTAAGGCTATAGTTTACATCAATCTCTGTCTCATTTCTACCACCTGAATAAACCTTCTCCCGCATCTCAGATTTCTTCTTTTTTTTTTTTAAACTTCTATGAAATCATAGTCGGATACGTTGAACGGATTTGACACGTTTCGCTATTTCTATACATTGTGCAACGCTCGGCCTTTGAAGGCCTAAGTGGTTTCATGTAGATAAACAGAACTTTAAAGAACGTTTTCGGGTTCGCGGCGACGCGAGGGGTAGCATATTCCTACGAATATAAATAAACCGGAGAATTAGCCTGTGATCGGTGACTACCTGCCAAAATCTGGCAATTATACACTTAAAATGTAAGAAACTGAAGAATTGTGTCCATTACTTTATCAGGATCATATCGTGGGACTTCTGGAGATAAGATTCTTCCAAATTATATTTTTTAAAGCCAAAATGGCAAGAAGACTTTATATGGTAATTGGCCCCAGACATGTCAATCATGGCAGATCCTGGCTTGACTCTTAGGACCAGGCTATACAGTAACATCCATTATTCATTGGGAGGCAATAGCTGAACGTACAGTAGCAAAATCTCATGCCTGACTGCATTTAGTACATAACCCCACTCCCCACACCACAGGATACAGCAAGTGCTATGGAAAGGTTCTGATGTGGGGGGGTGGTTTAATATTATGATATAGTCAAAATAAGACACATTTGGGTGCATTTTGGCCTATCTAGTTACAAATCAAAATTTTATCTTGATTGGCAAGTGGGTGTGGTGTTGTGGTGGAATTGGGAGTGGATTATAAGGGTTGTCCTACCTGTTTACTTCCTGTTGATAAGAAACAGTTCCTGGACATGTGATATCACACAGGTGCACGGCTCGTTATATCACAGAGAGTAATCAGAGCTGTGTGTTATAATGAGCTATGCACCTGTGTGACATCACATGACCAGGGATATAACGAGCCGTACACCTGTGTGACATAACATGACCAGGGATTTAATGAGCGGTGCACCTATGTGACATCCCATGACCATGCACTGATGTTTAGCCACAGAGAATAAACTATGAAGCATCCTATAGAATGACAGCAAGCAGAGATCTAGAAAACTGTAATGAATTGATACAGAAAGTATGTAGGGAAATTGTACAACTTTTCATTACACAAAATCGTTATTTACTTAAAGTGGAGAACACCTTTAAATGAGACAAAATGCAGCAAATTGCTCCAAAATTCTCCTGAGCTGCACCAATTCTCTGGAATGCACCTTCCCGGACTATCAGACTAATACCCAAACCCAAAAAGTTTCAAACCTGCTCTTAAAACCCATCTCTTTAGGCAAGCCTATCACATTTACTAACTGAATGAAATGTCAACACATAAAATGAAGGGAAACTTACAGAACACAAAGAAATGCTGTAGTTCTCTTATAGTACTATCCTCATGAAGTTTACCTTGACAGGGCCCCAGCCCCCTTCGCTGCTCAGCAGAGGTCCTGCACCCCGGGCTCTGCTGGGAAGTGCAGCTAGTTCTGTTCACTTAAATGAAACATTACTGCAGTTCCCTGAGATTTGGATGGCCATGCAAAAATAACTATAATGAGGAGGCAGTACTTGACCAGGAATGTTATTTTTAGTCCATGACAGGTTCCTAAAACCTATGTTCTGCTGCTTTTAATAATGCCTTTGTCTGCATTGTGAATCATTATAGTACCTTATATACTTGAGGATAAGCCGAACCCGAGTATAAGACGAGGTACCTAATTTTAACACAAAAAACTGGGAAAATCTATTGATTCCAGTATAAGCCTAGCATATAGCCTACCAGCTCATGCCCCCATTAACAGCCAACCCTTTGCCCCAGTATATAGCCTGCCAGCCCCTGCCCCCATTATATAGGCTGTAGCCCATGCTCCTTATGTATATAGCCTGCAACCCCTGCCCCTAGTTTATAGCCTGCCCCCCACCCCCAATATATAGCATACCAGCCCTTTCCCCCCAGTTTATAGGCAGCAGCCCCTGCCGATGGTGGCACAAACACTATGATGTCAGTAAGCAGCTGATGTCATGACACGAGCGACGGCATCGGAGCTGGTGCATCGATGCAAAAAAGACTCGAATATAAACCAAATTTGTAATTTGCAGCTCACTTTTTTGTGCTGTAAAACTCATCTTATACTCGAGTATATACGGTACATATATAAGATGAATTCACATTAACTGGAGAGGAAGCTGCAGCCTGTGTGTGCCTGTGACTGTGTCCTCTCCTCCACACTCATGCACCTCCCTATGCATGTGTATGAGGGAGCAGACGGATGGAGATGGTGTGAAGGAGAGGAAGAAACTGTCAGTACTGAGGAGGTTATCCACTGTATATCAAGGTGATTGGTGAGAATCTGATTGCTGGAACCCCCTCCAATCATGAGACTGTGACCCATCATCACAAGATTGGAACCCCCAGCTATTACGAAAACAGGACCCCTTGTAATCCATAGAGCAGGGATCCTATTCTCACTAATGGGTGGAGCAGCAGGGCCCATGGATCCATTCAATTCTATTGGAGCAGTCGGAGATTGCCAAGCACGGTGAGCAGTTGATCCCTCACCGATCACCTTGTTGTCCCCTATCCTGTGGATAGAGGATAACTTTTATCATTGAGATAAGCCCTTTAGAACATACTATAAAGTCAAATGTGTAACTTGAGCCCCAATGTGAAATCTGTTCCTAGTTTTCCCACCAAGTTTCATTTACAATACTGGGGTCTTCAGAGCAACATTTAGGACCCCTCATTATGATTACTTTACCTCTGCAAAGTCAGATACTAAAACCTTTTTTGATATACACTAAGGACCTGCACAGATTTTATCCTGAACATAGAGAAGGTCCATTACCCAGCTCTACCACCATTCCCTGTACACGTTCCTCCTACTACTCCCGGCTACCGTACATCATACAGTTAACAGCTTCTTTTCTATAGAACGGGGTTGGTTAAGTACAACTGTCAGGACTTCCAGCAGATGTTAAGAAAAAAAAATAAACCATATCGCTGAATTATTTCTATCAACAGCAGATCAGTTTTGTTCATTGTTATTTCCCTGGCCCGCAGCCCAAATGCCTTCTATTTCAGGTTACCGATGTGAAATATCTTGTCTTTCTTAACCTAAGCACAAGAAGTGCACAGGCGAAGGAAAATTGATGTCAGATGTTCGCAAATACAGTTAAATCTTGCACAGTCATTGAAGGCTCTCTGAATCCGTTGAGTGCTATTGAAAAGATGGCTTTTATTGCAACAGGAGATTGGCAGAATAGGCAATGAGTGGCTGCACATGGAGAATTGTTTTCCAGCAGCTGCCGACTAGGTAAGGGCTTGTTTGGATTCAAATGGCCGCTGTTTGCAGAAGTGGTTACTGACCCATGACCCCCAACGTGCTCGGCCAGGATAGGATTAAGTAGACAATTAAACTTTCCTATTCCCATTCACAAAGCCCCAACAGATTCTGCAAAGACGAGTAATTTGAGGGACGTCAATTAGGTTATACAATCAACAGAAAGACCAGACGTGGCGAGAAAATGTATACAAAATCCGAGCTAAAATGTGGAATATTACAGAAGGATGAGGGGGGTTTAGATTTTAGGAATAGAGAAATAATAGACAGAAAAAGGGTAAAAAAAGGTTGTGTATCATTATAAATTTCTATATCTTAGCTGAGGTCGATAGAGCACTGCACCAGTTTTTCTTATGATGTCACAATACCCCATATCATGTGATATATGCTTTGCCCCCTTTGGCACTGCCATGAGGTATGCTGATGTGCCGCTCTCTATAATACAGGCAGTATTATTAGGTTTGTACTTAAGTCGAATTTGTATGTAAGTTAGAACTGTATATTTTATAATTGTAGATCCAAACTAAATTTTTTTGGTCCCAGTGAAAATTGAATCTTCATGGCATCAAGGATTACCAATAAAACTTCATTACAGAGACCTTATAGCTGATCATTGCGGCCTTGGACTAAGGGTACATTCACATGGCCGTCTGGGGGTATGTATAGGTATAAATTTCCCCATAGATGGCAATGCGGCCTGGCAGCGGTATGGGGCCACACATGTGGGGCCCCGTTCCACGCCGTACATGGGGAAAAGATAGAGCATTCTCATGTCCCCATGTATGCTGTCATGTGCCGCTGTTCTCTATGGAGAGGTCACCTCCTCCTCTTCTCCAACGCACAGCGGTATGCCCACCCTTCTACGGCACTAGAGGTCACAGTGGTCAGAGAGTCTGTAACTAGGGGGTGTCCTTAAGTAGGGGACTTTCTGTATTAAGGAGGATATGTATGGTATTGCAACTTACCAAAAAAAGCAGCCCCACACCTCTCCATCTAGTATTGTGAAAAAGTAGACATATGTTCCTAATGTTGGACGACCCCTTTAACTAACCCCTTTAACATACAGAGCTCCTCACTATCAAGAAGTAGACCGGCTGCTTAAAGAGATCGTCCAGGAATAAAAAAAAATCTATTCAAGGCTGGGGAGCTGTAAAAGTCATAAATTGCTCGTACTCACCTCTCTATGCACTCCTGATTAGTTGCAGCATTGTTTGTTGCAGACAGTTGCTGTTTTTATACGGAGGCCAGCAGTGATGTAGACTGCACAGCCGCATGCCTGCTACAGCAGGAGTAGCAGGCTGTAGCAGACACATGGCTGAGATTGAGGGGAACTGCTGGTTTCTGAATACAAACAGTGACTTGGACAGCACCACAGTTTAACGGAAGTGTGTAGAGAGTAGGGATGAACAGACCAGCAACGTATTGTTCGGTCCATGACAAACATTGTTGGCTCGGGTCCCCAAACTTGAACCAAGACTGCATCCAGAAGTCCAGGTTCATGCTCACCCCCACCAGTAACACCCGCAATCGGTGACAGTCAAATGCTAGTGATATAGGCAAGCTGGAATTTAAATGCCGGCTGAACACAGGCAGAAGCAACATTGGCATTTAGATACCGGCGCACATGCGCCAGCAGCAGCACCACTTAAAGGTTTCAAACCCACGATTGCTGCCAGCACCGTTTGCAGCTAGAGATGAGCAAGCACTAAAATGCTCGAGTGCTCGTTACTCGAGTCGAACTTTTCCCGTGCTCGTATCGAATAATGAACCCCATTGAAGTCAATGGGAGACTTGAGCATTTTTCACTGAAAGAAGACATTGAAAGAACACTGAAGAACACATTGCAGATGTTTCCATACATCTGCAATGTGTTCTTCACTGTGTTCTTCACTATGTTCTTCACTTACATGATCCTGTGTTCACTGTGTTCACTGTTTTCATTGTATTCTTCACTGTTCTTCACTGTGTTTTCTTAAGTAAATGCTTGATCTCTAGCAGGCGAAATACTCGTCTGAGCAACGAGCCGTTTTGAGTACGCTAATACTCGAACAAGCATCAAGCCCGGACGAGTATGCTCGCTCATCTCTATTTGCAGCTTTTAGTGGTCAGTTCGGATTCAGTTCAGTTTCAAGCACCTGAACCCAATCTATTTCCAAGGTACAGCCAAACCTGCCAAACCCCAACCCGATTGGGTCTGCTCATCCCTAGTAGAGAGGTGAGTAGAAGTGGTTTATTATTTTCACAGCCACCCCCAGCCATATAAATACTTTTTATTCCTGGACAATCCCTTTAACACCTAAAAACTCTTAACATTGTGGCAGATATAACAATGTGGTGTAAACGTCACCCATTACATAGTTACACAAATATTTCTCTGTTTAAAGAACAGGAGGAAAACTTTCGGTCTAAAACGTCTAGAACATGTTCTGGAAAATATTCTAGGACCAAGTATGGACAGAGTTGTTTCAAGTTCTGTAGTGGTTCCATTTTCTGACAGTGATAGATTTGTCTCTAAGTTTATCCCAAAGATATCTAAGACAAAGACCCCCAATTATTCCCCAAATCTATTATCATGTATACTGCAAAAATCGGAACAATGTCAGGGTCGCCTTTTCACTGTAACACTGGCTGCTTAGAAGGAGATTGAGCAGAGTCTGATAATGATGGAAGTATTTGATGCGACTGTTCCTTTGAGAATACACATGTAACTGCTAAAAAGTTATTATACAGCTTTGCACTATATATATATAGTAAATAGTATATGTTGTTCCTACATCATGGTTACATTGCCTTAGGATGGGGTACATACAGTATATTTGATAGACCAACTGAGTCATATAGACTACACTGCCATCTGTAGGTCGAAAGAAGCAATTCCACAAATTAGGAGAAGTACATTGCAGAACTTTTCTGGTGTTCCATATGTCTGTCTTTCACCAGTTCTTTTCTTTGCTCTTGCTCTATATATCAGAGTAAAGTGTTGCTTAGTAGCAGTAGGACTCTACTTCCGAAAACATGCTTTCTATACTTCACTCTAGGGAGAATCAGAGGCATCAGATCCCTCTGTATGACAAACTGAACCACACAGGAGAAACAAAGTCACTAATAATAGGCAGGTTCCTGTCACATAGATATATGTAAGCAGCTCACTACTCAGCCTACCTGACTGTATACTTACAGTATGTCATAGCCCAAACCACCTATATTATAATTGACTACTGTCCCCAGCTGTCTTATACAATGGCCCACATTTATTACAGTGTTTGTGCCAGTTTTCTGTCTGACTTTGCACTGAAAAGAACATACAAACTGCTTATAATTGTATCTATAAAGTGTCTGCGGCAGTTTTGTGTCGTGGCTGCTCTGCGTCGGACAAGACTAAAAAAGTGTGCACCTAAAGGGGCCGTTACTGCTTAGTCAGAACGTGCACCACTTTTATTACTGACATGCGCCACAATTCTGCAGCATAAACGAAGTGCACTGAAAAAAAAATGGTGCCTACTTCCCGAGCAAACTACACATTTTTTGCACTGGTTTTGCTTAATGTGGGCCAATGAGTTTTTCTTTGAAAACTCTTTAATGAGAGGCAAACTGAGGTATCAGGAAACCTACGGAGAAGTGAGGTGCTTAGTCACAACAGCTGGCTGTCTGCCGATTAGTATTGGGAGCACTGCCGATTACAGAAAGAGACCTCAGTGAGAACTACTACAAGAGACAAATAAACAATGTAAGTCACGTAATCGGGCAAATTTACTTTCCTGGTCCAGTCGCGATCCCCGATTTGGATGGTCCAACGAAAAAGTCTTCACGAAGTTCGTGTGGCCGATTTCCTGCATCTGTTGGTACCTCCACCGGAGTTCACCTTCTTCTTCCCGGTGCTTGTAAGTGCGGGACAATTCAACACAATCGCCACAATTTGAAATGTTAAATCCTGCGCATAGTCCGAATCTGTCAGGTTGTTGGACGGCCCGTCCCCGATTTGTGTGGCTGATGCGCCAAAATCTGATCGCGTGCACCAAAATCCCCTGTTAAATGCTGCGCAAAACAGAAATCGTAGGGAAACCAGACGAAAATGCGCTCTGCGGACCCTTAGCCCCAATATGTTATTCCATGTGCCCCTTTTTCATCCTTACCGAACCCAACCACCCATTCACCCCACCACTCCATTAATTGTTGTTAGTTTTTTGAGTGATTATTTAACTGTCCTTAGTTTTCTGTGTGTTTATTTGCTTAAGAGTAAACCTGGCTCACGGTGACGGTGTGTGCACAACTTCGCCGAAGGGATCAATAAAGTTATATTGTATTGTATAATACACCAGACTATAGCAATGAATTATACAGGCAATCAACTGATCACATGTGGAAGTAAAATAAAGTTTAAAAAAAATGACTAAATAAATTTCCCTTTACCGAAGAAATATTTTAATCGAAAAAATACACAGAATGGGCATCCCTGCATCCGTAACAACCCAACCAAATCAGGGTCGCAGTGTGCAGTTTTATATAAAGCCCCTCATTCTCTGTATCATTTCAGGTTCTGGGGTCCAGCCTAGATGCAAAGAAGTGGCAGACCCTAGAAATAAGTCATTTCCTTCTGTTATGGAGTTTCCTCTTTAATCACAACCATATTTTCTGTAGTCAACTATTATTACTTATTTATGTATTTTCCTCTGGATAATAGGGCCACTTGGGACCACGGATATGTAAATGAGCCTTCTAAAGACCTGAAGGAAACTCTAAAGGTACGACATTGTCATTAGATATTCTGCAGCGATATATATCCACATCTAGTTATATAATACATAGTAGGAATGTAAAACATCGTGACACGGAACGAGACGTATGCAATTATTCCGAATAACTAATTGTGGTAACGCGCTAAAGAGAAGGATTCATGTTAAAGGCGCCGTGTGTCATTGTGTTAAAAGGTGCAGCCGTTCCATATTCACAGGCTCTCAAGCAGTTGTGACACCCTGTATATATCACATGCGTAATTGGGGATTATTTGCATCCATTAATCTTATTCTTAGACAATAGGTAAAAAAAAATCCCTCTATGATTTGTTGAAAGAAAGTAGAAAAGTGTCACAATGAATTTACGACTTAAGGCTAAGGACTGGTGTTGATTTTTCATTAAAAATATAAATGTGTTCTTTCGGGAAAGCAAAGTCTACGCCGGATTTATGCTGGAATGGTTCATTGGCCGTGTGTGTGCTATAGTGTCTGAGTCTAACAAATGAGAAAATACATGAAAATCAAACCTTAAAGGGGTGGTCTGGTCTAAAATAACAAGAAAAGTTAAAGTAAGCCTTCTCCTTCTCTCCTGTCCACAGTAGATGTCACACTGACCGCACCTAATTTGACCTCTACTGGCAAGAGATAGGCTGTCATGTCATGGATGTCATGCTCCTCTAGTGCTCTACCACCTCTGGTGTACATACAGAGACCATTGGAAATGGAAGTTGAGAGGTTATTATAGATAACCTCTACTAATTAACATAACATTATGGACCACGCAGACATATCAATCATCATAGACATAACACGGACAAATTAGAACTCATCTTTCCTCCACCTAACACATGCCTCCTACCAGGTCTATTTATCACATATGGCTCCATACTCGCCCCAGTCTGATGCTTTGGAAAATTTTTAAGTTATCCTATAGCCCACCCAGGCCCTCATTACAACCTGCCATTTCCACCTCTAGAACATCTCTCACCTACAATCCTCAGCCCGAAATCTAAAAAATTGCTATTCCATCCCATCATCCTTTCCTGCTTGGACTACTGCAGCCTCATCTTTGACCTTATCACTCAATACCTTCCCACATGGAATCTCTGAATCCTCACAAAATCTTCTGCCTTGCTCTATTACCATCCGCTCTTCTCACAATCATCTCCAGGACTTCTGTGCATCCCCCATACTCTGGTACTCTCTACCGAAACATGTCAGGCTGTCCCCCACCTTCCAAACCTTCAAACCCAACTCCTTCAAGAAACAATAACCTTATTGTTCTGCTACCTCACTTCATGTGTCCACCTACTCACTCCACCTCCTTTCACTTTTACCATTTCAATGTAGTTTTGTGTCTTTAGGATCTCTATTTTTTCTTTCATGTGAACCCCTCATCGAACAAATAAATAAATAATCATCATCGTAAAAATACTTATCCTGGTCAACCCCTTTAATTCGAGGCTAACCCCTGACCACATTGGGCAATATTTACTTACCCGGTCCGCGGAGTTAACAGAAAGTGCATTGTCCAACGAAAATGCCCTCTGCTGCGATTCACTAAGATCGTGCGCCCGACATCCTGCTTGTGTCGCTTCCCCGCTCAGGTCCGATGGAGTTCTCCTTCTTCTTCCTGGTGCATGTGAGTGCATTGTCTTGCGACTGAATTTGACAGTTAAATCCGTGCTCAGTCCTAATCTGCCAAAAATCCGATCGCGAGCGACACAATCCCATCGCAGACCCCTGTTAAATACCTGTCCAAGCCGTGCAAATCCCAAAAACAGCGCACAGTCCGACGAAAGTGCGATCCGCGACCCTTAGTAAATGAGCCCCATTATGTAATAATTGCACCATAGGGTAGGTAGGGTAGGTATGTTAATCCATAGGATCTTTAACACAAGGCTGAATCAGCTGTGACTGGAGTGTTCTTTCAAATAATGTAAAAAAGTGATTGTCCTTTGTAATGTTTAAAATGTTTGTCATTGTTGGCATATAAACGTAAGAAATGGTTTCAAAATATTTTAAGAAGTAAAAAACACATCCCCTAATTTTTTCATTAACCCCTTCAGGTAGGGTGGCACGATGGCTGAGCGAGTAGCACTTCTGCCTTGCAGCGCTGGGGTCCTGGGTTCAAATCCCACCCAGGTCAACATGCCCTCTCCTCAAGAAGAGAAGATCTCTTGAGCCCTAAAACTAGGGAGACTGATAACACCATACGACTGATTGGAACCTTTGTCCAATCAGTCATATATAGTCGTATATAGTCGTCCATAGTCATCTCGAACCTTCTCGGTCCCCCCCAACATGGCTTCCTACGGGTCCGGGTACTTTTAGGTGTGGCAACTGCAACGTTTGCTCAATGGTTCTACTGGGGAACAGCTTCCAAGGCGCCAGCACTGGCGCTGTATACTCCATTAGGGAATATACCAACTGTAGGACAGTAGGAGCAGTGTACTTGCTATCCTGCCCCTGTCCTTTGAACTATGTGGGCAAAGTACCACAGTGGCAAGACATTTTGCCAGATTCCATAATAGCGATCCCAAACTATTACGTTTTCAGGTGAGAAAATCAGACCCCCCAAACGGGGAGGTAACTGGGATAGGCTGATATAACAAAAAGAGACCAGATGGATCTACACCTTGAATACGGTAGAACCCAATGGCCTCAATGAGAAGCTGTCATTCACCAGTTTTCTGTAACCATCACTGATAGAAGGGTCTGCTATTATTTGCCCCAACAGCTTTGGGCAAATATCTCTGTAATGGCACCCTCATGTACATGCTCCTATTTTTGTCTAACCATACGTGTTTCTCTGCCCTTTTATGGTATTTTTCTGTGTCTTACTCTATTTCTCTAAATATTAAAGGACAGATTAACACCG
Source organism: Engystomops pustulosus (assembly GCF_040894005.1). Lineage (NCBI taxonomy): Eukaryota > Metazoa > Chordata > Amphibia > Anura > Leptodactylidae > Engystomops > Engystomops pustulosus. Next base: position 197,188,562 of record NC_092413.1, read on the forward strand.
TTGTACTCTTTAGCCCTACCCATTCTTCTATCCGCATTTTTTGGTTTCACATTTTTTCTTACCTCCTCTCTTCCTAGATTGTCCCACTGTCTCTGATGGATTTAGGCAATTACACAGGTCCGACCGAGGATGCTAGGTGACAAGGAGGTGACGAGGGAGGAGTGGCTCTCTATCGCTGTATTGTTGTTGTTATGATCCCGCAGCTAACCTATAGCCACACACAGGGGCACGGTCTGGGCGGTCCTTTGGCACGCTCGGACCTTGCGATTATGTGATTCGGAGTTTGGGGGCGTGTCCCGCCCTCATACTCACGTGACTCGCGGCGCGATCAAGTGACCGTAGGCGGCTCTTCACCTTCAGGTCCGTCAGTGGCCGGTACACCTATGACGCTGGGGGGTGGTTCCCTCTGTGAGGGCTGGGTCCGTCCTGGTCCCCGCTATTGGTCTTGAACCACTCCTCTGATCACGAAGGGGCGGGACTCAGGCTTTAAATACTGAGCGTCCCCTCGCGCGCGCTGCCGCCGGTATCAATGCTGGGACACGCTATGTGAATGTGTACTATCATCTAATACGTGTATATTACTCAATACTACATCTGATCCCTGATGAATGTTACATACTCAGGAAACGCATTGGGTCTAATCATCTTAGGAGTGCTAGCTCAGGATAGTGTGAATCTGACAGCTTTAGTGGCCGAGCAGTTAGGAGCATTTATCTCAGACTCCATCTAGGCTAATGAGCAGTCTCCTATCCACCAATAATATGAGCAGATAGCCTCCAATTCATCTTAGGTTGATCCCAGGTCAGGTCGAGGACACGGCTGCAATACTGGTGTCGATCTTTAGTTTTTTTGTATGTTATCAAACCATCTGTGAGAGGGGTGGCTTTGTTACATATGCCCGATATCCGCTATATGCTGGGCCTATGGTATCATATAGTAGCCTATACCCCCGCTGTTTTTTGGTCCTGGTCCCAGTCTAGGTCAGCCCAGATATGTGCTTGAGCTGGGGTCAGACTTTTTGAACTACTTTAGACACTTATTATAGTGGTGGAGGACGCTATACCTCAACACATTCTTTTATTCCTTCTAGTGCATATCTAATAAAAGTTACATTTTACAGTCTTTGATACTCTCTTTCCCCCAATCTCAGTGAATTCCCACCCAGGTCAACATCTGCAAAGAGTTTGTATGTTCTTTCCGTGTTCGTGTGGGTTTCCTCTGGGTACTCTGGTTTTGTCCCACACTCCAAAACATACTGGTAGGTTGATTAGATTGTGAGCCCCAATGGGGACAGGGACTGATTTGGCAAGCTTTGTGCAGCGCTGCGTAATCTGTGTGCACTATATAAATAAAGGATTTATTATTATTATTACCAGGACGCACTACTACATCCTAGTGCTGCAGGGGGGTTTATGGAGAGAGCTCACGGGCTCATTCCCCACCAAAATGATATTAAGGACCTAATCTATGGTCAACTTATCAATGTTTTTAACACATCAAACCTTTTTCAAATATAAACATTATTCCATACTGATATTTTTCTAAAGCCGGTTATTGGTATTAACTGTTACACATCAATGCAATACTAACCACACAACAACAACCGAGTGGGCTGCTGACTATAGGATTATACCACCCAGAAAGAATTTCCTTCTGCATGTTATGTAGCCAATGAAGTTTGCTCAGAAGTAACAATAAAAATACAGAAACACAATATTTCTCTCTTCAAGTTTAAACATTCTAGAATAAATGCTATTTTATCTTTAAATTCTTCTTCAAGAAAGCTCACATTTGGCTCAAAGCTTAGAAACCAACATATTTAAGTGAAATATTTTGGGGTAATTTTAAGAGGAAAGTTCGAGTTTTGACTTTGGACATTTTTTCTCTTTCTGGAGTATAACATTATTTTGACTAAACACTGAACAGGTTTTCATCACTTTGTCTGAAATTGCTAAATTCCCGGAAGAGCTCTCTACATACTAAGTAAACTCTGATCATTTCTGATTACTCTATAAGGACGGTTGAAACATCCGTAAGAAACTGGGTCTTGTCATGTTTAATTGATCAATTCCCCCCAAATTTGCCAAATTTTGATATTTTGTATATGCAAATGTCCAATTTTAAGTACTTTACTGTACGTTTTATGTAAGAAGTCAAGGTCACAGTAACTGAACTGATGTTTCATGTGATTAAAAAAACTTTCTAAAAACTGCAACCAAACAACTACAGCCAAACATGACCTTCCCAGGCAAATGCAGGACATGTGACCAGCGGCCATCTTCTGTCCTGTGTCTCCTCCACAGGAACAAAATCAATGGACTAATTAAAGGGCCAGTGTCAAGGGTGTCCTCGCGATCCATGTCGCGGATTGCGGGTACACCCGTGCTCCGCAATGTGGCGTGCCTACCCCGGACTCAGACTCCCGGTGCTTCTGGCCAGACGTGACCCCGATCTCTAGGGCACGCACGCTGTCTCTTCTGCACTTAAAGGGCCAGCATCCTCTTAATTAGCGCTGGCATTTCCAGCTCTGCTATATAATCCGGCAGCTCCCAGCATCCCCTGCCGGATCTTCAAATCATTTCCCTCAAGTGAAAGCCCTCCTATGTTTCCCAGTGTTCCTTCGTGTTCCAGCGTTCCCAGGATTTCTACCAGTGTATCTGTACTCCAGTGTTCCTCTGAGTTTGTGTATTCCTGTAGCGGTCCTGTGTTCCTGTGGCATTCCTGTATTCCTGTTGCGGTCCTGTATTCCTGTGGCAGTCCTGTATTCCTGTGGCGGTCCTGTATTCCTGTGGTTGTCCTGTATTCCTGTGGCGGTCCTGTATCCTGGTGGTCATCCTGAGGTCTTGCCATCCTAAGGTCCTGCCATCCTGAGGTCCTGCCATCTCGAAGTCCTGCCATCCTGAGGTCCTGCCCTCCCGAGGTCCTGCTTTCCTGAGGTCCTGCCTTCCCGAGGTCCTGCCTTCCTGGTTGCTGTTCCTGTATCTGGTTCATGTGGTCCGTCCATGTGGTTCCTACTCCGGCGATCGGTCCCAGCGTTCCTGTGCCATCCTGTGTACCAACATTGCACTCCTGCTGTCATCCCAGACTCGGATGGTTCCTGCTTGCTACCTTGGCTGCCACTGTGAGCATATTACCAACCCTTGCGGTGGTCCAGAGGGTCCACAGACTCTTTCTACAGAGACTCTCTGACGGTTTGCCCATCGAACTGTGACAGCCAGTAACATTTTAATTCTTCATTAGATTGTATGTCCAAACCACTTTTTGGCTGTTAAGGGGAACAAAACTTTAAACTAATATTATAATTATCCAGGAGTCCATTGCCTCCTGGATACCTGAAATAAGACAGCTCCCTCTTTATCTTTGTCTGACTTTCAAGAAGCCTAGTGACATAGACTCCAAACTAAAGTCAGGAATAGACTCCCAGGTATGGATATGAATGGCTTCCCAACAATGGACAGCTCTATTTTAATGTTCCAGTATAGGTACCTGGTTCAGCAAGGTAAGAGGCCATTGATGTAGGCCTTCGAAAGCAAACAACGTCTTAAAGTCCAAGAATGTCTTCAAAGGCAATCTCCACTAGGAGAATGAATTCCCTTTTGACCTTTGTACCTTGGTGTCACTTTTTGGGATGTTTCACCCAACCTGTTTCAGCTGCCACATACACTGAGACTAGTGACCATGCTGCAGCCAAGTCTAGATGCCTGTCGGGGGGCTGAAGGGTAAAATTTGAGAGACACTAGGATAACGCCTTTAGGAGTAGCACAAAGTGAACCTGGTTGGGAGGGGATTTGTGCATCCACCACCCACTGATGGTTACACAAATGATATTGCCTCCCAGTCATAATCTTATCTATAACATTGGATTAATTAAGACGTAAATTGCTTAATTAACATCTTCTTCTGAGGAAAATCTTAGAAATATAACATTATTCCAAAGACAATTTCCTGATTTCTTTCCATTCAGATATTGTAATTCTAAGGCTTTGATTCTTAGAATATGACACAAACTGAAACTTCATGAAATGTTTTGCTGGCCTCTGCTGTATGTGACAAATCTTCCAGCTTCACTATCCAATTAATTCTGAATTGGAAGTGATTTATGACATTTTGGCCGCAGTTAAACATGATCTATCTTTGCATTTTAAAAGAAAAACTAAACCCAGAAAATTAATGAGACAAAATAAAGACAAGAGACAAACAATTTTCTCTTTGTGAGTCTGTAAAAAACTTATGAATATTCCTAGAATTTAAAGTCTTGTTGAAAGATAACAGGAAAACAGAACTTTATACTCTGGTTTACTCATATTTTAGCTGTTATACCTTTTAAAAACCTTGTATACATCAGAAGTCCGTTGTGTGTACACGAGGAGTAACATAATTTATGGCCACTATGGGGCTCTTTTACTAAGGGTCCACGGAGAGCATTTTTGTCGGGTTTCCCGACGATTTCAGTTTTGCGGCGAATTGCCCCGGGATTTTGGCACACGCGATCGGATTTTGGTGCATCGGTGCCGGCTTTCACACAACAGAAATCAGGGGCCAGGCTGTCAGACAATCCGACAGATTTGGACAACGCGCAGGATTTAACATTTAGAAATGTGTCACAAGACACGCACTTACATGCACGGGGAAGAAGAGGGTTAACTCTGGCGCAGAATTGATGGATGCAGGAACTCGGGTGCACGAGCTTCGTGAATCGTGCCAGAATCCTTGTCGGACAACACACCGTGGGGTCGCGACAGGACCGGGTAAGTAAATCTGCCCCTATGTGTCTTGTAGTGTTAATGTTCTTAAAGCTTTCTTCATTGTATACCCAATGTGTAGACTATGGTTGTCTCAGTGCTGGTAGGTGGAGCTTCTACCAAAATTGACATCTCAAAGAGGTTTTGTCCTCCTTGACACCGGTGAATTAGGAAAAAAGTCATGTTTTTCAAGTAGAAGGAGAGATGATCCTAAAAGCCAATGCAAGGGGAGAAAGGAGGATTTCTATATTGTAATATTTCTTGGAGTTACTTCGACTATTGAATTGTGCAAAGTTAATTAGGAAACAAAATACTCTACAAGTTAATGGTCCACTATATCATGTTTGTCCATTTTCTGCATGAGCGTTGGATAGCCTTTCTGAGGGATTATCCTGTTAACCAGCATGGTGGATGATATAAATCTGCATGAATGATGCTTTAGATGTGTAGATATTATTCTCTAAGCATCCAACCTTCTCATGAATAGTACAAAATGTAGCATGAGTGTCGCATCAGTGGTTTCCAACTGTAAGTCCCCAGTATTCCCTCAGGACATCTTTTCAGATACAGGTATTTAACAGGTGTCTGCGCTGGTATTGTGTCGCACGCGATTGTTTTTTGGTGCAGCTGCGCTGCTTCCATGCAACACAAATTGGTCGGTGTGCCGTCAGACGATCCAACTGATTCGGACTGAGCGCAGGATTTAACATTCAATTGTGTCGCAAGATCAAGCACTTACATACATTGGGAACAAGAAGGTGAACTCCGGCGGACCTGAGCAGGAAAGCGACACATTGCCTTACTGTCAAACAATGCACTTTTGATGAACTCCAGCGGCTGTGATTAAGTAAATGAGCCCCAATAAGTTTGAATATACAAATATATGTTTATATGTATACAAAATATATGCAGCATGTTCCAACTGAAATACAAATTCAACTTAAAGGGAACCTGTCACCAGGGACCTCATTTTCACTAGAGACAGATGGTAAAAGCCCACGACACCTGGAGTGCAAAAATGCCTCTTTGCCTTTTATGAGCCTTTGCATTACAATATAATTGTGTGTTATAACTTACTCTTGCATCCTGACAAAATCCTGGGGTTGTCACAGGGGCTGGACTTTGGTTTGGATGCATTTAAAAAAACAACATGTGACTTGTCTGAGCTACAGGCTGCCCCCATATTTGTGCTCCTGTACAACTTGCCCCTCCCCCGCTTATGTCAGGTTGACCAGGCTGTGACCTCTGAGAAGGAGCAGGAGGAGGAGCGGTACAGGAGCACAAAGGTGGGGGCTAAGATCTGAGGAGTGAGTAACACAGACAAGCCACATGTTGTTTTTTGAAATGCATCCAAACCAAAGTCCAGCCCCTGTGACTACCCCGAGATTTTGTCAGGGAGCTAGGTAAGTTATAACACACAATTTGCAAATGCATAGAAAAGGCAGAAAGACATATTTGTACTGCAGGTGTAATAAGCTTCTGCAACCTTTCTTTAGTGACAATGAAGTCCATGGTGACAGGTTCCCTTTAAGAAACAACCTAAAGAAACTATCATGTACATGTATTTACTGCATGTATTTACAATATATAAATATATATAATATAACTCTAGAAGTAATTTAGCCTTAACTAAATATAAAGAAAGTTCTGAGAAAAAAAGACCCTGCCAATTCTAACAATAATGTATGCAGTAAAGAATGTATATTTTTCCCCAAACTAATAAACAAAAGTAAATTGTCTTGTTGGAGTTTCAAGTAAGCTGCTGGATTGAGGATATTACCAACCTAACTCAAAAACAATCTACATGCAAATTCCAAAGTGGATTTATTAAAATTTCATAAACCTACAATTCCTTGAACTTTAGTGGTGACATACAGCGTAATAATTACTTTTTATTTCAAACCATAAATTCTAGAGGCATCATAAAAGGGTTTTGTCACTGAAGAATGCAATATTATGTAACATAATAATTTCATATTGTAATATCATATAAATAAAAAGTAATAATAATTATGTAAATAATGTATATATATATATATATATATATATATATAATCACAATATTTACAGTAGCATAGAAATTTTCAAAAATAATGGTCACAAGTTATAAGTTATAATATTAACAATAGTACAGGCGGTCCCCTACTTAAGTCAGTGGAGTGCTGCTTGCTTTTTCCAATTTGTATCTGCATAAGGATCAAGCCCCCCCCCCTTCTCCTTAGGGGTTCCATAAAGCTGTGCGGACTTGAACTCTACTTTTTGTATCTATCTATATATATGAGGGCAGTTCAATAAGTACCAGTGTTTGATTACAGAGGGCATTCCTGAGGGAAGTTGGTGTTATTATCATGTGCTGCCATCTATCAAACAACAGCAAAACAAATAGCAGACTGATTGGTTAGTTTGGATTTGGCAGCCATTTGAGTAAGACGTGTTTCATGATTTCTGCTAAGATTCAAAAAGAGCAGTATTGTTCAGTAATTTGCTTTTTGTTTATGGATGGGAAAAAATGCATGGAGATAAAAGCAAAGTTTGATGCTGTTTATGGGGACACTTCGCCATCTATGACCACAGTTAGATATCGGTTCAACGAATGTAAACGTGGGCAAACATCCGTTGTTGATGAGGAGCGACCAGGAGGCCCAGCAGACGTGGTTACCGAGAAAATCATTCGAAAAGTCCACGACATGATACTTGCTGATCCACGAATGAAAGTGCGCAAAGTAGCAGAGGCCGTAGGTGTGTCGACTGCAACGGCAAATAATATTTTACATGATAAGTTGGCGATGAAAAAATTGTCAGCCCGATGGGTAATTGGAGCAATTTAAGCGAGATCCGAAGGAGTTTTTGCCTTGAGTTGTCACCGTTGATGAAACTGGATACATCATGACACACCAGAAACTAAGCAATTTTTCCCGGTGAATCTGCTCCAAAGAAGACAAAGACTGTCCCATCGGTTGGAAATGTTATGGCGACGATTTTTTGGGATGCGAACGGCGTCATCCTCATGGATTTTTTTGAAAAAGGAAGAACGATCAGTGGACAATACTACAGTGAGTTATTGGACCGCTTGGACAAAAAATTGAAGGAGACACGGCCGCATTTGTTGAAAAAGAAGATTCGGTTTCAATACAATAACGCAGCAGCACATTCATCCAGAGCTGTTGCCGCTAAACTGCATGAATTGCGTTATGAATTTCTGCCGCAATTCCCTGAGACTTTTTCTTGTTCCCTAACATGAAAAAATGGCTTGCAGAAATTTTTTTTAGCTCGAACAAGGAAGTCATCTCTTAGACAGAGGCGTATTTTGGAGAGTTCGACAAATCCTATTTTTGGAGGGGTTAAAAAAATGTCAGGAAGGTTGGATGAAGTGTATCTTTCTTAAAGGGGACCATGTTGAAAAATAAAAAAAATTTTGGAAAAAATGGTGTCTTCATTTCTAACACGGGTACTTATTGGACCTCCCTCGTACATTGCACAATTTTTGGTTTGGTACCACAACAAGCAGTAGCACAGAAGACGGTATTGTGCAATAGGTCGTAGCACTACACATTATACAATAATAGCAGTATCGCTATTACGGCTACTATACAACAAATTATTTTAATGTTATTTATTATTATTATTGCAGTTTTTTACAACATTTTTACAAAATACTTTTGTTTTCAATCATTACAAGTGGACCTCATTGTGTGCTCGCTGGCATTAGGATATATTAAAGGCAAAGTAGATGTGTAATCTGAGAAATATCACAGATGAGTCATCCATAACTAATGGCCAGGAAGAAATCTACATGCTCGATGACATTTAAAGCCAGGCCATTTTGCAAACTTTGGAATATCTATATAGCACATCCTTTTTTTGGTTTCTGCAGGCAGAGCAGAATTAGAGACCATGGAGGGATATTGGTGCGGAAATTCATAACCTCGGCGGATGCTTATTTATGTTAATAGATGTTGTGATCAAGGTTACATATTCAATGTCACCTCTCCGGTGGATATTTCTTTTCATTAGAAGGAGATATGTGAAGGGATAAATGACGGGTGTAATTATATTATGGCTGACACTTTACTGTTTGCTTAGTGACACATTATGACTACATAGAAATAGAGATCTCTTATATTTGCCATTTATTTTCTGCAAGAAATCAAACAAAAAGTGAAGACGAGATGGTAATGATGAGACATTTAATAAGATCCCAGGATAAATAATGATGCAGAACTAATAACAAGTAAAGCACAATGCAGTGATATAATAATGACTTGTTGTGATAAAATAATTATACATCAAGGCCTTTTCACCTCTGCAGTGGTAAATACATATAAATAATAACTATGGAACATCTTCTCATTGTATCTTTTTTTATTCATCATTTAGTCCTTTTGGAAATTTAAGAATATTTAGAAGATGTTTAAACGATGTTGCTGTTAGTTTATTAAAGGGGTTGTAGCTGCTAGGCAAGTCAACTCTGTCCACAAAGTGATTGGTGAGGGTCCAACTAAAATGGGGTCCTGTTTTCACTTAAACCAAAAGTGTCAGATAAGCTAATCCACACTAACTACATGTGAGCAATGCTATTATATAGCAGGACAACTATCCCTATAATGTTCTTCTCCATGCCTGGAAAGTTCCATTGCTTTTTATTAAAGTTGTCTCACAGTCTTTTAAAATGACTCCATGTGAGTCTGTTCATCATCTTTCCTCTGAGCCTGGCATATTCATGTTCAGTTGCACCTGCAGCTCAATTCCCCCTCCCTCAGAAATGAGGGAAACGCTGGCTGTGTGACTTGCACAAACTAATTCCTGAGTGAGAGCTGAATGAGAGGGTTGAGAGGGCGTTGCTGACAAGAATTACTCAGGGAAGGACGAATTTCTCTTAAGCCAGTCACTCACACTCAGACACTGACTCACTCCTGAGAGAGGGGTGAATGATGTAGCTGAGTAAAGAGAAAGCAGGCTCCTTATCAATTAAGATACTGGAGGTCAAGCTGAGCTAGAAGAAAATGAATATGCATAGATGGTGAGTAAACTTTATGAATAGACTTTGGAACTTACAGGTATGGGGAGGAACAATATAGGGATAGTTGTACTACTGTATATCAGCAGTTTTCAAGGATATATATATATATATATATATATATATATATATATATATATATATATGAGTTTATCTTGCAAGTGCCCTTTAACAGTGCAGCAGCAGTATGAGCAGGCACCCTGCCGATCCCTTCAATATTATTGGGGTGTATAGTACAGAGCTCAGTTATCATTAACACTCCCAAACACTCAATTAAAAAAATTCCAATAGTATAGAAAGGAGCAGTGAGCAGTGAGCACTCCGACCATTATTGAGAAACAAATACATGTTCCATAAATTGATGGGCGTTCTGTTCTTGTGATCACTGGGGTCCCAGCAGTCAGAACCTCAATGACCTTGCTATAGAGATGAGCGAACATGCTCGTCCGAGCTTGATGCTCGGTCGAGCATTAGGGTACTCGAAACTGCTCGTTGCTCGGACGAATACTTCGCCCGCTCGAGAAAATGGCAGCTCCCGCCGTTTTGCTTTTTGGCGGCCAGAAACAGAGCCAATCACAAGCCAGGAGACTCTGCACTCCACCCAGCATGACGTGGTACCCTTACACGTCGATAGCAGTGGTTGGCTGGCCAGATCAGGTGACCCTGGGATAGACTAGCCGCTGCCCGCGCTGCTCGGATCATTCTCTGTCTGGATGCCGCTAGGGAGAGAGCTGCTGCTGCTCAGGGAAAGCGTTAGGGTGTTCTATTAGCTTACTGTTAGGCAGGAGTGATTCTCAAAGAACCCAACAGCCCTTCTTAGGGCTACAATAACGTTCTACTTTTTTTATTTTAATTTGCATCTAGTACCATTTTGTGAGGAATTAGCAGGGGGACTTGCTACCGTTGTGTTTAGCTCTTAGTGGCACACATATCCATAGCAAAGACCGAAGTGGGAAAATTTAGTAGGGGTTGGATTTCAATTAGGCACTAACTCAGTGTCATCTCATCTGGCATAGTAGTGTGCTTTGATACTTGGCTAGAAAATAGCCATAGGAGAATACAAAGAGCTTACTTACGCATACAGTAGCGTTCTATATATTTGATTTCTGGTTGATCTGCTGGTGGCTGTACTTTCTGCAGTGCATGTACTAGCCAATTCTGAGCAATTTGTAGTGAGACTTGCGACCGCTGTGTTCTGCGCTTAGTGACGCACATATCCATAGCAAAGACCGAAGTGGGAAAATTTAGTAGGGGTTGGATTTCAATTAGGCACTAACTCAGTGTCATCTCATCTGGCATAGTAGTGTGCTTTGATACTTGGCTAGAAAATAGCCATAGGAGAATACAAAGAGCTTACTTACGCATACAGTAGCGTTCTATATATTTGATTTCTGGTTGATCTGCTGGTGGCTGTACTTTCTGCAGTGCATGTACTAGCCAATTCTGAGCAATTTGTAGTGAGACTTGCGACCGCTGTGTTCTGCGCTTAGTGACGCACATATCCATAGCAAAGACCGAAGTGGGAAAATTTAGTAGGGGTTTGATTTCAATTAGGCACTAACTCAGTGTCATCTCATCTGGCATAGTAGTGTGCTTTGATACTTGGCTAGAAAATAGCCATAGGAGAATACAAAGAGCTTACTTACGCATACAGTAGCGTTCTATATATTTGATTTCTGGTTGATCTGCTGGTGGCTGTACTTTCTGCAGTGCATGTACTAGCCAATTCTGAGCAATTTGTAGTGAGACTTGCGACCGCTGTGTTCTGCGCTTAGTGACGCACATATCCATAGCAAAGACCGAAGTGGGAAAATTTAGTAGGGGTTGGATTTCAATTAGGCACTAACTCAGTGTCATCTCATCTGGCATAGTAGTGTGCTTTGATACTTGGCTAGAAAATAGCCATAGGAGAATACAAAGAGCTTACTTACGCATACAGTAGCGTTCTATATATTTGATTTCTGGTTGATCTGCTGGTGGCTGTACTTTCTGCAGTGCATGTACTAGCCAATTCTGAGCAATTTGTAGTGAGACTTGCGACCGCTGTGTTCTGCGCTTAGTGACGCACATATCCATAGCAAAGACCGAAGTGGGAAAATTTAGTAGGGGTTGGATTTCAATTAGGCACTAACTCAGTGTCATCTCATCTGGCATAGTAGTGTGCTTTGATACTTGGCTAGAAAATAGCCATAGCAATAGGATAGCATTGTTTGGTTTTAAAAACTCAAAAAAAAACAAAAAACACAAAAAAAAACAAAAAACACAAAAAAAAACAAAAAAAAGTTAAAAAAAAAATAAAGTTATAACTCTCATTTTAAAAATGTTTAACCCGAGGGCTAGGGGTAGAGGACGAGGGCGGGGACGTGGGCGTCCAACTACTGCAGGGGTCAGAGGCCGTGGTCCTGGGCGGGGTGAGACACCACCTGCTGATGAGGGAGCAGGGGAACGCCGCAGAGCTACACTCCCTAGGTTCATGTCTGAAGTTACTGGGACTCGTGGTAGAGCACTGTTGAGGCCAGAACAGTGCGAACAGGTGATGTCGTGGATTGCTGACAATGCTTCGAGCAATTTGTCCACCACCAGTCAGTCTTCCACGCAGTCCACCCATGTCACCGAAATCGCCACTCCTCCAGCTCCTGCACCTCAGCCTCCTCCCCCCCAGTCTGCCCCCTCCCAGGAAAATTTGGCATTTGAACCGGCATACTCTGAGGAACTGTTTTCTGGACCCTTCCCACAGTCACAAACCACTTGTCCGGTTGCTGCTGAGCAATTTTCCGATGCCCAGGTTTTCCACCAGTCACAGTCTGTGGGTGATGATGACCTTCTTGACGTAGTGGAAGTGTGTAAAGAGGTGTCCGACGATGAGGAGACACGGTTGTCAGACAGTGGGGAAGTTGTTGTCAGGGCAGGAAGTCCGAGGGGGGAGCAGACTGAGGGATCGGAGGATGATGAGGTGACAGACCCAAGCTGGGTTGAGAGGCCGGGTGAACACAGTGCTTCTGAGACGGAGGAGAGTCCTCGACCAGAACAGGTTGGAAGAGGCAGTGGTGGGGCCAGACGGAGAGGCAGGGCCAGAGCTGGTGCATCAGCGCCAAATGTGTCAACTAGTGAAGCTCCCGTGGCGAGGGCTCTTGCGGCGAGGGCTAGATCTTCAGAAGTCTGGAGGTTCTTTAAGGAAACACCGGATGACCGACGGACTGTGGTGTGCAACATTTGCCAAACCAGGCTCAGCAGGGGTTCCACCACTACTAGCTTAACTACCACCAGTATGCGCAGGCATATGAATGCTAAACACCCCACTCAGTGGCAACAAGCCCGTTCACCTCCGGCCGTGCACACCACTGCTCCTTCCCCTGTGTCAGCTGCTAGTCAGCCCCCTGCCCAGGACCCTGCCACAAAAACCCCATCGTCGCCTCCACGATCCTCCACAGCATCCACCAGCGTTCAGCTCTCCATACCCCAGACGCTGGAGCGGAAACGCAAATATAGTGCAACCCACCCGCACGCCCAAGCCCTTAATGTGCACATCTCCAGATTGCTTAGCCTGGAGATGCTGCCCTATAGGCTAGTAGAGACCGAGGCCTTTCGCAACCTCATGGCGGCGGCCGCCCCTCGGTATTCGGTCCCCAGCCGCCACTACTTTTCCCGATGTGCCGTCCCAGCCCTGCACCAGCACGTGTCAGACAACATCATCCGTGCCCTGACCAACGCCGTTTCTGACAAGGTCCACCTGACCACGGACACATGGACGAGTGCTGCTGGGCAGGGCCACTATATATCGCTGACGGCACATTGGGTTAACTTGGTGGAGGCTGGGACCGAGTCTGACCCTGGGGCTGCTCATATACTGCCGACGCCGAGGATTGCGGGGCCTACCTCGGTCCAGGTGTTTCAGGCCTACTATGCCTCCTCCTCCTCCCACCCCTCCTCCACCTCCTCCTCCGAACTACCATCCGTGGGCACGGCACCATCAGTCGGTAGCTCTAGGCACAGCAGCAGTGCCGTCGCTAAGCGACAGCAGGCGGTGCTCAAACTGCTGAGCCTAGGCGACAAAAGGCACACCGCCCAAGAGCTATTACAGGGCATCACGGCGCAGACTGATCTGTGGCTGGCACCGCTGAACCTCAAGCCGGGAATGGTTGTGTGTGACAACGGCCGTAACCTGGTGGCAGCTCTGCAACTCGGCAGACTGACACATGTGCCATGCCTGGCCCATGTGTTAAATCTGATAGTTCAGCGTTTCCTCAAGACATACCCCAATCTGTCTGATTTGCTCACGAAGGTGCGCCGCATCTGTGCGCATTTCAGGAAGTCCAGCCCAGATGCTGCCACTCTCAGGGCAGCGCAGCGCCGCCTCCAACTGCCCGCTCACCGACTGTTGTGCGACGTGCCCACGAGGTGGAATTCAACACTGACCATGTTATCCAGAGTTTACCAGCAGCGCAGAGCGATTGTAGACTGCCAGATGTCAACTTCCACCAGAACTGGTAGTCAGGTCAGTCAGCTTCCTCAAGTCTACAATGAGGAGTGGACGTGGATGTCTGATATCTGTCAGGTGCTGAGTAACTTTGAGGAGTCAACACAGATGGTCAGTGGCGATGCCGCCATCATCAGCCTCACCATCCCGCTGCTTGGCCTGTTGAAAAACTCTCTGGTCAGCATGAAGTCGGAAGCTTTGCGCTCGTCACAAGAGACAGGGGAAGAATATTCCCTTGTTGATAGCCAAAGCACCCTCAGGTCTGTTTCTCAGCGCATATCGGAGGAGGTGGAGGTGGAGGAGGATGAGGAGGAAGAGGAGGAGAATGTTGGCGAGACACAAGAGGGGACCATTGTTGAGTCCTTTACTGTTCAGCGTGTATGGGCAGAAGAAGAGGAGTTGGAGGAGTTGGAGGAGGAGGAAATGGACAGTCAGGCCAGTGAGGGGAGTGAATTCTTACGCGTTGGTACTCTGGCGCATATGGCAGATTTCATGCTAGGCTGCCTATCCCGTGACCCTCGCGTTCAAAGAATTTATTCCAGCACCGATTACTGGGTGTTCACTCTCCTGGACCCACGGTACAAGCAAAATCTTTCCACTCTCATCCCTGCAGAGGAAAGGAGTGTGAGAATGCATGAATACCAGCAGGCCCTGGTGCACAAGCTGAAACAGTATTTCCCTTCTGACAGCGCTAGCGGCAGAGTGCGTAGTTCTGCGGGACAAGTAGCGAGGGAGAGTAGGCGAGCAGGCAGCTTGTCCAGCACTGGCAAGGGTACGCTTTACAAGGCTTTTGCCAGCTTTATGTCACCCCAGCAAGACACTGTCACCTGTCCCCAGTCTCGGCAGAGTAGGGCTGATCTTTACAGAAAGATGGTGAGGGAGTACGTAGCTGACCATACCATCGTCCTAAATGATCACACAGCTCCCTACAACTACTGGGTTTAAAAGCTGGACATGTGGCACGAACTGGCGCTGTACGCCTTGGAGGTTCTTGCCTGCCCTGCCGCTAGCGTCTTGTCCGAGCGGGTTTTCAGTGCAGCTGGTGGCATCATCACCGATAAGCGTACACGCCTGTCGACTGACAGCGCTGACAGGCTGACGCTTATTAAAATGAATAAAGGCTGGATTTCTCAGAATTTCCAATCTCCACCAGGTGAAGGAAGCTCAACCTGAATAATTGATCCACTCCTCCTCCTCCTCATTTTCCTCCTTCTCCTCCTCTTTGTACAGTAAAGCAGAGGAAAATGGCTATTTTTTGACAGGGCCCACTGGCTCTTGCTATAGTACTTCATGCATTTAATTTTTCTGGAGGGCCACCTACCCGGTCCTCTGTTTGAAACAATTTTTGTGAGTGCCACATACAGGCACTCAATCTATTCCATTTTACTGCAGGGCCACCTACCTGCTCCTCTGGTTTGAAACATTTTTGGGACTGCCACATACAGGCACTCAATCTATTCCATTTTACTGGAGGGCCACCTACCTGCTCCTCTGGTTTGAAAAATTTTTGGGACTGCCACATACAGGCACTCAATCTATTCCATTTTACTGCAGGGCCACCTACCTGCTCCTCTGGTTTGAAACATTTTTGGGACTGCCACATACAGGCACTCAATCTATTCCATTTTACTGGAGGGCCACCTACCTGCTCCTCTGGTTTGAAAAATTTTTGGGACTGCCACATACAGGCACTCAATCTATTCCATTTTACTGCAGGGCCACCTACCTGCTCCTCTGGTTTGAAACATTTTTGGGACTGCCACATACAGGCACTCAATCTATTCCATTTTACTGGAGGGCCACCTACCTGCTCCTCTGGTTTGAAAAATTTTTGGGACTGCCACATACAGGCACTCAATCTATTCCATTTTACTGCAGGGCCACCTACCTGCTCCTCTGGTTTGAAACATTTTTGGGACTGCCACATACAGGCACTCAATCTATTCCATTTTACTGGAGGGCCACCTACCTGCTCCTCTGGTTTGAAAAATTTTTGGGACTGCCACATACAGGCACTCAATCTATTCCATTTTACTGCAGGGCCACCTACCTGCTCCTCTGGTTTGAAACATTTTTGGGACTGCCACATACAGGCACTCAATCTATTCCATTTTACTGGAGGGCCACCTACCTGCTCCTCTGGTTTGAAAAATTTTTGGGACTGCCACATACAGGCACTCAATCTATTCCATTTTACTGCAGGGCCACCTACCTGCTCCTCTGGTTTGAAACATTTTTGGGACTGCCACATACAGGCACTCAATCTATTCCATTTTACTGGAGGGCCACCTACCTGCTCCTCTGGTTTGAAAAATTTTTGGGACTGCCACATACAGGCACTCAATCTATTCCATTTTACTGCAGGGCCACCTACCTGCTCCTCTGGTTTGAAACATTTTTGGGACTGCCACATACAGGCACTCAATCTATTCCATTTTACTGCAGGGCCACCTACCTGCTCCTCTGGTTTGAAAAATGTTTGGGACTGCCACATACAGGCACTATCCAAATTAAATTGTCTCCATAGCAGCCTCCACACGTTGTCTCCATTGCTACCTCCAAAAGTCGTCCATATAGCTGCCTCCATACATCGTCCCTTTATCAAACGAGGTGTGTCAGGCAGAAATTTGGGTTGTTTTCATGGATTCCACATCAAAGTTGTTAACTTTGTCGCCACCCTGCTGTGTTATCCACAAAATACACTGGCAAACTTTTACCATTTAGGGATATTATTTCAGCGCTTCTTGCGCATCTGTTTACATTCCCCTCACCCGCCATATCCTAAACTTATAAGAACGCTACTACACTTGATCTTATACTAAAGGTTCTTAGAAGTGCTGTTTGGGGAGTAGCCTAGAGACAGGGGCTTGAATTGGCGAAAGCTCGCCTGGCAGCGGAGCGCCAGCTCCATGCGCATCATGCGCTTCTTGCGCATCTGTTTACATTCCCCTCACCCGCCATATCCCAAACTTATAAGAACGCTACTACACTTAACTTAGTGTAGGCTGGGACCGAGTCTGACCCTGGGGCTGGTCATATACTGCCGACGCAGAGAATTGCGGGGCCTACCTCGGTCCAGGTCTCAAAGGCCTACTATACCTCCTCCCACCCCTCCTCCACCTCCTCCTCCTCCGAATTACCATCCGTGGGCATGGCGCCATCAGTCGGTAGCTCTAGGCACAGCAGCAGTGCCGTCGCTAAGCGACAGAAGGCGGTGCTGAAACTGCTGAGCCTAGGCGATAAAAGGCACACCGCCCAAGAGCTATTACAGGGCATTCCACATCAAAGTTGTTAACTTTGTCGCCACCCTGCTGTGTAATCCACAAAATATACTTGCAAACTTTTACCATTTAGGGATATTATTTCAGCGCTTCTTGCGCATCTGTTTACATTCCCCTCACCCGCCATATCCTAAACTTATAAGAACGCTACTACACTTGATCTTATACAAAAGGTTCTTAGAAGTGCTGTTTGGGGAGTAGCCTAGAGACAGGGGCTTGGATTGGCAAAAGCTCGCCTGGCTGCAGAGCGCCAGCTCCATCCCAAGATCCAACTAACATAGTTGCAGCACCTTTAATCTACTACTAGTTCACTGCCTCCATAATAATAATAATAATAATCTTTATTTATATAGCGTCATCATATTCTGTAGCGCTTTACAAATCATAGGAAACAAATACAAATGTAATGTAACAGAGCACAACATTTGTATGGAACAACAGGAGTGAGGTCCCTGCTCGCCAGAGCTTACGGTTTATGAAGATGATGGGGTAACACGAGGTAAAAGAATATTTAATGGTCAAGCCATTCTTCTTAGGGAATAGAAAAAAATATAATAAATGGAATTGCTGTCGCTTGAACCACTCAGCCGTCATCTTATATACCAGGTCCAGGGTGAATGGGACTGCAGAGAAGTCTGGTGCCTGTTGGTTGCTGGATAACAGATGGGAGGACGACACAGGACGGGTTAGTAGAAGAGTTAAAACTTCATGCAGTTAATGAGTGTTATAGGCTTGCCTAAAGAAATGGGTTTTAAGAGCACGTTTGAAACTTTGGAGGTTAGGTATTAGTCTGATAGTCCGGGGCAGAGCATTCCATAGAATTGGTGCAGCTCTAGAGAAGTCTTGGAGACGCGAGTGGGAGGTCCGCACTAGGGTAGAGGTTAATCTAAGATCACTGGCGGATCTAAGAGCACGGGTTGGGCGATAGACTGAGATAAGAGAGGAGAGGTAGGGGGGTGCAGCATTATACAGAGCTTTATGGATGAGGGTTATTATTATTTTAAACTGTATTCGAAAGGAGACTGGCAGCCAGTGCAGCGACTGGCATGAACTGTAAGCATACATGGTCCCCTTATCAAACGAGCTGTGTCAGGCAGAATTTTGGGTTGTTTTCATGGCTTCCATGTTAACTTTGTCGCCACCCTGCTGTGTAATCCACAAAATATACTGGCAAACTTTTATCATGTACCGATATTATTTGAGCGCTTCTTGCTCACCTCCTTTGGTTCCTCTCTGACACCCATTGGTTTGAAGCCTGAGTCCAATTAGGGTATGTCGCCATGCCACTCTCTAGCCTGCTGCCGCTGCCTCTGCATGCCGTCCCCTATAGTGTCAGGGTCAATTATTGGATGTTTTAGATGCTATCTAGCTTCATTCTGTCACTCTGTCATGGCCATGCTGTTGCCCATAATTTTGGCATAATGGTGCGATTAAGCAGCCTCAGAGGCATCCATGCATGCTGCCCCTGCTGTTTCCTGTCCATTTCCGTGGTGTTTCCATCCTTTTCTGAGGTTCCCAGGTGTTTGGCCAAGCTTCCCTGTGCAGAGCCTTGGTCCCCTTGAAAAATGCTCGAGTCTCCCATTGACTTCAATGGGGTTCGTTATTCGAGACGAGCACTCGAGCATCGGGAAAAGTTCGTCTCGAATAACGAGTACCCGAGCATTTTAGTGTTCGCTCATCTCTACCTTGCTACCTGCTACTTTGCGCACTTTCATTCGTGCATAGGGGGTAACTTGCATAGTTGATACAACCACATTAAAGGTGTTTCTGGGGTAACAATATTAAAGATCCTTCCACAAAAAAAGCAGACCGGAGAGGTTACAATTCTATACAGGCAGTCCCCTACTTAAGGACACCCGACTTACAGATGACCCATAGTTAAAGACGGACCCCTCTACCCCCTATGACTTCTGGTGAAGCTATCTGAATGCTTTACTATAGTCCTAGATTGCAATGAAGGTTTATTGATGGTCTGTAATGAAGGTTTATTGATAATCCTTGGTCCCATTACAGCAAAAAATTGTCACTGGGGCAAAAAAAAATTTTTGTCTAGAACTATAATTTTAAAAAAATAGAGTTTCGACTTACATACAAATTCAATTTAAGAACAGACCTATGCACCCTATCTTGTACGTACGTGTGGATTCGGGTCTGGATTCACTAAGGTAGTTACTCCATCATCCACCAGGTGGCGCTGCTGCGCTGAATTGCATCGGAACGCACTGGAATACACCGAGCCGGGCTGAGTGAAGGTAAGTGCAATTTTCGCAACACATTTTTTTTTAAATGCTGCGTTTTTTCCGAATCCGTCGGGTTTTCGTTCAGCCATGCCCCCCGATTTCCGTCGCGTGCATGCCAGCGCCGATGCGCCACAATCCGATCGCGTGCGCCAAAATCCCGGGGCAATTCAGGGGAAATCGTTGCAAATCGGAAATATTCGGGTAACACGTTGGGAAAATGCGAATCGGGCCCTTAGTAAATGACCCCCAGAAAATTAAGGTAGCAGACAGCTCCATTTTCTGTGTAGAGGCTGAAGCATGTTACTGCAAGTGAAAATAAATTGTGCTGCTAAGCTGTTACCTGTACTGACCCCTACACAGAGGACTGAGCTGTCTGCTTCCTGCTCCAATCTCTGTACATCAGCAGCACAGGTGGTCCTAGATATTAGACACCCACTGGTCTAATGTTAACGTCTTATACTATGGTTAACAACACCAGCGGGGACCAGCATAATGTTTATGGTAACACATAATTTAAAGTTGGCATCCCTTCTTTTTTGCAGAAGGTACCTTTTACTATCCAGAAACACCATCTTATATGACAAATTTTGTCTTGCTATGTCAACTTCTTGTAAGAACTAAATTCGGCTTCACACGGAACTCAAAGTTGGGACGAAACTAAGCATTGTATCTATTTCATCATTGCCATTTGGGTAACCAGTTAGACACCACTTATAGAATGGAGAAGTTGGTGTCCTCTCAACTTCCACAGGTAAGAAACTTTGTTAGGGATGAGAGAACCTTCAATGTTCAGCAAGAAGTCAGGGTGCAGTATTTGGGCTCAACCCACCGCCAGTAACAATAGAGACCTATGCTGGCACTGATCAGGTGTGTTTGAATGCCGCTGGCAAAGTGCATCACCACTTTTGGTAGGATCATCAATCTTCGATGACGTAATGGCAGCTTTGCCATCAGCATGTACAAGATAAACAAAGCCAAACCCAAATTAGGATCAGAGTCAGAGAACCCGAACCTGAAAGGGACTGCTCATCCCTAAACATTACAACCTGTTGTCTCAATGGGGCAGATTTACTTACCCGGTCCGTTCGCGATCCAGCGGCGCGTTCTCTGTGCTGGATTCGGGTCCGGCCGGGATTCATTAAGGTAGTTCCTCCGTCGTCCACCAGGTGGCGCTGCTGCACTGAAAAGCATCTGAACGCACTGGAGTTCACCGGCTCGGGCTGAGTGAAGGTAAGTGCGTCCCAAGCGACACATTTCTTATTTTAAATGCGGTGGTTTTTCCGAATCCGTCGGGTTTTCGATCAGCCACGCCACCCGATTTCCGTCGCGTGCATGCCGATGCGCCACAATCCGATCGCGTGCGCCAAAATCCCGGGGCAATACAGGGGAAATTGGCGCAAATCGGAGATATTTGGGTAACACGTCGGGAAACCGCAAATCGGCCCTTAGTAAATGACCCCCAATGTGTCAATTCAACATCCTAATGGCACTGGCCCTCAGAGCTGCAAATGTCCTTGAATTATGTCGAACGAACAGAGCATGAGTATATCCTAATGGGGACAATAAACACTTGTATATTACCTACGGACAACTATCCTCCCTCACATTCCCATCAATAATTCAAGATGACCTGAACTGTAGTGAAATATCCAGAACATTCACCAATAGTTCCTTCAGCAAAGCGTGGGATAAGTTTATCACATTATTTTCATACAGATCACAGTTTCTGCAGATCATAATCATAATTTGCTAATTACTTTACACCCTCCTAACAAAACAATTAGAAAGATAAATGACTGCCATCATTAGCGCCGAGGCTGAGAAATCGCTTCCGAATTTAATAAGCGTGTAATAGTCAAACTCCAGCAAGCACTTAGTGATTGCAACTTTTTGGAAAATGGGCATATACATATCTAACTTCCTGCCATAATGGAAAGAAACACTAATGGTTCCTATTACATAAAACAGATGTGCACATGTTTTAACTCTTTGTTTATCCCAACTTCACCATAAACTCTCATGCTTGGCATGGCTGAGCTGGTATATTTACTTAAAGGGGTATTCCGGGAATATGAACGTTTGACACGAAAACCCATGATGCTATAAATAAATGAATGTAACAAAACTCAATGTCATTAGTCACAAAATGGAGCTTAAATAGTTTGATTTTATGATTCATAAAATTTTATGGCCAATCTAAAGTATGCAGAGTTATTACCAAGATGGCCGCCACTGGTAACTACAAGTTCCATGATCCTTTAGTTCTCAGTAACTCCTCCCACCTCTTATGCTCTGCTCCCAGTGATGATCTAACAGGTTTTCTTGCTCTGTTACCATAGTAATGATGTGTAACTGCCATCACCACAACACTGGCCATACTGGATGCACTGCAACCAACCGACTACAACCAAACATAGTGGTGATCACATGACCTGCCCATGCAGGTGCAGGACATGTGATGTGCAGATGTAACCAGCGGCCATCTTCTGTGCTGTGTCTTCTCCCCGCGGAGGAAATTAACGGACTGATTAAAAGGCCAGGAGCATTTTAATTCTTCATTACAGTTTATGTCACCAGCATTTTCTACTAAGGGGAGCAACATTTTAAATAACAACTAATTACACATTAGCTTATATTTTAAGGACCCATTTGTATATGAATTATGCTGATTCCTGGAACACCCCTTTAAATGACAAATACTTAGATGACAGTGAAAAAATAATACAGTATCTAATACTAAATAATAATTCCAGATTCTGCCAGATCAGTCCCTGTCCTCATGGGGCTCTCCATCTAATCAACCTAGCAGTATATTTTTGGAGTGTGGGAGGAAACCATAGGACCCCGAGGAAACCCACGCAAACACAGAGAGAACATACAAACTCTTTGTTGACCTATGTTGACCTGGATGGGACTTGAACCCAGGATCCCAGCGCTGCAAGGCTGTAGCGCTCACCAAAGCACCACTGTGCTGCCCTCAGACTTTGTATGTGTCTCAGAAGTAAATACCTTTGAGAGCCCCAGTGGGAATAGTGATTGATAACAATCTTTTGTTTATTTAGACAGTAATAAGTGTAATGAAGAGAAAGGAGGACAAAATGTCCTTTTCCTAAAAAAATATATCGCTGATTTTAATATAATCACATGTATTATTCAAATATTAAATAACAAAATGGGGTTTAAAGTGTTGTTCTGCTTTAAATCAACAAAAGGTTTTGTTTGAGTAACTTCAAGATATTTTCTCGTCTTATTTACTACTACAATTTTACAATATCCACCATTGCTGAAAAAAAAAAGGATTGACAGAAGAGTGTCAGGATTCATTGGGTTACTGCTGGGCTGTGTTCCTCCTCAGACTTCTATTCATTCCACAATCTATAAATGTCACCCTAACTAACTTTAATTGCCAAGGCTCCAATGATCAGCTGTAAGGTGTCTGTAATGAAGCTTTATTGATAATCCTTGCTCTATGACAGCACAATTTTTTTAAAATGTGAATGTCATCAGGACAACTTACGAATTCAACTTACATACGAATTCAACTTAAAGGAAACCTACCATCTCAGTTCTACCTATTAAGGTACATCCGGTGGCAGGTTCAGCTGATGAATGGCATTGGAGCCCTTTTTAGGGCTAATCCTTGAGAGACCTGTAACTTTATAAATCTTTTATGGCCCTAATATGCAAATATTTGAAAGAGGCTACTGGGGCGTGGAGTAGCCAGAGATGAAGCTACACGTTTACGGCTTCTCCACGCCCTAGTAGCCTATTTGGCTCTTCAGCGTGCAGCTCCTGGCAGCTGTGCGCACTTATCCGCGCTCTCAATAGAGTATGAATGCAGAGCTGGCGGCTGCACGTTCTAGGCTGCGAAGCCGGAGCTTTTAAGCATGCCCAGTAGCTTTGGCTTTGCAGCCAAGTGCATGCAGCCACCGCGGACGAGTGCGCGCAGCTACCAGAAGCCGCACGCTGACGATCTTGTATAATGATGATCCAAAGAGGCTACTAGGGCGTAGAATAGCCACGCCGTTTAGCTTCAGCTCTGGCTACTCCACGCCCCAGTAACCTCTTTCAGATATTTGCACATTAGGGCAATAAAAGATTTATAAAGTTACAGGCCACTCAAGCATTAGTCCTACAAAGGACGTCCATGTCATTCATTAGTTGAACCTGCCACTGGATCTACCTTAATAGGTAGATCCGCGATGGTAGGTTGCCTTTAAGTACAAACCTAAAGAGCCTATGTTGTATGTAACCCAGGGACTGACTGTGCATCCTTTCTTCATTTTTCTTACTGTAATTTTTTCATTAACAACACAATATCAGACGACGTACAGTGAGTACAATTACGAGGCAACTCATTGAACTGTTCATCAAAACATAAAAGTAGAACACACAAGAGCAAATAATTTTAAAAAAATTGAGCTGAATACTCCGCTCATAAAACTTTAAAATAGAAGTTAAAAATACAAAGTTTTATTGAGTCGAGTTTATTGCTATTTTTGGGACCATTTACATTTTATAAGAAGTAAATGAGCACATTTTCCTCATTCAGATCAAGACTATAAAGGTTGAAAAAACTTCTTTAGAAATACGGATGATGTTATCCCTCTATATTTTTCTTGCATATCATTATCTTATATGAAGAGCGTACTACATCACCATCTACTATGACCCTTTTAATGACCTTGTTCTTCACTTATAGCTCTCAAGAGACTAAATGGACAATACAGAAAGAAATATCATTTCGAGCAGAGTGATCATAAAACCTTGGCGTCCTATCTTGATTAATCAGATAATCATGTCTTTTAACATAATTAAAAGAATTTGCTCCTTGAATTTCTAGAAAAGAGAACCACATCTTCTTCAAAAGACATCCTTCTTCAGGTTTATTGCCAGAACATATATGTAATTTCTTAGAAATTATTACTTCCCTCTGGCAAGTTCAATCCATTTTACCGGAATAGTTATAATGCACAAATTATCTTCAAAAATATTTCATGATATTGTATAGTTAGCTCATGACATTTGAGCATTAAAGGAAAATCCCTGGGAATATTAATTGTTAAGTGGTGAATGTGGTCAACATGTAAAAATTACTAAAATAACAGCTCCACCAGTACTTCTCCATCGATCAATAATTTCCTTTAGCAAGTGGATTAATCCCTAGACTAACTTAAAGGGTTTGCCCATGAAAGAAAATTCTCACATTTGAATACCCTTGTTCTGTTTTAAAAACTTACTCAATTCTATTGCTGTTTTAGCTCCAGTGGTGGTCAGTGTAAGATTCCAGAGTGTGGGCGGGGACTCTCTAAGCAGACACTTCATGATACCTCTGTGCTATGAGATGCTGTGTGCTGACAATGTGCTTAGATTATCAGGTACAGGTGTATATATACTTTCATTTATCTTCTGAGCATTCACTAGTATCTGACATAGAGAAAATGAGAGATGAGACAGATCAGAGATGAGAGATCCGTGCGAAGCATATTACACACTATTGCATTCTCAGTTCTGCTATAACAGTCATGACATACAGATCTTCTATATGCCTCCCTCCCCTGGATAAAGACTTTATCTGTCTGTAACTTTACTCTCCTTATGCTGTTTGCCAGCAGTAAGTCTCTGTGTGAGCTTGTCCTGGAATGCAAGGATAGGGGTTAGTGACAAAGAGCAGCTCAGTGTAGCATCAGCCAGGAGAACAATATGCCTGTCCAACCCTAAAGTCAGAAGATTAATGGTCGGATCCCGGGGCAATCTAAATTGTGTACACCAGGACTGATAGAGACAGGTTGGAAATATGTAAAATTCTGTATTTATTGTTAGTAAGAGTGAATAAGAGAATCTTTAATTTTGTTATACTGAGTTTATTTAAGAATCTTGTCTTTGTGGGAATACCGCTTTAAAATTTGGCCCACGTAATATGTTCATTACCAACACAAGAACCTTGTTCCTCTTGATTCTTCCATTGATTGAAAGTTCCTGGCATAACAACCAATTATGGAATTTATTGGGAATATTTAGCATCAACTAATGGGATAAGAGTCTATTAAGGTCAATGTACAGTGGTAAATCCTTGGTGGAGCAAAAAGTCTAAAAGAGATTTAGAAAGAAACCAATGTGAAAAATGAGCCAATGAGCTTTTAGAACATGTTAATAATAAATATAGGAAAATAATTAAATAAAAAAAAACTGATACAGAAAAATACTGGGCAAGTTTTCCTCAAGTTTATATGTTATCTTCTATCTGAAATATAGGGGATAGTATGGTCAATGGGAATCAAACTGATGGGACCTCCACCAATCACTTAATCAATTAATTTATCAGCAATCATATAGATAGTGAAGGGAGTTGCAGGGCACATGCAAGACCAATTTAAGGAAGCAATTGTTTTGGTCAGTGGGATGACCTCAGCGGACCAACCCTTACCAATCAGAATGGCTTTCTCTATTCTGTGGATGGGGGTTTACATTGAAAATTCGGGCAATGTGAGCTATAGTTTTCTATGGTCCAAATCTGCTTTCATTGTTCTACTGACTGCTATTGGAAAATGTAAGCTCAATGTACATATTAGATATTGGTTGAACCTTTCAAGTTAGGTGGAAACTAACTAATGTAGGGGAATGATAATGAGTTTAATGGTACCTACCATATTGTCTTCTTAACCGCTAACAGATTTTTTGTGCCAGAAGAAAAGAATTGTGGAGAAAACACAGTCTACAGTAATGCCGCGCATCCTTCACTCATTACTATTAAGGGCTGATTAGTGTGGGCTGCAACTGACCTGGCCCTGACATCTTGTGACCTCCAAAGGGCATTTGACACCTGCACAGATAGTTATGCCCTTCTGCCGTACACTTCCTGTTGTAACAATTACACTTTCTAGAACTCATCATATCAAACTTTATGCAGATACCAAAACTGAGTCTATAATATTGTGAATGCAGATAATATAAATAGTAACAACAATAACAACAAACTTTATTTATATAGCACCATCATATTTTTAAGGTATTTATATTGTTTTACATAGAAATGGATAAGTACATGGAAAAGTTACTATCTATACAGTAGATATATCTATATCTTCTATGGGTTGCATAGTGACACATTCTTTCCTCTCTTTATCATCCTCATTATTCCTACAATTATAACAGGTTATTCAGATAAAATCGAGCCCCGCTCATTATTCAGAGGTCAGGTTTGAAAGTTCATGGTTGCAAATGACTAATCTTTTCACATAAAAAAGTAGAAGACGGCGCTATGTCATTAAAATGTTCAGAATTCACACTACATTTAACATGAATCATAGTGAATGTATGTTTTTGTGTGTGCCCCGTAACTTTCTAGCTACTTCTTATTCTTTGATGTAACTTTTTACTCTACCAAAAATCCCAATTTCCTTTTTTCCATGTGCTAACAAGGGCAGAATTTTTTTTAAAATCTGGGATATCAAACCTTTACAAAATAACAGTGAAATATATATATATATATATATATATATTTTTTTTTTTTTTAAATTATATATATATATACATTTTCCTAATGTTAAATAATTCATGTAGAAATGGTTCCTTGTTAGAAATGTGTTCCCTGGTTTTATAAAAGTCCAATTACACCTGCAAGTCTGAGGCTACCAGTAGTAGAATCATTTTAATTGTACCGTATATACTCGAGTATAAGCCGACCCGAGTATAAGCCGAGGCTCCTAATTTTACCACACAAAAATGGGAAAATCTATTGACTCGAGTATAAGCCGGGGGGGGGGGGGAATGCATTGCTCACAGCCTCCCCAGTATATAGCCTGCCAGCCCCTGCCCCAGTGTATATAACTGATAGGCCCTGCCCCAGTGTATATAACCACCCCCCCCCCCCCGTTGTGCAGCACAACAATACCATTGTAGCGGATGGATCGCACAGAAGATCTAAGGGGGCCGCCGGAAAGGTGAGTTTTGATTTATGTTTTTGACTCTAGTATAAGCCGAGTTTGGGTTTTTCAGCACATTTTTTGTGCTGAAAAACTAGGCTTATACTCGAGTATATAAGGTAATTGATATAACCAATGTCCTAAGGGCTTGGAGTCTAAATGAGACATGTGGTGCAAGTTTGTGTTATGGTACCACTAAAAAACATGGTATTAGGAAAAAAAAAATAGAAATTTTAAAAAGAAAAATCTGGAAAGGAATACATTATAACCATGAAGAAATGAGATTTTAGTAGGATCCAATGGACAAGGCCACGCTCAGTTTAGTATGTTGTAATAAAGTGGTTGTGTAAAAGAATAATTGTTAAGATTACCATTTATCCTTTACAAAGTTAGACTGGTACCACTTTGGCCGACCATTAAATCCTACACAATCCTAATAAACTCAAAATTTGGTTGGGTTCTGCTGCCCTGTGTTTTGTTAGAGGGTTCATTGGAACTCTTGTGGGCCAGTCCAACCATGATTTTTATTCCATGGGATAGAGGATAAATGTACGATCGTGGGGGAGAGGTCTGACTGATAAGACTCACGTGATCTGCAGAACAGGAGAAAATAGGTCCTTTTACCTGCTCTGTACTGGCCAGACTCCTCGGTTTTGGTCAAACTGTAAGCTTTCTCTAGTGCCCCATGGACGTCCATTGGAATTCGGAAACTAGCTGTCTAACCCTCGTATTGTAGTGATAAAATAGAGACCCAATTAATGATTGTATTGTCTCCTCTGTGTAGGCTTAGTGCAGATATTAACTGATTTTAAAGTTGCTGTTTTTGGCTAGGTTAGTGTTAATTAGGAATTGGACCTCATCTCAAGATTCTTCTATAGTAGAATGGGAAAATTTTGTTAGAAAGACGAGTCAATATAAAAGCGTTATAAGAGTTCCTTTTCCCAGTAGTTTTCCTTTCTTCTTCCCTCTATGATGCTCCCTGTAATCAGAAAATTGGAATTTGTCTATATCTCCACCAGGGTTGGATTATGGACTATCGGTGGGATAGCTTGATTGGAAAATAGCTTGTTAGGAAAATAGATTAAATATTAATCTTAATAAAACCCCTTCTAAATGTGTGATATCTGTAGGCATGTTTCATGTTTGCCCGACTGATAGTGTTGCATATATGTTTTCTGTATATCACAGATATTAATTTCTATTGCCTTCCTTTCCCTTGTGCCCTATAACTCTTTCCTCCCCTTTTTCTAGTCCAGTGTCAAATATTTTGTCATAATTACTCCGATACTGGGACCAGTGTGCACCACGTTAATGACAATCCGAGCCCTTTTGACTCAATGCTGACTAATTTGGCTGTGGGGGGGGGGGGGGGGGAGTCCGGTGGAGCGATAATTAGATACTTTGATTTCAACCTGGTTAAATGAGCATGAATGTATGTCTGGGAGGTGGAGGATGGACAGTAGGTATCAGCTATACAGCTTAACACTCCATCTGCAACCTATATGTTAGGGGACCATTAAGGATGTATAAAAAGGACTCACAGATCTATTGATACAGACCAGCAGTTTGTTACACTATGCAACATACATCCAGCAGTAATACCCCTATTAGGTGCTGGCACCGATATCAGGTGTTTACCAATTAAATGTCAACAATTTTATCAAAAAAGTTAAAAAAATTATAAAAATTATTAAAAATTTAAAAAACGAAATATTCTATTCACTATCCTCTCCTTAGAACTGATAGAAAAGTAAAGAAATCATAAACATGTTAGTTATCGCTGCGCACCAAAAGTTCAGATCTATCAAAATATAAAAATGGTTATTCCCAGTGGTGACTGCCGTAACGGAAATGCCCAGAATGCCCCTTTTTTGCCATTTTGAAAAGCATAAATTTTTTCATAAATAGTAGTAAAAATATCTTATAGTCCCAAAATGTTAGCAATAAAAATGTCAGCTCTTTGTCAGGCTCAGAGGTTGTGGATCCTCTGAACCACTGCAGACGATGAAACAAGCCACTACCCGGGAC
The DNA here is from genome assembly GCF_040894005.1 of Engystomops pustulosus. Taxonomy (NCBI): domain Eukaryota; kingdom Metazoa; phylum Chordata; class Amphibia; order Anura; family Leptodactylidae; genus Engystomops; species Engystomops pustulosus. The sequence goes on from NC_092413.1 coordinate 197,218,272, forward strand.
CGGAGTCTGAGTGGCACACGGTTTTCACCAGAGCCTGCCGCAAAGTGAGTTGGACTTGCTGTGGTACCACCAGGTCGTTCCACAAGCGTGACTTGTCCGCAGTGGCAGCCAAGGTCAGGGTACCGAAAGGGCAGGCAATCTCATAGGCGGGGACAGGCAGGAGGTCAGGACAGGCAGCACAGGATCGGAGTCAGAGTCATAGCAACAGATCAGGGCAGGCGGCAGAGGAGCGAAGTCAGAATGGAACCAGGGTCACAACGGGAATTCTCAGAAACACCGCAAGGCATCAAAACATTTTTCTCCAGGGCTCATGACACAATGATCTGGCAAGGCAGGAAGGGAGGTGCTGGATTTTTAAAGGTGGAGGTGTTCAGCCAGTGCACCAATCAGCGGTGCCCTGGCCCTTTAAATTTTCTGAAGATGCCGCGGGTGTGCCCAAGGAGACGGGAACATGCGCACACGGAGCTCGGGCGTGGATCCGGAACAGGGAGAGGTGAGTTGCGCTGGCGCCGCGCCTGCGAGCCCTGGGGGACACAGGTGAGCCCGCGACCCGCAATATGGGTTGTGGGACGACCCTTGACACTTGTCCTGCTAAAAATACCACCTCAGACAGCTCTGAACACCGAAGTATGAAAAAGGTAATAGCATCAGAACAATTTTTTTTTTACTCTTTTAAAAACACAACAAAATCTGTATAAATTTGGTATTACTGTGATCGCACCGACCAAAAGAATCAAGTAGATGTATCATTTAGACCGCACTTTGAAAACCATAAAAATCGATCACACAAGAAAATGCATTTCTTTTGTTCCATAGAAAACAAGCCCTCATAAAGCTCTGTATACAGAAAAATAAGGTAGGGATAGTAAAAATGAAAAGAAAAAAAGTCCTTAAGGGGTTAAAGGAAATTTACCAGTCTCCAGTTTCTTAACTATTAATGCTGCTGCATAGATCTAATAGTAGAATCTCTCCCTTGCTCCTTCTGCAGCGGCACAGGGGGTAATTTATCTTAGAATTTTCCCTTTATTCTCTTATATTTGTGACTTTTTGGCACATATGCATATTTGCGCTTAAATTTTAGACTTTTCCACTCGCCTAGCAAAGTTATCCATGCAAGAATTTTTCAGTGTTGCGTCTGATATATCTTTAAAATTTGGATGTAGATGTAGGAGAAAGTCGCAATTTAGGTTAAAATGTCACAAATAAACTCCAGTCCCGATCAGGCAAAGGCAAAAAACTTTAGAAGTAGTTGAAGGAGAGTTTGCATTTTTTGTGTTACTTTTGTGCAACTTTTTAATGAAATGTTGCAAAAACCCCCCAGACTCAGCTGCCTGATATATCAATCTCTTAGATAAATCAAACAAGTCCGAAACCTGGAATAACCAAAAAAGACACATAAAAATGCCCTGACTAAAGATGAATGACCCCCACAGAGTACTAGATTTGTGCGGCCACAGTATTTCAGGCAGACTGCAGGAGGGGGCAATGACGGAGAAGGGAGGTGGCTCACAATTCATTTAGGGAAAGTGTAATAGCCAGATCTTCTAGAGTCCGGTGATGGCCCCTGAAGCACTTATATTTGAGACTTTTTTGGCACATTTGTATATTTGCAACTTTTGCACTGTAGCAACAATTTTTCAGTGTTTAAAGGAAATTGACCGCATAAAAAACATAAAAAAAAAACCCTTATATATACTCACCCCCACTCCTCTTCATCTTGATCTCCGGGATCACCTAGAAAAGAAAGTCATAATTAGCAGCCCAGAGAGCAGGGACAAGATCCTGGCACTCCAGGTTGCTAATTATGCACACCCCCACACCTCCCCCTCCCATGCTGGTAGCATGGAAGAGCAAGGTGACATCACACAAGAGGTATGAATTCACGCTTCTTATAAGACATCACCTCGCTATCCAAGCATGGGTATGCAAAATTATCAGCCCGCAGCGCCGGACATCTTGTCCTTGCACTCCTGGATGCTAATTATAACTTTCATTTCTAGGTAATCCCGGCGATCAAGATAAGCGATGGACAGTGCCGGGATCAAGATGAAGAGGAGCAGAGGAGATCATTTATAAGTTTTTATGTGGTTGATTTCTTTGGTTTGAACATATAAAAAAGTCATAATTTTGGTGCGAATAAACTCAAGTCCCAAACAGGTGTAGGCGAAAGTTTAGAAGTGTGTTGCAGAAGAATTTGCAACGTTTGTGCAACTTATTTTTTTTATATCACACTCTAAGGCTATATTCACACTAACGTGTGCCGGCCTCACCATAGTACTGTGTGGCCGGGGAGAGTAGGAGGGGTAAGTGCTGCTCTGGTAAAGATAGGACATGTTCTATCTTTCTACTGGCTATGGAACAGTATGGTGCCGCAAGTGTACTGCCCTGTACTGCTCACTTACGGCGCTGTGTGCCCATTGTCATCTATGGGGGATGTCTATATGTCCACCATACATATGTCCCCCATACGGCTGTGTGAATGTTGCCTTAGATAAATGAATCAAGTCCAAAACCCAGAAAAAGCAAAAAATAAGTACACACAGAATAAATGACCCCCATGGTTTTCATCACACTGGTGGGATGAACCCGGCAGCATTAATAGTTCATAATGTGGAAATCTGTTGGTGGATTTCCTTTAAGATAAGACACAGATACTTTTTGCATTGCTGAATGTTCCTAAGATCAATGGGACAGAATTTCTACTATTGACTTTTAAGAAAAGTAGATTAATAAAAGTAAAAGCATCATATGAAAAACACTCCTGAGCTTCGGAGATAGTTACTTAACTCTGAAGTATTTAATACCAAGTGACATAAGGAGTCCCAATAAATTAATTCCAGAGAAGAACATATTTTCACGCTGAGCTGTTAGAGATCCATGTGGAGCACGAGTTGATAGTCTTAAACAGTGACAGATTATTGTGCACGGCTTTATTGATCAGCTTAGGCTCTAAACTTGTGTTGCGTTGCTGTTCGCTCTGGCAGCATGGTGCTACTTGTCAGATATTTACAAAAAGCTGAGATAACATTGCCCCATGGAAATAAGTTCCACAGATGCTGATCAATTGCGTTAAAGTATAAAGTGGCTATTGTACAACAATGCATGAAGGTAATCTAATAGCCAAGTATTGTGTTATAGAGCCCTGATGCTACTAATGTGTATTGTGCGCTTGGATCCTATGCACATGGCGGTCATATTTCTCCATATTGCATGGATGTGTAATAGGAAACAATTAAAGGAAACCTACCACTACGGAGGTACCTATTAAGGTAGATCCGGTGGTAGGTGCCTCTAATGTATGTAAGGCTTGCCCTTTTTAGGGCTAATCTTTTACTCCCCTCTATCTTTTTTAATCTTTAATCAGGGTAATATGCAAATTTTCAAAAGAGGTTACTGGGGCGTGGAGTAGGCTACCCGGCACGGCTACACCACGCCCCAGTAGCCTCTTTGATCCTCCTACCCTCCTACTATCTTCAGCACGCAGCTGCAATGAGCTAGTGTGCACTCATTCGAGATCCGAGAGCTTTGGAGCCGAGATCGCGAAGCCGCTGCCCTGTGTTGTGCGCATGTGCAGAACTCCGGCTTCCCTGACAAGTGTGCACAGCTAGCTAATTGCAGCTGCGTGCTGAAGATGTCTGGGCAGGAGGATCAAAGAGGCTACTGGGGGTGGAGTAGCCACACCGTGTAGCCTCAGCTCCGGCTACTCCACGCCCCAGTAGCCTCTTTAGAAAATGTGCATATTACCCTGATTAAAGATTAGAAAAGATAGAGGGGAGTAAAGGATTTGCCCTAAAAAGGGCTTACCCTACATTCGTTAGATGCACCTACCACCACATCTGCCTTAATAGGTACATCCGTAGTGGTAGGTTTCCTTTAAAGGGAGTCTATCAGCAGTTTAGAGTATGTAAAGCTGCAGACTGTGCTAGGTATTGCCCTGGAGACATATCTAACCATAACTTTGTGTGTGTTGTTAGTAGCAGGCTAAACATGGCTTAAACTCATAGAGAATGGAATATCAGATCATGGTGTTCTGTACATTTTTTTTCTAAATCATTGGGGGGCATTTATTAATTTGGGTGCAGGGTGGCACAGGAAGTGTGCTATAACTTTCAAAGGGATTTAAGTTGAGGCGTAAGGGATTAGTAATTTGACGCACAAACAAAAATGTTAAAGGGGTATGAGCATAAGTTACAATTTTCCAATATAATTTGTATATCAATTCTAGATCTCTGTTTGTTGTTATTCTATAGGAAGCTTCTATGTTTCCTTCTAGTGGACAGAAATCTGACCATGGTCACACAGGTGCACTGTGTTTTGTAAACACAAATGTTAACAGTAATGTTATTAGGCAAATCACCTCTCCTCAGCTGTTGTAATAGATTTCAAAATGCAAGAAAAACGCCCTAATTGTGCGCCAACAAACAGTTTGACAGTTTTTCATTTTAACCGGTTCGCGACCGCCCGCCGTGTATTCACGGCGGCGGTCGCGTCGCGCTGCATGGAGAGGGCTCACGGGCTGAGCCCTCTCCATAGCCGGTAAGTCTTTGCTGCATATTGCAGCAAAGGCTTACTGGTAACATCCGCGATCGGTGCTAGCACCGATCGCGGGTGTTTTTACAGCGTGGGCTGCCGGCAAAGCTGCCGGCAGCCTCAATCAGATAGCGGCGCATGGGCGCCGCCATCTTACCTGGGATCGCCGCTCCCCGTGACGTCATCGGGGGGCGGCGATCCGTCTCCATGGTAGCCTCGGGTCTTCCGAAGACCCGAGACTATTTCGTTTTAACCCCTTCATTACAATGTGCTGATAGCACATTGTAATGAATGAGGAAGAAAATCCCCATATACTGCCATACTGTAGTATGGCAGTATATGATAGGATCGATCAGACAACCTAGGGTTAAAGTACCCTAGGGAGTCTGAAAAATAGTATAAATAAAAATAAAAAAAGTTTAAAAAAAAAAAATTATAATAAAAAAACCTAAAATTTCAAATCACCCCCCTTTCCCTAGAACTGACATAAATATAAATAAACAGTAAAAATCATAAACACATCAGGTATCGACGCGTCCGAAAATGCCCGATCTATCAAAATATGATAATGGTTTTTCAATGCGTTTAACCCCGTAACGGAAAATAGCGCCCAAAGTCGAAAATGGCCCTTTTTTGCCATTTTGAAAAATCTAATAAAATATATAAAAAGTGATCAAAAGGTCGTACAGTCCTAAAAATGATATCATTGAAAATATTATCAAATTTCGCAAAAAATGACACCCCCCACAGCTCCGTACACCAAAGTATGAAAAAGTTATTAGCGCCAGAAGTTGGAAAAATCAAAAAAATTATTTTTGTACAGGAGGTTTTAATTTTTGTAAATGTATGAAAACATTATAAAACCTATACAAATTTGGTATCCCCTTAATCGTACCGACCCAAAGAATAAAGTAGACATGTCATTTGGGGTGCTCAGTGAAAGACGTAAAATCCAAGCCCACAAGAAAATGGCGCAAATGCGTTTTTTCACCATTTTCATTGCATTTGGAATTTTTTTCCCGCTTCCGAGTACATGATATGGAATATTTAATACCATCATTATGAAGTGCAATTTGTTACGCAGAAAACAAGCCGTCACACAGCTCTTTACGTGTAAAAATAAAAAAGTTATAGATTTTTGAAGGTGGGGAGTGAAAAATGGACATGAAAAAACAGGAAAGGGCCCGGTCCTTAACCGGTTAAAGTGGATAATAATAAATTCCCACCAAGGTGTATTCCGGTGACTGAGAAACCGATGAATATAAAAATCAAAAACTACAAAAAATTTGGAATTTTAAAGATGTTGACTGACTTAAAGGGGTGTTCCCATTCCAGCAAGTAATTGATATTGTTTGAATAATGAAAAGTTATACAAATTTCCAGTATAATTCTGTATCAGTTCCTCACTTTTTTCTAGATCTCTGATTGCTGTCCTTCTACAGAAAGCTTCTATGATTACTTCCATTGGTTAGAAATCTGACCATGGTCACACAGGTGCATGGCCCGTTATAACACACAGCTCTGATTACTCAGCTGTGCACCTGTGTGACCGTGTTCAGATTTCTGTCCACTGGAAGTAATCATAGAAGCTTTCTATGGAATGACAGCAAGCAGAGATCCAGAAAACCATGAGAAATTGATACAGAAAGTATATTCATTATATATATATATATATATATATATATATATATATATATATATTCATAATAATAATTCCTTTGTTTAAATAGTGCAAATCAGTCCACAATCTACTTAATCAACCTACCAGTGGGTTTTGGTGTGTGGGAGGAAACCTGAGGACCAGGAGGAAACCCATGCAAACACGGAGAGAACATGCAAACTCTTTGCAGATGATGACCCTGGGACTTGAACCCAGGTCCTCAGTGCTGCAAGGCTGTAATACTAACCACTGAGCCACCATGCTGCCCCTGTAACAGTCCCATTAACATTAATTTGCCTAAGTGGGCATACCCCTTTAAAAAAAATCTGGAGCATATCCAGTGGTGTAACTAGAAGCTGATGGGCCCCAGTGCAAAGTCTGTGCCAGGCCCCCGACTATCATGTAGGGTTTATAGTAATAGTCTTCTCATATGGGAAAGTGACACCATAAGGGCCCCCTAAACCTCCTGGGCCCAGGTGCGACCGCAACCTCTGCACCCCCTCCCCCCAAGTTACGCCCCTGACCATATCAGTTGCATAAAAAAAAATCAACACCGGATAAAGAAAAACTACACTGGATGTCAAGTTACATGTGGCAAATAATTTTCAGCATATACAAGAAATGTAACAATTTCAATTGCGCCAAATATTTTTCATAAGGAGACAACAAATACAAAATGAACAGATCTTTGTACGGTTCTTATGCCTTTTACTATCTGTTTTTTTTAACGTATGGTACATGATATTCTCTCTTGGAGATGGTAACTATGAAAGGCACGGAGCACACGTGTGCACCATGTGGGAATTTGGAGGTTGTTCCGTAATTTGTGAATTGGTATGTGTTTGCCCCCCAGGCGAGTGTTGTGAATGTAAACATGCACACCTGCCTTCCTGAGTCTGCAGCCAAGCATGTACATGACGGTTCTGGAGTAATAATAGCGGGCCGCACGTTTCGCCATTGTAGTCGCCCAGCTGTTACTTTAGTACAGACCAGATTTACTCTTATTGTTGTTAATGTGTTATTGTTTCATCTCCTCCCTGGAATTTAGCAGCGGGCAATTCATACAAATATCTTTAACTGGCTATTTCCATAAGTGAACACGAATGTTAATCACAAGCCTGACCCAGTTTTCCTCTTTTAGCGAAACATTAGTTTAGATTTTAATGAGCATTTTTTGTCTGGTGCGTGCAAGAAAATATATTTAGTAAACAAGCAATTTGAGAAAAGAAAATACAAAACATCATAATTAGTCAAATTGCCGAAAATTGGGAACGTCTAAGCACAAAATAAAATAAGAATGTGTAGATGATATTTAAAGTCTTCTGTGCAGAAACAGCGCCACTCCTCTCAGTAGGTGATATGTGGTATTGCAGTGCATTGGCTTTTCAAGGGGTGTTCAAAGTCTATAGTCAATTTACACGACAGCAAAAAAAATTTGGAAGGAGACGCCCGACTACTAGACTGGCAGCTATGTCCAGTTCTGACATCACTTACATCATGGGACCCATCACTTTGGGATGGACTTTGTGTTACTTTTTGGTCATTTGGTGCATTTTTAGGTTCTAAAGTCTATAATGAAAAAAATAAAATGTAAAAAAAACTCTTTAACATTCAACAGAATAAAAATAAAAAATACATGCAGATTTTAGCCACTCCAGAGCAAAGTCACCTTGAATAAGTTCAGCAAAAACTGAGCTATAGAGAATGAGTCTGCAGTGGAGAAAACTTCTATATAACTAATTGGCAATTGGCAAAATTATGGTGGCTTAGTGGTTAGCATTACAGCCTTGCAGCGCAGGGGTCCTGGGTTCAAGACCCAGGGTCAACATCTGCAAAGGGTTTGTATTTTCTCTCCGTGTTTGTATGGGTTTCCTCTGGGTCCTCCGGTTTCCTCCCACACTCCAAAACATACACAGTAATCTGTGTGCTACATAAATAAAGAAATCGTTATTATGATTATCAGCGGCGCATGCATACCACCATTTTTCTGAGGTTGGCACTCCCTGATGATGTCATGGATTGGCATTTAAAGTAATGAGACAGGGGGTGAGTGGGTGATGAGCCCGAACACCGAAACCGAATTTCTGAAGCAATACACAGCAAGGACTGAAAGGTAGCAGTCACACCACAAGCTGTAGGCACCCCATTTCATGCTCCCCCCTCCCCCCCATACAAATAGGCCAATCCTATAAAAGATCCATTAAAGTTTAAAGGGGTGGGGGATGGGGGGCTGACATAGTTTTTGCATTGGGACCCAGCAGCTTTATCTTGCCTAAAATTCACATACTGGACAAAATTGGTGCCATTCCTCATCATTCACAGATTGATAAAATGGGACCTGTTATCACTTCTCATCCCACTATGTTACCAGCCCCTCAGGTTAGGTATGAAATGGACTTTCTAGAATTCACTCTCTTTTATTTTACATCTCACCCTTTTACTTATAAAAAAAAATGTGTACAGTCATATTCAAATGAGCAGAAAAGAGTCAACTGCCTGAGATGAGGCACTTTTAGAGGGGAGTGTCACTTCGTATGCCCATATCTTGTGCTATGTCGGTCATTGTTGTACAGGAATGTAGAATCGGGTGGTTAAATATATAGATGGGAATGTGAGATGCAGATAAAGATCCAATTCCCACTTTTTAAATTAACTACCTGTTCTGTATCTCCCATTTTATTGCTCACAAAAACTGAGTTGATTTGACAGATGAAAATCATATCTTTAAAATGATACCAAAAGCATGTTTCTAGGTGCTATAGAGCTCATGATAAGGGTATCTCATGTGACATTCCGCTTCCGCCACTAAAATGTTTTATTTTAGTCTACATTTCTTTTCAGCTCTTTTCTCATATGACACATAAACGAGGGGGGATTCTAGAAAGGACATGTCATACCCTACCTGGGGGGAGGGGGCTGCTAGTTTAAAGGGGTAAAATCTGGTGACAGTGTTCCTTGGTGTATGTTTCACAGCTCAAACAACCCCCGTTTAAATTTTTCTGTGCAAATCTTTATTTTACTGAGCGAGAAGGTTCACATTTCTAAAAATAAGGTGGTGCAGCTGTGGAGGAGGAAAGTAGCGACAATTATAGAAGGCGTTATAATTATGTATTGTCTAATTAATCTCCTAGATGTGATCCCAAGGGGAAACCTCTGATACTGTACATTCCATATTTATGTTGCAGCTTTATATTTGCACTTGTTTGTATAATGGAAGAAACTGGAGAATGACAACTAAATCAAGAAACATTTCTTCCTTCCGACATCTCAGACTTTATCCTGTTTACTTCAATATGTTACAATATCCTCATTAGGAAATACAACACATCCCCGAAAAAACAAGCTCTCATAAAGGCAGTAGTTTGTATACAGTTCAGGAGGCCCCCTAGTGGTTATGGAAATGAGGAAAGGCGCTAAATAAATTGATTACTAATATTTTATTTAATGAATAAATAAATAAGTGAGGAGGATGCTGTGTAGGAGGAGGCTGTGTAGGAAGAGGCTGTGTAGGAGGAGGCTGTATAGAAGGAGGCTGTGTAGGAGGAGGCTGTATAGGAGGAGGCTGTGTAGGAGGATGCTGTGTAGGAGGAGGCTGTGTAGGAGGATGCTGTGTAGGAGGAGGCTGTATAGGAGGAGGCTGTGTAGGAGGAGGCTGTGTAGGAGGATGCTGTGTAGGAGGAGGCTGTGTAGGAGGAGGCTGTGTAGGAGGAGGCTGTGTAGGAGGAGGCTGTATAGGAGGAGGCTGTGTAGGAGGAGGCTGTATAGAAGGAGGCTGTGTAGGAGGAGGCTGTATAGGAGGAGGCTGTATAGGAGGAGGCTGTATAGGAGGAGGCTGTGTAGGAGGAAGCTGTATAGGAGGAGGCTGTGTAGGAGGAGGCTGTGTAGGAGGAGGCTGTATAGGAGGAGGCTGTGTAGGAGGAGGATGTGGAGGGAGGTTGTATATAATAACATAAATAAGCTGCATTCTATTAAAAAATATTAGAGGGGCTCTAGATAAACACAGGTAGTCCTCAACTTAAAGGGGTTTTCCCCATGAAGAAGTTAGGCCCTATCCAGAGGATAGATCCTAACTTGCTGAACCATAGGGGTCTCAGTGATGGGACCACCACAGATCACTAGGTCCAATGGAGTACGATGTACCCCTGTCAAATGCCTCATAGCACCACCAAGATGGCCCAGCATGGCTGGGTTTCCTCGTTCATCTCTATGGAGCTGATGGAGATTGCAAAGTACAGCACTCAGCAATCTATTTCAGCTGCATAGAGAATGGACATGGTGGTGCTACACGGGGGGGGGGGGTTGTCGGGTGGCGATGGGGGTACATCAGACCCCAACATACTCCTGTTTTAGTAATCTGTGAGGATCCCATCACTGACACCCCCACTGATCAGCAAGTTAGACCCTATGCCAGTGGTGGCGAACCTATGGCACTGGTGCCAGAGGCGGCACTCGGAGCCCTCTCTTTGGGCACCCGGGCCATCACCCCAGAAAAAAGTTCACCAGACAGAACTCAAAGAATCTGCCTGCAGAATCTTCCTACAATGGTAGATGAATTTGCCCTCCTCCTTTCAACTGTGTTGGTGTCCTTGGGAGGCTGAAGGATTGAAAGTTGTCAAAGAACAAGGAGAAATACATTACTTCTTAAATTGCTACGCTGGCACTTTGCAATAAATAAGTGGCTTTTGGTTGAAGTTTGGGCACTGAGGCTCAAAAAGGTTCGCCATCACTGCCCTATGCCTAAGTTAGGCCCTGTCCTGTCAGGTCAATTGGGGACCTTATAGTCTATGGGTCCTTATAGTTTATTGATCTGTATGAGGGCTGTATGTGTAGAAAATTAAAACTTTTATACTTACCATATCAGAGTCTGATGAGGCACAACGGACTCACATCTGAAGATCCCGTGCCCCCTTTCATAATGCAGCAAGTGAAGCCAGAATAAAGCCCTGGCTGCATTGCGCATGCGCCGTCCCTACATAGCTGAGGTGTACTAGGCCGGCTTCACTTGCCATAATGTGCAGGCATCGAAGGGAACAAGGAAAGAGATGAGTCTAAAGGTTTATTTTAAAACATCATACAGTGTGATTTGGGACACTAAACCACCAGCCCAGAAGGTCCTGTGGGTGCATTAGTGTCTTAAATCGCCACAACAGGTTCCCTTTAAGAACACCTGACTTAGAGACAACTCCAAAATCCTATTGTCGCAAGGACAAAAAAATACTTTATCTGGAGTTACACTTACAATATATATAGTTTCTGACTTACATACAAGTTGTAACTAAAAACAAAGCTAAAATACCTGTATAAATGAATGGGAATGTCAATGGCGGATGTGTAATAATTTCGGGGCAATCTTTATATTCATTGATTCATTCTATAAATGAAACATTTTATTTTATCTTTTTAACTGACAACATTGAAGACATGACACTTTGATACAATGGGGCTTATTTACGAAGGGTCTGCAGCTGCACTTTCGTCGGTTTTTCTGACGTTTTCGGTATTTGCACCGCTGGCACAGCTATTTAAATGGGGATTGTGTCGCACCTGGCTTTCATGTGACGGATATCAGGGGGCTATAATTTTCATTGGAATATAAGTTGGTGGCACATGGGATTAATGATTTGCCACACAAGCAAAGAGGTTGAGAACAGTCTCCCCATACAGGAAGGTGAATAAGAACTCCCTAGATCAGCTTTGAGCTGCTCTAATTTTGCGCCAAAAACCGCTGCCGATTTCTGTCTCATGAAATCCTGACAACTGTGCCACAATCCAAAACGACGAAAGTGCAGTGCACGGACACCCAGTAAATAAGCCCCATTGTGTGTCCACCTTTTCTATCCAGAGTGCCTTTACTCTCTCGGGCTTTGGATTTGCAGTGGAGCTTCACCGGTTATAACCACAGACATCTTCTTCCATTCCACGGAGCTGGTGGATATTAGAGACTTTTCTCTCCTCCCCTTTCCGTTTGAAGATGTCCCACAGATAATCAGTATAGTTAAGGTCCAGAAACATGCATAGCCAGTCTAGCACCTTTAACCTCAATTTCTTTATCGAGACAGTGGTCATCTTGGAAATGTGTTTTGGGTGGTTACCATGTTGGAATACTACCCTGTGGCCCTGTTTCTGAAGGGAGGGCATCAATGGGATCATGCTCTGCATCAGTATGTCACAGTACATGCTGGCATTGATGGTTCCCTCAATGAACTGGAACTCCCCACAACCGGCAGTAATCATACAGCCCAACACCGTGACATTTGCACCATTATGTTTGCTGGTAGGCAAGACACACTTGTCATTGTATTCCTCATCTGGTTGACACCACATACACTTTGCCACCATCTGAATCATATAAGTTTATCTTGGTCTCATCAGACCACATGACATGGCTCCAGTACTCCATGTCCTTAGACGTTTTTAGGCTTCTTATGCATCTGGGATTTCAGTCATGCAAACCAATTTGATACATTATGCGGCATATGGTCTGACAGCCTCATCCCACCCCACATTTAACTTTATAGAAATGTTGGAAATACTCAAACTTCTATTTAGAAGAGACAACCTGTGGATCTAATGTTGAGAACAAGCACTCCATTTCTTTGGTCGACCATGGCGAGGCCTGTTGTAAGTGGAAACTATCTTGGCCGATAATTCCCAGCCTGGAGACGTCACCATGAACTTCTGGACCGAATGAAGCACAGCTATCAGCTCTAAGATACCTCTTATGTCTGTGTCTGATGACTGACTAACCCTCTAGTGTGTGAGACAACTCTCGGCATGTGTATTGACAGTTGAGTGTCAGTGAGAAGTCTACCTTCTGAATGTGAGCTTGTGCCGCTGTGTGAGGGTGTTATCAAATCCTTACAAAAAATGTATCTGGGTACTTCAGTGGACATGATACAGTGAAATGTTATATGTAGGGGGCTGCACCTACTGTATGTATTTAGAAACTTGAGACCAGTGGTTGGCCCACGATCACTATATTGCCCGGGACCCATGGTAGCCTTATTCTGTCACTGGGTCCCACCTCTGGAGAGTAACTTACCAAGAAATTATAGAGACGCTTTAACATGCCAAACTACTTCTCCATTTTCAGTGGACATGAGATGGGATTCAGGGAATTTCCTTTCTTTAAGATAAGTGAAGAGCCTAGACAAGAGACCCACATTTAAAATACATTGATGGAGAATCCTCTGTATTTTCCATACATACGTTAAGCAGTATACCCTGTTAAACAATATGCTATAAGATGTATGTGTTTTACAAAGTTTTATCCTGGGAGGTTAAATCCATCGTAAGATATATGTTTATTTGCTTTGCCTTCTGGCTTTTGTGTCCAGTTTTTCCTCTTAGGGTTGAATTAATACCGCCCTTCCTTAATAGTAAAGGGTCACAAATCTCCCTGGTGCCAACATCCTATTTTACAATTAAATTTAATGGAACAAATATCAGCTTGTTTGGCACAAGTCCCAGAATCCTTGAACTTCTCTCCTTGCTCATTTCATAAATGTTGACTTTTCTTTTATAACGTTCCTGTCACTTCTATAAATCTCCAGTTTTTGCTCATTACTAGATTGTTACAACCCGTTGCTATCGCTTTTCTACTAGTTCATCTCATGAAACTAATCTTCAGTGTCTCCTTGTCTGATTTCCTCTCATACGTTCAGGCTGCTCTTTTACAGTTCAAAGCCTCAACATTCCATGTAAATTACTCATTAAAACAAATCAAGAGCTGAAAGTAAACCGGCACATTCATGGAACCAAAGCTGGAGTGGAAAACTACCATTTTCTTATGTACACCAGGTCTGAATGTACCACTTCAGAATTGTGGTCCAAATGACCCCAGAGCAACCCAAATTAAGGCTATCTGCATATGAACGTCCTTGGTCTTTTGAAACCAGACCGTGTGCTGCCCGAGATCCCATGAAGCAAGCCCCCATGCATAGTGCAGTGGACTGGAGTCTGTGCATCTGAAGAACACAGTGGGGGCCATTTACTAAGGGCCCGAATAGTTTTTTTTCATTGGGTTTCCCGAAAATTACGATTTGCGCCGTATTGCCCCGGATTTTTGGTGCACATGATCGGATTGTGGCGCATCGGCCCATGCAACGGAAATCGGCGTTGTGGCCGTCGGAAAACCCGACGGATTCGGTAGAACTTAAAAAAAAAATGTCGCTTGACATGCACTTACCTGCACCCAGGATAGCTTGGTGAACTCCAGTGAACTCCGACGGACTTCAGCACAACAGCAACACCTGGTGGACATCGGGCGCCCGACCTTAGTGAATCGCCAAAAGACCCGAATCAGCGTCAGAAAACCCTCCGCTGTATCGCAAATGGACCAGGTAAGTAAATCTGCCCCAGTGTGATATTATTTTACCTGAGAGGATATCCTGGCCTATAAAACCATCAAACATCAATTGACTGGTCCCCACAGAAACCAGAAAATCTGCCTGTCCTAATGTTGGATTTTGTTGGTTTGAAGTCGCCTTCTGACCTATGGCTTGCTATGGCCTGCCCTCACCGGTTGTCTCTGACTATGTTTTAGTTCTTTACATTGTTGTTCTCTTTCTTCTCAGGGGCAGCTGTCACCTACAACAGGACCAATCCCATTGGTTGTTGTCTTGTGCCCTCATTTCACAGAAGTTCCACATACCCTGGTTACAGGATCGATACTGATGATGAAATCTGCCAAACTGATTAGGTGACACAGTGGGTCCTCAGCTTGCTTTTCAATAAAAAGGGCTTGTTTTTGTTGGGTTACATTGTAAATTTCACAGGTTAGGCACCAGTAACTTTGTGGCAACTAACTTCTTATGATTTGGCCTCCGTTTTAGAGGGTTTGTTTTGCAGAATAAGTTGTGATTTAATGGCAACATTTTGCGTTAAATATCAACTATTAATAAACTTCTTATTAACTGTTACTGACACTAATTGGTGAAAAAAAACTAGCAATGTTTCCATAGTTCTTTTAAATTTTATAATTCTGCATAATAATTTGCACATGGCATAATAATTTGTGTTATTCTGTGAGTTGAAACAATAGCAGCATTACCCAATACCTATAAAATATCAATAGCTTTACTTTAAGGGAACCCGTCATCAAGGAGGTCATTTTTAACCGGTGACAGGTTCCAATAGCATATGCTATGTTTATTTAACCTTTATTAGCATTCTGAACAACTGCACTGCTTTGTAAAACTTTATTTCACATTACCTGGCACACTGCAAGCAGCATGTGCAGGTCCTTGCCTCCTCCCCTTCTCCTCAATCCCTTGCAGCGGTAAGCTGACGTAAATTGAGGGGAGTGAGCAGGGAGAGGCAGGGGTAGATGATTGAGGGGGAAGAGGCATTGACTAGACTGAGACAGGGGCCGTTAGAGCGCCTCCTTCGCCCAAGGGACTGACCACACATTGCCGGCAGGTAATGGGAAATACAGATATTTTTTAAATCAGCATGCCAGAGGCTATTGGAACCTGTCATCAGGTAAAATTGACCTCTCTGATCACAGGTTCCTTTTAAAGTGAACCCATTATCAGAAATTGATCCAATAAACCACTAGCAGTATGTTTTCAAGCTTCTAGATTGTGTTGTTTTCATAGCCTGGTGTGTGGTGTCATCCAGAAAATCAACTTTGAAGTGAGATGTAAATTGGCTTTATGAAGTCAAGGAGGCGGGGAGTTTAACACTGAAGTCACGCTCTTTCTGTTCCAAATGCCCCCTTCACTTTAATTGATGGTCTTTCATCCAGGTAACATCATTGACCAGATCTCCTGAAGTCCGGCACATGATGTCAATCACAGGGGAGGAGGAGTTCAGAAGTGGGAAAAGCTTGATTTCAGTGTTAAACTCTCCGCCTCCTTGACTTTATACAGCCAGTTTACATCTCAATTGAAGTTTTCAAGATTTTCTGGATAATGCCACCACCCTGGGCCATGAAAGAAGCATCATCTAGAAGATGCTCAGCTGCTTGACAACATACTGGTAATAGTTTATTAGGTCAATTTCTGATGACAGGTTCCCTTTAAGTTCTACTAGTCTTGAACATTTATTAATGATTTTTTACCTGATGACCTAGACCACTTCACTGTTGGATCCTATGCCCGGTTTTTAATTTTTTACTCAAAAACATTTTACATTACACAGAAAATATCTAATATGAATTGATAAACCGTATGTTAGAAACTGAAAACTGACTATATCCAGCACACATGTAATCTGATAGCTCTCACCGTATCGGGGGAATAGGCTGATAATGAGAGCGCACTTTCCTCCAGGGATTGACTTGGATTTGTTTGTTAAACATTTGCAGGTCAAAACTGAGCTGTTTACATCAATTCAGAGGAGAGGAAAATGTGCCCTGTAGTGCGGAATATGTGGTGCACCGAGACTAGAATCAGTAAACTAGAGTGCATTGTACAGGGTCCATATGCAGAAGAAAAAGTAGGTTGATAGTGATGTGGAAGAATATTTGCCGTCTACAGTGTCCATTTTAGGACATGGTCAGAAGTCAGACATTTTCATGGTTCTCCCAGGCCCCAAATTAGATTTTATTGTAAGCAAATGGGACTTCCACAGCCAGTGCCGACTCCCCACCACTTCTGCTCTTGATGGTGTATCTGTGATGAAGTCACATTTATTGCATAGGTGACAGATCCGCCAAATCTGGTTCTCAGTAGTCACATTTAAGGTCATGGCATCCCATTTGAGATGGAAGGAATGTCATGGCCCATTGGGATCAGACACACCAGAAGCTCACAGCTACCAATCAGGAGCAGATGTTCCCAATAACGCTGCCCATACTGGGGATTTCGGCTAAAAGGAAACTTTTATTGCCATTTTAGCTCCTATCACTCAGTGATGGTCAGTGTAAAATCCCAAGGTGTGCGTTGGGACTCTCTAAGCAGACATATTATGATCCATCTAGTTCTGTGGGGTGACAATGTGGTTAGATTATCAGGGTACAGGTGTATATGCACATCATCTGGCTTATGACATTGTACTAACACACTGACACATACTCACTCATACACAGCAGCTGGGGATGGTGCAGCGATTGATTACTTCTGCCTGTCAGGCACAACACAGTGATTACATCATTCTCTGGAGCAGCGCATACTTAATGTGAGAGAAGAAGCGCCGAGCCCCAGCACAGGAGCGATATCATTATCATAATTTTATCATTGTTTTTTCAGCAAAACCACTCAGCTCAGGGATTAAACAAGATATGTTTCTGCTTTAGTTTAGCTACAGCATTTTCAAGGTATGTTTGGTTCATAATGCATGAAATCAAATGGTAGGTTTGATTTCTGTTGCCCATGATAGCTGTTGCCCAAATATTAGTTTTCCCAAAGTGTGTCTCTGGGAACACAGCGAGAGGAGAAATACTATACAAATACAAGTACAGAAAACCTACTTTTCATGGCTATTTTTTTCTCCATTGACACCCAAGGGACACAACCTGTATAAAGATTTCTCATGGCTCAATGTAAATGGATTTACTTTTAAAATATTCAGAGATTTTGTATTTTAGGATTATTTGGGGTTTGCATATCCATACATGATCTAAACAAACTCTCTTGGAAAATGCTTTCGTTTTTGTTTTTTTTATTTTTGTCGATTCAAAATATGAAAATATAAAAGAAAGGCTTGGGCTCAAAATATTTTTTGTCCAGAAAAAAACTTCCAGAAATATTTTTGTTTGTCTTTTTGCTTCAAAAGTGAATCCTATAGGTGTTTAGCCTCCTGACTCCTGGCCATCATCTCCCCACCTGCACATCACTCCGTTCCTCCTACCCCCAGCCCGCCAGGAGCGCAGCCATTTATTATGACACCTTTATGTCATTTTTAGACTCTTCACCTTTAAAAACAAACAAATTAGGGCAGTTTTAGAAACATGAGATTAGAGGAATATCTAGCAGTGACCTCTAATTGGTAGATAATACATATCAATTGCTTCACTAATTGTCTCTGCAAGGAAATGCCTGGAAGCTGCGCGTTCATTAACCACTTAATTACATGTTAAAATAAGTTCACATTGAAATATTTGACAGGAGGAAGAAAGATAACATGAGGCATTGATTCATTTGGCTGGAATGTGCCCTCAGAGGTCTCCAGCAGCTTTTTTTTATACCTGGCTTCATATATGGAGTGTAAAAATACAGAGCCGCTATTTTATATGATGGACAACATTTATTATATTCGTATAAGGGCTCTCTCACATTGGCGCTGTTTTTCACGTCCTTGGTTCAGGCATTGCCACCGATGCCTCACAAATTTCTATGGCATTGGCTTGTATTTTCACTAAAAATAAGGAAACGTGTCATGAATCACAAAAGGCGTTAGAAGTTTATGGGTCTGCAAAAAAAACGGATGAAACATTTTTTTTTTATTCAATGTTGAGGCTGAAAAACCAGGTGTGATGATTGTAAAGCAATGTTAAACCTTCAGTGTTTTTGTGGACACGGAGACAAAATGGGAGATAAACTGAGACGCAACAGAGACAAAACGCAACGGATATGCATATGGGGCTTATTTACTTAGGGGCCGCACTTTCGCCATTTCCGTCATTTTCGGGATTTGCGCCGCTGTGACAGGTATTTAACAAGGAATTGTGTTGCACATGACCGGATTGTGGCGCGGCTGCACTGGCTTTCATGCAACAGAAATCGGGGGGCGTGGCCTTTGGACGATCCGACTGATTCAGACTAAGCGCGGGATTTCATTTTAAAATTGTGTCGCAAGATCAAGCACTTACATACACCAGGAAGAAGAAGGTGAACTCCGGAGGACCTGAGCAGGGAAGCGACACATGCAGGATATCGGGCGCATGATCTAAGTGAATCGCGGCACACGGCATTATCGTCGGACAATGTATTTACGTGAACTCCACGGGACCGGGTAAGTAAATGTGCCCCAGTGTGTTTTCACATTGGCTTTTTTTTTTTCACTGAACCAGTCCATTGTTTAACTCTGTGGTCTCTTTCACATTGGCGTTGGTTTTAATGTCCGTTATTCAGTCAATTCCATGGATGCCTCTCAAACTCATTGGGGCAGATTTACTTACCCGGTCCTGTCGCAATCCAGCGGCGCGTTCTCTGTGGAGGATTCGGGTCTTCCGGCAATTCACAAAGGTTTTGCGCCCGATGTCCACCAGGTGTTGCTGCTGTGCTGAGGTACGCCGGAGTTCACCTTCTTCTCTTCGGTGCATGTGAGTGCGTGTCAAGCAACACAAATTATTTTTTAAATACTGCGTTTTTTCCTAAACCACCGGGTTTTCCGACGGCCCCCGCCGCCCCGCATCGCGTGTAAGCCGGCACTAATGCAACACAATTCGATCGTGTGCGCCAAAAACCCTGGGCAATTCAGGGAAAAACGGCGCAAATCGGTAATATTCGGGAAACCCGGCTATTCGGCTCCTTAGTAAATGAGCCCCATTGTCTGTGGAAAAAATTATAAAACATGTCCTTTTTTTTCATCACTGATGAGGCTGCAAAATCAGGTTTGATGTTTTCAAGGTTGTTTTTGTGGAGGCGGAGACAACTTGGAAGCAAAATGGAAACACTAAAACGCAATAGATGCGCAATGGATGCGGAGCACCAACGCTAATGTGAAACTAGCCTATAGGTCCAGAGGAAAAAACAGATTTTTTTTTCACTGATAAGGCCGGAAAACCTGGGATTATGTTCAGGAAAATCACTGAATCCAGGAAGAGAAATACAATCTGTATGTCTCATTACATACATGAAAAAAAACTCCAATGTGAATCTGCCCTTATTGGTATTAGACTGGAAGTTAGTATGGCAGATACACCAATACTTCTTAGGTTGGTTTCACATTGGCATTTGTTCTGTGTATCTCTTGCACATCCGTTGTGTTTCGTCTATGTTTTGCTTGAAAACTTCACACCTGATTTCCCATCCTCATCAGTGAAAAACTCACCTGTTATCTTTTTTTTTTTTTTGTGCCCCCCCCCCTAGACTTCTATTGTCTTCCGTTTCCGAGTGAAAAACAACTCAAAGTTTTTTCCACGGACAACGGATCAGTGAAAAAAGCCAATGTGAAAACACCCATAAAAAACAATGGCTCAGTAAGGTGTAAATGAAAATCAGTAAACCACAGATTTGAAATACAACATCGGTGTGAAAGACCCTTATGCTGATCACTCAAAAGGGACAGTTTTAAAGAAAATACTCATAGAGAGAGGGGGCGAGATTTATTAAGAGACTAAGGCCTCTTCCACACTAGCGTTGCGTTTCACGTCAGGGTGCAATGCGTGAAAAACTGACGTTTTTGGCTGCGTTTTTGTTCCATTTTTCCTTGGAGTAATTAGCGTTTTGGCGTTTTTCACGCGCGTGTTGTTAGCGTTTTTTTTGCGTTTTCGGCGCATTTTTCACGCGCGAGTCAATGGTAGAATCAAGCATTTTTCAAAGGGACCATGGTTTGGGATTAAAATGGGTTATTTAATTAAAAAATAATGTCTTCTGATAAGTTGCAAACATCTGCGATCTATTCTTCACTGTTCCCCGTGTATATTATCTCCCGACAAGTTAGCAGATGTGAAGAACAGTGAAGAATAGAATAAAAACAGTGAACACAGTGAACACAGGATCATTTATGAGAAAAACACAGTGCAGAACACAGTGCAGAATAGATTACAGATGTTCGGCACATCTGCTTACTTGTCGGGAGATACGCGCGGAACGGTGCGCCCAAAATAGCATGTGAAGAACAATATATATGTGTGTGAAGAACAAATTGCAGATGTTTCCATACATCTGCAATGTGTTCTTCACACATATATATTGTTCTTCACATGCTATTTTGGGCGCACCGTTCCGCGCGTATCTCCCGACAAGTAAGCAGATGTGCCGAACATCTGTAATCTATTCTGCACTGTGTTCTGCACTGTGTTTTTCTCTTAAATGATCCTGTGGTCACTGTTTTCACTGTGTTCACTGGTTTTATTCTATTCTTCACTGTTCTTCATTGTGTTTTTTTAATTAAATGATCGTTCGCGAGCAGGGGAAATACTGTTATTCTGGTCACCTAGCAACCCTTACGTTTAAAACGCATTGCACTCGCATTGCACTTGCAATGTTCGCGAGTGCAATGCGTTTTTGATACGTCCCCATAAACTTGAATGGGGCGTGAAAAACGCGCGTGAAACGCAAAAATAGAGCTGCGATTTTGACGCGCGTGCAAACGAACGCAAGCACGCACGTGAAAAACAACGCTAATGAAGAAAGAGCCATTGAATACAATGGGACAGAGTGCAATGCAAGTTCTGCGCGTCAAATGCACGCGCAGAACTCGCGCGTGAAAAACGCCAGTGTTAATGGGGCTTTAGGCTTCCTGACGTATCCTGCAGGGCGTCAGCAGAGTGTATATTTTTACGCCAGGTCCTACCACAATCACTTTGTGCAAGTTTTCTGGCTGCAGTGAGGGTGTAGACATGGGGCAGGAACGCCCTGCACCAGCCCAGTCCCCCACCCACAGTGCCCCCTTTAACTCCTCCACACCCTCTTGATATAGAGATGAAGTAAAAGGCATAATAATCCAAAATTGGCAGTTTGCTAGCAATTGCAAATATTTTAGGCTTCTAATCCAGTATTATGGTATAGAATCTCTGTTACATATCCCCCAGAGAGTTGAGCAATCTATTATCATGCATCTATGATAATATGGATTAAAGATTGTGGGTGGCAGCACATGGGGAATCTGCAGTCAGTCTGAGTTGAGAGGTCTCTCACTCTCTTTCTCAGGAGTCCACGATGTCAGCACAGGTAGAAGCAGAAGCTGCCTGACACAGATCAAGAACAGAGCTCCACTACAAGGACTCTGTTCCATCACAACCAGCACAGCCTGAAGCTACTCTATGCTCTCTGAGGATCTGCTCCGACCAGCTATCTCCTTCCAGCTAAAGTTTGCTGCTGTTAAGGCCATTGCCTGCTGTTTGCTAAATAAAAAATTGTAAGTTATACTTCACTAACATGCCTCTGAGTGATCCCTGGATCTGGCTGTACACCAGCACGGGCTTCCCATCCTCCATTACCAGGGATCTCTATCCACACATGGGGGTTGCCCCAGGGAGAAACCTATTCTGTCAGCCTCTCCATCCATTTTCTTGTACACACCACCTGCTGGAGACCTGCCAGGCTGTGGACGAGGTCTCTGCTCCTGTTACCAAGCCTCTTGATCATGGGTGCCCACAAGGCCGCATTGCCAGCAACTCTGGTATCCAGGACCCCGGCTTCCTCCAGCCACCAAGGAAGGGTCAGGCCCCAGTGGGGGATGTTGCACTTATACTTCCTAGTGTTTTTCATATATGAAGAAGATGGTGCACTCACTAGAGAGACGTTATCATTATGCTAAAATGAAGAGATTTTGCAATCCATTAGGACAATGTGACATGTGTAAACTAGCTATAGCCTGCTCCGATTCATGTGCAGGTGTAAGCACAATTCTATGAAAGCCAAACGGCTACCTGATATATTAAGAGGTCTGAGCCTCTCTCTCTCTCTCTCTCTCTCTATATATATATATATATACAGTGCAGAGGAGGGACTTTTTTTTCATCATACACTGGCACATTGTGCTGATATTGTAAATTCCCTTCATGGGTGTATGTCACACTACAGTAGATCAATTATTAAAGGCCCAATCAAAATCCTAAAGAACCATTTTAACTTTATTATTCTATAGGATAGTATAGAACATTTTCAAACCCACAAGGTCTTCCATTCAGCATTTGTTCACATAGGGGTCCATGTACAGAATCAGACCTGTTCCTTCCAGCGGGCAGGGAGTGCGATCACCCCGGGCACCATTCGGTGGAGGAATCAGGGGTAGGGCGGCACCAGCATCTGCACATTGTCCCCAGCACATTAAACAAAAACCTCAGTACTTATCTTCTGGCACTCTCCGTGGCTCTTATTTTCCCTGGGATTATTCAGCAGTAGCACGGGCAGAGCCAAGTCCTTGCGCTTTGCCTATATCTGGCCCTGCTTGCATTACTGCTAAAGAAGAGGTGATGAGAGGAGTTGCGGGAAAAGCAGGAAGATGAGTACTGAGTTTTTTATGTGCTGGAGGCAGTGTGCTGGATACCTATATAATGGGGGAGGGCAGTGTGCTAGATACCTATATACAAGGGGAGAACAGTGTGTTGGCTACCTATATACTGAGGGCAGTGTGCTGGATACCTTTATACTTGTACAGTGTGCTAGATACCTATATACTGGGGGGCAGTGTGCTGGATACCTATATAATGGGGGAGGGCAGTGTGCTAGATACCTATATGTGGGTGGGGGTATCATCTTTTTAAACAGCCATTGTGAATATTTTTTGTTTGTTTTCTTTGATGCTAGTTTTCTCCCTGTGGTTACCAGTCCCGTGTTGGAGGGGTAATACCTTAGTGGTATACAGCGTGTGATCATTAATATGTATACATATGCATCATCAGACATAAATATCTAGTAGAGAGGGGCACAGTATATATTTATTTAAGGGAGGATGGTTTTTAATAGAGGGGGCACCATATACTATATGATGTGATATTAAATATTTGATCACCTTGGGGGGGAATTCTTTTGTACACAATGCTCAGGCATATTATTACAAACATATAGGAATATAGATACGGTTATATACGATACATACACGTTACACTGGGATGACAACACACTACATTTCATTTGCTTGTTTCTTACTTGATTAAGGTTCCTAGTTACATACAAAAATAAAGACATATAGGATTGTAAGACAATAGATGAGGTAACATGCAGCTTACTTTCCCGTGGTATGTAGGTAGTACAGAGGACACAGTGGGGCAGATTTACTTACCCGGTCCTGTCGCGATCCAGTGGCGCGTTCTCAGTCGAGAATTCGGGTCTTCCGGCGACTCACTAAGGTAGTGTGCCCGATGTCCACCAGGAGTCGCTGCTGCGCTGAAGTCCGTTGGAGTTCACTGGAGTTCAGCAAGCTATCCTGGGTGCAGGTAAGTGCGTGTCAAGCGACACATTTTTAAAAAATATGGCGGTTTTTCCGAATCCGTCGGCTTTTCTTACGGCCACGCCCCCCATTTCCGTCGTGTGCATGTCGGCGCCGTTGCGTCACAATCTGATCGCGTGCGCAAAAAACCAGGGGCAGTTCAGGGAAAATTGGCGCAAAATTGTAACATTTGGGTAACCCGACAGAAAAACGTGATTCGGGCCCTTAGTAAATGACCCTGAGTATCTTTCTATATTTATTACAGGTTGCACAGTATGAATTAAAAGGGGATACTGCATGTATTCATTCAATAGGGCTCCATATAAATGTAAATGAGAGGGCTCTGCACATATTAAAAATAATTTGGGATACTGAATATATGTATATAGGGTCCAGGAATTGGTCCTGGTGCAGTGTGACTGTATGAAACTTGGTTCTAGTACTGTACTTATGTATTGAAGTCCTTACTAGTGCTGTATATATGTACTAAGCTTTGTTCTAATGAAGTATATGGTGTACATATGTTTGCTTTTTGTATTTTGTGTATACATCCACTCACACACTTGAATGCGAAGAGTCTTTGGACCATATTTACTAAGAACACTGCAGTGTGTACTATGTGCAGTTTGCCTGTGCAGTGTGCAGAGGGCGCCAGATTCAGGATTTCTGGCACACATTCTTCATGATGCTGGCGCCCTCTGCACTTCCCTAACAGAGTGCACCATTTTTTGCTGCAACTTTAACACGGGGTGTGCACTGCAACGCCCATTTTAGTGTAGAAGTTTGAGTCGCATGAAGAATAGTACAGCCTGTTCCTCAATTGGGCTGTGCGCACCAGAAATGTTTCTCAAACACTTCTTAAATACCTGTCCTGTGCAAGCATTTTTCACTGAAAAGAATATGCAAAGTCCATCAGAAAACTGGCGCCAAGACAGTAAATGTGGGCCTTTGTTTTTAGGGTTTAACAGATAATGCTGTCTCCTCCCCCCTAAGTCATGTGACTAGGGCCTGGAGTTTTATTAAAAACTACATAGCATATGGCACCCGGGAGAGGAGGAGGGGATGAGCGCTATTCATCCCCGCCCCTCTCCATAGCAATGTACAGTCATGGCCATAACTTTGGCCATAACTTTTGAGAATGAGCAGGTTTTATAATGGCAATTTGCATATACTCCAGAATGTTATAAAGAGTGATCAGCTTAACAGCAATGAATTGCAAAGTCAATATTTGCCTAGAAAATGAACTTCATCCCCAAATACACATTTCAACTTTATTGCAGGCCTGCCTTAAAAGGAGCAGCTAACTATCGTGTCAGTGATGTCTCCAGTCACACCACTGGACACTTTAAAAGGAGGCTGGTGCTTGGCATCATTGTTTCTCTTCTGTTAACCATGGTTATCTCTAAAGAAACACGTGCAGTCATCATTGCACTGCACAAAACTGGCCTAACAGGGAAGAGTATCGCAGCTAGAAAGATTGCACCTCAGTCACCAATCTATCGCATTATCAAGGAATTCAAGGACAGAGGTTCCATTGTTGCCAAAAAGGCTCCAGGGCACCCAAGAAGAACCAGCAAGCGCCAGGATTGTCTCTTAAAAGTGTTTCAGTTTCGGGATCGGGCTACCAGCAGTGCAGAGCTTGCTCAGGAATGGCAGCAGGCAGGTGTAAGTGCATCTGCATGCACTGTGAGACTGCGGAGACTCTTGGAGCAAGGCCTGGTGTCATGGAGGGCAGCAAAGAAGCCACTTCTCTCCAGAAAAAATATCAGGGACAGACTGATATTCTGCAAAAGGTACAGGGAGTGGACTGCTGAGGACTGGGGGAAAGTCATTTTCTCTGATGAATCCCCTTTCCGATTGTTTGGAACATCTGGAAAACAGCTTGTTCGGAGAAGACAAGGTGAGCGATACCTCCAGTCTTGTCTCCTGCCACCTGTAAAGCCTCCTGCAACCATTCATGTGTAGGGCGGCTTCTCAGCCAAGGGAATCGGCTCTCTCACAGTCTTGCCTAAAAACACATCCATGAATAAAGAATGTACCAGAATGTCCTCCAAGAGCAACTTCTCCCAACCGTCCAAGAGCAGTTTGGTGATGAACAATGCCTTTTCCAGCATGATGGAGCACCTTGCCATGAAGCAAAGATGATAACTAAATGGCTCAGGGAACAAAACTTAGAGATTTTGGGTTTCTGTATGTCATCAAAACATCTGAAAACCACACATAAAAACCAGAGGGCAACAGATCATGTGAAAATATAATATTTGTGTCATCCTCAAAACGTATGGCCTATCTTTCTCCCGGCTACGAGACGGTAACACTCCTGTATGGCGCCGTGTACCCATTTCCGTCAATGGGGAATGTATATATGATGTATATATGTTGGCCGTACATATACGTCCTGCATACGGTTATTTGAATGTAGTCTAAGTTGTATTGTTTGATCAGATGAAGACTAAGGCTCTTTGCCAAAACGTGTTGATCATTTTCTGTGTTTTTACCCGATATACTAATTGTAACGGAGGTTGCGATCACTTGGTTCAGAAACTGTGACTTGATAGAGATGAGGTATAATAAAAGTTTTATTCAACAAAAAATCTGAGTTATTCCTACTGAATTAAAGAATGAATGTGTTCCTTTTTAAATTCAAAAATTCTAGTTTTATATTAAATGTATGTTATTTTCGGTATGATTCGCAGCAGAATCAGTGTTCTTGTATGCTGAGTGGCTGCTCCATAGTACTGTATACAGTGTAACAGCTGTGTAAGCTGATCTGCGGGTTTAGAGAAGCAGACTTGTGTTAGAAGTGTCTCCTCCTAATGTTTTGGCTCCGCAGTCGATCCATCTCTTATTTATTTTTTGAGTGATTCTTGGACGAAATATTATTATGAATTAAACAAATGTAGACTAAACGCTCAATATTAAACATTTGTTGCTATGTCTCTTTCTGCGAGAGATTCTAAAATTGATTGAACTAAAGTAACACACAGGGACTTGTGAAATCAGAGGCTACATGAAAATAGCGCATAACTAGCAATTTTATCTACTCTTTATTAGAAGCTTAATTATCGGTCCTGTCATTCAAAAACTTTGTATGTTCGCTGTTTCCATTAGCCCCAATTCATGGCAGCTGAGCAATGTTAATGAGTTACAATGTGTGATTTTCCATTATTTTCTACTGCAATTTTGCATCAGTCTTAGAGCTTGTTCATACAGTGCAGTTTTGTTAAAGGTATACTTTATCTTAACATAATTGGGATTTAATGGTTTTTGGTGTAATATTTTGTTTGCTTTGTTTTTCAGCCAAATGAAATGTGTCAGACTGTCCCCCTCCTTCCAAACCTTTAAACGTAATCTGAAAACCCATCTGTTCAGGATTGCCTACAGCACACAATAACTGCACTGCTCTGCTCCTTCACCTCATGTCTCCATCAACCCTTCCATGTAGATTGTGAGCCCTCACAAGCAGGGTCCTCCTTCCACATGTTCCTGATCACTGTAGTGTTTGTATTTTTCATTTGTTCTTGTGTTAATGTAATGTATGTGAACCCCTTATTGATTGTACAGCACCAGGGAATTAATGGTGCTCTAGGAATGAATAATAATAAAAAAGGCAATGCTAGTTCAGAGTAAGAGGTGGTGGTCACAAAGCCCCAGGTAGTCAGCAGACGATGTGGAAGGGTAATAGGTGCATCGAGCAGCCTATAGCCATGATTTTGCCTGCTACTGGCAAGGGCCAGGCCAGAGGATCTCCAGGGTGTGGCATTTTTTAAAGCAACGAGCAAAGGACAAAATGCACATCACCAGTCCCCGAAGCAAGCTCCAATCTGAGCCCCAACTGTATGACCTAAACCTTGGCAAACAAAACATGAGCTGCAGTTGATGACAAACCAAAAACATGGAAAAAATACAATATTTTATATTCTGTTACATAACAAAGTCTAATCTTTTTTACAAGCTCCTCTATCTCATATCAGACAATTCCACACTTTGTAATGACATAAAAATGTATGCGAAAACATGAAGATTTAATTAAGCCAAATGATTCTTTACGGAAGAAAGTCAACATGTTTAACCTGAATATTCCGGATGGTAATTGTTACATCTCAAGTATTTCATGATTAATCTGCAAGATCTAGGATGTTCCAAATAAATAACCTAATATGCATGTCTAGAGGCAACAGTTTTACATGATATACATTTTTTCACCCCCACCACCTCCCCTAATGTTAGTTCAGAAGTTTGTATAGTGTGAGATAGTATTTGATGGCAAGGCATGCTTTCATGTGCTATGGTATAGTCTAGTGTGGCCTATTGTTATCTGGAATACTATGGTGGTGCTATGGGCCGCTCTGGTCAAACATGGTTTGTTCTGTTTGGTTTATTTATTATATTTCTTTTAAAATATGAAAAATAGTTTCAGCACTTATCACTTGCTCAGTGATAATATATATTAGACACTTTTTACAGTTTATTATCATAGGTCTCATAGGTGCTGTTCTGCTACCCAGCATGGCATCTATGGAGTTTTTAAGATTAAAGACGGACCCCGCTGGCCACTGTGACCACTGGTGAAGTCTCTGGATGTTACTATAGTCCCAGACTGCAATGATCCGCTGTAAGGTGTCTGTAATGAAGCTTTATTGATAATCCTTGGTCCAAATACAGCAAAAAATTTTGAAACTCCAATTATCACTGTTGCAAAAATGATTTTTGTCTTGATCTACAATGATAAAGAATGCAGTTTGACTTACATACAAATTCAACTTAAGAAAAAACCTATGGAACCTATTCTGTACGTTACCCGGGGACTGCCTGTATTGTCTACCCCAGATGATTGTGACAAACCTCTGTATGCTATTGTGGCTAGTGGGCTCCAATTAGGACTTAACAGTACATCCATTTGTGAAAAAGGCCAATCCGTCCAGAACATGCCTGGGTAGTAAATGTTTATGTTGTAGCCCCATCAATATCAATGTCCATAGAATGTGTCTTACAGATGCAGCACTGGTTAAACTGACTGGTTTAATCCGATTGCAAACTTTTGAGGCTACTACAGTCTCTTTTACAGGCATTGGGCGTGTGACAAGACCAGTATAGAGCAGAATATTGTGCAAAAATGAACATAGTAATGTTATGGTTGATGAGGCAAGTAATAAGAAACAGAACAATCAATGTAAAGAGAGAAGAGTAAACACTATTGGCTGGGTTCACATTACATTTTCTGTATATGCTCTATGAAATGTATACATTGACATAGAGGGGCAGTGGCATAGTTGTTGCATCACATCCAGCGAAAAAGGCAGGATGGAAATCCTCCATCCTGTTCTCTCCTGCTTAGCTACATATGAAGGCAATAGAAGGTTATAGGGAGTGGATCCAACATATTGCATCCCTGCCTCAAGCCTTGCTGAGTGGATACATTGCTCCGCAGGAGGGGGGACCCGGTGATGTCACTGTATACGGACAATGACATCACCGGGGAAACACCCTGGGAAACGTATACCACTGGAAAAGCATAAAAATGGATATGTCTGAGCCATACATTGTAAGGGCACGTCTGAATCCCTCAATGTGAAACCAGCCTTAGCATAATTATTGTGGCATTTGGGTGTAGAGGCAATAAGAGGTGGAAATCCCAACTTCTTTTTAACCACTGGCTAGCAAGGTACAAATAATCTTTTGGCTTAATTTATTTAAGCGGTTTGCCTATGAAAAAAAGTTCTCAAATTTCAGTCCCCTAGTGATGTTAACACAATAAAGATCATTTTTAACCCTTTACTTTACAATTTTATTGCTGTTCCAGCTCCTAACACTCTGATCACAGTGATGGTCAGTGCAAGATTCCAGAGTGTGGAGAAGGACTCTCTAAGCAGACACTTCATGATACCTCTAGTTCTGAGCTGATAATGTGGTTAGATTTTCAGGGTACAGGTTTATATACACTTTTATTTGGCTTCTGAACATTGTACTTGTAACTGACACATAGAAAGAGAGATGATACAGATCAGAGATGATGAGATCCATGAGATGCATATTACACACAATGACACTCCCCAGCTCTTGCTAGTTACACACACACATCAGATCTAATGTGCTCCCCTGATAAAGAACTTATCTGCCTATAGCTTGTAGTTCTCCTCATGCTGCTTACCAGCTGGCAGGAAGTCAGTGTCTGTGTATCAGTGTGAGCTCCATCCTGGAATGCAAGGGGAGGGGGTAGATGCAGAGAGAGAGAAATCTCAGCTTCAGTGAATTAGAGAATGTGTTATCTTGTTATCTTGAGTACATTTAAGAAACTTGTCTTCGTGGGAATACCCCTTTAACCAGACATGATCACACAGTCTGTAGTTTAGCTGCCTATTTTCTATGATAACTAAATTAGTTAACACACTAATTAAATTTTTTTAAATTCTTTATTTATATAGCGCACACACATTACACAGCGTTGTACAGAGCTGCCAAATCAGTCCCTGTCCCCAATGTGGGCTCACAATCTAATCAACCTGCCATTATGTTTTTGGAGTGTGAGAGGAAACCAGAGGACCCGGAGGAAACCCATGCAAACAGGGAGAGAACATACAAACTCTTTGCAGATGTTGACCCTGGGACTTGAACCCTGGTCCCCAGTGCTGCAAGGCTGTAGTGCTAACCACTAAGCCATACTATAAGTCATGTAAACCAGTGCTACATCTGTTTGTATCTTTTTGTACTTTATACGCATCTTATGTTACTTTCTAGTTTGAAGTTTGTTTGTTGTTTTTTTTTGGTAAATATCTACTCCAGATATTTTAACAATATCAAAAGCTGGTTCAAAGTGTTCAAACTCTTGTACATAATAGTAAAGTAAGAAATACAATGTGTAGATATATTTTAACTCACCGTCTTTTTTTCCTTTGAGCCTTATAAGAAAACGATTTAGGAAATAGGTTTGGAGAGTGTTTCCAGCTGCAGAAACCTTTCAGCCGCTCGACTTTCTAAATACAACTTTCAAATGCTCCTTTTTTTATTTTCGACAACTTATCATGAAAAGTGTCTTATGAATTTTAGTTCATATTCACTTACATGTTTAGCTTAAATCACCCTTTTTTACATACTTATTACATAGTGAAAATGA
The DNA here is from genome assembly GCF_040894005.1 of Engystomops pustulosus. Taxonomy (NCBI): domain Eukaryota; kingdom Metazoa; phylum Chordata; class Amphibia; order Anura; family Leptodactylidae; genus Engystomops; species Engystomops pustulosus. The sequence goes on from NC_092413.1 coordinate 197,249,561, forward strand.
TTTGTGAATTTCAAGCTGTGCCCGACCTCTTCATGACACCATTAGCAATTCAAATCCGGCAAAGATCTGACTGAATGAATATAGCCTCAAATTGCACATTGCAGATGCCTTTGACTGGAAAGGGAAAAAAAGGAAAAACAATTTTATACCTTCTGCTCATACCATAAATTGCACTTCTTTAACATTTGCTAAGGGTCTTGCTCCAAATTGAAATCCATGTTAAATAAATTGAAAAAGCAGATTACAAAACAACTTATTTTAAGGTGCAATATGCTGGATTTTATGGAAATTGTTAAGAAAAAATATAGATTTGACTATTGAATACTATTTTCTGTAAAAATGATACAAATATAAACACCAAAAATCTGAAACTAGAGTAAAGTAAAATGATCAAAATAAGGGTCGTGCAAGGGACAAGCAACTTTGGCTGTTAAGTCCTTTGCCAAGAGTAGTCATCGCTCCGATGGACCCAGTCATGTATGAAACGCTTCACCGCTCATTTATCAGGCCTGTCTGTAATATTCCATTTCCCCTGTGAAAAGAGAACAGCTGATCACCTACAATAATAATAATTCTTTATTTATATATAGCGCACACAGATCAGTCCCTGTCCCCAATGGGGCTCTCAATCTAATCAATCTACCAGTATGTTTTGGAGTGTGGGAGGAAACCGGAGGACCCGGAGGAAACCCATGCAACCCCATGATGCAAATGACTAAAGTTTTGGTTGTATCCAAAATGCATATCCGAACTACACAGTTCAGGCCAAGTTCAGATCTGTTTTTCGTTTCTGTTATAAATGTATCCATTTTTACTAACTAGATGAGATTATAATGGTAACCCACCTGCAATAAACTAAAAGTAAAGTGTCCAGTATTTTACAATATGAAACTACTTTATTGATACCGTAACAAATAGTTGTTTACAGAGTCCAGGCATGATGTTACAGGTAGTTACATACAAAGTCATTACAAAAATAAAGGTAGAAAGAGCTGGAAAGGAGAAAAAGAGAACAGAACACTGGAACATTGTACACTTAGGAGGGGGGGGGCACTTGTCCTCATTGTTTTGACTTGTGTTTGTTGACTTCTCTTCTGTATTTGCATTATTCGTTCTTTTGCTTCATGTCGACCAGTTGTCACCTACTGCTTTGGATTGGTTGGACAGTTAGGTAGGGACAGCTGGGAAAGGCTTAGTCTTAGGGCTCACTGTTCTTGTTCTTCCAGTCCATCCAAGTTATACCTTCATTGTTCCTTTATACCTACTGTAGGAAGACACAAGGTGTTGTGGTATGGATATATATGGTAGACACGTGTCACCAAAGTGCTGACCTCGGTGTAAAACCATTAAACCAAGCAAAAACCATTATCGCTGGTGTCAGTGGCATTTGGCTACTGACACACATTTGTTAGTTTAGTGTAACTGTAAAGTTGGGGCAAATCTGGGACAGGTTTTCTCTGGAGGAGTCAAAGTGCTGGGTGGGATGGCTGCTCCCACGTTTCAGCCCTATGTTAAGCCAGCAGTGTTAGGTACAGGGGAAGAGGGTTCACTACCTGTGTTTGTAGCTCAGTGGAACATTGTATGAATGTCAGAACCAGAGCTGGGCCTTGCTGTGTGGGGAAGTCTATGGACTGAAAAGAGTGCCTAACCCAGTGGGGTTTGAAGTATGGTACTGATCCTGTTAATATGCACTGTGCTTGACGACATGGACTGAGATTTATCATAAGGACTGTGGGGGTTAGTTATCATTGGGCAGCTCCTTGGGAGATTCTATGTCTGACTTTGGAGCTTCCCTGCCCATTAGATTCATTAAATGAAATCTACCATTTGTTTTCATGCGTTATGAACCAAACATACCTTGAGAATTCTGTAGCTACACTACTGATACAGAAACATATCTTGTTTAATCCCTGAAGTGAGTGGTTTTGCTGAAAAAAAACAATTATAAATTTATGATAATGAGGCTCTGATGCTCCTGTGGCTGCCCCAGCTCTTCTCCTCGCCCAATTATGCACTGCTCCAGCCTTGTCCTGCCCAGCATAAGCTGAGAATACATTTTCACTGTGTTGTCACTGACAGGCAGAAGTAATCAATTGCTGCACCATCCCTCCGCTGTTGTGCAGGAGTCATCCAGCTCAGGTTGATTAATCCTATCTGGACAGTTCAGGCTGCTCTCTTGTGCACGGAATCACCCAGCTTTCCTAAAAATTTTTAAGCCAAAAATGACCTTTAAAAGCACTGATAAATCTCTGGCTATATGTTTCCTTTTGCAGGCTGGCTTTTTCCTGCTATTTTCATATCCAAAATAAAGATTTTTTTTGTTTATCTAAAAGACTGTTGCCCAGCAGCTCTCTCAAGGCTACCATTTGAGCCAACCCCCCCACACTACCTTGAATCACGCTTCCATTATAATTTATGATTGTGTTGCAGCTAAAAGAAGCTTAAAGGGGTATTCCTATTTCGTCAAATTAATGTTATGGTTTGTAAGATGAAAAATAATACAATTTTCCAATGTACTTTCTGTATCAATTTTTCACAGTTTTCTGGATCTCTGCTTGCTGTCCTTGGATTGCTTCATTGTTTACTTCCAGTGGACAGAAATCTGACCCTGGTCACACAGGTGCACGGCTCGTTATATCACACAGCTCTGATTACTCTCTGATATAATGAGCCCTGCACCTGTGTGACCATGCTCAGATTTCTGTTCACTGGATGTAAACATAAAAGCTTTCTATATAATAACAACAAGCAGAGATCTAGAAAACAAGGAATTGGTACAGTAAGTATCTTAGAAAAGTGTATGATAATAGTTATTTGCTGAAATGGGAACACCCCTTTAATTTAAATAAGAACATTTTTAGGAACTGGTCTCCTGACCATCCGTGGTCTGATGTGGCTGTCATTGTCTCCCACATAGCGGCAGTGGACAGTTCAAGTGACCAATATTATTTTTCTATTATTCAATTCTATTAATAAAGAGCATAAAAGAAATATATAATGTATAAGTAAAATTTCACAATACTTCCCAAAGAAAGCACCAGCACTGTGTTAAAAGATTTCCAAATTGTATTCTTCCAAATTAATAAAAAAAAAATCATTCTTGTACACAATTAACGCATTGTAGCTGACGCGTTTCGAGCCCTCATATGACTCATCTACGGCTCGAAACGCGACAGCTACAATGCATTTATTGTGTGCGAGAATGCTTTTCAATTTGGAAGAATAAATTTTGGAAATCTAATAACACAGTGCTGGATGATCCTTCTCTTTTTGTAAAGTATTGTGTGTACCCTAGAGTCCAGCCAGTACATCCATGCATAACGGCGGCTTTTCTTCCTAAAGAGACACAGGAACCTGGAAGAGGGGGGTAAGTTGTAACGCTGCCTATTCTTTGGATTTACAAATATGTAAAATTTCCTTTGACTTCAATACATTTGTTATTGTTTTTTATCTGTTCATCACGCTTCTGTTGTACTTCTGTTATTTTAACTGAAATATTTAAGAGGTGGATGGAAGGTTTAGATGGTTGTCTAAGTATAATAGGCGGATGCCAAGACTTTCTTGCCTATATGTTTATTTAATGGTGTCCCTCACTACATCTTTTATGGCTTCTGTCTTTGTAAATAATAAAAAACAACACCAAAACCTGAACAAAATTGAAGGTTTACAGATGATAAAGGAGATAAACAAAATGTAAAGTGTCTATTAATTAACAGAAATATAAAAGTATCAGATAAAATAATGGGCATTTATAGTTTTTTTTAGTTAATTTTCTGGATATCAATCTACTTTTACCAAAAAATTTATATTTCATATAACAGTAAATAACTTAGCCTGAGCTGGTGATATCTCAATGAGCTGGCTCTGTAGCACTATCCAACTTGATCCGGAAGGTTCCATGAAATAATACCATTGATTTCTCTTTCTTTAGAACTCTGTAGTGACTTTTCCTTTTTTTCTCCTTTAATCTGTGAATCTATCGGCAATCGGGTGTTAACATTCCCCTTTTCACTAATTGGACAGATCATGCAGTGATTTATTAAATATTTGTACCACCCATTTGTTACTTTCTTTATGGAATAACTAAATATGGCAAAACACAGAACTCCATGGAGAAAAGCATTTGGTCTGATTTATTACAGGGAATATGTGTCAAAGTGGTGCATTCGGTTGAATAGAGTCTGATCTGCAGGCAGCATGTTATAGAGCAGGAGGAGCCATCAATATACAAAAATCCACCATCCTGACATCTCACTTAAATATCACCCTTGTACAATGATTCAACCAAAGTTCCAAAACCAAAATTGGAAATGTTTGATGAGACTGATTGTTTAGTTGTAATATCCAGTCATGTAATGATCATGGCCCTTGATCCTTGAAAAGAATCAATTGCGTGTACATATTTAAAGGAAATCTACCATCAAAATCCACCCTGATAAACCAGGGACAATTACACATAGATCCAGGAACCGGGACTGTGATAATGTTCTTATATTTATTATTCATGGCCTCCTTCCTTCTAAAATCAACTTTTATAATTATGCTAATGTACTAAAAGGGCTCCTGGTGGTGTTATCAGATTCCCTCCACACATAAAATGTATTATTGTTTAACATGTTTTTTTATGGTGTACAACCAGGTGCATTGCAGCAGACATAATGGGGCTCATTTACTAAGGGACCGCAATTCTGTCGGGTTTCCTGAATATTTCCATTGTGTGCCGAATTGCCCCGAATTGCGATTGGATTTTGGCGCATCGGTGCCAGCTTGCACGCGACAGAAATGGGGGGGGCATGGCCGCGGAATTTAAAAACGGAATTTGGTTGCAAGACACGCACTCACATGCACCAGGAAGAAGCAGGTGAACTCTGGCAAAGCTCGGCGCAGAAGCGGGCGCACGGGTTTAGTGAATCACGGCAGACCTGTATCCACATTGGACAGCGCACCGCGGGATCGCAACAGGACCGGGTAAGTAAATCTGCCCTAATATATTTATGTGCAGTATATATTTACTGCTGGAATATATTAAGGTCTGTTGCATATATTTATTGCTGGTATATTTCTACTATCTTCACTGTAGGTAAATATTCATAACTGCTATTTTTACTTATTATTATTTTTTTTTTACATTGGCTTATGTAGGTAATTGCTAAGATTAATCTATAGCCCAATGGGGAGGAGATTAAGAAAATAAGTGTCACTTACTAACTTTAGTATTTCAACTGTCCTTAAATGTTTTTGTCTGTTATTGGCTGTAATTTCTGCTGTTTTTGTCTGTTATTTATATTTATTTATTTATCTATTGTATTTGTTTGTATTACAAAAGATTTAAAGGGGTTATCCGGGTTTAAAACATTTCTTATGTTCGGGCTGGGGAGGGCTTTTTAAACACAATAAACATGTACTTACCTCCTCCGGTGCTGCCGATGTCCTGCGCCGCGGCCGGTCTTCTCTGTGCGCCGGTTTCATTACAAGTGCGCACAGAGAGCTTCCGGCCGGATGCTCCCATGCGACACCATCTCCCAGCGCTTACAACGCTGAGAGATAGGGACGGATGGGAGGAGCCGTCCACATCGCGGACCGGAAGTTCCCTGTGCGCGGCTTCCGTGCCCCTGTAAACAAACAGGGGCACGGATCGAAGGGACCGTGGCGCGGGACATCGGAGGTGCCGGAGGAGGTAAGTACATGTTTATTATGTTTAACTAGCCCTCCCCAGCCCGGCCATAAAAAGATTTTTAAAACCCGGACAACCCCTTTAAGTAGCTAGCAGATAAAGTGTAAATTATTATTAATAATTTGGAGATGGGGGGTGTCTGTAGGCACATAAAGTACTGATCAAAAATTTGCAGTGAGCCCAATGGAAACTTTTGGTAGCTTTTAATTTTCCCACAGTATATTTATATATAGTTCTTGTTATATGATCTTCAGTAAGTAAAAGGGATTTATATTGAGCAGAAAAGTCCTTCTTACCGTTCTGATGATGTACTGCGATGCATTGTTCTGCCATTGTAGGCTTGCCCCATGATATGTTGGGTAAAGTTAAAAATATTGAAATGTAAAGTATGATTAAAGACAGAAATATAAGCCTATTTGTCAGACTGAGTCGCTGCATTTTACATACAAATGACATAAACTGCTCTATGTCTGACGTTTGCTTCTTCAATCATATTTTGAGTCTAATAAATTAAAAATTGGCTCTTAAACACGGTAATATTTTAACTTTTTAAAATCATTCAGGGAAATTTTACATAGAAATGAGCCATTAGGTAGTTTAATATTCATAATAACTAGTTATAGCATTCTGATGCTGGGTATAAAGCTTTGACAAGACGTGTGGACAATGCAAGGTACAAAAGTGAAGATATAACTGCCAGTTCTTTATGGAGGATATTTTATGAAAATTAATTTTACCTCTCATAAAAAGCTCATTGTTCCCAGTGCAGAAAAAATAAAAAGATGTATATAGTGGAAGCATCTAAAAATCGTTGAAATATATAAAGAATTAAGAAATAACAAGTTCCTTATGTAAGCCTATATTTATTACATCTGTAATAAGAGGAAAAAAAAAATGATAAAGGATAACATTTAAAAAAAATATTGTAAACACAAAAAGAAAATTGTAGCAAAGGGAACAGGAGGAACACTCAGGACTCACCTTATGCAGAATCAGTGTCGTCACCATAACCCTTTCACTTTGCTTGTGCCATAGCTCATTCTGCAAATCAGATCTGCTTCCTAATCCTACATGAAGCTTCCCAAGAGATCATTTAAGAACACACATGAACTCAGACCCTAGGAAAAAAGGGTGTAAGGAATTATCCATCTTGTGCCATTTTTTAGTAGCAACATTCATCATGAGGTATCTTAGTTTTCTCTTACCTACTCAAGTTAGAGAGCCTTGTGATGGTTATCTATCACGTCATGGGTCGGGTTGTGCAGAACCATTTGGGTTCAGATTCACAGAGTTAGGTGTAACCTGAACCTTCCGTTTTAGTTTGGGTAAGACCTTCGGTTTTAGTTTGGAGTGCTCATCTCCACTGGCTCGGTTCTGGCACAAATTACGGAGCATTTAAAGGGTTAACACTCACAATCAGTGCCAGCACCAAAACGCAGGGGTGAGCTCAGATGCTAAGCCCGAACTTCTGTCTGAAGCTGGGGTATGGGGACCCAAACCAGAAATTTTTGGCACAGAACATTGTGGGTTTGGGCCCGCTTATCCCTTGTCATGGGAGGAGAAGCGTGCAGCACAAGAGCAGTGATATGTAAGTACTAACAGTGCAGTGTCAGTCTGGCACTATTGTAGAAGAAGAAGGCATTGCATGCAAAAAATATTAACCCCTTCCCGACATGTGACATAATAGTACGTCACATGTCGGCTGGGGACTTACAGGCTGAGCCCTCTCCATAGTCGGTAAGTTTTTGCTGCATACTGCAACCATTTTGTGTCATGGCTGCACTATTCTTCATGTCTTCATGCAATTTCTGCACTGAAATGGGTGTTCCGGTGTTAGGTCGGACCGTGCGCCACATTTATCATGCAAAGTCCAACAGAGATGTATTGCACCATCTATGTTAAAGGTGCACCAAACAACAAAGTGTTGCACTCTGTCGGGCAGTGCAGGGAGCACCATATTCATGAAGAATCCTGAATCTGGTGCCCCCTGCACACCACACAGGCAAACTGCACATAATGAACAGGAGAAAATGCATGCCGCACCAGGTGTAGTTAAAAGGTAATTCTTTATTATCCAAAAAAAAATTTTTTCCAAAATTTCTTCTAGTTAAAAATTGTAGACAAAATAAGTACAAACAGCTGTGGTTTTGCATCCTGCATGACGTATATGTACCATAGAAAAAGGTTGGTAGAGCAAAAAGAAGGCCTACGCGTTTCAGACGTGCCACACGTCCTTACTCATGGCTAGAGTGCACATAATACACAATGCACTGTTCTTAGTAAATGTGCCCTGATGTGTCCTGTCGGAGGTGGAATAATGGAAGTGGTTGGAGATTATGAAAAAATGTGGTCTTTTTTTTGTTATTTTACAGAATTCTAAACCTGGAAAAAAATATAAGACCCCTTTAAATAAGCCAGAGAGCCTTGTCCCTGCAGTCATACAGCAAAGTGCCATTGATTGATTGTACAAGTACAATGGTTCCCCGCGTCTTTGCTGTCTTCACCTTGCACTTCAGACTTTATCATCTTTCCCATGTGCAGCCAAGCTCCCCTGAATATAATTTAAGTAAAGCAATATAGACTATACTCAAGAATATATTACAGAAAATACACTGATAATGGAGTGTCAGCATGAGTTTGTAAGGACCAATCATGAATAACAAAGTTGGATTTTCTGCACCAAGATGATATATGGAAACACACTTTACCCGAGTAGCTGAACCTGCATCACCATTTAATAGAATTTTCTCTAGATCCAATAGTAAGATAAATCACTCTATATGACTAAATCTTTATTTTTTAATCTTTGTTGTATCAACAACAAGCATAGTTTGTGCTGATCCGGGCCGTGCACCACATATCTGTCTAAAGTCCAACGGAAATGTGGCACACGCCTAATAAACTGAGTGTGCCAAAAACACTGGTGCACTCAGTGTAAGCATGATCAGTGCGTGCAGGGTGCACCAGATTATTGAAGACCATGCGCCATTATTCAATGATCACAAACGTGAGGTAGTGTGCATAGATGGGCCCATGTCACCAGCATCACAATCATTGTGGACATGCAACAGAGCATCTCTGCAGGGCTACTGTGCTATGGTTACTCCCCCAGTAGCCTTTGCAGCAAATTAGCATATTATATTTTGGGGGGATGAAGGAGGCCATAACGAGTCAGAGCGGCGCAAATCCAGAACAGTCCGTGAACAGTCCGACGGAAATGCGATCCACGGACCCTTAGTAAATAAGCCCCAATATCTTCAAGAACCAGTGTAGACATGGCTGAAACCGTGTAATACTTGATACTACATAGTCCATAAGAGCTAGACCCAATTTTTACATTGGCCCTCTGAATGCGTGTAAGGCATTTATCTATCATTTATTTTTTACAAGCCATAAAAAATGTTCAATTCCTGTCCATGTGCAACCATTTCCAAGAACATTTATAACATGGATGGAGGCTTCTCCTAAATTGTCATTATCTTGAATGACTAATCCAGAAAATAATACTGACCATAACAAGTCTATTGGACTTGTGAATGTGAAGGTTTGAATCAGAGATTATTCTGCCACATTTGAAGTCAACAAGCTACAGAATAATTGTTTTTTTGCCTTCTTTTGGATCAATATTGCAGAATTGTGGATTGGGCTTCATGGACTTGATTTGTAAAGGACATCTCCAACCAGGATCAAGGATTGTACACCAAGCACAATGACATACTGGGGTTGGCCCCCACTAGCAGGATCTTCTCTTCTTTTAGCTTCTTATGCCCTGGTTTTTACAAAAAAAAGGCTTTTAAAATTATGCAAATGAGCAAATGGAGCCTGGAGCCCTTTAGACTTATTTGCTTAATTTTGAAAGCCTTTTATTCATAAAAACAGAGCATATTAGGATTAAAGAAGAGCAGATCCTGCCAGAGGGGGCACATACCAGTATGTCAGTGTACAGGCAGTCCCCAGGTTACGTACAAGATAGGTTCTGCAGGTTTGTTCTTAAGTTGAATTTGTATGTAAGTCGAAACTGTATATTTTATAATTGTAAGCCCAACCAATTTTTTGGTGACAATTTAATTTTAAAAATGTTGGGTTGTCATAAGAACCAGGATTAACAATAAATCTTCATTGCAGACGCCTGTGATAACTGTTATAGCTGATTATTGTAGTCTACATTCACAGACCGTATGATTTCTCCAGTCCCGTATATACGGACCGGTTTTCATATTTTTGCGCATGTATGTCACCGTATCCATACCATGTCCGTATAAAATATGGTGGGCTGACAAATTATGACAAAATGATGACAACAGCTTGTCCAACCCCAAATTTGGTGATAATGAATCTTTTTTGTTGAGGGATGTAATTCTGCATGATGGAAAGAAAACACCTCTGGACATATAGAACATGTTTAACATTTTGAAATACTTATATACTTACTCTCCAACATCCATTAATGCGATCAAGAAATGCAAGTACTTGGTGTACAAGTATGGCTTTTATTTGAGTTTCCCACTCCCGCTTTTGCCAATCATACTCTTTTCCCGCTTACATCGATCGCAGGCTGAGGTCCAACGCTTGGTGATGATTTCTACTGTTTCAATTTAAAATAAAAAGGAGGGTCACATCTAGCACACACAATGCGGCAGCGGTGACATCTATCACGCACAATGCTGCAGAGGTAACATCTAGCACACACAATGCTGCAGGGGTGACATCTAGCACGCACAATGCGGCAGAGGTAACATCTAGCACGCACAATGCGGCAGCGGTGACATCTATCACGCACAATGCTGCAGCGGTGAGTTCTCGCATGCACATTGCTGTAGCAGTGACATCTATCATTCACAAAGCTGCAGAGGTGACATATATCATGCACAAAGCTGCAGCGGTAACATCTATCATGCACAATGCTGCAGCGGTGAGTTCTAGCATGCACAATGCTGCAGCGGTGACATCTAACATGCACATTGCTGCAGCAGTGACATCTATCATTCACAAAGCTGCAGAGGTGACATATATCATGCACAAAGCTGCAGCGGTAACATCTATCATGCACAATGCTGCAGCGGTGAGTTCTAGCATGCACAATGCTGCAGCGGTGACATCTAACATGCACATTGCTGCAGCAGTGACATCTATCATTCACAAAGCTGCAGAGGTGACATATATCATGCACAAAGCTGCAGGGGTGACATCTATCATGCACAAAGCTGCAGCGGTAACATCTATCATGCACAATGCTGCAGCGGTGAGTTCTAGCATGCACAATGCTGCAGCGGTGACATCTAGCATGCACATTGCTGCAGCAGTGACATCTATCATTCACAAAGCTGCAGAGGTGACATATATCATGCACAAAGCTGCAGGGGTGACATCTATCATGCACAAAGCTGCAGGGGTGACATCTATCATGCACAAAGCTGCAGAGGTGACATATATCATGCACAAAGCTGCAGCGGTGACATCTAGCATGCACATTGCTGCAGCAGTGACATCTATCATTCACAAAGCTGCAGAGGTGACATATATCATGCACAAAGCTGCAGGGGTGACATCTATCATGCACAAAGCTGCAGCGGTAACATCTATCATGCACAAAGCTGCAGGGGTGACATCTATCATGCACAAAGCTGCAGAGGTGACATATATCATGCACAAAGCTGCAGGGTGACATCTATCATGCACAAAGCTGCAGGGGTGACATCTATCATGCACAAAGCTGCAGAGGTGACATATATCATGCACAAAGCTGCAGGGGTGACATCTATCATGCACAAAGCTGCAGGGGTGACATCTATCATGCACAAAGCTGCAGGGGTGACATCTATCATGCACAATGCTGCAGCGGTGACATCTATCATGCACATTGCTGCAGCAGTGACATCTATCATTCACAAAGCTGCAGAGGTGACATATATCATGCACAAAGCTGCAGGGGTGACATCTATCATGCACAAAGCTGCAGGGGTGACATCTATCATGCACATTGCTGCAGCAGTGACATCTATCATTCACAAAGCTGCAGAGGTGACATATATCATGCACAAAGCTGCAGGGGTGACATATATCATGCACAAAGCTGCAGGGGTGACATCTATCATGCACAAAGCTGCAGGGGTGACATCTATCATGCACAAAGCTGCAGAGGTGACATATATCATGCACAAAGCTGCAGGGGTGACATCTATCATGGAAAAAGCTGCAGGGGTGACATCTATCATGCACAAAGCTGAAGGGGTGAGATCTCTCATGCACAAAGCTGCAGCAGTGACATCTATCATGCACAATGCTACAGCGGTGACATCTATCATGCACAATGCTGCAGCAGTGACATCTACAGGGTCAGACTGGGGTGCCAAGGGCCCACCAGTTAAATTAATTGTGGGGGCCCACCAGCTGCTTCATGGATACGTGCGAGCCACCCCCATGTATATTTTCATTGCGTTTCTGAACGTGCTGCAAATGCAAAGTGTGAATGCAGCATGTGGCCATGTTCACACATTGCGTATTTTGTTGCTTTTTAAACGCTTTGGAAAGACGATCTGTTCCTCTTCAATGTGAATGCAGGTCTTTTTGCCATTCAGCAGACAAACTTTAAATTTCTGCAACAAAAAAACGTAATGTGTGGACGCAGCCTCAGGGTGCTTTCACACGTTGCGTTTTGGTCGCGTTTTCATTGCGTTTGAAACACATTACAACAGCTAAGAGGTGAGAGGTAATTTGCCTAATTACATTACTGTTTACGTTTGTTAACGCAATGTTAACACATGCATTAACAAAAAGCATGTGTTAACGCGTTATTAACGTGTGCATTAACATCGCGTTTACGATGCGTTTTGTAAACTGAAATGTTAACAGTGATGTAATTAGGCAAATCACCTCTCCTTCAAACGCAATGAAAACGCAGGTAAAAACGCAACATGTGAACGCGCCCTTAGGCTTCCTGCACATTACACTTGTGCAGTTCTTGGGATGCAAAAGCTTTGCCAGAACACATTTGTCTCTCTCCTGAAACACTTTCGTTCTGGAATGAGCCCCTCCCTGTTGAGTTTTTAAATGGAATTAAAACAGATCAAGAACTGCAACGTGTGAATGGGGCCTGAGGCTTGTTATCTGTGGACTGTTTAACTTCCTGGAATGAGTTGTTCAGGTTGTTATGCCCTTGTTTTTAAGAAAAAAGGGCTTTAAGATTATGCAAATTAGTGTCTGAGTGGGTCCAGGTTCCATTAACTCCTATGGAGCCTAAGCCCTTCAGGCTCATTTTCATAATTTTAAAACACTTAAAAAAAAACACAGGGAATAAGAAGCTAAAAGAAGACCAGAACCTGCCATAGGTGGCACACACCAGTATGTTTGGTGCGGGGTGTATGAAGAATTTGCAATTATAAAAGCAACTATGCCACCTACATGACATGTGGGCGTGAAGGGGTGGAGGTTGGGCGTGGGGCGTGCCTGAATTATTTTGAAAAACCTGCAAACTTTTGTTTGCTGTTTTTACACAAAACTACACCAGGACGGACCTGGTATGATTTTACCCGGCGGCTGCTTTTTCCGGCAGATTCATCAAGAGGCCTCAGGGTGCTGTCACATGTGAGGGCGCGTTCACACGTTGCGTTTTGGTTACGTTTTCATTGCGTTTGGAACGCATATACAACAGCTGATGTGAGGTAATTTGCCTAATTACATTACTGTTTACGTTTGTAAACGCAGTGTTAACGCATGCGTTAACAAAATAAATGCGTTAACATCGTGTTTACGATGCGTTTTGTTAACGCATGCGTTAACAGTGATGAAATTAGGCAAATCACCTTTCCTCAGCTGTTGTATATGCGTTTCAAACGCAATGAAAACGCAGGTCAAAATGCAACGTGTGAACGTGCCCTTAGGGTTTTGATTACGATTTGTAACGGATTCAAAACGCACTGGGGCGGCCCGCGACCAATTGCATATTTGTTTGTATAGAAACGTTTGGATGTGATCGGCAATCAGCGCCGTTGTCTTGTATTGTGTAAATGCAAGACTCTGGGTGCGGATTGTCGATCCCATGTGTTTTCATACAAACGAATATACAATTGGTCGTGGCCCAACCCAGTGCATTTTGAATGAGTTACAACACACTATTAAATTGCGAACGTGTGACAATACCCCAAGTCTCTCCAGGTATCCGGCAGGACATGGGGGCATGGCCGATGAATATCCCCCTAAATCGATTGCTGGCTCCAATCACAGGTATTAACCTACAAAATGCCACTGTGAGCATTAAAAGGGCATCTACCACCAGGATGAAGGACTGTAAGCAAATAAGCCTAAGGGGCTCCAGTCTTCATTAACACCTGTGGAGAAGCCTGGAGCCCCTCAGGCTCATTTGCATACAGGCTTTCCTCCTGGTGGACATATATTGCAATGCAGCTATATTGCAGTAAATGGTAGGAACGGGAAACCCTTACGGTCTACAAATACAGTGAAAAAAGGTTGGTTGAACCCCTCAGCACTGAGACCCCACTGGTCAGTAAGTTAGGCCCTATCCCGTCTTCGTGGGAAAACCCCTTTAAGACATTTAAGACACTGGGAGGTACAAATGGAAAATCAAAGATGATAAAGATTCCTTAATATTCCGTGCCGTGTACTAGTAAGCTAGAGAAAAAATTCAAATGTGGTATAAATGACAAAAAAAGTTGCATTATTTTTATTACAGGCTCTACAGGTTTTACATCTTTCACACACCTCTTCCTTTTTTTTAAACTCTGATGTACAGAGCTGGAAAAGCTGATATTTTCAGTAATATCAGTTTGTGAAGTGAAGAAACTTTTCACCACTTTTTATTCAAATGTTTGTGTGCATTGAAATGGTTATGAATCTGCATTTTGGACACCATGACGGGTGGGGGGGGTTCGTTGGTAATACTGAAGCTGCAGTCACACATAACACGGGGTATGCTGGTAATACTGAGGCTGCAGTCACACGTAACGCGGGGTATGCTGGTAATACCGAGGCTGCAGTCACACGTAACGCAGGGTATGCTGGTAATCCTGAGGCTGCGGTCACATGTAACGCAGGGTATACTGGTAATACTGAGGCTGCGGTCACATGTAACGTGGGGTATACTGGTAATACTGAGGCTGCGGTCACATGTAACATGGGGTATACTGGTAATACTGAGGCTGCGGTCACACATAACGCAGGGTATGCTGGTAATACTGAGGCTGCGGTCACATGTAACGTGGGGTATACTGGTAATTCTGAGGCTGCGGTCACACGTAACGCAGGGTATGCTGGTAATACTGAGGCTGCGGTCACATGTAACGTGGGGTATACTGGTAATACTGAGGCTGCGGTCACACGTAATGCGGGGTATGCTGGTAATACTGAGGCTGCGGTCACATGTAACATGGGGTATACTGGTAATACTGAGGCTGCGGTCACACGTAATGCGGGGTATGCTGGTAATACTGAGACTGAGGTCACACATAACTTAGGGTATGCTGGTAATACTGAGGCTGCGGTCACACGTAATGCGGGGTATGCTGGTAATACTGAGGCTGCGGTCACATGTAACACGGGGTATGCTGGTAATACTGAGGCTGCGGTCACATGTAACGCAGGGTATACTGGTAATACTGAGGCTGCGGTCACATGTAACGTGGGGTATACTGGTAATACTGAGGCTGCGGTCACATGTAACATGGGGTATGCTGGTAATACTGAGGCTGCGGTCACACATAACGCAGGGTATGCTGGTAATACTGAGGCTGCGGTCACATGTAACGTGGGGTATACTGGTAATTCTGAGGCTGCGGTCACACGTAACGCAGGGTATGCTGGTAATACTGAGGCTGCGGTCACATGTAACGCGGGGTATGCTGGTAATACTGAGGCTGCGGTCACACGTAATGCGGGGTATGCTGGTAATACTGAGGCTGCGGTCACATGTAACGTGGGGTATACTGGTAATACTGAGGCTGCGGTCACACGTAATGCGGGGTATGCTGGTAATACTGAGGCTGAGGTCACACATAACGCAGGGTATGCTGGTAATACTGAGGCTGAGGTCACACATAACGCAGGGTATGCTGGTAATACTGAGGCTGCGGTCACACGTAATGCGGGGTATGCTGGTAATACTGAGGCTGCGGTCACACATAACACGGGGTATGCTGGTAATACTGAGGTCACATGTATCGCAGGGTATGCTGGTAATACTGAGGCTGCCTTCACACGTAATGCGTGGTATGTTGGTAATACTGAGGCTGCGGTCACACATAACACGGGGTATGCTGATAATACTGAGGCTGCGGTCACACATAATGCGGGGTATGCTGGTAATACTGAGGCTGCGGTCACACGTAATGCGGGGTATGCTGATAATACTGAGGCTGCGATCACACGTAACGCAGGGTTTACTGGTAATACTGAGGCTGCGGTCACACGTAACGCAGGGTATGCTGGTAATACTGAGGCTGCGGTCACACGTAACACGGGGTATACTGGTAATACTGAGGCTGCGGTCACACATAATGCGGGGTATGCTGGTAATTTTGAGGCTGCAGTCACACGTAATGCAGGGTATGCTGGTGATACTGAGGCTGCGGTCACACGTAACGCAGGGTATGCTGATAATACTGAGGCTGCGATCACACGTAACGCAGGGTTTACTGGTAATACTGAGGCTGCGGTCACACGTAACGCAGGGTATGCTGGTAATACTGAGGCTGCGGTCACACGTAATGCGGGGTATGCTGATAATACTGAGGCTGCGATCACACGTAACGCAGGGTTTACTGGTAATACTGAGGCTGCGGTCACACGTAACGCAGGGTATGCTGGTAATACTGAGGCTGCGATCACATGTAACGCGGGGTATTCTGGTAATACTGAGGCTGCGGTCACACGTAACGCGGGGTATGCTGGTAATCCTGAGGCTGCGATCACATGTAACGCAGGGTATACTGGTAATACTGAGGCTGCGGTCACACATAATACGGGGTATGCTGGTAATACTGAGGCTGCGGTCACACGTAATGCGGGGTATGCTGGTGATACTGAGGCTGCGGTCACACGTAACGCGGGGTATGCTGGTAATACTGAGGCTGCGGTCACACGTAATGCGGGGTATGCTGATAATACTGAGGCTGCAGTCACACATAACGCGGGGTATACTGGTAATACTGAGGCTGCACTCACACGTAATGCGGGGTATGCTGGTGATACTGAGGCTGCACTCACACGTAATGCGGGGTATGCTGGTAATACTGAGGCTGCACTCACACGTAATGCAGGGTATGCTGGTGATACTGAGGCTGCGGTCACACATAACGCGGGGTATACTGGTAATACTGAGGCTGCACTCACACGTAATGCGGGGTATGCTGGTGATACTGAGGCTGCACTCACACGTAATGCGGGGTATGCTGGTAATACTGAGGCTGCACTCACACGTAATGCGGAGTATGCTGGTGATACTGAGGCTGCGGTCACATGTAACACGGGGTATGCTGGTAATACTGAGGCTGCGGTCACACATAACACGGGGTATGCTGGTGATACTGAGGCTGCGGTCACACGAAATGTGGGGTATGCTGATAATACTGAGGCTGCGATCACACGTAACGCAGGGTTTACTGGTAATACTGAGGCTGCGGTCACACATAACACAGGGTATGCTGCTAATACTGAGGCTGCGGTCACAAATAACACGGGGTATGCTGCTAATACTGAGGCTGCGGTCACACATAACACGGGGTATGCTGGTAATACTGAGGCTGCACTCACACGTAATGCGGAGTATGCTGATAATACTGAGGCTGCGATCACACGTAACGAAGGGTTTACTGGTAATACCGAGGCTGCGGTCACACGTAACACGGGGTATGCTGGTAATACTGAGGCTGCGGTCACACGTAATGCGGGGTATGATGATAATACTGAGGCTGCGGTCACACGTAATGCGGGGTATGCTGGTAATACTGAGGCTGCGGTCATATGTAACGCGGAGCATGCCGGTGATACTGAGGCTGCGGTCACATTTAACACGGGGTATGCTGGTAATACTGAGGCTGCAGTCACACATAACGCGGGGTATGCTTATAATACTGAGGCTGCGGTCACACATAACACGGGGTATGCTGGTAATACTGAGGCTGCGGTCACACATAACGCGGGGTATGCTGGTAATACTGAGGCTGCGGTCACACATAACACGGGGTATGCTGATAATACTGAGGCTGCGGTCACACATAACACGGGGTATGCTGGTAATACTGAGGCTGCACTCACACGTAATGCGGGGTATGCTGGTGATACTGAGGCTGCGGTCACATGTAACGCAGGGTATGCTGGTAATACTGAGGCTGCAGTCACACATAACGCGGGGTATGCTGATAATACTGAGGCTGCGGTCACACATAACACGGGGTATGCTGGTAATACTGAGGCTGCGGTCACACGTAACGCGAGGTATGCTGGTGATACTGAGGCTGCGGTCACATGTAACACGGGGTATGCTGGTAATACTGAGGCTGCGGTCACACATAACACAGGGTATGCTGGTAATACTGAGGTTGCGGTCACACGTAATGCGGGGTATGCTGGTGATACTGAGGCTGCGGTCACATGTAACACGGGGTATGCTGGTAATACTGAGGCTGCACTCACACGTAATGCGGGGTGTGCTGGTAATACTGAGGCTGCGGTCACACGTAACGCGGGGTATGCTGGTAATACTGAGGCTGCACTCACACGTAACACGGGGTATGCTGGTAATACTGAGGCTTCGGTCACACGTAACACGGGGTATGCTGGTAATACTGAGGCTTCGGTCACACGTAATGCGGGGTATGCTGGTAATACTGAGGCTGCGGTCACATGTAACACGGGGTATACTGGTAATACTGAGGCTGCGGTCACATGTAACGCGGGGTATGCTGGTAATACTGAGGCTGCGGTCACACGTAACACGGGGTATGCTGGTAATACTGAGGCTGCGGTCACATGTAACACGGGGTATACTGGTAATACTGAGGCTGCGGTCACATGTAACGTGGGGTATGCTGGTAATACTGAGGCTGCGGTCACACGTAACGCGGGGTATGCTGATAATACTGAGGCTGCGATCACATGTAACGCGGGGTATGCTGATAATACTGAGGCTGCGATCACACGTAACACGGGGTATGCTGGTAATACTGAGGCTGCAGTCACACATAACGCGGGGTATGCTGGTAATACTGAGGCTGCGGTCACATGTAACACTTGGATTCCTTCAGCATTTGGACAATACAGGACACTGGGTGCGGGTTACACATCGCATGCTTTTGCATAGAAGCGCATCCGTCCCCGTGTGCTTTAATTCCATTTCTAAACACAGTCCGCGCGTTACGTGTGCTTATTCTATATCAATACTTAATAAAGTCAATTGAAAAACTACAACTTTCAGCATCTCATTCAACTACTGGGAGTTGTAGTTCTTCAGTGCACTGTTATTCTATATGTATATACACATTGCAGGGATGTAATGAGCTGCACTGTGTGTGTGTAAATGTGATGCACTTTTATTATGTACCTTTTTCTTGTGCTGGAAGCCATCAGCAGCTCCTCATCCATCCTGAGCTCCTGCACATGAGAGCAGCCTGTGCTGTGCCAGGGGGAGGACGCTCCAC
The DNA here is from genome assembly GCF_040894005.1 of Engystomops pustulosus. Taxonomy (NCBI): domain Eukaryota; kingdom Metazoa; phylum Chordata; class Amphibia; order Anura; family Leptodactylidae; genus Engystomops; species Engystomops pustulosus. The sequence continues at coordinate 197,268,884 of NC_092413.1, forward strand.
CAGCAGCTCCTCATCCATCCTGAGCCCCTGCACATGAGAGCAGCCTGTGCTGTGCCAGGGGGAGGACACTTCAGCATGACCAGGAGGAAGGGGGCCCACTGTGAGTACTAGGGGGCCCACGTCCTCTGGTCTGTAATTAGTGACAGCTCACTGTCTGCTCCTCCAGTGAATCAGGGGCCATGTTCTCCTGCAGTGACGCAGGGGCTGAGGTGCTTAGTGCAGGGAGGAGGAAATGTCTCACTTACTGCCCCAGCGCTGCTGTGAGAAGAGCAGAGAACCTGTCTCTCCCTCCTGCAGGACGTCATAGTCCCCCTGCTGCCCCCCTCCTCCAGCCTCAGCTGAATGTGCCTGCACAGACACAGGCAGGAGATGGTGACTTATGATAAGGGCCCACTGGGGTTTTTACCTGTATCCCGGCAGGCCAGTCCGAGCCTGGACATCTAGCATGCACAATGCTGCAGCGGTGACATCTAGCATGCACATTGCTGCAGCAGTGACATCTATCACGCACAATGCTGCAGCGGTGACATCTATCACGCACAATGCTGCAGGGGTGACATCTATCATGCACAATGCTGCAGCGGTGACATCTAGCACGCACATTGCTGCAGCAGTGACATCTATCACGCACATTGCTGCAGCGGTGACATGTAGCATGCACAATGCTGCAGCGGTGACATCTAGCATGCACAATGCTTCAGAGGTGACTTTTATCAGGCACAAAGCTGCAGGGGTCACATCTATAATGCACAATGCTATAGAGGTCACTGGCAAGCGGGTGACACGGGGGCCAATCTCACTCACCAAGTGCTTTCCGCTGCTTTGCAGTCCTCGTCTCTCTCCATTCTTCCGCAAGCGACTCAGTCGTCACCTCCTCCCACTTTTTTGCCTTCCTTGCCAGTTCTGGGACTGCCTCTACTTGGTTTATAATCCTTAATTCTGGTGGTAAATGTGCTTTAAGCTATGTCACAATATAACTTGATGCATCATAATTTCATTTATTCATACTATTTTCTATTCATTTTCCCATCTGCTTAACATCTTATAACAGTAGTCAACAAACTGCGAAGAATCAAGTGAACACTGCGCCACAATGCTGTAAGTACCTTATGAGTAATGGTTGGATTTTGCCATGTCTATATGTGTAGTTATATAGTTATCCATACTATGAAATTAGAGTACTTAAAAGTACTCTATTGCAGAGCCTAAAAAACCCCCGGTCCTCACCAGAGCCCGCTGTAAGGCGGGATGGATTTTGGCTGCCAGGGACTTGCAGGACTCTTAGCCTGTAGGAAAGCGTCAAGGTAAGTGACTGGTACAAGCTGAGGACAAGACTTAGAAAATGGCAGAGCAGAGTACAGAGCCAGAGACTTGATCAGTAACAGGTTTTGGTCACAAACACAAAGCTCTGAGATGCACGGATTGCACATTGCCAACAGAGAGCACATGGATGAGACATAATACTCTAGCAGGGCTAATGGTTCAGAAAAAAGATCTCTATCTCATCCCACAGAGAACATCACATGACCTCAGGAGGAAGCTCCGAGATAAGACTGCAATGCTGAGGGAGTTTAGCAAGTAATTTGCATATGCTTGCCTCTAGAGGGAGACAGAATGCAAGAAGAATCAGGGCAGAATCATGACACCCCTTCTTGGGAAGAGGAAAGGGAGGGCTGGAAATGCTATCTCATGCACGCTGTAGGTGTGCATAATAAGAGATGGGAGAGCACCAAAAGCCTTGTGTGAATGCCACAGGAGCGCTGGAGGCTCATTAGCATAATTTCATTTTTTTTTTTTAAAGAAAACACATAGCTCCAAGACTAAAGAAGATCAGCTCCTGCGTCAGCATACATACATCTGCCTAAAGGTAAGTTTAGTTTAAAACATTGACTTCAAAGTGGTAGATTTCCTTTAAGGGTTCACAGTCTGTGTCTGTCTTTCTGTTTCCAGTCTGTCCTTGACAAGGTTGATGCCAATTGGCCTATAATGGCTCCAATCCATTCTTGTATATGGCAGCCAGTATTTGGATTGTCATTGGATCAGTATCCCATCTAAAGAATCAAGACAGTAGGCATCAAGAAGACATCAATTCAAGTCAGGTGATAATAAAATTGGATGGACGATATCACGCTTCTTGGTGTTCTCATGCTTCCAATCAGCAGTGCACAACCACTTCTCTCTGCTTCTGCAGAATTAAAGGAAATCTACCATTTGTTTTTATGCATTATAAACCAAACATACCTTGAGAATTCTGTAGCTACACTGATGCAGAAGCATATCTTGGTTAATCCCTGAATTGAGTGGTTTTTCTGAAAAAACTATTATAAAATTATGATAATGAGGCTTTGCCACTCCTGTTGCTGCTCCGGAGCTTCTCCTCTTACCCTCATTATGCACTTCTCCAGAGAACGATGTAATCACTGTGTTGTCCCTGACAGGCAGAAGTAATCAATCGCTGCAGCATCCCCAAGCTTTTGTGTAAGAGTCATCCAGTTCAGGTTGATTAGTGCTGTCTGAACAGTTCAGGAAACTCTGTGTTCATGTACGGCAGCCTGTATGCAACCCAGCTTTCCCAAAGTCTGGAATTTTATAATTGTTTTTTGAGCAAAACCACTTGGATCAGCGATTAAACAAGATATGTTTCTGCATCGGTGTAGCTACAGCATTCTCAAGGTATGTTTGGTTCACAATTAGAGATGAGCGAACACTAAAATGCTCGGGTACTCGTTATTCGAGACGAACTTTTCCCGATGCTCGAGTGCTCGTCTCGAATAACGAACCCCATTGAAGTCAATGGGAGACTCGAGCATTTTTCAAGGGGACCAAGGCTCTGCACAGGGAAGCTTGGCCAAACACCTGGGAACCTCAGAAAAGGATGGAAACACCACGGAAATGGACAGGAAACAGCAGGGGCAGCATGCATGGATGCCTCTGAGGCTGCATAATCGCACCATTATGCCAAAATTATGGGCAACAGCATGGCCATGACAGAGTGACAGAATGAAGCTAGATAGCATGTAAAACATCCAATAATTGACCCTGACACTACAGGGGACGGCATGCAGAGGCAGAGGCAGCGGCAGCAGGCTAGAGAGTGGCATGGCGACATACCCTAATTGGACTCAGGCTTCAAACCAATGGGTGTCAGAGAGGAACCAAAGGAGGTGAGCAAGAAGCGCTCAAATAATATCGGTACATGATAAAAGTTTGCCAGTATATTTTGTGGATTACACAGCAGGGTGGCGACAAAGTTAACATGGAAGCCATGAAAACAACCCAAAATTCTGCCTGACACAGCTCGTTTGATAAGGGGACCATGTATGCTTACAGTTCATGCCAGTCGCTGCACTGGCTGCCAGTCTCCTTTCGAATACAGTTTAAAATAATAATAACCCTCATCCATAAAGCTCTGTATAATGCTGCACCCCCCTACCTCTCCTCTCTTATCTCAGTCTATCGCCCAACCCGTGCTCTTAGATCCGCCAGTGATCTTAGATTAACCTCTACCCTAGTGCGGACCTCCCACTCGCGTCTCCAAGACTTCTCTAGAGCTGCACCAATTCTATGGAATGCTCTGCCCTGGACTATCAGACTAATACCTAACCTCCAAAGTTTCAAACGTGCTCTTAAAACCCATTTCTTTAGGCAAGCCTATAACACTCATTAACTGCATGAAGTTTTAACTCTTCTACTAACCCGTCCTGTGTCGTCCTCCCATCTGTTATCCAGCAACCAACAGGCACCAGACTTCTCTGCAGTCCCATTCACCCTGGACCTGGTATATAAGATGACGGCTGAGTGGTTCAAGCGACAGCAATTCCATTTATTATATTTTGTTCTATTCCCTAAGAAGAATGGCTTGACCGTTAAATATTCTTTTACCTCGTGTTACCCCATCATCTTCATAAACCGTAAGCTCTGGCGAGCAGGGACCTCACTCCTGTTGTTCCATACAAATGTTGTGCTCTGTTACAATACATTTGTATTTGTTTCCTATGATTTGTAAAGCGCTACGGAATATGATGGCGCTATATAAATAAAGATTATTATTATTATTATTATGGAGGCAGTGAACTAGTAGTAGATTAAAGGTGCTGCAACTATGTTAGTTGGATCTTGGGATGGAGCTGGCGCTCTGCAGCCAGGCGAGCTTTTGCCAATCCAAGCTCCTGTCTCTAGGCTACTCCCCAAACAGCACTTCTAAGAACCTTTTGTATAAGATCAAGTGTAGTAGCGTTCTTATAAGTTTAGGATATGGCGGGTGAGGGGAATGTAAACAGATGCGCAAGAAGCGCTGAAATAATATCCCTAAATGGTAAAAGTTTGCAAGTATATTTTGTGGATTACACAGCAGGGTGGCGACAAAGTTAACAACTTTGATGTGGAATGCCCTGTAATAGCTCTTGGGCGGTGTGCCTTTTATCGCCTAGGCTCAGCAGTTTCAGCACCGCCTGCTGTCGCTTAGCGACGGCACTGCTGCTGTGCCTAGAGCTACCGACTGATGGCGCCATGCCCACGGATGGTAATTCGGAGGAGGAGGAGGTGGAGGAGGGGTGGGAGGAGGTATAGTAGGCCTTTGAGACCTGGACCGAGGTAGGCCCCGCAATTCTCTGCGTCGGCAGTATATGACCAGCCCCAGGGTCAGACTCGGTCCCAGCCTGCACCAAGTTAAGTGTAGTAGCGTTCTTATAAGTTTGGGATATGGCGGGTGAGGGGAATGTAAACAGATGCGCAAGAAGCGCATGATGCGCATGGAGCTGGCGCTCCGCTGCCAGGCGAGCTTTCGCCAATTCAAGCCCCTGTCTCTAGGCTACTCCCCAAACAGCACTTCTAAGAACCTTTTGTATAAGATCAAGTGTAGTAGCGTTCTTATAAGTTTAGGATATGGCGGGTGAGGGGAATGTAAACAGATGCGCAAGAAGCGCTGAAATAATATCCCTAAATGGTAAAAGTTTGCCAGTATATTTTGTGGATAACACAGCAGGGTGGCGACAAAGTTAACAACTTTGATGTGTAATCCATGAAAACAACCCAAATTTCTGCCTGACACACCTCGTTTGATAAAGGGACGATGTATGGAGGCAGCTATATGGACGACTTTTGGAGGTAGCAATGGAGACAACGTGTGGAGGCTGCTATGGAGACAATTTAATTTGGATAGTGCCTGTATGTGGCAGTCCCAAACATTTTTCAAACCAGAGGAGCAGGTAGGTGGCCCTCCAGTAAAATGGAATAGATTGAGTGCCTGTATGTGGCAGTCCCAAAAATGTTTCAAACCAGAGGAGCAGGTAGGTGGCCCTGCAGTAAAATGGAATAGATTGAGTGCCTGTATGTGGCAGTCCCAAAAATGTTTCAAACCAGAGGAGCAGGTAGGTGGCCCTGCAGTAAAATGGAATAGATTGAGTGCCTGTATGTGGCAGTCCCAAAAATGTTTCAAACCAGAGGAGCAGGTAGGTGGCCCTGCAGTAAAATGGAATAGATTGAGTGCCTGTATGTGGCAGTCCCAAAAATTTTTCAAACCAGAGGAGCAGGTAGGTGGCCCTGCAGTAAAATGGAATAGATTGAGTGCCTGTATGTGGCAGTCCCAAAAATGTTTCAAACCAGAGGAGCAGGTAGGTGGCCCTGCAGTAAAATGGAATAGATTGAGTGCCTGTATGTGGCAGTCCCAAAAATTTTTCAAACCAGAGGAGCAGGTAGGTGGCCCTGCAGTAAAATGGAATAGATTGAGTGCCTGTATGTGGCAGTCCCAAAAATTTTTCAAACCAGAGGAGCAGGTAGGTGGCCCTGCAGTAAAATGGAATAGATTGAGTGCCTGTATGTGGCAGTCCCAAAAATGTTTCAAACCAGAGGAGCAGGTAGGTGGCCCTGCAGTAAAATGGAATAGATTGAGTGCCTGTATGTGGCAGTCCCAAAAATGTTTCAAACCAGAGGAGCAGGTAGGTGGCCCTGCAGTAAAATGGAATAGATTGAGTGCCTGTATGTGGCAGTCCCAAAAATTTTTCAAACCAGAGGAGCAGGTAGGTGGCCCTCCAGTAAAATGGAATAGATTGAGTGCCTGTATGTGGCAGTCCCAAAAATGTTTCAAACCAGAGGAGCAGGTAGGTGGCCCTGCAGTAAAATGGAATAGATTGAGTGCCTGTATGTGGTAGTCCCAAAAATTTTTCAAACCAGAGGAGCAGGTAGGTGGCCCTCCAGTAAAATGGAATAGATTGAGTGCCTGTATGTGGCAGTCCCAAAAATGTTTCAAACCAGAGGAGCAGGTAGGTGGCCCTGCAGTAAAATGGAATAGATTGAGTGCCTGTATGTGGCAGTCCCAAAAATGTTTCAAACCAGAGGAGCAGGTAGGTGGCCCTGCAGTAAAATGGAATAGATTGAGTGCCTGTATGTGGCAGTCCCAAAAATTTTTCAAACCAGAGGAGCAGGTAGGTGGCCCTGCAGTAAAATGGAATAGATTGAGTGCCTGTATGTGGCAGTCCCAAAAATGTTTCAAACCAGAGGAGCAGGTAGGTGGCCCTGCAGTAAAATGGAATAGATTGAGTGCCTGTATGTGGCAGTCCCAAAAATTTTTCAAACCAGAGGAGCAGGTAGGTGGCCCTCCAGTAAAATGGAATAGATTGAGTGCCTGTATGTGGCAGTCCCAAAAATGTTTCAAACCAGAGGAGCAGGTAGGTGGCCCTGCAGTAAAATGGAATAGATTGAGTGCCTGTATGTGGTAGTCCCAAAAATTTTTCAAACCAGAGGAGCAGGTAGGTGGCCCTCCAGTAAAATGGAATAGATTGAGTGCCTGTATGTGGCAGTCCCAAAAATGTTTCAAACCAGAGGAGCAGGTAGGTGGCCCTGCAGTAAAATGGAATAGATTGAGTGCCTGTATGTGGCAGTCCCAAAAATTTTTCAAACCAGAGGAGCAGGTAGGTGGCCCTCCAGTAAAATGGAATAGATTGAGTGCCTGTATGTGGCAGTCCCAAAAATGTTTCAAACCAGAGGAGCAGGTAGGTGGCCCTGCAGTAAAATGGAATAGATTGAGTGCCTGTATGTGGCACTCACAAAAATTGTTTCAAACAGAGGACCGGGTAGGTGGCCCTCCCGAAAAATTAAATGCATGAAGTACTATAGCAAGAGCCAGTGGGCCCTGTCAAAAAATAGCCATTTTCCTCTGCTTTACTGTACAAAGAGGAGGAGAAGGAGGAAAATGAGGAGGAGGAGGAGTGGATCAATTATTCAGGTTGAGCTTCCTTCACCTGGTGGAGATTGGAAATTCTGAGAAATCCAGCCTTTATTCATTTTAATAAGCGTCAGCCTGTCAGCGCTGTCAGTCGACAGGCGTGTACGCTTATCGGTGATGATGCCACCAGCTGCACTGAAAACCCGCTCGGACAAGACGCTAGCGGCAGGGCAGGCAAGAACCTCCAAGGCGTACAGCGCCAGTTCGTGCCACATGTCCAGCTTTGAAACCCAGTAGTTGTAGGGAGCTGTGTGATCATTTAGGACGATGGTATGGTCAGCTACGTACTCCCTCACCATCTTTCTGTAAAGATCAGCCCTACTCTGCCGAGACTGGGGACAGGTGACAGTGTCTTGCTGGGGTGACATAAAGCTGGCAAAAGCCTTGTAAAGCGTACCCTTGCCAGTGCTGGACAAGCTGCCTGCTCGCCTACTCTCCCTCGCTACTTGTCCCGCAGAACTACGCACTCTGCCGCTAGCGCTGTCAGAAGGGAAATACTGTTTCAGCTTGTGCACCAGGGCCTGCTGGTATTCATGCATTCTCACACTCCTTTCCTCTGCAGGGATGAGAGTGGAAAGATTTTGCTTGTACCGTGGGTCCAGGAGAGTGAACACCCAGTAATCGGTGCTGGAATAAATTCTTTGAACGCGAGGGTCACGGGATAGGCAGCCTAGCATGAAATCTGCCATATGCGCCAGAGTACCAACGCGTAAGAATTCACTCCCCTCACTGGCCTGACTGTCCATTTCCTCCTCCTCCAACTCCTCCAACTCCTCTTCTTCTGCCCATACACGCTGAACAGTAAAGGACTCAACAATGGTCCCCTCTTGTGTCTCACCAACATTCTCCTCCTCTTCCTCCTCATCCTCCTCCACCTCCACCTCCTCCGATATGCGCTGAGAAACAGACCTGAGGGTGCTTTGGCTATCAACAAGGGAATATTCTTCCCCTGTCTCTTGTGACGAGCGCAAAGCTTCCGACTTCATGCTGACCAGAGAGTTTTTCAACAGGCCAAGCAGCGGGATGGTGAGGCTGATGATGGCGGCATCGCCACTGACCATCTGTGTTGACTCCTCAAAGTTACTCAGCACCTGACAGATATCAGACATCCACGTCCACTCCTCATTGTAGACTTGAGGAAGCTGACTGACCTGACTACCAGTTCTGGTGGAAGTTGACATCTGGCAGTCTACAATCGCTCTGCGCTGCTGGTAAACTCTGGATAACATGGTCAGTGTTGAATTCCACCTCGTGGGCACGTCGCACAACAGTCGGTGAGCGGGCAGTTGGAGGCGGCGCTGCGCTGCCCTGAGAGTGGCAGCATCTGGGCTGGACTTCCTGAAATGCGCACAGATGCGGCGCACCTTCGTGAGCAAATCAGACAGATTGGGGTATGTCTTGAGGAAACGCTGAACTATCAGATTTAACACATGGGCCAGGCATGGCACATGTGTCAGTCTGCCGAGTTGCAGAGCCGCCACCAGGTTACGGCCGTTGTCACACACAACCATTCCCGGCTTGAGGTTCAGCGGTGCCAGCCACAGATCAGTCTGCGCCGTGATGCCCTGTAATAGCTCTTGGGCGGTGTGCCTTTTGTCGCCTAGGCTCAGCAGTTTGAGCACCGCCTGCTGTCGCTTAGCGACGGCACTGCTGCTGTGCCTAGAGCTACCGACTGATGGCGCCGTGCCCACGGATGGTAGTTCGGAGGAGGAGGTGGAGGAGGGGTGGGAGGAGGAGGAGGCATAGTAGGCCTGAAACACCTGGACCGAGGTAGGCCCCGCAATCCTCGGCGTCGGCAGTATATGAGCAGCCCCAGTGTCAGACTCGGTCCCAGCCTCCACCAAGTTAACCCAATGTGCCGTCAGCGATATATAGTGGCCCTGCCCGGCAGCACTCGTCCACGTGTCCGTGGTCAGGTGGACCTTGTCAGAAACGGCGTTGGTCAGGGCACGGATGATGTTGTCTGACACGTGCTGGTGCAGGGCTGGGACGGCACATCGGGAAAAGTAGTGGCGGCTGGGGACCGAATACCGAGGGGCGGCCGCCGCCATGAGGTTGCGAAAGGCCTCGGTCTCTACTAGCCTATAGGGCAGCATCTCCAGGCTAAGCAATCTGGAGATGTGCACATTAAGGGCTTGGGCGTGCGGGTGGGTTGCACTATATTTGCGTTTCCGCTCCAGCGTCTGGGGTATGGAGAGCTGAACGCTGGTGGATGCTGTGGAGGATCGAGGAGGCGACGATGGGGTTTTTGTGGCAGGGTCCTGGGCAGGGGGCTGACTAGCAGCTGACACAGGGGAAGGAGCAGTGGTGTGCACGGCCGGAGGTGAACGGGCTTGTTGCCACTGAGTGGGGTGTTTAGCATTCATATGCCTGCGCATACTGGTGGTAGTTAAGCTAGTAGTGGTGGAACCCCTGCTGAGCCTGGTTTGGCAAATGTTGCACACCACAGTCCGTCGGTCATCCGGTGTTTCCTTAAAGAACCTCCAGACTTCTGAAGATCTAGCCCTCGCCGCAGGAGCCCTCGCCACGGGAGCTTCACTAGTTGACACATTTGGCGCTGATGCACCAGCTCTGGCCCTGCCTCTCCGTCTGGCCCCACCACTGCCTCTTCCAACCTGTTCTGGTCGAGGACTCTCCTCCGTCTCAGAAGCACTGTGTTCACCCGGCCTCTCAACCCAGCTTGGGTCTGTCACCTCATCATCCTCCGATCCCTCAGTCTGCTCCCCCCTCGGACTTCCTGCCCTGACAACAACTTCCCCACTGTCTGACAACCGTGTCTCCTCATCGTCGGACACCTCTTTACACACTTCCACTACGTCAAGAAGGTCATCATCACCCACAGACTGTGACTGTTGGAAAACCTGGGCATCGGAAAATTGCTCAGCAGCAACCGGACAAGTGGTTTGTGACTGTGGGAAGGGTCCAGAAAACAGTTCCTCAGAGTATGCCGGTTCAAATGCCAAATTTTCCTGGGAGGGGGCAGACTGGGGGGGAGGAGGCTGAGGTGCAGGAGCTGGAGGAGTGGCGATTTCGGTGACATGGGTGGACTGCGTGGAAGACTGACTGGTGGTGGACAAATTGCTCGAAGCATTGTCAGCAATCCACGACATCACCTGTTCGCACTGTTCTGGCCTCAACAGTGCTCTACCACGAGTCCCAGTAACTTCAGACATGAACCTAGGGAGTGTAGCTCTGCGGCGTTCCCCTGCTCCCTCATCAGCAGGTGGTGTCTCACCCCGCCCAGGACCACGGCCTCTGACCCCTGCAGTAGTTGGACGCCCACGTCCCCGCCCTCTACCCCTAGCCCTCGGGTTAAACATTTTTAAAATGAGAGTTATAACTTTATTTTTTTTTTTACTTTTTTTTGTTTTTTTTTGTGTTTTTTTTTTTTTTTTTGTGTTTTTTGTTTTTTTTTGAGTTTTTAAAACCAAACAATGCTATCCTATTGCTATGGCTATTTTCTAGCCAAGTATCAAAGCACACTACTATGCCAGATGAGATGACACTGAGTTAGTGCCTAATTGAAATCCAACCCCTACTAAATTTTCCCACTTCGGTCTTTGCTATGGATATGTGCGTCACTAAGCGCAGAACACAGCGGTCGCAAGTCTCGTCACTACAAATTGCTCAGAATTGGCTAGTACATGCACTGCAGAAAGTACAGCCACCAGCAGATCAACCAGAAATCAAATATATAGAACGCTACTGTATGCGTAAGTAAGCTCTTTGTATTCTCCTATGGCTATTTTCTAGCCAAGTATCAAAGCACACTACTGTCAGATGAGATGACACTGAGTTAGTGCCTAATTGAAATCCAACCCCTACTAAATTTTCCCACTTCGGTCTTTGCTATGGATATGTGCGTCACTAAGCGCAGAACACAGCGGTCGCAAGTCTCGTCACTACAAATTGCTCAGAATTGGCTAGTACATGCACTGCAGAAAGTACAGCCACCAGCAGATCAACCAGAAATCAAATATATAGAACGCTACTGTATGCGTAAGTAAGCTCTTTGTATTCTCCTATGGCTATTTTCTAGCCAAGTATCAAAGCACACTACTGTCAGATGAGATGACACTGAGTTAGTGCCTAATTGAAATCCAACCCCTACTAAATTTTCCCACTTCGGTCTTTGCTATGGATATGTGCGTCACTAAGCGCAGAACACAGCGGTCGCAAGTCTCACTACAAATTGCTCAGAATTGGCTAGTACATGCACTGCAGAAAGTACAGCCACCAGCAGATCAACCAGAAATCAAATATATAGAACGCTACTGTATGCGTAAGTAAGCTCTTTGTATTCTCCTATGGCTATTTTCTAGCCAAGTATCAAAGCACACTACTATGCCAGATGAGATGACACTGAGTTAGTGCCTAATTGAAATCCAACCCCTACTAAATTTTCCCACTTCGGTCTTTGCTATGGATATGTGCGTCACTAAGCGCAGAACACAGCGGTCGCAAGTCTCACTACAAATTGCTCAGAATTGGCTAGTACATGCACTGCAGAAAGTACAGCCACCAGCAGATCAACCAGAAATCAAATATATAGAACGCTACTGTATGCGTAAGTAAGCTCTTTGTATTCTCCTATGGCTATTTTCTAGCCAAGTATCAAAGCACACTACTGTCAGATGAGATGACACTGAGTTAGTGCCTAATTGAAATCCAACCCCTACTAAATTTTCCCACTTCGGTCTTTGCTATGGATATGTGTGCCACTAAGAGCTAAACACAACGGTAGCAAGTCCCCCTGCTAATTCCTCACAAAATGGTACTAGATGCAAATTAAAATAAAAAAAGTAGAACGTTATTGTAGCCCTAAGAAGGGCTGTTGGGTTCTTTGAGAATCACTCCTGCCTAACAGTAAGCTAATAGAACACCCTAACGCTTTCCCTGACCAGCAGCAGCTCTCTCCCTAGCGGCATCCAGACACAGAATGATCCGAGCAGCGCGGGCAGCGGCTAGTCTATTCCAGGGTCACCTGATCTGGCCAGCCAACCACTGCTATCGACGTGTAAGGGTACCACGTCATGCTGGGTGGAGTGCAGAGTCTCCTGGCTTGTGATTGGCTCTGTTTCTGGCCGCCAAAAAGCAAAACGGCGGGAGCTGCCATTTTCTCGAGCGGGCGAAGTATTCGTCCGAGCAACGAGCAGTTTCGAGTACCCTAATGCTCGACCGAGCATCAAGCTCGGACGAGCATGTTCGCTCATCTCTATTCACAATGCATAAAAACAAATGGTAGATTTCCTTTAATAAGGATATTCATAGACTAATAACTCATAGAACTAAAAATATTTTTTCTGTGACCCAGAACGGCAAATTATCCTTCCTATATACTTAAATGATCACGCATAGCGTATTGTCAACAGCGTAGACGTTTGATGGAGGGTGGATAGGCAGACACCGCTGTGTAATGCTGTATGGTAAATGTAATGCATTAAGGAGGTGGTCACTTAAATGTAACTGCACTTGTAAATGGAATGGAAATGATGGTGAAGTGCATCCTGCTATTACCCAGTCAAAGTCCTCGATTCCCATGTCACATTGTGTCATGTCATCTCCACATTTGATTTCTTGAATATTCAGGTAGAGGAAAGTAAATGTTTCATATAAATGATGTACTTGTCAGTAGTGCACATGTCATCTGGCTTCTGAGCTGTCACTGAACAGATTGTGGAATTAGCATTAGAATACAGAAGTCCGCGCCCGCAGGCTGCAGAGAAGGGAGGGCTGGCGAGCATATGTCATCAGCCGCATATTTCAGATACATATACATTTTTAGGGTGGAATAAGGCCAATAATCCTCCAGCAACTGCTCATTGCTCTGTTTCTATGGTTCAATAAGTGGAATAAAACTCATGTTGGGAAAAAAAAAAAAAAAAGCAAAATAATTCTAATTAAATTTTCCATTTTATTTAAGGTGATGTTTGGACAACTATAAATGTTCCATGAGGTCACTGGGACTTTATATTGTCGAAGAGATGGAAACCCTCTCTGTGAATGGAGTGTTAGTCACACATGTATACAGGGTCGGCTCCAGGTTTCAGTAGGCCCCTGGAGCAGACCCTGTGTACAACTCACATGGCGACATTAAAAATTCAGAAACTAACAGTCTCCTGCAGTATGGCAGTATATGGTGATTTTCCTCCTCATCCATTAATATGTGCAAACGATCGTCACCAAGATAACAACTCTCGCAGCAATATGCAGCAAAGACTTACCGGCTATGGAGAGGGCTCAGCCCGAGAGCCCTCTCCATGTACCTGCACCGACATGCACCGTACTATTACAGTGCACATTGGGAAGGGATTAAAATAGTATCAGAAGCACCAATCCAAGTGTCCACATAGGAATCATCGTCTCCACCCTAAAATAATAAATATACACCTCCCTCAAAGAATTTACAAACATGGGGGGTCATTTACTAAGGGCCTGAATCGTGCTTTTATGTCGGGATTTTCCCCAAATTGCCCAGGGATTTTGGAGCACGCGATTGGATTGTGGCGCATCGGCATGCACGCAACGGAAATCGGGGGTGTGGCCGCCGGAAAACCCGTCGGATTCGGAGAAACCGACGTATTTTAAAAAAAAAAAGTGTTGCTTGACACGCTCTTACTTGCACCCAGCCTGGCTTGGTGAACTTCAGTGAACTCCGACGGAATTCAACTCCGACGGAATTCACCAACGGAATTCAACTCCGCCGCTGCATCGTGAATGGACCGGGTAAGTAAATCTGCCCCATGGCCTTTGACATAAATTTATATAGTCGTACCTTTTTATCAATTTAGAAACAGCGCCTACTTAAAGGAAATCTTCCATCAAAGTCCATCATGATAAACCAGGGACACTTACTCATAGATCCAGGCACCGTGACTGTGGTAATCTTCTTATATTTGTTATCCATGGTTTCCTTCATTCCAAAATCAATATTTAAAATTATATTAATGAACCCAAAAGGCTCTGCTGGGTTACTATTGCAGGTTGTTACAGTATCTTCCCTATCCCCTGCTCCCTCAGCACTTCCTTTTCCCTCTGCCCGATATAACCTGCCACCAGGAATCTATCCCTTTAAATGTAGATCTGATGGTAGGTTCCTAGTAACCTTTGAACCCTTAATCTCTCTTTCCCTAATCCTTTAATACTTTCCAAAATAATCTACACTTTGGGGGACATTTACTTACCTGGTCCTGTCGCGATCCAGCGGCACGTTCTCCTTCAAGGACTCGGGTCTTCCGGCGATTCACTAACATAGTGCGCCCGATGTCCACCAGGTGTTGCTGCTGCGCCGAGGTCCGCTGGAGTTTGCTGGAGTTCACTATCCTATCCTGGCAGCATGTAAGCGCGTGTCAAGCAACACATTTTTTTTTTTAAATACTGCATTTTTTTTCCAAATCCGTCCGGTTTTCCAACGGCCACGCCCCCCGATTTCCGTTGCATGCATGCCGGCGCCGATGCGCCACATTCCGATCGCGTGCGACAAATCCCGGGGCAATTCAGGGAAAAACTATGCAAATCGGTAATATTCTGAAAACCCGACGAAAAATAGCAATTTGGGCCCTTAGTAAATGACCCCCTTTATTTTCCTAATATGCTACTTTTTGGCAGAGGCTACTGGGATGGTAGTAACCTTTGCTCTCACTGCCTGGAGATGCTACTCTCCGCCCAGTAGCCTCTGCCAAAAATTTGCATATTAGGTAGCTAAAGTGGGAATCCCACACCAGACATTCCAGGGGTACATGAAACGGGTGTTTCTTTCGATTCCCACAATCTCTATTCTTTTTTAGTTTATTATTTGTCCTCTCACTTGGAATTTATGTTTCATGTCCATTACATTGTTAGTATTACAATGATAAGTATGACTCCAGAGGATGGACATATTTCAACTGGACCTCATTCCACAATTGGTCACATTCTGCAGGACCCCTAGAAGAAGGTCTGGTGTCACTGAGACATGTGTTGGGTAAGTTACTGGTTCCATTGGTTGGCACCATCTCTCATACCATAGTTAGACTATTTGTTCTTTAGTCACATGCCTACAGGTAGTATTGGTGACTTATTTAGGCATGCATGATATAAGGGCAGTCAGTTTTTTCTTTTTTAGGTACAAGCACTTCATAACTGCTACAGGATATGATGACATTATATCAATAAAGGTTATTAATATAATTATTACATCTGGATTCCGGCTAAGTAGCATACCATGTATATACTCGAGTATAAGCTGACCCAAATGTAAGCCAATGCTCCTACTTTTACCACAAAAAAATGGCAAAACCTATTGACTCAAATATAAGCCTTGGGTGGGAAATGCATTTGTCACAGACTTCCCTCAGTATATAGCTAGCCGCCCCCCTCCCCCCCAGTATATAGCCAGTCCTCTGAATATAGCCAGCTAGCTAGTCCCCTGTTTATAGCCAACCCCCTGTCCCCTAGTATATAGCAATTTAGCCCCCTGCCCCCAGTATATAGCCACCCAGCATTCCCCCAGTATATAGTCAGCCTCCCTGCCCCAGTATACAGCCAGCCCCTTGTAGACAATACTACTTGCAATGCCCCCCATAAATACGTGTGACATTGCGGCGCACAGGTTTTGACATCAGCCACTGCTGACGGCACACAATACAATATGGACAGATCAAAGAGAAGACCTGCAGGGGGCATTGGAAAGGCGAGTAATGACTTTTTTTTTTTACTTGAGTGTAAGCTGAGTTTGGATTTTTTAACACATTTTTTGTGCTGAACAAAAAGTTGCAATTTTACTGTTAAATGGCAGATGCAACAATCTGAGGAGTATTAGACAAAGCAAGGTAATTTAACAACAATAACACATCCTCTCCTGTGAGCCTGAATAGGTTAAGGAATATTTCAATATATATTTTTAGAGCCAACACAACAAACTGCCACGTTGTATTTTACTAAATATCATAATCTTAATTCACTTTATCTGCCCCCAGAATCTCTCTCTGAGATATGTTCTCCCAACCAAATTCACCGCCTCTGACAATTGTAAATTACGCTTCATTGACAACTGTGCGGCGCTGTCATTCTGATAATGATGAATTCAGATCATACATCACCCCGGTAATGCATATCGCTGATGTAGCCCTCTATAGATTTACTATACACTATTCAGAAAAGGATGATCTCAGAGCAGATTTACTTTAATTAATGTAAAAGAGTCCAAGAATAATGGGCCTCCAGGAGATCTGTGGAAAATTCCAATTGTAGATAAATCATCTCATAACCTGGATATATCTGACATATATGTCCAAATCCACTTTACCTTCCACCAAAAGGAATAAAACATATTTTTACAAAGTAAGTGGCATTAAAAAATCTTTGCTGAAATTCTCTGAATTATAGCTGTGGCTCCGTTCTACAAATCTAATGATGAATTTGATTGATGATCGTCTTGTGAATAAATATTGAAATTAATGTGAATCCGTTACTCTATAGAAAGATAAAATGCTGATAGAGAGAGGCCCCGTGTGCTTAACCATCACCATCAGCCAGATACATGTCCCCATAGACAGAAGTGTGTGGTACGCCCTATGTTGAAGGTGCACTTCAGAGCAGTGCAGGGAGCACCTGATTCGTGAAGAATATGCGGCACAAATTATGAATCTTGCGTCCCCAGCTCACTACACACTGGGCCCGTCATTTACTAAGGGCCCGAATCGCGTTTTTTCCGGAGGGTTACCTGTATTTTTCCGTTTTGCGTCGATTTTTCCTGAATTGCCCCGGGTTTTTGACACACACGGTCCGTGTTGCATCGGCGCCGGCATGCACGCGACGGAAATCGGGTAGTGGCCGTCCGAAAACCCGACGGATTCGGAAAAACCGCCGCATTTTTTAAAAAATGTGTTGCTTCACACGCGCTTACCTGCACTCGGCCTGGCTTGGTGAACTTCAGTGCACTCCCACGAACTTCAGCGCAGCAGCGACACCTAGTGGACATCGTGGGGAACTGCTTTAGTGAATCATCGGAAGATCTGAATCCTCCACACAGAACGCGCCGCTGGATCGCGAATGGACCAGGTAAGTAAATCTGCCTCCCAAGGTTTATGGAGGGGTCTTTATTTACAGCCAATTGTGTCAGTGATATCTTAAACTGAATGCTCTCCCTGGTTCAATGACAATACACACTTTATTATATTAATTTGAGTATTTGATCTTATTATCCATTCAATGGTGACCATCTACCTCCCCCACATCCAATAATGGACTGTTCTCTGTTAATTCTTGGTCTGTTTTTTTTTTATCTAATTGTGCCTGCATTATCTATCATCATTCTATATATTTACACTTGTCTCGGTGTCCTGACATGTACCTGAGGGTTAGGTAAGCAACAAAGGAAAAAAAACACAAAAAAATAATTGAAAAAGAAGAAAAAAACATACCCATATTTGCTATTACTTTATGCCGACACAACATTTTCTTTTAATATGAGATATCCCAATTAGAATTCTCTAAATCAAATCACTGACTGTAATTAACAAAAATACTGCATTTCACAGATAATATTCCAACCTGTCTCTATCAGTCCTGGTGTATACAATTTTGGTTGCCCCAGGATGCGACCGTAAATATTATGGCTTAGGGTCGGGTCTGGTAGATTCTTCAGATGAATAGCTTCTCCTTTCTGCTCGCTGCCTCCAACCCCTAACCCCTGCATTCCAAGAAGAGCTCACATACAGGCACTTCCTGCCAGCAAGCAGCAGTGTGAGGAGACTAAATCTACAAGCTACAGACAAGATAAGATCTTTATAGTAGGGGAAGGAGTTTAAGCACTGTGTATTTCATAGCTCAGATGTAGCAGAGCTGAAGTGTGCTTTTGTGTGTTATATCCATCTTGTGGATGTCATTATCTAACATCTCGGTCTGATCTTTTTTTTATATTTCAGACACTAGTACAATGTTCAGAAGCTAAATAAAAGTGTAGCTAAACCCTGTACCCTGATAATCTAAGCACATTGTCAGCACACAGCATCTCTCAGCACTAGAGGGTTCATAATGGGGCTTATTTACTAAGGGTCCGAGGCCGCACTTTGGTCGGATTTCCGATGTTTTGGGTTTTTCCACCGCTGTGACAGGTGTTTAGCAGGGGACTGTGTCGCACACAATCGGATTTTGGCGCGGCTGCACTGGCTTTCATGTGACAGAGATTGGACAATCCGACTGATTCGGACTGAGTGCGGGATTTAACTTTCAAATTGTTTCGCAAGACAATGCACTTACATGCACCAGGAAGAAGAAGGTGAACTCTGGCGGACCTGAGCGGGGAAGCGACACATGCACGATATTGGGTGCTTGATCTTAGTGAATCACGGCAGAATGTATTATCGTCAGAACTCCTCCAGACAGGTAAGTAAATGTGCCCCAATGTGATTGCTTAGAGAGTCGCCGCCCACATTCTGGAATCTTACACTAACCCTCACTGAGTGATAGAAGCTAAAACAGCAATAAATGCAGTAAAACTGTCCAGTAAGAGATTAAAAAAATCCTAGCCTAGCCTTTTCTTGGGGCCTACAGGCAGCCGGGGCCCAGAGTACCGGAGTGGCTGGCGGTTGCGTCCTCGGCACGCTGATGTCACAGTGCTTGGTATGGGGACCGGAGGGCTGTCCTACCAGCAGATGGTGTATGCAAGAAATACAGCCATAACCAGGGATCAGCTGGAGGCAACGTAGTGCAAAATAACTCACGGTTCTTTATTGGAACAACTTCAGGCAAAGGGACAAAACAATTTCAGAACAGATGCCGGATTGTTGGAGATTCCGGATTACTGGACTGGTCATGGAGAGTGATCCTCAGGAGTAGATTCACCAGCCTGGTAGTAGACACAGGTTGGGATGGAGCTGTGTCCAGATCTGGATGCAGCAGCCCTTTTCCTGGGTTTAGTTGTGTGTCTGTGCTAGAGGTGCACAGACACTCTCTCTTTCTCTCAGTGTGTGTTCTGGAAGATGTGCTCTCTAGGAGAGCTGGGGCCTAAGAGCTGCTCATGTGGTGAGAGGATGTGCTTAGAAGCAAGGCTCAGGCCTAAGAGACAAGGAGGTCTGTCCAAAGATCAGACTTGTGGTAAAAGACCTTTTGCTACTCCCTGTCCTGGTGGTGGCTCAATCCCCAATCACACTCCAGTGTACATAAAGAAATACAATTGGATAATAGTTCACTTAACTTTAACCCTTGCTGTACAGGCAGGGTCCACCGCTGCTAACACCTGATGTCCAGGGTTTGCGACTCCCTCTGACAGCTCCTAACCTGGAGAGGACACTGTTCCCAACTACCCCCTTGACACTGTATTGGCAGGGGTGTTGCATAAACATTACTAGGGGATAAAAAAAGCTTTTGCACTGACAGATTCAGACAAATTTCATTTTTTACATTTATAAGATTGCTAAGAACATGTATTATACCAGGACAAGAGCTGACATTTCTTAGTGGCTTTAGATGGTAGGGGGCTTTCTAATGTAGGCCGTATAAGTGCATCATTTATGCTTTATTAGGACATGTGGATTGGAGTCATCTTCTTTAGGCAATCAAAGGCCGGGACATAAGTATAGAGCACATAAAATATATATATATATTACTGTCTGTGTACCTCACAGTTGTCTCAAACCTAAAATATGTATAATTTATGGAAGAATCCAATTTTTTCATTAGACTATCTTGGCTTCACGGGAGACAGAGTATATCCTGCTACTAACTGCTATAGGTTTATACTTAAAATAATTTATTCTTCCTATGAACATAGAAGGTTCAGTGCTCTTTCTAGTGCTCCCTGGTAAAAAATAGTACCTATTACAGCAAATAACAATTTATGTAATTCACATTTTATGCTGCTACTTTCAGGAGCAATCAACTGTAGCTGCCGCTATAGCATCTGAGCTCACCATAAAATCCAGTCCCTAGTGGTGTATTAAATAATTCTGATGTAATCCTTTAAAAAAAAAAATCACCTGACTATTAAGTCTTACAAAAAAAAAAAAAAACCTCAGGCTGCTGCGGCTGAACTGTGATAATAAGGACCAAACACACACAATGCAAAGTAGTGGGTATATTCCTATCACAGACTAATTCCTAACCACAATCGGAGCCAAATTCTACACAGTGCATTATATACAAGGCTGAGGCGACGCGCCTCTTTTATTTACATAGACCAGGGGTCAGGAACCTTTTTGGCTGAGAGAGCCGT
Source organism: Engystomops pustulosus (assembly GCF_040894005.1). Taxonomy (NCBI): domain Eukaryota; kingdom Metazoa; phylum Chordata; class Amphibia; order Anura; family Leptodactylidae; genus Engystomops; species Engystomops pustulosus. The sequence continues at coordinate 197,289,301 of NC_092413.1, forward strand.
GAACGCCACATATTTTAAAATTTTATACCTTAAGAGCCGTACAATATGCACATGCACTCAAGTAGATAGGTAGTCCCTGTGTCACGGGTGCCTCTGCGATCTACGCCTCGGATCGCAGGCACACCCGTGCCCCTGTCCGTGGTGGTGCCCCTTTCTGAGCTCACTTACCTCTCCACTTTCCTGCTCCCATCCCACCTGGCCAACGCGCGCGACGGCAGATTTTAAGGGCAGCACGCCGCTGATTGGCGCTACCCACTTCCCGTGTTCCTATAAAGACTGGCGGCTCCCAGCATTCCCCGTCGGATCTTAGTGCTTCATACCTATGAGGCAGCTTTGCGCAGTGTTTCTTTCCAATTGTTGACCTCCTGTTGTGACCCCAGACCTGTTCCTGATTCTGCTCTGTCCGTGCCAGCCCTGACCTCTTGCTCCGTTCCCCACCTCGCATCATTACCACCGTCCTTGACCATTTGCCTGTTCCTGACCTGCCTAGTGATCCTGTTCCTGACCACAAGACTGCCACCGTGACAAGTCGTGCCTGTGGAACGACCTGGTGGTACCATGCTGCAGCAAGACCATCCTGCTTTGTGGCGGGCTCTGGTGAAGACCGGGTGCCACTTAGATCCCAGTCCCATGTGTCTGCTTACATCATTGTCCACGGTGGTCCAGGGGGTTCATTACTCGAAATCCTGACACCCAGCACATACTCCTAGTAGATAGGTAGCCACAGCACAAGCCCCCTAGTAGATAGGTAGTCACAGCAAAAAAATAAAAAATTCACTTACTAGCGCTCCCTGCAGGCAGCTCCTCATCGCTCCCACACACTTTTCTTTGACCCAGGTTTAGACAATGGCTGCGATGGGTCGTACAAAGGACGTAGGCAGCGGTAACAGCTGCCTGTGATCAGTCTAAGAGACACGCAGCAGCCATCACTGTTTATTAAAGATCAGTCTGAGAGCCAGATGCAGCCAACAAAAGAGCCACATCTGGCTCCCGAGCCATAGGTTCCCTACCCCTGACATAGACAGTATATTAAAGCAGCATGTGTTCTCGGAGCGCGCTCATTTCCGTATTCCTAGTGGCGACACGTGCCTTCCAATGCATTAAATCATGAGTGTTTATTAATATGCTAAGTAGGTTAAAGTAAAGTGGCTCAAGTAACTACATCTCCCAAAGCCTCATGAATAATCAGCAGAGTGCACACTCACACAAAAGATCTGCAAACAAAGTCAACCTTGTTTACGTCGTATCTTATTCTAGTAAAATAATTATGGAAAAAAATTGTGAACTAAAATTCTTTTTACTGTCCTAAAAAGATGTGCAAAGATGGGTCCTCAAGGACTGTATTCAATCCCAACCAAAACAGGGTAATTAATGTTATAGGAAATCTTATAGGTACATGTTCCCCATACTTACCGTTCTATAGAATACAGAACCTCAATCATTTTGAAAGCTGAGATTCTCCTCTTTAAAACAGTATCAGAATCATAAATCCAAGTGTCTACAGAGGAATCATCACCTCCACCTAAATAATAAATATACACCTCCCTCAAGGAATTTACAAACATGGCTTGTGACATAAGTTTATATACTGAGTCATACCTGTTTATCAATTTAGATGCAGTACCCCCTTAATGAATTTGGAAACAGTGGGGCACAGTGGGGCAAATGTTGCATGAAAGCCCGCGCAGCTACACCAAAAACCGGTCGCGTGCAACAGGGCCGGTTCTAGACAAAGTGGGGCCCTGGGCAAAACTAAAAGTGGGGCCCCAAAATAAAACTATTTTATGACCAGTCACAGTCAATAAGAGGCTCCTTTAGTATGGTAAAAAAAACTGTAATATGGGAGAATTTTATAGGAGATAGATAGATGATAGGGAGATTTATGGGCAGCATGGTGGCTCCGTGATTAGTACTACAGCCTTGCAGCGCTGGTCAACATCTGTAAAGATTTTGTATGTTCTCTCTGTGTCTGCGTGGGTTTCTTCCGGGTCCTCCGGTTTCCTCCTACACTCCAAAAAATTACTGGTAGGTTGATTAGACTGTGAGGCCCATTGGGGAGGGGGACCGATATTTTCTGAAAGCAGACACTTGCCCCATTTTCAAAATTGCATCAAAGATTTTATAGATATAGGCGCCTTCATGCAATTTTGATTCAAATTGAAACATTTTATTAAAAATACTTAAAATTTGACCTTGATGGCAAAAAATTTGATCCAAACAGAAAATGTTTACCTTTACAACTCCTAAATGTAATACATGGACATTTGTAGAGTTCACAAATGTGCCCTATTGATATGTTCACATAAATAAATCCACATAATATCACTAACACTGTAATAACTAGATATCTGCTTTTCAGCTAGACATTTTTAGACAGTCACAACCTGCAAAATATATCAATAAAACAGAATAAAAAGTAAAGGCGCCATAAAACCTATAGAATTTTGAAAGCAGACAACCAGGTGATGCATTTGGCAATTAACATTCAAAATTTCCTCTAAAATATGTACAAATCCAGAATACTTATATAAAGAAAACATACTTTCCTAAAACATGTGTATATTCACCAAAATATGCAGCAAAGGGAACTGCAGAAAATTCACACAGATGTATCATTGTCTGTTCCTTACACAATGGTAACCCAAATAAATAACTATATATCCATAAACCCCTCTAATGAGATAATAAAAGTCAAGTTTAGATGTGCGCCATTGTATTATCACAATAACAGAACCCTCCGCGCTTCATAAGAATGAGAGTGAGAACGTCATAACATAGGTGTAAATAATGGAGGATGATGGGAAATAAAAACTTTATACCAGGACATGTGGGTGTTTTTGGTGTTACATATAACTTTATGGACATGTTCTGGTCGCGGTGTAGTCACATTAGGCGAAGAGGATTGAATGTTCATCGTATCAGTCAATTTTCCCAACAAAAAATAAAAAATCACAAAATAAAAGGGAATAAGAGAGAATGGGCCGCATTTATCACTTTTGTGCGCCTAGTTGTAGTAGTTGCGTCTAAATTCTGGCGCACTGTTTTCCAGAATTATCACAAGCTACAACCATCTGTGATAAGTTAATTTCCTGCCTCTTATTAATCACTTTAACACAGTTTAGGCGCAATTTTGGCGCAGTTTAGGCGCAATGTTAGATTCGGGAACTTACATGTGATCCTGCTACAAGCTCCTCTCTGCTTCTTCCACAGCCCAGAATGAAGATAACACTCACAGCAGCACCCAGGTGTGTGACACCCTGCACCCAGTGACCTCCTCAGCAGGGGCTTCTCCTGGAGGGGATCCCCCAGTGCTGGTCTCCTGCTGCACCCCTGTAATTCTGCACAGTATCCCCCTCAGAAACACTGGTGATACTGTGCAGAATGACATGGGGGACACTTGTCAGTACAACAATGTGCAACATTCTGTAACGTTCTCTTCTCTCTTGCTTTGAGCTCAGGATTCTGCAGAATGTTTTGTAAATAGAAGGTGATGAAGTGTAAATAGAGTCTGCAGCTCCTGTCTGCAGAGTATCTAATGACTGTATTATCTGTACTAGTGTCTGCAGAGTATCTCATGTCTGTATTATATGTACTAGTGTCTGCAGAGTATCTCATGTCTGTATTATATGTACTAGTGTCTGCAGAGTATCTCATGTCTGTATTATATGTACTAGTGTCTGCAGAGTATCTCATGTCTGTATGATCTGTTCTAGTGTCTGCAGTGTCTGGATGAGCTTTTCTGCTAGAAATGAGCTGTTCTGCAAAGGGGCTCAGTGCTTTCTTCTCAGTTAACGCCAGCTCCGGGCTGGAGTGTTTTTGCGCCTAAATGAAAAGTCGCAAGTGATGAATATCATTAGGCGCATCAAAACATCTGGATTGCTAGGATAAATGAGGGAAAGCTGGTTATTTTTTGCTGCGCAGCTAGCATTTAGTCGCAAAAATGGCACAAAAAATGGTGCACCTGAATGAAAAGGCACAAAAACAACAGAAAAAAAAACGATTGATACATGTGGCCCAAAGTGTGTTCTTAGATTTGCATAGAGAAGGGTTAAAAACATGAATATTAGTTGATATTATCCCTTCTCAAAATGTAGTACTAGTAACATATAAAGTGATTATTATCTGTGAGGTGCAGCAGCTCCTGTGTGCAGCAAATGCTCCCTGCAGCCTGATGGCTAAGAATCTGAAGAGGGGGACACACTTCAGGGGGCTGTATCTCTGGTTCTGTGACTCATAGAGCCTCACTTCTTTTTTCCTATGAAAGAAGAGAGTCTCCTCTTTTATATGAATCTAAATTTGTGTTTCTAAAATGCAGAAAAACGGAGATATTAACTGTTAAACTGCCGTCGGAAGTGATATTTATATATAAAAATGGCACCTGATATTCTCACTTTAAACCTGAATATCTCTGGATCCAGGGCACCTAGAAACAAAATTCAAGATTCATTTGAAAGAAGAGATTCTCCCCTTTCTCCCTGGGGGCCCTTGGCAATTGCCACCTTTGCCTACCCATAGCGCCGGCCCTGGCGTGCAACACAGTCCCAGCACAGACAGCTTTTAAATACCTGTCAAAGCTGCGCAAATCCTGAAAACGGCGCAAAGTCCTACAAAAGTGCGATCCGAGACTCTTAGTAAATAAGCCCCAGTGCCTCCTTAAAGGAAACCTTTAAGGGCTAATCCTCAGGTCCCCGCAATCTTTTAATAACTTTTAATTCCCTAATATGCCGATTTTCTAAAGAGGCTGCTGGGGCGTGGAGTAGCCAGAGCTGAGGCTACACGGTGCAGCTACTCCATGGCCCAGTAGCCTCTTTCATCTTCCTACCCAGACATCTTCAGAGCACAACAGACGGCAGGCTTAGCGGACGAGGTCGCGCAGCTTCTCGTAGCTGCGCATCGAAGATATGTAGGAGGATCAAAGAGGCTACTGGGGCGTGGTGTAGCTGTGCCGTGTAGCCTCAGCTCCAGCTACTCAACGCCCCAGCAGCCTTTTTAGAAAATCTCCATATTAGGGAAGTTATGAAAAGTGCTCCTGCACAGTGTAACAATCTGTGAAGTTACTGCACGTAGGGACTCTGATAATGCTTCTTTGCATAATTTTAAAACTAGATTTCAGAAGGAAGGAAGAAGACCAGGGATAATAAATATGAGAAGATTACCACAGTCCCGGTGCCTGGATCTATGAGTAAGTGTCCCTGGGTTATCATGATGGATTTTGATGGTATCGTAAATGTCCTTCAATTAATTTATATAAAGTTTCCCTTGTGAGTTTATATACATCACCACCTAGTGTTAAATGAAATCTACCATTTGTTTTTATGCATTGTGATCCAAACATACCTTGAGACTGCTGTATCTACACTGATGCAGAAACATATCTTGTTTAATCCTTGATCCTTGATCATCATTTCACAATAGTTTTTTCAGCAAAACCACTGAGCTTAGTGATTAACCAAGGTATGTTTCTGCATCAGTGCAGCTACAGCATTCTCAAGGTATGTTTGCTTCGTAATGCATAATGTGTCTCTGTCCTGACGCTTTCCAAATCCAATAATAATTTCGGTTTTGCCAATATGTACCTGCTAATTGTCACACTTGAGGAGGATAAGTGTGTGGAAAAGTCTTTTAGGGAAGAGTCTGTGGACCCTCTGGACCACCGTGGGAGATGATGGAGCAAGCCGCAACCCGGCTACCAGGTCGTTCCACGGGTGCGACTAGGCCCGCGGTGGCAGCCAAGGTAGTACGGCAGGAAATGCAGGAAACAGTCCAAACCTGAGATGACAGCAGGAAACACGGAGGAATACTGGTAACGCTGGCACACGGAGGAACACGGGTGATGCTGGCACAGACTGTAGATTCCGCTGGACAGGAACCCTGGAAGGCACAGCAGGTTACAGGAATGGCAGAGACACAGAAGTTCTCTGGAAACGCAGAGGTACACTGGAAACACAGGGAATGCAGGAGGGCTTTCACTTAGTAGGAAATGATGCTGAAGATCCGGCGGGTAGTGAAGGGAGGTGCCAGATTATAAGGGCGAGCCGGATTAAAAGAGCTAATCAGGAGGATGCTGGCCCTTTAAGTCTTAAAGAGCCGGCGAGCGCGTGCCCTAGCAGTGGGAGCGCGTGACCTATCAGGAGTACAGCCAGGAGCATGGAGAGGTGAGTCCAGGCCAGGGAGGGGGACAGCGGCAGCGGGGACCGCGACACATAGAGGGGCACGAGTGTGCCCGCAAGGATCGCGGGCGCATCTGTGACACTAATTGCTTTTGGTAGGTCTTTACTTTTGGTGGGCAATAGCTATGACAGTCGCATCAACCTTTATTGGAAACATGCGTAAATATAAGATACAGATAAAGATACAGGTTATTGATGTGACGCACACCCTTTGGCCTTACAGCATGACTCTTTCCAGCATTTGTATATGACTGTATATGGCTATTTTTATAGAAATAAGTTTTAACATAAAAGAGGGAATTCTAGAATACAGATATATCATTCCCTACCTGAGTGTGCCGGGAGTTTAGGAGTCTAAAAACTGATGACAGATTCCCTTTAAAGTGATAGTTTATCCTTTCTTTAACTTCCACAAATTATCCTTATTCCAGTACTATGATCTCTTTACCAACCACGGCGACCCACCCTACCCGAGTAACTGCTGTAATATTAAAAGAGAATCCTATAAGCAGCTGTGACCCACAGCAGAAGGGAGGGGACTGTGCAGTAGTACAAAGAAGAGATCTCACATACTGGTGCACCAGAGTGGACCAAGTCCAACCATAATCCTGGGCTATAAATTCATTTTTTACAGTTATACTATTTCATCTTTTCTTCAGTTGGAACCAGTCGTCATGATGCAGCCACCACCATGTGTCACTGATGGGATTGTATTTTGCAAGTGATTGGGAGTTGCTGGTTTTCTCCACACATACCACATTAGGACCAAAATGTTCAATCTTCGTTGCATCAGACCAGCGAATCTTATTTCTCATGGTCTGTGAGTCCTTCATGTGTTTTGCACACTGAATGCGGCTTTCGTATGTCTTGCACTGAGGAGAGGCTTCTGTAGGCACATTCTGCCATAAAGCCCCGACTGGTGGAGGCTGCAGTGATAGGTGACTTTGTGAAATTTTTTCGCATCTCCCTACTGCATCTCTAGAGCTTATCCATAGTGATCTTATGGTTATTCTTTACCTCTCTTACTAAGGCTTTTCTCCCACCATTGCTTAGTTTGGCTGGATGGCCAGGTAGAGGGAGAGTTGTAGTTGTCCAAACTTCTTCCAGGATTATGGAGGCCACTGTGCTCTTAAGAATCTTAAATGCTGCAGAAATATTTTGGTAACCTTGGCAAGATCTGTGCCTTGCCACAATTCTGTCTCTGAGCTCTTTGGGCAGTTTCTTAGAGCTCATGATTCTCATGTGCTCTGACATGCACTGTGAGCTGTGAGATTTTATATAGACAGATGTGTGCCTTCCCTTATCAAGTCCAATCAGTTTAATTGTCCTCCAATGAAGGAGTAGAACCAACTCAAGGAGAATCAGAAGGAAATGGACAGCATGTGAGTGTCACAGCAAAGGGCCTGAATACTTATGACCATGTGATATTTCAGTTTTTCTTGTTTAATAAGTTAGCAAAAATATCTACATTTCTACTTTTTTTCTGTCAAGGTGGGGGAAGAGTGTACATTGATGAGCAAAATAAAATAATTTTTTGATCTTACCAATTGGTTGCAATAAAACAAAAAGAGTGAAACATTTAAAGGGGTCTGAATACGTTCCATACTCACTGTACAAATAAGTATAAGATATTCCAAACTAAAGTGAACTGGCACAAGTGGAAGGAGGACTCTACTCATGGCAGGCCACAATCTACATACTTTACAATAGTATATGACCTGTAACATGGGGTGCACAAAGATGACCCCTGCGTCGGTTTCGCATTGAGCTTCTTCACTCTCATCTAGACTGACCATCTCTAGGAGAACACTAGATGGCAGATGTGATCGCCAAGTTTATGATACTACACGAAAGCTGCCAATTAATACCATAACATTGAAGAATATCTTTTACGAAATTTTATGAAAAAAAGCAAAAAAATCTTCTTTTTCATTGGCAGATATCCTTATTTTCCAAACCGATTGATGCACATTTTAAAAGAGCTAAATTTACATCTGACGCTACCATCCCGTAATGGCGGTAACATATTAATTCCAGAAATAAAGTTCATTATATGCAATGTCTCGCTAAGAACAGAGTAACACAGCTGTTGAGTGAGAAGGGGAGAGAATTTCGTAAAGCTTCAATTACACCTGAATGATATTAGCGCGAAGCAGCGTTTTCCCTCTATAATCTATGATTTTTTATTAAAAGGAACAATCATCTCCTCAGAATGGAGCTGATGTCTCCTGCTGCTACTTCTGACCTCCTTGACTGACACATAAGAACAAATGTCTGCGAGCGGAGAAAAGCTGTAAAATTAGAGGCAGTCATTACTATTCCGTTCCCCACAGACAGGAGCGAGCTCTCAGCATCAACATGTTTTTGTGTTTCTGGGTATAATGAGTAAAAATGAATTGTATTGTTCAGTGTTATTTCTTTTTTTTTATATATATTTCCCATTTCAGGTTAAGTTTCATCGCACTTCACTTTTCCGATGAGACTATCACTGGAATCGTTCCCTTTTATGGATCAGTCGAAGTTATTCTGAATCCCGAGGGGAAGTGTCATATTCATTTCCATATTGCTGGAAAAAGCAGGAAAATATCATGAATATCAGCAGAATCGTGTGTATTTCTGTCTTGGTATACAGGTTGAGATTTAAAGGGGCTGCCCATTTAACACAACCCCATTTCAAATTATAGTACGTGTCCATTATTGAGCGGCAAACAACCGACCCGTGGGCCATTGTTTGGTGGCGCAAGATCCACTCATGTACTGATGACAATAGAAAAAGTCTGTCCGAGTCCAAACTAAGGAATGAATAAGACCTGCCAAATAATTTGCGGCTCATGTATTGGGCAATGGAAAACAAGTCTAGGTATAGATCCAGGCACTGTGACTGTGGTAATGTTATATTTCTTATCCATGTCCTCCTTCCTTCCAAAATTATACTAATGAGCTACAAGGGCTCTGGGAGGTGTTATTAGAGCCCTTTGCGTGATGTAGCTTCACAGCCTGTTACACTGAGCAGGAGCACTTTCAACTCACAATGTATGAGATTACAGCAGGCAGAGGGAGGGTGGAAGTGCAGAGGGAACAGGTGGAGGAGAGCGTGTGAAGTTACAGCATTGAGGGGCTCTGGTAATGCCCACATAGTCCTTCAAGCTTAACTTTTCTACAAACTTTGCATTAATTCATCTTACACGAGACTACAAGAAACTGTGTTCTATTTATGACCAGACCCAAAGCATTGTTTGCTGTTATTGGATCTAGTTCCTTGCTGATCTGCTTTACACTATGAAATCTCTACTAAATGTTATCTTGTGAGCAAGAAGGACATAACCCCATTGGAGTGTCAGATCGCAGAGGAGCTCTATGATGAGGGAAGGGGGAGAGTGAATCATAGCATGGAGGCTAGCAGAAAGATGGAGTCACTGCAGAACACAGTTTTATGGAGGTCCGGACACAAAAGCTTACAGTCTATGAGGATGAGGGGGTGACACAAGAGCTTACAGTCTATGAGGATGAGGGGGAGACACAAGAGCTTACAGTCTATGAGGATGAGGGGGTGACACAAGAGCTTACAGTCTATGAGGAAGAGGGGGTGACACAAGAGCTTACAGTCTATGAGGATAAGGGGTGACACAAGAGATTACAGTCTATGAGGATGAGGGGTGACACAAGAGCTTACAGTCTATGAGGATGAGGGGGTGACACAAGAGCTTACAGTCTATGATGATGAGGGGTGACACAAGAGCTTACAGTCTATGAGGATGAGGGGGACACAAGAGCTTACAGTCTATGAGGATGAGGGGGTAACACAAGAGCTTACAGTCTATGAGGATGAGGGGGTGACACAAAAGCTTACAGTCTATGAGGATGAGGGGGTGACACAAGAGCTTACAGTCTATGAGGATGAGGGGGTGACACAAAAGCTTACAGTCTATGAGGATGAGGGGGGGACACAAAAGCTTACAGTCTATGAGGATGAGGGGGTGACACAAAAGCTTACAGTCTATGAGGATGAGGGGGTGACACAAAAGCTTACAGTCTATGAGGATGAGGGGGTGACACAAAAGCTTACAGTCTATGAGGATGAGGGGGTGACAGAAAAGCTTACAGTCTATGAGGATGAGGGGGTGACACAAGAGCTTACAGTCTATGAGGATGAGGGGGTGACACAAGAGCTTACAGTCTATGAGGATGAGGGGGTGACACAAAAGCTTACAGTCTATGAGGATGAGGGGGTGACACAAGAGCTTACAGTCTATGAGGATGAGGGGGTGACACAAGAGCTTACAGTCTATGAGGATGAGGGGGTGACACAAGAGCTTACAGTCTATGAGGATGAGGGGGTGACACAAGAGCTTACAGTCTATGAGGATGAGGGGGTGACACAAAAGCTTACAGTCTATGAGGATGAGGGGGTGACACAAGAGCTTACAGTCTATGAGGATGAGGGGGTCATACAAGATGTATAAGAGCTTATATAATGGTCCAGCCATATTTATAAGGGAAAGGAATAAAAATTATTTAATAAATAAAAATTCTGCTGCATGAACCAGTCGTCAGCCGCCATCTTAGAAACAAGGTCAAAGGACAGCAGAGAAGCATATTTTGGATAACAGACAGGGGGACCTGCCCAAATAAATGGGTTTTAAGAGGGGTTGGATATTGGTGGGGAAGGGCATTCCACAGAATTGGTGCAGCTAATGAGACGTCCTGGAGATATGAGTGAGAGGTTTGAAGGAAGAGAATAATGTAATATGACTGGAGGACCAAAGAGCAGGGGTTGGGCAACAGCAGCATTATGCAGAGCCTTGTGGATGAGGGTGATCACTTCTAGGATCTATACAGATAGATACATAAGCAAAGAACAAATGTAGAGAAAAAGAAATCAAAGCAAGTAAATCTAAGAATTGGATTAGTCAGAAAGGGGAGGAATAAAGGCAAGAGGTAAAAAGACTGAAGAGGCCATAGGAGAAATGGCAGGAGGGGTGGAAGGTCAGCAGGAAAGGGCCAGGAGTAGGTAGAGGTCAAAATCAAATCAAGGCACTGGGTAATATGAATATGCATATACACTCACCGGCCACTTTATTAGGTACACCATGCTAGTAACGGGTTGGACCCCCTTTTACCTTCAGAACTGCCTCAATTCTTCGTGGCATAGATTCAACAAGGTGCTGGAAGCTCCTCAGAGATTTTGGTCCATATTGACATGATGGCATCACGCAGTTGCCGCAGATTTGTCGGCTGCACATCCATGATGCGAATCTCCCGTTCCACCACATCCCAAAGATGCTCTATTGGATTGAGATCTGGTGACTGTGGAGGCCATTTGAGTCCAGTGACCTCATTGTCATGTTCAAGAAACCAGTCTGAGATGATTCCAGCTTTATGACATGGCGCATTATCCTGCTGAAAGCAGCCATCAGATGTTACAGGGTACATTGTGGTCATAAAGTGATGGACATGGTCAGCAACAATACTCAGGTAGGCTGTGGCGTTGCAACGATGCTCAATTGGTACCAAGGGGCCCAAAGAGTGGCAAGAAAATATTCCCCACACCATGACACCACCACCACCAGCCTGAACCGTTGATACAAGGCAGGATGGATCCATGCTTTCATGTTGTTGACGTCAAATTCTGACCCTACCATCCGAATGTCGCAGCAGAAATCGATACTCATCAGACCAGGCAACGTTTTTCCAATCTTCTACTGTCCAATTTCGATGAGCTTGTGCAAATTGTAGCCTCCGTTTCCTGTTCTTAGCTGAAAGGAGTGGCACCCGGTGTGGTCTTCTGCTGCTGTAGCCCATCTGCCTCAAAGTTCGACGTACTGTGCGTTCTGAGATGCTCTTCTGCCTACCTTGGTTGTAATGGGTGGCGATTTGAGTCACTGTTGCCTTTCTATCAGCTCGAACCAGTCTGCACATTCTCCTCTGACCTCTGGCATCAACAAGGCATTTCCGCCCACAGAACTGCCGCTCACTGGATGTTTTTTCTTTTTCGGACCATTCTCTGTAAACCCTAGAGATGGTTGTGCGTGAAAATCCCAGTAGATCAGCAGTTTCTGAAATACTCAGACCAGCCCTTCTGGCACCAACAACCATGCCACGTTCAAAGGCACTCAAATCACCTTTCTTCCCCATACTGATGCTCAGTTTGAACTGCAGGAGATTGTCTTGACCATGTCTACATGCCTAAATGCACTGAATTGCCACCATGTGATTGGCTGATTAGAAATTAAGTGTTAACGAGCAGTTGGACAGGTGTACCTAATAAAGTGGCCGGTGAGTGTACATGCAGCACAATCAAGAAAGTGAAACAACATAACAATAAAAAAGGAATGAACAAAAAAGGAAGTAAGAGAAACACTGATCCTTCTACATGTTTCAAATAGTTATAGGGCTCTTCATAAGGCACTTAATTCGTTAATTACCTTTTATTCTCGATATTCTGTAACATTAAAGCGAGGTAAATGACGTTTTAATGGCCCGTCCAGTCTCAGTTTGAATTAAGATTCAAGCAAATAATTCACAATATCTCCTTGAGCGTTTCTCAAGACCGATGTTTCTACATCTGCATCTGATCTTCTCCTAATCACTATGGTACACAGCCGCCTGTGAATGCTAAGGCTTGTCTTGCTAATTTGGTTGCTTCAGACCAAACGGCTTCCAAATCGATACCTGGTTTATCCCAAAAGGCCCCTTAATCTCCTGCAGCATCTGATCTGCTTCAATGGAGCTGCCAGATCCTTATTGCCTCGTGTCCTTCCATGGGTCTGTGTGATCAAAAGAAAGGAACAGTAATTGAGCCATGATCTGCCTTAATAACGGCCAAAGCAAGTCATTGCCCTCAGAGTGAACCTATCAGAAGGATTTTTACTACAGAAATAGAATCTAGTGCCACAAAGAGGAAATCACTGCTGATAACACTGGACTGTATGACACAATATTTCAAGAACATTGATAAGTAAAATATTATATTCATCACGTCCATCATAAAAAAGATGAAATTAAAAAGATTTTCTACATTGATCGTTTATCTTTACAAGATTTTAGAAGGGTCATGTGACCTGTGTAACATCTGATCACTGGAGCAAACTCTATGGTAAAGTGAATGACTGCTGAACTAACCCTTTCATGACTAAGGGTCATTGGTACCTGAATGTCCAGGTCCATTGTTGCAGTTCTGTTTTGCGTTTTACATGCAACTTTACATGTCATAACAATTTTACATTTTTTATTAAAAATGTGAGGCTTAAACTTTAGCTTTATTAATTACTGGTCACATCTGTTTATAGAATCTTAATATAAATTACTTTATATGTGAAAAATAAGCTTTTTTTGTCATCTTTTTCATTAAAGATTTAGGAGTTCTCTCGCCTCACAGCTTCTTGTGCATTCTTCCTTCTGTTGACATGCTGGTACACACTTCAAATAGCTATATCTTCTGAGCTATGGCACTGAGAAACAATGTTCTGGTGTCATATTAAAGGGGTTATCCAGGTTTTAAATTTCTTATGGCCGGGCTGGGGAGGGCTAGTTAAACATTATAAATGTTACCTCCTCCGGTGCCGCCGATGTCCCGCGCCCCGTTCCCATCGATCTGTGTCCCTGTTTGTTTACAGCGACACAGAAGCCGCGCACAGGAGCTTCCGGTCCGGGATGTGGCCGGCTCCTCCTATCTGTCCCTATCTCTCAGCGTTGTAAGCACTGAGAGATGGTGTCGGATGGGAGCTTCCGGACAACCTTTGCTCCCTTGTAACGAAACCGGCGCACAGAGAAGACCGGCCTCAGTTATTTCTAAAACCCGGATAACCCCTTTAACAGTGGATACCGCTGGTTCTATGGTGCCTGGAAATACAATCATCTTTAAAGGGGTTATCCGGGTTTTAAAAATAACTGAGGCCCGGGCTGGGGAGGCCTATTTAAAAATAATAAACATCTACTTACCTCGTCTGGCGCGACCGGTCTTCTCTGTGCGCCGGTTTCATTACAAGGGCGCACAGGGAGCTTCCGGTTGGCCGGAAGCTCCCATTCGACACCATCTCTCAGCGCTTACAATGCTGAGAGATAGGGACTCATAGGAGGAGCCGGCCACATCCCGGACCGGAAGCTCCCTGTGCGCGGCTTCTGTGCCCCTGTAAACAAACAGGGGCACGGATCGAAGGTACCGCGGCGTGAGACATCGGCGGCGCAGGAGGAGGTAAGTACAGGTTTATTATGTTTAACTAGCCCTCCCCAGCCCGGCCATAAGAAATTTTTAAAACCCGGATAACCCCTTTAAATTAAAGTTAGGAATGAGGAGCTCAATATAAGCAGTCCATTATTACTGCAACATGATGTGTGTGATATAGAAAATAATATTACACCAAAACACCGTTTCTTAGTGCTATGACTCAGAGCATGAGGCTCCTTGAAGTAGGACTTTTATACCTGTAGAGCAGTCATGCTGGATCAACTGAAACCTGTTCCTCACAAATTTCTTTGCTCAACTCTTTGTTCCCCTGGTCTTCTATTTAGTGAAGAAAATGTTTTAATATTATAAGCACAAAAGTAGATTAAAAAACAGGCCTTAAAAATAGATTGTGGTGCACGTTCGGCGTCAATACCCGACTCGAGTTTCGCCAGTAGCGGCTTTCTTCACTAAATAGAAGCTCTGCTGCACTATTTTTTCCGTATCCCTTTCTTTCCTATACGGACCACTACGGAGTAAAGCGGAACCAAAAGGGCTGCGATCGAGTTTCCATCTGGAGGAAATAGTAACTCACACAGCCGCCCGCTGCATACCGCAAGTGGAAACATGGGATCCACGTGAACATCGCAGAGCCAGTGACACATGGAGAACCTGATGATCTTACCTTGTTATTACATCGCTTACCAGATTTAAGGTACTGTCCCACA
This sequence comes from Engystomops pustulosus, assembly GCF_040894005.1. Lineage (NCBI taxonomy): Eukaryota > Metazoa > Chordata > Amphibia > Anura > Leptodactylidae > Engystomops > Engystomops pustulosus. The sequence goes on from NC_092413.1 coordinate 197,304,363, forward strand.
TCTACATTGAATACCTGAAAGACGTTGATGCAGAGGGAAAAGCTTCTTAGACAATTTGTGACTATAAGGAATACTGGACTCCCATTCCTTCCCTTCTCTCATTGCGCGGTCATTTTTGAACAACTAGCCTGATCTTTAGTTTCCAAAATCTTGTTTTATATTTCAGTTGAATGGTTCCGTCTATGGGTCACCCAATGGATGCAACAAATACCCTGAGTCCCTGGTCTCTCCGGCCAGCACTCACTGGGACAGATTTACTATGGGTCCAAACACCGCATTTTCGACGGGTTTCCCGACTTTTTACCATTTTGCCCTGAATTGCCCCGGGATCGCATGCGATCGGATTGTGGCGCATCGGCGCCGGCTTACATGCGACACAAATCAGGGGGCGTGGACGTCGGACAATCTGACTGATTCGGACAAATCGCGGAATTTAAAAACCAAATTGTGTCGCAAGATCAGCACTCACATGCACCGGGAAGAAGAAGGTGAACTCCGACGGACCTGAGCGGGGGTAGCGGCACATGCGGGAAATTGGACACATGATTTCAGTGAATTGCGGCAGACCCGAATCCTCGTCGGACATTTCGGATCAGAAGCATCAACGGGACGGGTAAGTAAATGTCCCCAGTATCTGAATAGTTACTGGTTGTTAATTGGGCCCTGCAGCATTTGACCTGTTAAGACACCGGTCCGGCATTGAAACGCGTTGTAATCAACTTTAAGCCAATAAAGACTTGAGTACAAATTATCATGTCATTTTTTTGTACCCAAAAGCGCAATATTTACCCAGAATTTTTTCCCCTGTGCTTTCTGGAGATGCCCAGAAAGTAAAGCGTAGTGGGTAAGAGAAGCAACGGTTACAGAATAGTTGGGAAACAGAAAGTGGTGATGTCTTATTTATTTGCCTCCTGTAGAGCCCCTATGATTTTATTTGCTGAATAATTCCTTTAAATATAAATCCAAATCATCTGTATTTTTAACGCTATAAAGTTTAGGTTGTAATAAATCCTCGGTACTACAGACATATTAGAATCAGAGAGAGAAGATTTTTGGGGATTATTTCAAGTACATTTTTTATATTTTTTTAAAGTACTTATTAAATGTTTACTTAATTAAAAACTGTTGGTTATGATCCAAATAGCACTATAAATATACTGAGGGGTTTGCAGAATGTAGCTCCGCAGCAAATAGCACCGTAAATATTCAGGATATGAAGAATTTTGCTATAATTTTATTACATTTTATACAGTGTATCTGGAGCAGAGCACGGGCACAACTGGGCTCCCTTCCATACAGAATTGGATACAACCACAGGATTCGGCTGCCAAAATGACTTCTTAAAACTCATTTAACCTACCAGGTTAGATTATTATATTCCGATTTGTATATGTTCATGTTCAGAAATACATTTACACCAGATGCAATATACCCTACAGATAATTTGGATTGTGCTGCAAGTGTGGAATTTTCACCGAAGATGTTATAAGATTTATCAAGAAGATTATTTTTTAGACCACGATGAGTAAGTTTTTATTGCAATTTTTTCTTGTTGACTTCAAAGTGAAAAGAAAGAAAGAAACCCATAATTAAAGGGGTATTGATCCATCCATTTGGAGAACAGCTAATGATTCTGGTTTACCATGTGTAAAGGCCAGTTATGTTATGTCAATGGGAGGTTCAACGGTAATAAGACTTCTTCTATATACCTATACTACTCGCCTTTAGAGGAAATTTACCATCAAAATCATCTATGATAAACTATATACTGAGGTGGCATGTTCCTGGGCTATCTATATACTGAGGTGGCATGTTCCTGGGCTATCTATATACTGAGGTGGCATGTGCTGGGGCTGTCTGTATACTGAGGGGACATGTGATGAGGCTGTCTATATACTGAGGGGACATGTGATGAGGCTGTCTACATACTGAGGTGGCATGTAATGGGGCTGTCTGTATACTGAGAGGGCATGTGCTGGGGCTGTCTGTATAGTGAGAGGGCATGTGCTCTCCAGAGAACAGTCAGGGCACAAACTGCAGTCACAACAAGATGATGACAGGAAATCCGGTCTAAAAATAACATCTGGCTTTTAATTATATATTAGGTTAAAAATTACAAAAACATTAAAACATAGTTTTAAGAACAAACAACGCGTTTCGTGTCCAGTCTGGAAACTTTGTCAGGCTATATATATATAGAAAATAGAAAAAAACAGCAGCGCAGCATGTGATCGTCATGGCGCTATCCCAAGGTAATCTGGAAATCCTCTGTAGTATAGCAGAAAGCAGGCAGCACGATGGACACGAAATGCGTTGCTTGTTCTTAAAACTAGGATTTTATATTTTTGTAATTTTTATCCTAATATATAAATAAAAGCTGGATGTTTTTTTTGGAATGGATGAGTAAGGACTGAGATGTTATAGTCCGAAATGCTTCACCTTTTGCGTTTTCTTGTCCAGGTATCAAGTCTTTGGGGCCGATTTACTTACCCGGTCCATTCACGATCCAGCGGTGCGTTCTCTGCGGTAGATTCGGGTCTTCCGGCGATTCACTAAGGCAGTTCCTCTGACGTCCACCAGGTGTCGCTGCTGCGCTCAAGTCCGCCGAGGTCCGCCGGAGTTCACGATCCTATTCCTGGTGAAGTTATGCGCGTGTCCGGCGACACTTTTTTTTTTGCGGTGGTTTCTCCGAATCCGTCGGGTTTTCGTTTGGCCACGCCGTTGATTTCCGTCGCGTGCATGCCGGCGCCGATGTGCCGCAATCAGATTGCGTGGGCCAAAAACCCGGGGCAATTCAGTAAAAATCGGTGCAAATTGGAAATATTCGGGTAAGACCTCGTGAAAACGCGAATCAGGCCCTTAGCAAATGACCCCTTTTGTGTCCATGAAGCCATATTTTTTTGCTTTAAATGTGAACTTATTAAATATGGACATTTTTAACATGTCTTTGAATTGTGTGTGCTGGAATCCTGCATTCCTGTGTTTCTTCACATTTTGTTCTTACACACTTCTCATTGTGACCTTTTTTACCATGGTTTTTGGTTTACCTTTCACCTTCCCTAATCTTATCCAGTGAAGGGAACACAACACTAGTTGGGGAAAATCACTTAGGGTGGTTGTCAAGTAGGCAGGGACAGTGGTGTGGTATTAGTCTTAGGGCTCACTCACTCTTACCTCCAACCTGAGAGATCAACAATTTTACATTGCTAGGGGTCTGACACACAAAACCCTTAACATTGATCTGTTCTTTACTGTCTATAAATTGGAATTGTAATAGGATGTATTGTAGACCACCACAATATCTGTCCCGTGGTCAGTTCAAGTTACTGCAGATTAGAGCCCATTGACTTGAATACTATACCAGGTGTCTACAATTCGTTCCATTTTCTGTACATTGGCTGCTGTAAACTAATACTAATCAAAGGTCAATAGTTGTATCCAAAAAAAACCTTAACCACAAAACTTTAAAACCACTGGTTATTAAGATTTGGAAACCCAAATAGGAATAGGCTTTTTAATGAAAAATCACTATTTGGAGGTCTAGGGAGAGTTATATAGCAATTTCCAAGACAACAAGACCAACATTTGGTTTGCGTCGATTCAATTCGCAACAAAAACTGCTCAAAAATTTGACAACAATTCTACAAATTCTACAAATTGCATCTTAAATGATCCAAAGGACTCATAGTTATCCTGTCACTTCCCTGAATAACAGGTTGGTGAATGCATTTGAGTCCCATTCCTTGTGACAATCTTGTGGTAGCTTCGGAGGCACTCAATCATGGTAAAATATGGTGACAGAATCCCTTTAACCACTTAATGATAAGAATCGTGAAAAAGTTATGGGTGATGGAATATGGGGATATAGACAAATTTTTAAGGGTTTCTATTTTTAAATGTATAAATGTTAAATGTATATATTACAGTATGATAAAAACTATCACAATTTAGTATATTTGTGATGATATCGACCCTGGCAATACGTTTTCCTGCATTCCAAAACTTTGCATGGAATATTAAATGATGGCACCAGGAAGTATTTGTTCCACAGAAAACAAGGTATGTAAGGCTTTTTGGAAGAGGTTAGTAAACAACTGAAAACCAAAAATGAAAAGGGGCTGTGAAGTTAAGAGGTTAACGGCGTTGGCCACTTTTTTTTAATAAATAGTGTCAATTAGACATGTCTCTGCATGTACATGTACCATAACTTTTGCATCCCTTAAGATCTTCCGCTTTTCCCTGTTCTCACCATACTGCCCTTTGCATATATACACAACTTCCTGTTTCTCATTCCTGTAGTCCGTCCTAATGGCGTTGTGCCTCTTTTTCTCACAGACCATATTACTGACAGACACAGGGAGAAAGGAGTGGGAAGAGCAGGATGAGTCATAATCAGGGGCAGATTAAGATTGCCATGGGGAATAGAGGAAGAGCCCGTCCACCTGCTTTCAATCTGTGGTTTGAGGTAATCTGGAGGACCTTCATCTGTATGAGAGCAGGAACAGAGGATTTTATTGCTAAAGGTCCTTTTGATTATAAAATTTGGCAGGTGGTTTGGGTGGTCATGGGCCTCCTAGAAGCCTTGGGCCCTGGGCTACCACACAAACCACCAGTGTTAAAATCCACTACTGATCATAATCTCCTGCATCAGCCTCTTCTATTCATCACAGCTCACACATGTAAAGAAGGATCCACAGAGAGTCTGCAAATAGCACAGAAGTGAGAAGCAGGAATGCTGAATCACTTGATGGACATTCAAGTATTATTATTAAGCCAGTAAAGGCACATGGGCAACTTATGTAAAAGAGTGGCCAACCCCTTTAAATGTAAGTGAATAAAAATTATGGACTTGGTTTCAAGCCTTCCATTAGTCTTCCTTGGATAAAGTCATTACAGTTTACGGTGACCCATTTTGGCGTTGTTTCCAAATTTTACATGGATACGAAGCAATGGCCCCTGAAACATAAGCTTCTAAACAATCCAGTACTAAATACCTTGGAGTCTTGCCGAAAGCTCGAAGCCTTGGCCACCTGCCCAGCGCGCCCTTCCCAATCACTGACCCCGGCTTATTGTTTGAGCACAACGTTAAGTACTCATAAAATATTTACACCTTCAGCCTGGGTTCATGATTTTTGTTAAAAATGAGAAAAACCACTACAGATTGGATGCCACTTATAGACTCAATCAGATTTTTGTTGTCTATATAAGTTTCGAGATTTCGAGAACTTTTACTTGAACATATTTTCAGCCTTAGTCTACTAACTAGCTTTTCATGGAGGAGTCAGGTCAGGGCACACTGACATTAGATTATGAGCTGAAATCTTGAACAAATGTGTATTACTTTCCACTCGCTTCATTTTCTATGCCCCTAGCAATAATGAAAGTTTTCATTGCTGTAAAATAATTCATAGTTGTTTCGAGGATAACAGGAATCTTATTTCATGTTGTTTTATAGATGTCTACGGATTTATTATCTTGAATATAACAGGGAATGTTTAAAGCATATAATTATTTAATACTGAATACGTTAAAGAAAACACAAACTAACTCGCGGGGAATTAAAATCCACAGGATACCGAAGGGCATTATTCTAAAATCTATGTCTGGAACATCTATAATCACGGTATGAATAAAGAATGGCTATAGAAAATCAGAAAAGATATAATGATAAGGAATTTAAGGGGGTTCTTAACCACTTCATGGCTGAATTGTATGACCAAGCCATGTCTTGAGTTTTTCCAGTGTGCCAACCTAAAACCCTAACTTTTTAAAACATTTTCTGTCAATGCAACTATATGAGGGCTTGCTGTTTGTGGCACAAGTCACAAGGAGAGATGTATTCATTGTGACTAGTACTGGAGTAAAAGCCATGAAAAAGTCTTAAATCCTGGTCAGCTAGGAATTGTGACTTTTTCTTCCCTTGTGCCACCTCCACAAAGTGGGCTGTACCAGGGCAAGCAGTGGGGCGTGCTGAAGTTGGGATGCCCTGTGCTGGTGCATTAGCTATAGGTCCTGGTGCTGTTCTATGCCAGGCATTCTAATAGGTCAGAGCCCCTTATTGTATCTGGTGCAATGTGTGGGGCAGGGGAAACATCAAGAGGTTGCGCATTACACTTTTAATTAGTTCCACAATAGTGTTAGATGCCACCATTTCGCTGTACATATCCCACTGTCTGAGAGAAGGATATGGTGGTGGCTGGGATGAAACTAAACTCTCTTATGCCGAGGGGAACTATTCTACCCCAATTCAAAAGATATATACTAGACTTTTTGGGTTCTCACACCCATGCTGGCATGGTCCTATTTTCCAGGTCCTATTTGTAGCAGCTGACTGAACTCCTGATGCTGCCTGAGGCAAGCGGCTCAACTCGCCTCATGGCTGGTGCACTCCTGGGTGGTGGAAAAAAACAGCAATTTCAACATTATCTTTTTGTATTGTCTATCTTATGGCCAGATAAACCAGGATAAAAGTAATTTTTGGGCTGCTAAGATTACAGCATGTAACGTTTAGGAGACTTCTTGCTTGTATTAAAACCAATTCTTACTAACTTTATATACCACTGGCCACCATCAGTTATGTGGTCTATAAACATGTGTTTTTTTTCCTTTTAGAAATGGCACAAAATACCTACCTTTTTGAAAATACTCTACCATCCATGATGATATGTCTTTCATTGTTCCCTGGCTCACATAGAACAAAGAGTACTAACAACAACATGTACATCTTATGTTGTTTTTTTGTTGTTGTTTTTTTTGTACATACTTGTTCTCCAAGACCTGTATCATTTTGGGAGCTTAGCCTTTTGGTCACTTTTAAGCACAGTATTTTAAGATATTTTTCTACAGTGTGAAAATTTGGGGGGATTATTTTTTCATAAGTTACAGCAGGGTCACCGTAGTGTAGATTTGTATTGTGTTAGCCATGAAGAGCGGAAGAAGAGTGAAGAAATCGTAATTTGCAAGAAGTCGTAAAAAGTCTCCAAAAAAAACCTAATCAGTTCTAACCTATTTTCTATGTCTGGTTAGCGATAGGCATACATCTGCACCAAATTTCACATCTGGATTTAGGTGATAACTCAGGGAACAATGCAGAAAATGAAACAATGGCAAACTTTGAAGGGAGACAGTTTTAGGCCCAAAAATGAGTCGCAAATGAGCACAAACACAATGAAAAGTCTCAAAAATCTAAGAAAAAGTCAAGCCAAAATTTCAATACATGTGCCCCAATGATTTTCTTAAAATTAAAGATTTTTTTAATCTTAAAAATATTCATAGATTAGGTCCTCGGCTTATATACCTGAGAATAAGGTTTGTGCTTAAAATTCCCCACTTGGCTTGTACACAGCAAGCAGCTGTCATCACAGTTGTGCGCTGGCCGGGATGTGCGAACAGAGCAGTAGCGGACCTGGCGCCGGCATGAAGAAAGAAGAGGCGCTTCCCAGGGAGCTGCCGCCAACCTGCCGCGAACATGAAGATAGTAGAGGAGCTGCCCAGGCCGTCGGAATGGTGATTACTCCGTTTATTTTTTTTACGGGCAAGCTATATGCTACGGGGGCTGGCTACATACTTCAATGGGCTGGTAGGCTATATTCTTCAATGCGCTGCCAAGCTATATACTTCAAGGGGCTGGCAGGCAATATTCTTCAAGGGGCTGGTAGGCTATATATTACAGGGGGCTGGCAGGCTATATACTACAAGGGGCTGGTAGGCTATATATTACAGGGAGCTGGCAGGCTATATAATACAGGGGGCTGGTAGGCTATATATTACAAGGGGGCTGGCAGGCTATATATTACAGGGGGCTGGCAGGCTATATACTACAAGGGGCTGGCAGGCTATATACTAGAGGGGGCTGGCAGGCTATATAATACAGGGGACTGGCAGGCTATATAGTACAGGGGACTGAAAGGCTATATAATACAGGGGGCTGGTAGGCTATATAGTACAGGGGACTGGCAGGCTATATATTACAGGGGGCTGGCAGGCTATATACTAGAGGGGCTGTCAGTATTTATGGTAATAAGTGAAGGTCCAACACATAGCACCCGCAGAGATCAGATGAGCAGCTGATACGCAGAAAAATGAACAGGAAGCAGACAGCTCTGTTCTCTGTTTAGTGGTCAACCCACAAAACTGCATTTTGGTTTCGATTCACTCACCCAGCTGTAGTTACACTATCTATCTATAACACAGAGAATGGATCTGTTCCATTCTCTAGTAATCAGATTTGTACCCCCAACTAATCTGAAATTGTAGACATATCCTTATGAAAGGCCATCAACACTTTAAATCTGGCAAGGCAATAGATTCATACACATTATGTAAATGTGTAAGAACATGTAATACAATGTAACTACTGTAGCTGATATAATGTTAATTAATTAGCAAGAAGTAAATCTGGTGGACTCACATTGTACATCACTTGTTCCACACTAGGAAAAGGGGAGGCTGTATTTCTGTAAAAATAAACTCATCCTTAAGGGTAATTATAAATCTTGAATACAAGTTGTACATCTATTAAGCAACGTAACTAATTACTTAGCTAATTAGGTCTGGCGATGCTTCTTCCATGCTTATCTTAAGACATCTTATATCTCTAGAGACTCAGCATTAATGTGTCATACTTCATTTTATCGTCGCTCTCCGCTTTATGATATTTCCTCTCAACGCCCGTTACATGATTTGTAAGTAACGCCACATTCTGTAGAATATGATAATATAAGTGGATATTAAGCCATAATATAGCAAATTCCTAGCATGCATCTTCACTTTTAATAGCTGTGTATAGATATGTTCTTAACCCCTTAAGGACGGAGGGTTTTTCGGCTAATTTCTCGCTCTCCAACTTCAAAAATCCATAACTTTTTCATTTTTACGTGTACAGACCTGTGTGAGGGCTTATTTTGTGCGTAACAAATTTTACTTTCCCGTAATGTTATTTATTTTAACATGCCGTGTACTGCGAAGCTGAAAAAAAATTCCAAATGTGGAAAAATTGAAAACGTCACGTTCTTGTGGGCTCAGTTTTTACGACTTTCACTCTTCGCTCCAAATAACATGCCTACTTTATTCTTTGGTTCGGTGCGATCGCGGTGATACCAAATTTATATAGGTTTTATTGTGTTTTAATACATTTTCAAAAATTAAACGAATGTGTACAAAAAAGAAAAAAAAATTTTTGCCATCTTCTGACGCTAATAACTTTTTCATACTTTGGCGCACGGAAATGTGTGAGAGGTCATTTTTTGCGAAATGAGGCGACGTTTTCATTGCTACCATTTTGAGGTCTGTGCGACATTTTGATCATTTTTTATTTAATTTTTTATGTTATGTAAAAAGGTGTAAAAGTCGCATTTCGGACATTTGGGCGCCATTTCCCCCCTCGGAGGTCACCGCCGGCCGTAACCGTTTTTATATTTTGATAGATCGGGCATTTTGGGACGCGGCGATACCTAATATGTCTGTGATTTTTACTGTTTGTTATGTTTTATATCCGTTCTAGGGAAAGGGGGGTGATTTGAACTTTTAATATTTTATTAATTTTTTTTATTTTTTAAACTTTTTTTTTTCTTTTTTTTTCACTATTTTTTAGACCATCTCTAGGGTACATTAACCCTAGATGATCAGATCGCTCCTACCATATACTGCAATACTACAGTATTGCAATATATGGCGTTTTTGCAGGTCTTACATTACAATGAGCCACTGGCTCATTGTAACGAACCTGCATAAACCATGTAGCCTCGTGTCAAGAGAAGACCCGAGGCTACCATGGTAACCGATCGCCGCCCCCCGATGACGTTCGGGGGCGTGGCGATCGAAAAAAAGATGGCGGCGCCCGCGCGACGCCGTCTTTTAAACGCCGCCCGCGACTTTGCGGGCGGCGTTTAGAGGGTTAATAGCCGCGATCGGTGCAAGCACCGACCGCGGTTATTAGCGGTGGGGGTTTTGTGCAAAATGCAAAAACCCCCACCTCTGTATGAAGAGTACTCAGCCCGTGAGCCCTCTTCACACATCCCTTATACCTCTGCGCCGTAGAGCTACGGCGCAGAGCGTTAAGGGGTTAAAGAGAACCTGCCATTCAAATTAACCCACCCAAAATATATACAGGCAGTCCCCTACTTAAGGACACCCGACATACAGACGACCCATAGTTAAAGACGGACCCCTCTACCCACTGTGACCTCTGGTGGAGGTCTCTGGATGCTTTAGTATAGTCCCAGACTGCAATGATCAGCTGTAAGGTGTCTGTATTGAAGTTTTATTGATAATCCTTGGTCCAATTACAGCAAAAAATTTTTTAACTCCAATTGTCACTGGGGCAAAAATTATTTTTGTCTAGATCTACCATTATAAAATGTACAGTTCCGACTTACATACAAATTCAACTTAAGAAAAAACCTACGGGCCCTATCTTGCATGTAACCCGGGGACTTCATTAAAATCTATGATTAAAAAGCATTGCACTTGTTCCTAAAATATTCCATTCCAGGGCTGCAATGTTAAAAATTTGTTTGTAAACTTATATGCAACTCACCTGAGTTCAATCATATTAATCAGGTCCTGTATATTAAAGTTTACTTACACTGTCCTGTTTCCTTGTTCCTGATTAACAGATCTCATTGCTACAAACATGTTGCTGTATGAAACTAGTACTTAAGGGCCGTCTGCAAATTTTCAACTAAAGACATATTCAGCTTCCAGTAATTTCCCCTTCAGGGGTTGTAGGAAAGGAAGGTAGAAAGTTATACACAATTGTTTTCTGGAACATTGAAATAAAGAGAGACAGACAGGGACTGCTTGTGACACAGCACCGCTGCATCATCAGGAAACCTACAATGAGGAATCTACCACGAGAAGTAGACTTGATGGTAGATTCCTCCTGCCTGCCTCCGCCCAGATCTGTAAATTAATAATCATGGAACATAACGTGTTAAAATTTAATATTATTATTTTAGTAATATGTAAATTAACTGCAGAGGCTACTCACGCCCCAGTAGCCTCTGCAGTTAATTTACATATTACTAAAATAATGTTTTTAACAAGTTCAGTTAGGTTCCAGGATTATTAAATTACAGATTTGGGCATAGGAAGGTAGGAGGAATCTACCATCAGATCTACTTCTGATAGTAGGTTTTCTTACCTTGTGTGAAGCCTGTACAAGCCAGGTCCATAAGCCGATGGAAGGGGGGGGGCAGCGCAAACCATTGTATAACACTTTAAATTCCTTTGACATCTGTCAATATTAGCACTGTAAATCCACAGGATAGGGATAAACAATAAAAATTGGTACAACCACTTCAAGCAATAGGCTCACTGGCCCTTTGAAATCACATGAGTCGGACCACAATCTAGGACCCAGAGGTCAGTGGTGACCTTGAAAATGAAGCCGGAGAGCATAGAAATGATGCTGGCAGCCATTAATGCCAGAAAACAATAATGTGAGTACCCCAAGGAGCCATGACCATAGTGGGCAGGTCACATTTGAGAGCCACCAGTGATACATCAATATATTGCATACGATTGTAAACATCACATAAGGTAAATTACAATTATAATATTTATCATATTTGTTTAAATGAAAATGTGAAAGTTTATTCTAGCATATTCTGTATTTGTATTAGTAATATGAAATACTTAGACTAATATTTATAATCTTGATAGTTCCACTTTAATTATCTCCTGCACAGTATGGAAGCTGGAGGCCAGCACTTTTTTTGGAATATTTTTAACTTTTACTTACTTGATCATTGTGCAATCCTGCAAAACTTCTTAATTCAGATTCCACATTTTAATTTGCCTTCGCACCAGGAAAAGTATTTTAATGAGTATTTCAAACCTATCGGAAAAAAAAATGTATGCAAAGTGAATCCGAAATTTTATTTCTGCTGCAGCTGGATAAAAAATTTAAATGTGTCATAAAACCATCAATGATAAGATTTATATATTGAAAATGCTGACAAATGACTGTTTATGGGGCAAAACAATGATTAGCAATACGCCAGTAAAATATAATTGGCATTTGCAGTAGATAAATGACTAATTTTCAGAAACATATATGTCATGGGCCATTAAGTTTATACATAACCATGAAGTTCCTGGTAGGCAAGTATTTTCTCAAAGGGATGGGACTGAATACCAAATCATCATTTGCTGGGATTTCATATCCGCATATTATGTGATTTGTGAACTGAGCAAACGAATGACTACGCCTTGTGTATATACAATGGAATGGAGATTGGCTTTTTTAATCGTTGTACCTCCTATTAAAGAAAGAGTGACAGATCAGGAAAATTTGTGCTGAATTTATAAATTGAATTTCTTAGTCTGGGTTCACAAGACTTTTTTTGTATACGCTAAGAGTAACGTCGTAAAAAGCACCCGACGTGTAGGCTTAGCGCATACATTGACAAATAGTGTCAGATGGAGGCATAGTTGTTGTCTACGTCTGGCCACTAAACATTCTGTCCGTCAAAAAAAGCAGAATGGAAAGATGTAGTGGGCTCTGCGGAGGCAATAGAAGGCTACGGGGATCGGATGCAGCGTATTGCATCTCTCCCCACACCACTGCCAAATGCATATGTCGCCCAGTGGGAGGACCCAGTGATGTCACTGTAATAATATTACTAAGGAAAACCCTGTTCATCGGCAGTGTGTACTCAGATACTCCGATCCAGTGTATGCAGGATGTATACTCCAACCCCCTCATTCAGGGGGGAGGGGAATCCGCGAGCGACGTATTGCACTGTATAAGAATACAGTGGGATATGTCTGTGCTTTACGTCGTAAGGACACGGTAGAATCCTCCTGCCATATCCTTACAATGTATGACACAAACCCAGCCTTAGTCAGGTCTGAGGCAATAGCAAATCAACAGAAGACTCATTGTCACCGAGGCCGCTCACTTATATTTGGATTTATGGGAAAATGGAGCATTTTGAAACTGAGTTTCCCAAGTACATTGGTTTATTGATACACAATAGTGCTAGAAAAGTTTTCTAATCTTATTATCTAATGCAGTAAAAGAGATTTCAGTTCTTCCATAAGAGGCAACATATGTGGTTGGAGGTTCACGTGCACATATCACAGAGCTGTCTCTGGGATCACTACTAGGGGTGACAGAATGTCATATGTGATGGCTCCCCAGATCATCACCCATCAGATAAAGTTATGGGCAGCACAGTGGCTCAGTGGGCACAACAGCCTTGAAGCACTGGGGTATGGGTTCAAGTCCCACCCAGGTCAACATCTGTAAAGAATCTATATGTTCTCTCCGTGTTTGCATGGGGGTCTTCCGGTTTCCTCCCACACTCTAAAACATACTAGTAGGTTGGTTAGATTGTGAGACCCATGGGGACAGGGACTGATTTGGCAAGCTCTGTGCAGCACTGCATAATATGTGTGCGGTATATAAATAAAGAATTATTTATTCTGGGGACACATTCTCCATCAACTAGTAACCTTTAAATTGTGTTCTGCATGTACCAATGGTATTTAATATTGAGATAATGGCTGGACTGACTGTAGGATACTCCGATGGCCCTGCCTGACCCTGGCAGTACATAGCTCCACAGCATAGGCAGGATTGAAGTGCTCACCACAAAGCCTCCATACTGGAATATGACGGCCTTTTACTCATTCACAAAATTATGTAGTTTCAGTCAAGATTCTCCATGCACACCACTTCAAACAACCACACTATTGGAGTTGCTTATGGCTGTCAGCAGAACGTATGATCTTTGCTGTTTGTTTTCTGTCTGGTCCTTCTGGCACATGTTTGATGTGTACACATACCCTTAAATAACCAACACCATGCACCATATCTTGATAAAATCCCCCCCCCCCACTGTTTATCAACTAACTCCCCTATGTTTTTATGTGGGCTGACCGGTTAATGGAAAATGGGTGTGTTTCAGACACACTTGTGCCAATCACAAAGGCCCCTGTTGCATTATGCCTTATAAGCCTTTTGGCATACGAGACATGAATAAGTCCCAATTCCTGACACACATCACACGTCCCGTGCACTAATGAATATGAATACGACTGCCGCACAATGCCCCAGTCAATAAAGATGGCCCCCATTTTTTAACAATTCGTTATATATTAATTGTGAATTGATATTGTGAACTGAAAATGAATAAAGTCCATCATCTATTGCAATTCAACCTGAAGATACTGGGTTAGATTTTCTAAGGAGAAATAATTGGGCAAACAACTAGAACAATATTCGTATAATGTTCATTACAACTGCGATAGACATTATTATACTGTATATTATGCAAAGCTCATATTTACTGTCATTTATATTTGATATTAATCAATTGATAAAATTGTGCAGTATTATCATAACGGACAATATTCCTAGAGTTCTCATTTCGTAAATTACTAATTTTAATATCAATTAAGACAAAAACACTGATAATGAGGTTATTGCTATTCTCGTCACAAGCAAAATCCCAACTTGACCACAAAGATCAAAGACCATTTTAATAGTGGTGGGGTCTGATATACTCATGAAATCTTAATACTTTCTATCCCTAATTGATGCCCTTTTGAGGAAATGTCAACCTGACTTCAGGGATTTAGGCTTTGGAATGACAATGAGGGATGTAATCTACATAAGACTTTTTGAGGTTATCCCTCATTGAAATGTAAATAAAATATTTCATTTCATCTTTATGAAGCTTAGCATCTACGAGATTACCTCGGATACACACAAACAATACAAATATATATGTAGATGTATGGGGAATTATTTTTAGACACTTTGTATGCAGATTATATATTTTTTTACAGATATGACATTACAAACAGGAAGTAAAACCAATATACACTGTGATAATATTTGTATTATAACAAGAATTACTAAAGATTATTTAAACTTCTAACAATTCTACACAAATGGGACTTAATGGGGTTGTCCAAGTTTTAAATTTTTTATTCATTTGTCCTCTTAATACAGGCAACAGGCTTAGGACAAGTATTTTGACCTTGTTTATTTTTGGAAAGGTGGTGGTTTACGCCCAGCCCACTGCTCTGGTCAGTGGTTTGGCCAATGCAAAAATGAGACATGGATCTAGAAGCAGTTAACTCCGTATAACTGTAATAGTTGAAATTTGTCACTGCACACGCAAATCCTATTCACATTCATTAGAAACCACATGGACATGGAGCCAAATGCCTCTGATTCTGTGTCCTTCCTGGTGCATGTAAGTGCTTAATCTTGCGACACATTTTGCTTTTTAAATTCCGAGGTTTTTCCGAATCCGTTGGGAGCGATTCACTAAGGTCGTACGTCCAATTTCCTGCAGGTGTCGCTGCTGTGCCGAGGTCCATCTGAGTTCACCTTCTTCTTCCTGGTGCATGTAAGTGCTTGATCTTGCGACACATTTAGTTTTTTAAATTCATTTAGAACATTTAGAGGTTTTTCCGAATCCGTTGGGTTCTCCGATGGCCACCCCCCCCCAATTTCTGTCACGTGCAAGCCGGCGCCGATGCACCACAATCTGAATGCGTGTGCCAAAAACCTTGGGCAATTCGGTGCAAAACTGCGCAAAACGGAAATATTTGGGAAAACCCGACTGAATCGTTGCCCATGGACCCTTAGTAAATGTGCCCCAATGTGTCGAAACATTTCGGTCTGTGGCGCTTGGCTGTTTTATCCATGGTGTTTTGTCTCCTATTCATATGGAATAATAAAGAAAAATGAGTTTTACCACTGATAAATGACGAGGTGGATCGATTATCTACTTTTGACGCTTTAAGTTTGTTCAAGCTCCAGTCCAGTTCCAGTGCACCTTCAAATGCAGATTTTGGGAGTTCAACATTGTTGATAGCCGCGTGAGGAGGTATTTTCTGCACCCCTGTTTTTTTCTTTCTTTTATTCAGGTCAAAAACTTACAAGACCCTCTACAATCGAGCCCGCTGCCCCATTACGTGTGAACCCACCAGACATTCCACAGCTGGGAGTCGCTAAAATGATGCAGAACATCCACCATCTGTACCTTCTACTACATACCTTCAAGACTTTTTTTTTTTGTATATGTTACTACGGTACCATATGTAAAAATACTACATATGTAAATATATCGGGGCAGATTTACTTACCCGGCCCATTCGCGATCCAGCGGCGCCTTCTCTGCGGTGGATTCGGGTCCGGCCGGGATTCACTAAGGCAGTTCCTCCGCTGTCCACCAGGTGGCGCTGCTGCGCTGAAGAGCATCGGAACGCACTGGAATAGACCGCCGGCTGAGTGAAGGTAAGTGCAAGCTCCGCGACAGATTTTCAGTTTTTAAATGTGGCGGTTTTTCCGAATACGTCGGGTTTTTGTTTGGCCACGCCCCCTGATTTCCGTCACTCGCATGCCCGCGCCAATGCGCCACAATCCGATCGCGTGCGCCAAAATCCCGGGGCAATACAGGGAAAATCGGCGCAAATATTCAGGTAACATGTCGGGATAACGCGAATCGGGCCCTTAGTAAATGAACCCCATTGTCTCTATAAAAATGTACATGGAAAGAAAATTTGTAGAATACTATGAGATGTGATATCAAGTGAGTAGCTCCATTTTTGTGGCACAGAGAAAAGTCATGTTATAAAATGTTCGTGCAACAAGCAGCTCCAACTTATTCCTGAAAGCGGAGATGAAAGTAAAAGTAACCTCTCAGATGGCACGGTCACCCGACATCAACCACTGACCCCGCGGCAATGGTTCCCGCTCACCATAGCAGGTACCTTTTTTAAAGTGTTCACATCTACTAAAAGAGTCAAAAGGTTACGGGCCCAGCAGAAGTCAACCATAGTTAAGGCAGACTTTGGAAAAAAATCACTTACTGCACCGGTGTACAAGGTAGAATTGAACATTTATATTTGTATTGAAGAAAAAGTTATCCAAAAGAAACAAAAGAAGAGTTTGCGCTAACAACAATTTGGCCTCCTGCATTCACTATATACCATTAAGAGAATTATACATTGGCAGATTTTACCCATAGGCAACTGTATTATTTTTGACTCTACAGAAGTCTCCTCCTTCAAAGGATGCCCTGAAGGGATGTACATAGGTAACAGGATAAAAGTGAATATACAGCCCTCGCTCCACATGTGAGTGTACATACATGATTATTTTTTACGAGACATTCACAACAGGCTTTGTTGACCCCTTTGATTGAAATCCAGTATGCAGCGCCTGATCCAGCCATCCCTCATCTCATATGTGAGCAGTAACCTTGTATCCTGCTAAACAAAGGGATCACTGCCGAATTTATTCCAGGCTGTTTTTGCATCTGCTGTATAAATGGATATATATATATATATAAGTGTGCTCCTATATATACATATATATACATACAATTAAAATATGTCCTCTGTGACATCATAGAGGATCCTTGGAAGTCATTTACACCTTATCATTCAATATGTTATTTTATCATTTTCCACAGTAATTAAGACTCCTCGTTACGGGGGGATGCAACCCATATTTGGGAAAGAGTGACTTACAGAGATCCAGTAACTGTATTGCCACTGCCTCTATTCAATGACAAGTGTTAACGTGAATGTTCATTTTTTTTTCTTAGTTTTTTTTTTACAAACAATATTTTTAAAATACTTTCTTGTTGATAGAAACATAAAAGCAATCGGAATACACAAAATTATTTCGATTAAAAAAAACAAAACAATAACTACGTGATCCACTCTATATTGCAGAATTTATAATCACTGGATAACAGTGCACCAAAGAAACTCGCCCAAAACCAACACCCACTTTCCCCATCTCCATAGTTTCAGTTCTTTCTCCTCTCTAACGATACTTTCATCCTATAATATTTCATAACAGTTTATCAAATCTGCCAAATAAAACCACTGATTAATGTCTGGTCTCTCGACTTCCAGTTCCTTACTATAATCAATCTTCCTAAATCCCCAATTCTCACTTCACCTTAGGTAAGCCAGGTACCTGTAGTAGTTCTTATATCCCGAGCGCCAAACTAAAATGATTTAGTTGAATTGTCTCAAAAATCTCAATCCAGATTTTTTTTTCATAATGGAACAAAACCAATGTACATAAAATACAAATGAATATATTAAAATACCCATTAATATTTTCCAATACATTAGTAAAGAATCCACCGCCCACTCTTCGACAAACATTGTCATATACACATAACGAACACGATACATATTATATATCAAAACATCCATCACACAATAGGGATTTTATTTACAAAGGTCAGTTTGAGATCATTTGAAAATCTAAAAAAAATATACTATACATTATAAAAAAAACTAAGGCCCCCTCCACACCTGCGTTGCAGATCACGTCAGAGTTTGATCAGGGTGCGATCAGTGTTTGGTCAGTGAAAAACGCACATTTTGCATCAGAGTGCAATCAGTTTTCAGTCAGAGTTTGTTCAGTGTCTCAGTTTTTCATGTGCATTTTTGATGCAATTTCAATGCGTTTTTCACGCGCAGAAAATGCACATGAAATGACTCAGGACTGAGCTCTATCTTTTCTATGGCAATTGATGCGTGAAAAACGCATTGCACTTGCAAGTGTCTCAGAGTGCGATGCGTTTTTGATGCATCTCCATAGACTTGTATGGTGCGTTTTTCACACGCGTGACTTGCAAAAGTAGAGCATGTCGAGATTTAAACGCGCGTTAAAAAAACGCATGGGTCAGAGTGCAATGCAAGTTCTGCACGTCAAAAGCACGTGCAGAAAACGCGTGTGAAAAACGCAAGTGTGGAAGGGGCCTTAACAACTGTTAAAGGGAACCTGTCATCAGGAATGTCATTTTAGATAGCATCAGCTTCCTATATCCTTTGCTATGCTGATTTTATAAATGCCTTTGTGGCATTCTGAATCATTTCAGGAGTTTATAATAGTTTGATTTACATTACCTGGGTCCCTGCCAGCACCATGTAGTGAGTCATGGAGGAGAGGGAAGGCTGCAATCCTCATGCATTCTTCCTATCCTCCTCGCCATCCCACTCCCTCCCCTGCCTGCTCAATGCACATGACAGGAAGTGGGGAGGGAGCTGCATGATTTCTGAGAAAAGGAATCACACAGGCTGCAGATGCCCCTCCTTGGGACTCACTACATGGTGCTGGCAGGGAGCCAGGTTATGTGAATTACACTTATATAAACTACTGAAATGATTCATAATGCTGACAAAGACAATTAAAAAAAAATCAGCATAGCATAGGCTATTGAGACCCGTCACCAGCAAAAAATTCACTTTCCAGGTGATTAGTTCACTTTAATTTCTACTTAGCCCTACGTGTCACCAAAAAAAAAGCTGCAGAATGTTACATGAATGATTTTATGGTTCTTAAACTACATCTGCAAATTTTCTCAAAATGCCCAGTTATTAAATCCTTTACAAGGATTAAGGGGATTTATTAAGGGGATACGAGTCCAGTGGTTGGTCCCATGTGCTAATAACAAAATTGTTTGCCTATAGAAGTGTGATAACATAAATTGCATACAGAAGTAGCTTTCAACTGAATAGGACCACCCGCTGGACTCCTAAGGCTAGCAAAGATACAATGGGGCTTATTTAATAAGGGTCCGCGGATCGCATTTCCGTCAGACTTCCCGACATTTTTGGGATTTGCGCCACTGTGATAGGTATTTAGCAGGGGCTTGTGTCGCACGCGATCAGATTTTGGAGCAGCGGTGCCGGCTTTCATGCGACGGAAAACTGGGGTCGGGCCATCGGACGATCCAACTGATTCGGACTGAGCGCTGGATTTAAGATTCAGTTTGTTCCACAAGACAATGCACTTACATGCCTAGGAAGAAGAAGGTGAACTCCGGCGGACCTGAGCGGGGAAGCGACACATGCAGGAAATTGGACGCACGATCTTAGTGAATCGTGGCAGATGTCCAGTGGGACAATGCACTTTCAGGGATCGCGCAGGATGGATAAGTAAATATGCCCCAATGTATTTGCATACAAGCAAACTTTTATTGAAACCAAAAGCTACATATGTGCATTTTTCATCTATATGCTGCTGCCCACAAATACATCGCTATGTACAATGTGTCAGGTTCCTTATAAACTGGCAAATGGAAATATAGAAAAATAGGAAAAAATTCTCAATCCTAAATAATAACCTTAATAACGATATAACAAACACAAAGTATAAAAAGTAATGTTGCCGAAACATCACAATTTGGTAAGCTAGAAACAAACGACAAGCCATGTTATTAGTGTATCCTGTATATCTGTAGAGGATCTATCCCTGTAAATACACTTTGGTACATCAGGTGCGCGGTTCTAAAAAGCTTTTTGTATTTGCTAAGAAGATGGGATCTAATCCTCTAAGAGGCAGGTGTTTTTCTGTGAATTGCATCTCTAAGCAGCTCTACCTGCTGGGAAGGACACCACCGAGGTCATTAAAAAGATTGGATCCAAATTTTGGGCTCCACTCGACACCCCCTTGTTGATGGGATGAATAAGAATGGACAGTTTTCATCTCTCAGATGGCGAAAGCGCTGTCATATGTCACCGCAATTATCATCCTATTAAAGGGACGGGTTACATGTTCTAGTAGGAAAGCTCCAGATTTCACAGCAGGTTGCAGATGCTTAAAAAGAAGACTGAATGGTCTCTCCAGAATTACAGATCAATATTGTGCGCTAGACAGGTGACGATTTGGAAATACCTCCGACACGACTTAATTGCCTATTTTTAAGACACAACATATAATTATTAGCGGAGAGGGATGTAGGAAGACTTAAACAGCATGTTCACAAGACAAAGGAAAAGCAGCTTAGTAGTATGTACAGAATGCTACATCAAAGCCAGGGCACAAGGAATAGCTCTGAGATCAGAAGGGACATGGTATCTTCTTTTATCTTCATCAGGGTTATATTCATACGGTGACTACGCCCCCTGCAGGACAAGACCTTCCATATGTCAGACTATAGTACTAATCAGCCATAGGCTCCATTAAGAGCAGCGTATTGTGCTACAGATGTATAATAATACAGGAGGTATCAGTATTGGATTGTCTGCATTGTTTCAGTGGGCCACAATTATCAAAAACAGTGCATTCTCTACTAAGTTCAGTGTGCCTGTGTAGTGTGCAGGGGGCGCCAGATTCAGGATTTGTGGTGTACGTTCTTCATGAATATGGCGCCCCCTGCACTGCTCCGACAGAGTGCACCAACTTTTTTTGGTGCACCTTTCACATGGGGCGTACACTGCATGATAAATGTGGCGTATGGTCCGACTGTGCACAGGAACGCCCCCTGCTGTGCAGAACTTAGTGTTGCATCGGGTATAGTAAATGTGTCTCGGAGACCTGCGAGCAGGTTGCACTGAAAAGAAGGTGCAAAGTCCACCTGTGTCCATCCCCAGAGATCAGCTGTTGTCAGCGGCTGAGGGAAGGGGAAGAAGACAGCTCCGTCCTTTGTGTAGTGGCTGCTCTGAGTCACGGCAGTTTAGATACCATTCAAATGAAATGACAGTAGCGGTAACTTGGTCTGAACAATACACCGGGTATAAATGCTGCTATGGGGCTAGTGAGGTGACTGCTAGGAAGTTCTAGTTACAATACAGGAAATGTTAACCTATAATAAGACTCAGGGGGGTGCATCATATGCTGGAGCGTAGGGCGAATAGGCTTCTCAGACCAGACCTGGCGCAGGTTACAGATAGTGCTCATGGGCTATGCAGGGACACTAGGCACCCACCACTAGACCTCTCATGCCCTCCAAACTCCCACTTGGCATGAAGGCAGCATAATAGGGCAATAGCCAGGAATTGTACCTATTTCAGGGCTTTTATGGCTGTTTTTTGGTAAATACCCACCTCAAGGTTCAAACTTCAAAAATTTGACATTTAATATATATCCCACACAGGGGGGAATGGATCAAGCGTTAGTGCATCATGTCCCAGCTTTTGATGTTCCCCCATACTATAAGGCTTCAGTCTTGCCTAGTGTAGAATTCTGCCACAACCAGCTCCAGGAACCTTCTCCGGGCTAGGACCAGGGGCGGACTGGGAATTTAAAGTGGCCCTGGAAAAAACTGTAAAAGTGGCCCCATTCTGTGGGCGGAGTCAAATAAGTAGGTGTGGCCTTGTGATGTGGGTGGAGTTACTAAACTCCATACAAACTGTTAATAGAAGGTCTAAATCAACATGTACACCGCAGAGAAAGAGACTCATACTGCCTCCTTGTACAGGAATAATACTTCTATTTTAAGAGCACACAATTTATTACTGCCATATATGTACACTAAAAACATACTACAATACCTTCTCTGATAAACAAGAATATAACTACTATAATACTACTGTCCCTAAGTAAAATATATTGTAATACTGCCCTCTATGTACAAGAACATAACTCCTATAATACTGCCCCCTATGTACAAGAATATAACTACTATAATACTGCCCCCTATGTACAAGAATATAACTACTATAATACTGCCCCCTATGTACAAGAATATAACTACTATAATACTGCCCCCTATGTACAAGAATATAACTACTATAATACTGCCCCCTATGTACAAGAATATAACTACTATAATACTGCCCCCTATGTACAAGAATATAACTACTATAATACTGCCCCTATGTACAAGAATATAACTACTATAATACTGCCTCCTATGTACAGGAATATAACTACTATAATACTGCCCCCTATGTACAGGAATATAACTACTATAATACTGCCCCCTATGTACAGGAATATAGCTACTATAATACTGCCCCCTATGTACAGGAATATAACTACTATAATACTGCCCCCTATGTACAAGAATATAACTACTATAATACTGCCCCCTATGTACAAGAATATAACTACTATAATACTGCCCCCTATGTACAAGAATATAACTACTATAATACTGCCCCCTATGTACAAGAATATAACTACTATAATACTGCCCCCTATGTACAAGAATATAACTACTATAATACTGCCCCCTATGTTCAAGAATATAACTACTATAATACTGCCCCCTATGTACAAGAATATAACTACTATAATACTGCCCCCTATGTACAAGAATATAACTACTATAATACTGCCCCCTATGTACAGGAATATAACTACTATAATACTGCCCCCTATGTACAGGAATATAGCTACTATTACTAGTAGCCAGCACCCCCGCCCCTCCCCCAGTATATAGCCAGCCAACCCCCCGGTATACAGTCAGCGTGCCACCCCAGTATACATCCAACCCACTGTAATATATATATATTATATAGCCAGCCCCCCCAGTCCTCCTAGTATATTCAGTCCGCCCAGTAAACAGCCAGACTGCCCCTGCCCCAGTATACAGCCTGCCAGCCCATAGCCCCAGTGTACAGCCCATAGCCCCAGTGTACAGCCCATAGCCCCAGTGTACAGCCCATAGCCCCAGTACACAGCCCATAGCCCCAGTACACAGCCCATAGTCCCAGTACACAGCCCATAGCCCCAGTACACAGCCCATAGCCCCAGTACACAGCCCATAGCCCCAGTACACAGCCCATAGCCCCAGTACACAGCCCATAGCCCCAGTACACAGCCCTGCCCCAGTACACAGCCCCTGCCCCCGGTACACAGCCCCTGCCCCCGGTACACAGCCCCTGCCCCAGTGTACAGCTCCCTCCTGCCCCGGTACAGCACAGTACATAAAAATAAAAACACATGAACTCACTTTTCCGATGCCCCGACGCTGCTCCCCTGCTTGATTCAGTCCGGCCGCGGTGACAGCTCCGTACGGGCCGGCGTCGCACAGACCATGACGTCGGCAAGCGGCTGACGTCATTATCCGCGCGACGCCGGCCCGTACGGAGCTGTCACCGCGGCCGGACTGAATCAAGCAGGGGAGCAGCGTCGGGGCATCGGAAAGGTGAGTTCATGTGTTTTTTTTTTTCCACCGGCCCCACCACTCCCAGACCGGCCCCGGACCGGCCCAAAACCAATCGGCCCACCGGGATTTCTCCCGGTGGGTCCTATGGCCAGTCCGCCCCTGGCTAGGACTTACCTGCCCCAGCAAGCCCCCACCCTGCCCCCCTTCCCCTTTAGCTGTACAACTGGAAATGTGAATTTTTCATGACTTATATGGCAGAAATCCGGTTTATAAGCCAAAATAAACAGGAGCGGATTAAGACAACCATGGTCCCTGGGCTGTATGAATATTATAGCCCCTACAACTGTGGAATCACTTACTACATCTGGTACTAGCATCAGCTTCTTGGGGAATGGAGGATGCGGCCCTTCTACCTGTTTTCAACCTGCTGTTTCAGGACCTTTGGAGGACCATCAAAGGTTCTAAAATGGTTTTTGCCTACATATGTATTGAAAGTAGGAACAGATTTACCAGGATTTGGTGGGTCAAGGTCCTTCTCTAAAATTTGATGGGGGTTTGGGTGGTCATGGGACCCATAAAAGGCTTGAGCCCCAAAGCCACCTATATTATACTACTGATAATAAATGTCTGGAAAAATTTACAAAAAATCATGCTTGTCTCTTAAGTTTTTTATCTGCTGAAGACTTCATTGTATCCATATATTTTATTGACTCAAAGGGCAAATATCCCAATATATCATCCACAAGACATTACTATTAGGAGCGTCACACAGTAATACGTCTGCACAATATTTATTCCCACCATTGAATTCCCTCTAATGCACATAGTGGTGTGCGGATTGTTAGTTATTGTCAAGCCTTATCCATATTTATTTCCTCCATTTTAATATGATATTGTGCACACGTGCATTGTTCATGTCATCCCTTACGGCATCAGGAAAATGTAAATTCTCCAAGCATTAAGGATTTTTTTTTTTTTATTTCAAGAGAACCGGCAAACAGAGGCATTCACCCCTAAAAAAAATGGATAATGGATACAGATGACCAGATATGAGATCACTGGTCGGGGGCATTTAATCATCTCATCTGATGCATCTCATAAAATAAAGTATGTTTTATTATAGTCATCAGTGCATTGGCCCAACTTCACATAGCAAACCCTAAATCACGCTGAAATGTTGATGATTTTCTGCTTGTATTAAATGTGTTTTTATGATTGCGCCTGCACCCTAAATGTTGCCTGCTATGGATGGCAGCCGTGTATGCTGATGGAGGACGCTGTAATGAATACATGAATATTTCCCTCTAACTCATTCAATAACAACCAGTGAGCTGCAGAGATCATCCTATATCTGAGTTAAGATTATATGTTTATGGAAAAGATGAGATGCCGAATACATTATGCAAATATTGTGATTAATTGTTACTACTTGGTGTTTTTTTTTCCATTTGTTTTATATGTATTTTGGTTTATTGTTTCATTTTGTATCCCCTGTCACATATACATCATCTGTACTGTGGTAACAAATATTAGTAGTATGAATATAATATTGTGTTTATAGGAGAATATACTTCAAGAGGGTTTTATTTTCTTACATTATGTTTATTCTTAAAGTGCACATGTCACCGGGGATGTCATTTTTAGCTGGTGGCATGTTCCAATAGCCTGTGCTATGATGGTTTTAAAAATGCCATTTCAGTACTTTTTATAAGTTTAAGTCACATTACATCACATGTGGGGATTCCATGGGGAGGGGGCAGTGGCAACCTGTGTGTGCCTGGGTCAGTCTCCTCCCCCCTCTCCACTTCCTGTCATGTGCATTGTGCAGTTAAGGGAGGGAAGGGGGATGGTGTGGAGGAGAGGAAGAATGCATGAGGAGACTGAGACACAGGCTGCAGCTGCCTCTCCCTCAGGACTCACTACAAGCTGCTGGCAGTGAGCCAGGTAATATGAATTAAACTTATCTAAAGTATTGAAATGAGTATTCAGAATCCTGTTAAATGCATTTCAATCAGCATAACATAGATTATTGGATCTTATCACCAGAAAAAAAATGTTTTATATCTATCTTATCATAAATTTGTTACATATACTAGATACTAATATATATATATATATTAGATAGATATAGGACCTGCCACATATTTATAATATTAATGTCACAAGGAAATTGCTGTAAATAAATATATTATAACATGAATTGCAACCGGTATATCTACATTTGTGACATATGATCTTTATATCGATTTTTATATATAGTAAACCATTCTGATTTTGGTTTTCCCCCTTTTTTTCCTCTCTATGTTACGCCTCCCAAAATTTGTTGAGGGGAAGTGATGTCACTTCTTTGTCTAATGGTCATGCTTTATATATACATAATAACGCAATTCCCTGCATGTCAGGCTAGAGGTTGTGGATCCTCAGGACCACTGCGGACGATAGCACAAACCACTACCTGGGACCGGAGTCTAAGTGGCACCCGGTTTTCACCAGAGCCCGCCGCAAAGCGGGTTGGACTTGCTGCGGCGTGGTACCACCAGGTCGTTCCACAGGCGTGACTTGTCCGCAGTGGCAGCCGAGGTCGAGGTACGGAAACGACAGTCTAGTAGTCGGGGACAGGCAGGAGGTCAGGACAGGCAGCACAGGATCGGAGTCAGAGTCGTAGCAACAGGTCAGGGCAGGCGGCAAAGGAGCGAAGTCAGAAACGGAACCAGGGTCACAACGGGAATTCACACAGACAGCACTAGGCATAGACACAGCTTTCTCTAAGGCGCAAGGCACGAAGATCCGGCAAGGGTAACAGGAAGGGGCAGGGTTAAATAGATTAGGCAGAAAAGGCCAGCGCCAATTAGCGGCGCGCTGGCCCTTTAAACTTACATAAGTTGCACCGCGCGCCCTAGATGTCGGGGATGCGCGCACACAGCCGGGAGGGACGGAGCAGCAGCAGACGCTCCAGGAGCCGGGACGCGTGAGTGGCGCTTGCGGCGCAATGGCGGGGCACAAACGGCACGGGTGAGCCCGCGACCCGAGGCATGGGTTGCGGGACTACCCGTGACACTGCAAACACATCAGGGTGTAAGAGATTCCTGCACACGTGACCTAGTATCAAAACTAACATATTTTTGATCATTCCTTTCCAAGTTTTTAAAAGATATTTTTATTTCAAAATACCTTTTACATTTTTTGTTAAATTGATAGTTACTATAATATCTTCTGTAATTGTATGTATGCCATCCTCCACACTCCAAGCTGTCTGTAAAGCTTCATTACAGACTCCTTACAGCTAATCATTGCTGCCTGGGACTATAGTAACATCCAGAGAGCTTCACCAGAGGTCACAGTGGTCAGAAAGGTCTGTCTGTAACTAGGGGTCGTCTGTAAGTCGGGTGTCCTTAAGTCGGGGACCACCTCTAAATGTTATTTAAAGGAAATCTACCACTTAATTTCCAGACTTCTTCTGCTTCACTCTCTCTTTTACTGCCATAATAATAATTCTTTATTTATATAGAGCACACAGATTATGCAGCGCTGCACAGAACTTGCCAAATCAGTCCAAGTCCCTATGGGGCTCACAATCTAACCAACCTACCAGTATGTTTTGGAGTGTGGGAGGAAACGAGAGGAAACCCACGCAAACACAAAGAGAACATACAAACTCTCTGCAGATGTTGACCTGGGTGGGACTTGAACCTAGGGCCCCAGCGTTGCAAGGCAGAAGAGCTAACCACTGAGCCACCGTGCTGCCCTCAGCCATCTGCTAACCCCGCGATCGAACAAGTTTGCCGGGTAGTGATCAGAAGTGAAGGAGTGATAGAGAAGCGAGAAGTCTGGAGGCCTTGGGTGATGTCATCTAATAAGAGCAGAAAGCGGGAGAAGTGCTGGGGGAGTTGTGAAGTCAGACTCCGGATGGGCTCCGGTTACACCCCCAAAGCACTTCTGGCTCATTTAAAATAAAGCTTTAAAACAATGGAGGCTTCTGATGACCAATTTACAAATATGACTGCAATGCCGATGAGTCGATGTTCTACAAAGCAGTAGTAGACCTTTAAGATAAAACTATTAAAGTATAGAACAAAATAATAGAGTAAATATACTGTGTACTGGTCTCTCTCTATAGGAAAACATAATCTTTAGTTTATATTTTTTTATTATACTCAGTATATTATATTTTGTATTAATGGTTTACTGGAAGGAAATACCCCAGAAGTGCAGACCACCTGTAATATGGAATATTTTTTCTATATTCGTCGTAAACTAGCTCCAATGTTTTCTGCATCCTCTTGCATTGACAAAGCCTCCTTAGTTTTTTGCTTATTTCATGGCACACATCCTGCAAACACTTCCATCATAATGCCAGGCTTGTTCCCCCACTGCACTTTATAGCAATCCCTCATTCATAGCACACTATAAAACATGACCTCGCTATATATCCAATTACACAACAATTTGCCCTTTATCCCGTTTTACCTCCTATTTACTGCTGTATTTTTAGCTTCACTTATGTAAAATTGTTGACTTTGCCTTAATAAAGTTACATCTTGTTTTCTAGATTATTTCTTGATACCTATGGACCCTTAGCCGTATGTGAGCGCTGCTGTGTTTGCTGCGGCCCCTTCTGCTAACAACTCACAATCATCAGACTGAAAACCTCAGTGTTTTATTAGCTGATGTCAAGAATTTAGATCCTTCGGGCTCATTTCAACACCTTCCTTTCATCATTTTTCATTACTGAACTTGCATAGGGGAGTCCGTGCATGCGAGAGAGGGAAATAAAAATGTTCATGGCCGAAGCTTTTCTTTCTGATCATGGCTGCTAATGAGAGGCTCAATGTGGATTTTACATTTTCTTTCAGAATATTTCTATTGGTCTTAAAAAGCTTTAATGTTTGTGATTTTAGCCCTTCCCGATCCTGGCACAAAAATGTGTTAAAAGGACGAGCTGTTAGTTTTCTGGTGTAATTAAAGGAACCCATATACATTAGATTATCATCAACCAAACCTATCCTATATTTCTCGTTCCACTAGCAGGAAGATCTCATTTATTGCATGTTAGCTGCTAGGGGGATCTTCGGTGTCTCATGAATCTCATTGGTCACAGAGACCCAGGACATGCACTTTGGATCTAGCATCCACTAGCACATGTTCATTTAATGTTCCAGAATCCCAACTCATTAGTCCATTGATAATCTTTGATTTATGGAAAAACTAGAATATGGTACTTTAAAATTCTTTAAAATTCTCACCTGATGGTTTAAGCCTACAATAAATCCATAGGTAATGGGTCACCACTAGACGCATTTTGCTGTGAAAGTATCAAGACAAGGAAGGCCCTAAACTTACCCGCAGCATCTCTCTGTGTCTACTTACCAGGTCCACTGCTCAGGGGCGTACCTACAGTGGTAGCAGCCATAGCAACTGCTTTGGGGCCCGCGGCATCAGGTGGCCCTGTCACCCGACCTGACATACTGAAGAGTGGAGGATGTGCACCATAATATGCATATTATGCTGAGCCCGGTACAGCATAATATGTATATAACATATATGTGATGTATATATGCTGTATCTGTGATGTGTATGTGTATACAGTATATACACATGTGTCTGTATATACTGTATGTGTGTATATATGCCAGTGGTGGCAAACCTATGGCACGGGTAACAGAGGTGGCACTCTGAGCCCTCTCAGTGGGCACTCAGGCTGTTGCCCAAGCACAAAATTCATCAGACAGGACTTGTGGGCCAGGTAGCCCAGAACGGGGTCTATCTGAGATTGCAGGAAGAAAAGGTTGCTGCTCTTGGCCCCACAATTCTTCCTGTTCATTGGGTTGTCAACGGAAGCTCAAATGGCAATCTGAATTTTCCCACCTCCTGTCAACGATATTGGTGTCCTCAGGACCCTTGAAAGCTGTGGTATAGCACGGAGCAAGAAGATTTTCATAATTTAATGCTGGTTTGCATTTTGGGCACTCGGTCTCTAAAAGGTTCGCCATCACTGACATACTGTATGCTGTATGTTTGTATATGGCACTGTATTTGTGTGTATATGCTCTATATGTGTGCATATGTGGGCTCCCCATTATAGCACCAAGACGCAGAGCCGCCATGTGAAATAATAGTAAATAATATCCTGAAGCAATGCTCTGAGCATTTGTGTCCCACACAGCAGCAAAAAAAAATGAAAGGTCTGAAGGCAATTATTGATCACCTTGGCAGTGTTTGTCTTCCTGTCCTGTGGACAGGATGCCAGGACCACGGTTCTTTGAAAACTGTATGTTGGTTAACCGACATGAGGGACCGAATAACCACATAGGCACTAGCCCGTATGTTTTCTATCATCTCAGTATCCAAATGTGTGCCGAGGGGCACAATGCTACAACAATGGAGTCCTTGTGAACACTGGTGGGAAGTGGGACTATAAGCTACAGTGGGAGGAGCAGTCGGAGAGGGGAATTTATCTAACAAGGAAGCAACCAATTCTGAACCTACTGAGGCTTCACTCAGGTTCCCCCCAATACACCTGCAAATTGGAAGTCACCAGGAGATGAGGAAGTTGGCAGAGCATGGAGACTGGACCCAAAATAACAGGAGGAGAGGAGACCAGGGAGACGCCTGACTGGAGCACTCTTGTCGGCCAGAGACAGGTGGAGCCATAAGGGGACGGGGGATTAAGGTATGATAATTTCTGGTGGTTGCAACAATTGGAAAGACAGGCGCTAGGGAAGGATTGGTCTGTGAACAGACTCTAGTGAGGAGCTGGTTGAGCAATCCCCCGTCCTCCAAATCCAGGTGTATGCAAAGCGTCGCAGCAAGGGGGTCCTCTATGGTACCAGGTGGAGATGCAGAATACCTAAGCATGCCACACACTGGACAGCTTTAGCTTGCTGCGTTCCTCAAAGAGGAAGGGCGATACAATTCGACACCCCACAGTAGGAGAGGAACCTTATTGAGCAAGACCATAGCAGGAAGTGGGGGGGGGGTGAATAAATCTTAAAGGCACCTAAACCTAACCTATTGAATGTGCTAAATGAACCCTTTCCAAGATTTTCCTACTCTCTCCCACTATCTCTCTACAGTCACCAAGCAGATGGTATCTTCCTTATTCAGTCAAGTGTAGCCAACATTATACAGATAGCAAATATCAAAGACAGGCAGAATAAATAAAAGGGATTATAAATCTTTATCACCACCTACCTGATCAATTAGATAAGTCCTCATATTCTTAACGTAGAGGGTAAAATATTTAGGCCAACAAAGAGAGCAGAGCTTGGGGAGGAGGATAGACTTTCAGACTTTCAAGAGTGATTTC
Source organism: Engystomops pustulosus (assembly GCF_040894005.1). Classification (NCBI taxonomy): domain Eukaryota; kingdom Metazoa; phylum Chordata; class Amphibia; order Anura; family Leptodactylidae; genus Engystomops; species Engystomops pustulosus. The sequence goes on from NC_092413.1 coordinate 197,335,500, forward strand.
ATAATTTATAATATAATCATATAGTTCACAGTTCACTCCCTGTCTTCATATAAGAACGTGGTGCTGCATGAAGCCAGAGGAGCTCAAATCCAACAAGACAGGCAGCTACCAAAAACAGAAGAAAATGCCAAAATTCTTCTTTAAAAAAAAACTTTCACCAACTCAAACTCTATGATATCATAGGTTTCACAGTTCCACTGGTCCTGAGAAAGTATTAGCACACAATTTATTGATCTAGTCTAGGACCACCCACCTGACAATAGCATCTTCGATGTTAACACTAACATCAGCAATAGCTCAGGACCAATGGGGGCTAGAAAAAAATGGCTAACTGTTTTCCGGAATCAGTGGAGCACCAACTACCCTAGAATGAGGTCAGTTGATTTTTTTTACAGTCAAAACTTAATTATATTCAGAATCATATCAATATCACCACTAATAATGACAAATTAATACTTCTATTATAACTACAAATAATATGAGTACTTCTACTACTACTAGTAATTGTTCCTTTTACCAGTGTTATTACTTTCTACACCATAAGATTATTTTGGAGCACTGGCCAGTCCAAACCCATATTTAGAGAGACACGCACAAGTATTAGTAGCATCATAATTGAGAATTACTTATATTACACCATAGATCACTGCAACATCTCCTATGTGGTATGTCCTAACCACATATTAAGTGCCCCTATGGCTTTGTGTTATTACTCATAACAGGGAGGATACGTTAGACTCTATATAAGTTTATTACGTGTAACATAATATAAAATTTAACAGCAAAATTTATGAGCAGCTTGTACAATTTCTATGGTGGAGTAAGTCAGTGGTGTGAAAGAAGCCGTATTATTACACTTTCCAGCCTAATCCGCCATATGGCCGGGGTTTATTTATTGATAAAACAAAGGTCTGAATCTCTACAGACAGGGATTTTACATCCGGACATCACATCTGTCATTGGATGGAGAGATTGGCATCAGGATTAGAGCAGCACTTATTGACTTGTACATCAGTCATGCAGGTTGTTACTAGCACTTTCCATGTATTATACTGCGCCTGTAGTAACCCTAAAGGTATACATGTACAGGAATACATACTGGACTTTATTACATTTTCATTAACAATAGTGATTTTTTTTTTAATTATTGAATTAATGGAAGGAGTTAATCTATCTTTTACCTGGGTAAAATCTATTTACTATCTATCTATCGATCTATCTAGAAGTTTAAGAAATCCAAGGCAGCACTTGTGTTGATCAGTCCAGTAAGTGTGGGTGCAAAGTCTGTTTTGTATATCGCCACAACCTTCACATTGAATAACATTTAGAAATGAACGGACTGGGGTTAGGAATGGGGTTTGGGCCGAGCAGCCAATCCAGAAAATTGATGGCCCTAGCAACTAGCCACAACTGTGATTGGTCAGGGGGAAACTACTAGCTACAGCTGTGATTGGTCAGGGGGAAACTACTAGCCACAACTGTGATTGGTCAGGGGGACACTACTACCTACAGTTGTGATTGGTAAGGGGGACACTACTAGCTACAGCTGTGATCGGTCAGGGGGGCACTACTAGCTACAGCTGTGATTGTTCAGGGGGGCACTACTAGCTACAGCTGTGATTGGTCAGGGGTGCACTACTAGCTACAGCTGTGATTGGTCAGGGGGACATTACTAGCTACAGCTGTGATTGGTCAGGGGGACACTACTAGCTACAGCTGTGATTTGACACCCCTGGCTAACCACAGTCATGGCTAGTAGCTAGGGGCATCAATTTGCCAGATTGGCTGTTTAGCCCCATATCCCAACTCAAGGTTTAGGTCCACTCATCCCCATGGACCACCTATAGAGGTTGTCACCTATTTATTTTTTTCTAGACTTCTAGACTGACAATGATATTATATATTTATATTTATTTCACAGATATCTTTTCTTTTACATTTTAATATTGTCTTGATGACAAGATGTATTTGATGGACATGATAGTTTTACTGAAAACTTCAAAATTCTATATTAATACACAAGTTATAAATCCACATCAGTAAAAAAGAAAATTTCACACCTTAGCTTCAAGTGAATTTTACCTTTGAACTCAAAACATTTGATTGTGTGATGTTCCCTAGTTCATTCTGTTGTTTTATTAATTTTACCATCTTCGGGTTTTTCTTTACATGTTGCAATAATATATTGAGTTTGTATAATACTAAAGCAGTGTTCTTAGAGCGAAACTTTCACTGCATTTATGGACTCAAACTCTGTGTCCTTTAATAGGTGGCATTCAATTGATTCTAGCAGAGTTGGAATATTCATAGTAGCCCTCACCGTAATGTCAATCTTTCCACATTCAACTCTTAGATGGGTGGGGCCAGGTTGTCTCCTCTAGCCTAGGACCACCCATCTGACACAATAATTAACATATTGGCCCACATTTCATAGTTTATACGGTTGAAAAAAGACACATGTCCATCAAGTTCAACCAAGGAAGGGGGAAACAATTCTATATAATTCTATATAACATAACCACATAACATATATTTACAGTTTGGCTGTTTAGTGTGCAGGGGGCACTAGCTTCAGGATTTGTGGCACACATTCTTCATTAATCTGGCGCTCCCTCCACTGCCCCAACACTTTTTATTTTGGTGCACTTCTTAATTACATGTACAAGCAGTTTGCACTGAAAAGAATGTGCAAAGTCCGACAGAAAACTGGTGCAAGGACCTTAGTAAATGTGGCCAATTGTTTGGTGAAACTACACTGAAACTATGTTCATAATAATAATAATACTTCTTTATTTATATAGTGCACACAGATTACACGGGGCTGCACAAAGCATGTCAAATTGGTCCCTGTCCCCAATGGGGCTCACAATCTAACCAACCTACCAGTATGTTTTGGAGTGTGGGAGGAAACCGGAGGACCTGGAGGAAGAGAGAATATATAAAAACTCTTTGCAGATGTTGACCTAGGAGGGACTTGAACCCAGGACTCTAGCGCTGCAAGGAGTTCATTTGTCTCTCTTATCCCAGATACAGTAGGTGTTCCTAGGCTAGAAAAAACAATAGAGATCAGAAAATATGGACTTTCGAATGCTTGGAATCAGTGGGGACTAGAAAGAAAATCCTAATTATTCCATGTGTTATACAGGCAGTCCCCGGGTTACATACAGGATAGGTTCTGCAGGTTTGTTGAGTTTGTATGCAAGTTGGAAGTGCATATTTTATAATTGTAACTCCAGCCAAATGTTTTTTGGTCTCTGAGACAATTGGATTTTAGACATGTTGGATTGTCATAAGAACCTGGATTAACAATAACGCTTACTTTAGGACTCCAATGATAACTGTTAGACCTGATCATTGGAGCCTACAGCAAAAGTAGGGGTCTTCTGTAAGTTGGGTGTTCTTAAGTAGGGACCGCCTGTAATGCCTATTGAAGAGTTCAAACAACTGGGGTTGAATCAGTAAAAATGTAATGGTACTATGTCCAATTCTGCAAGAAAGGAAACAAGTCATCTGCAAAATAGGAAATCCACTTGAACAGTAAAAATGTCGCCTTGGGTTAGATGCACACCCATAGTCATGGTTATACAGAACAATGGCAATTAATCCATACATTGTTAGTATATAGGTGTCAGGGCAGATAAATCTGCTGACACAAGAGTATCAGGGGACAGGCATGGAACAGTGGTAAAGGGTACAGCCTCTGAATCAAGGTTTTCAGTACAGGCCCAGAAATGTGGTATAGAGAATTGGCTCAGATACAGATTGGCATTCCAAGTTCTTGATCTGGCAGGATACAGGGTTCAAGATTATACAGGATACAAGGTCAGCTGAAGGTTGGGGTTCCTGATCAGGCTGGGGTTCATGGTGCTAGATCAGGCAGGATCCAGGCTCAGGTTCAGTATTCCTGTTCTGGGTACATATAAGCTGGATAGGCTCAGGTACAGCTTCAGGGTTTCAGGTCCAGTAAAACACAGACAGAAGTACTGCAAATTCCAGGAAAAAGTATAACTATTGACCTGGGGATTAGCTATTTATCAAGGTCCTGGATGCTGTGCCATGAGCCGACTGGCTGGGCCCTGCATCACTCAACTACTAGCTGAGATAAACATTGAGCTCCAGAATGAAACACCCGCATTACAGGGGACAGAAACTGTAGGGCAGCTATCAATCACAGTTCCCAACAAGGCAGCCCTGGGTGTGTCCTACAAGCTCGGAAACCTGCAACCATAACCTGTATAGAGAATTCTAATTATAGGCTCAAAATAAAAGTTAAGACTTAGCCAGGTCCTTAAGTAGTTGAACCTTGGCCATTGATAAAGCGAGATTCAATAAGGGATCTAATCTATAGACTTGATTAATGGATGTTTCCTAGGGCAAGTCACATATATTCTACGGTGGAATGCCTTTTGGCCTTCGTTATTGAATACCGATTTGCAACTTCACATCCTACCTCTCTGAAAACAATATAATATCCTACAGTCCTTCTCCTGTGTTTGGCATCACTGGTGGATTTTGCACAGCAGCAATGCGTCTTCTGTTTTCATTTACGACCAATTTCCCCTGCGTTACGTTGAAGCCTCTACACGTTGACTCTGCAGAGTTAATATTTCCAGTGAATCCGCATTGAGCTCTGGAGATTTAAAAATCAATACACAAGTAATAAGTTATACTAGAACAGAGCAGCTCAGATACAATATTATGGTTGGAGTAGCCACATACATATTGGCTCTATAATTCTTTTAAGCCATTTAAGCCAAAATTTCTGTGATATGCTTCTTGGAAGAGAGATGATACCCATAAATCAATTTTCATTTCATCCCAATACCAAAATCATCCGTTAAAAGATATACATTGAACTTTTAATGTGGAGCACACTGGAGGTAAAAATGAGATTTCCTGTAAATTGATTCGGTCTTGCTAACCTGAAAAGCATGTCCACGGCGAGGCAGTTCTTGGAAAATATTGTCCACTAGAAATCAAACTTTTGGTAACCTTGGTTTTATGTTTTGCTTTATATATTTATTGGATTGAGCTAAATTAAGAAGAATTTTTTTTTCCAAAGTTACAAATTTTTCTGTTGGTACCTGTATTGACCGCTGTAATGTAATTCACTCTACCGGTTATTAAAATTACTGCATATGTTCTTGGACATTCAATGTTTATTATTCCTAAAACAGGTATTACAAATTTTTGAGTGACAATTGCTTCAATAAGGGTCTAGATGCCTTTTTACACCTAAATAACATTGATGGTTATGTTATATAGAATTGTTTCCCCTAAATCCCTTCCTCATCCAATCCCTTCCCTTCATTGGTTGAACTTGATGGACATGTGTCTTTTTTCAACCGTATAAACTATGATAAACTATGAATTTTTTTCATTGATACTCAAAATATTAAGAAAGCAATACTTAGCCATCCATTTGGAGAGTGACTAAAAGAATAGATTTGCCATCATGCCAGCCCCAATTTACTTGGGTGTTAGTTAGTTATGTACGCTTGTAATGGCCTCAGTGGAAGAAGGGGTTCCCAAAAGTATTTGTGGTGTTCAAATGAAAGGTGGCAAGATGGGGTATACCTTTTGGTTATAGCACATTTAGGCTGTGGTGGTTACCCCGTCCGGTGTAAAAATTCTTGTGACTATGGGATTGGTTAAGTCTCCAAGGCAGTGTTCTCAGAAGACTAGGAGGTTTTTGATAAAAATGTCAATGTTAAGGCCGACCTTGGTCAGGTGATGGCTTTTAGTACTCCTTCCTATTATTAATTGGAGGCACTTTATATCATACAGAGTAATGAATGTATGATGAATGTCTCTTTACCGTTTCCCACATCATGATTTCTCTCCACCTAAAGCTTAATCTTTCTAAGACTCAAACTCTTTTTTCAACCGATGAACTAACACTGACACCTCCATTTCAATTGGAGGTATCACCATAACTCTAAGGCAGCAGGCCCTCTGCCTTGTTGTTGTGTTGGACACAATTGCATACAATTGCATGCTCCTGCCGCTTGCAACTCAAAAACATTTCTACAATCTGTACTTTCTTGACAACAGAAACCTCTAAACCAGTGGTGGCGAACCTATGGCATGGGTGTCGGAGGTGGAACTCGGAGCCTTTTCTGTGGGCATCCATGCATTTACCCCAGCACAGAAATTGCCAGACAGGACTCAAGGCATCCACCTGCGTTTCAAGACAGCCTTAAAAGTGCCATGCTCAGTGCTGTTTTAAAGCAACACCTCCTTGGCTGCCAGGACTACACGAGAAGCGAGAAGATGTAGACAGAGATGGATTATCATTGGAGCTCCTGCTCTGGGTCTCCTGATTCTTCCACTACAGGGGACCCTGGAAGGAACATACAATCTAAATTTCTCCATCTTCTTTCTATTGTATTTGTGTCCTCAGGATGCCAAACGATTGAAACTTGTAATACAGCAGGGATCAAAAGGTTACCGCTTAAATTGTCATGTTGGCACTTTGCAACATAAAAGTAGGTTTTGGTTGTAGTTTGGGCACTCTGTATCTTAAAGGTTTGCAATCACTGCTCTAAACCGGAACTGATTCACTTTTATGTCAACTATCGTAACTCCATACTAATTGGTCTTCCACTTACTAAACTCTCTCCTCTACATCTTTACCAAATGCAGCAGCCGGAGTGGTCTATCAATCCCGACGCTACACGGATGTTTCCAGTCCGTGTCAGTCACTGCATTGACTACCCATTGCTTTCCATATTAAATTTATATTAATCACATAGGCCAGTGATGGCGAACCTTTTAGAGCCTGAGAGCCCAAACTTCAACCAAAAGCCACTTGTTTATTGCAAAGTGCCAGCGCAGCATTTTAAGCAGTAATGTATTTCTCCTTGTTCATTGACAACTTTCAATCCTTCAGCCTCCCAAGGACACCAAGGCAGTTGAAAGGAGGAGGGCAAATTCATCTATCATTGTAGGAAGATTCTGCAGGCAGATTCTTTGATTTCTGTCTGGTGAACTTCATTCTGGGGTGATGGCCTGGGTGCCCACAAAAAGTGCTCCGAGTGCCACCTCTGGCACCCGTGCCATAGGTTCGCCACCCCTGACATAGGCTAATACCTAACTACCAAATTTTCGAACGTGCCCTAAAAACCCATCTTTTCAGGCAGGCCTATCACATTCCCAAACTGTCTACTTTCTTTTCTCAACTGACTCAACTGACTTCTCTTCTTGTCCTCTTTTCCCTCATAACTTGATACCATTAAACAGTTTTCTCTGTAGAAACCGATAGAGTCTGGTTTCAGTAAAGCATTCAGCATTATTTATCTATCTATTCATATATTTATGTATTTATCCCCTAATGAATGGCTTGACTACATTATAATGTAGGGGGAGCTATATACAATATAATTAACCATATGTAATAAAATTCTGGGGAAGTTGTATATTATTAATTTTGGGCTGGAAACTACAGGTATAATTAATTTTGTAGTAGTATGTTGTACATAATATTATTAGTTCATGGGGGGGGGGGGTTGTATGCAAAATAAGTAAATTTGTGGCTGCTGTTTCTAATAAAATTATTTTAGGGAGATGATGCATACAATCAGTTTGGAGTGTTCCATATAATCTGGTTAATGCAGTATATAATATAATGTATTCATTTGCAGATGTTGTATAAACAATAAGTAATATTTGGTATGTGTAATAAAATTATTTCAGGAGGATGCATCATATAATCAATTTAGAAAGGCTCTATATACAGGCAGTCACCGATACTGGTGGTATAAATTTGTATGTAAGTCGGTCCCTGTGACACTTGGATTTTTTAAATGTTAAAACAAGGATTATCAATAATACTCCAATGCAGACACTTTAATAACTCTTTGCAAATTGGGGTTAAATCTCATTAAATTACCAGCATCCAGAGACCTTTACCAGAGGTCACAGAGGACAGAAAGTCTGTTACTAGGAGTTGTCTGTAATTTGGGTGTTCTATGTAATATACCATATATACTCGAGTATAAGCCTAGTTTTTCAGCACAAAAAAAAGGAATGAAAACCCAAACTCGGCTTATACTCAAGTAAAAAATATATAGGTTTTACCAGTTTTTGTGGTAAACTTAGGGGCCTCGGCTTATACTTGATTCAGCTTATACTCGAGTATATACGGTAAATAATAATTTCAGGAAATTCTTTATAAAAGAGGCCACTCTATATAATGTCATCAATTTAGGAGGGCCTATGTTTATTTTTGTATAAAATTTAGGAGGACAATGTACAGATTGTAATTAAACCCTTAAAGGGGTATTCCTCCCACGAAGACAAGTTTCTAATATATACTCAGGATAGCAAAATAACACATTCTCTGTTAATAACAAAAATACAGCATTTCACAGATATTAGTCCAACCTGCTGTACACAATTTCAGTTGCCCCTAGACACGGCCCTGTAACTTGTGACTTGTGACTAAAATGCTCGGGTACTTGTTATTCGAGACGAACTTTTCCCGATGCTCGAGTGCTCGTCTCGAATAACGAGCCCCATTGAAGTCAATGGGAGACTCGAGCATTTTTCAAGGGGACCAAGGCTCTGCACAGGGAAGCTTGGCCAAACACCTGGGAACCTCAGAAAAGGATGGAAACACCACGGAAATGGACAGGAAACAGCAGGGGCAGCATGCATGGATGCCTCTGAGGCTGCTTAATCGCACCATTATGCCAAAATTATGGGCAACAGCATGGCCATGACAGAGTGACAGAATGAAGCTAGATAGCATCTAAAACATCCAATAATTGACCCTGACACTATAGGGGATGGCATGCAGAGGCAGCGGCAGCAGCGGCAGGCTAGAGAGTGGCATGGCGACATACCCTAAATGGACTCAGGCTTCAAACCAATGGGTGGCAGAGAGGAACCAAAGGAGGTGAGCAAGAAGCGCTCAAATAATATCGGTACATGATAAAAGTTTGCCAGTATATTTTGTGGATTACACAGCAGGGTGGCGACAAAGTTAACATGGAAGCCATGAAAACAACCCAAAATTCTGCCTGACACAGCTCGTTTGATAAGGGGACCATGTATGGAGGCAGTGAACTAGTAGTAGATTAAAGGTGCTGCAGTTAAAACTATGTTAGTTGGATCTTGGCATGGAGCTGGCGCTCCGCTTCCAGGCGAGCTTTCGCCAATCCAAGCCCCTGTCTCTAGGCTACTCCCCAAACAGCACTTCTAAGAACCTTTTGTATAAGATCAAGTGTAGTAGCGTTCTTATAAGTTTAGGATATGGCGGGTGAGGGGAATGTAAACAGATGCGCAAGAAGCGCATGATGCGCATGGAGCTGGCGCTCCGCTGCCAGGCGAGCTTTCGCCAATCCAAGCCCCTGTCTCTAGGCTACTCCCCAAACAGCACTTCTAAGAACCTTTTGTATAAGATCAAGTGTAGTAGCGTTCTTATAAGTTTAGGATATGGCGGGTGAGGGGAATGAAAACAGATGCGCAAGAAGCGCTGAAATAATATTGGTAAATGATAAAAGTTTGCCAGTATATTTTGTGGATTACACAGCAGGGTGGCGACAAAGTTAACAAGTTTGTTGTGGAAGCCATGAAAACAACCCAAAATTCTGCCTGACACAGCTCGTTTGATAAGGGGACCATGTATGGAGGCAGTGAACTAGTAGTAGATTAAAGGTGCTGCAGTTAAAACTATGTTAGTTGGATCTTGGCATGGAGCTGGCGCTCCGCTTCCAGGCGAGCTTTCGCCAATCCAAGCCCCTGTCTCTAGGCTACTCCCCAAACAGCACTTCTAAGAACCTTTTGTATAAGATCAAGTGTAGTAGCGTTCTTATAAGTTTGGGATATGGCGGGTGAGGGGAATGTAAACAGATGCGCAAGAAGCGCTGAAATAATATCGGTAAATGATAAAAGTTTGCCAGTATATTTTGTGGATTACACAGCAGGGTGGCGACAAAGTTAACAAGTTTGATGTGGAATGGCCTGTAATAGCTCTTGGGCGGTGTGCCTTTTATCGCCTAGGCTCAGCAGTTTGAGCACCGCCTGCTGTCGCTTAGCGATGGCACTGCTGCTGTGCCTAGAGCTACCGACTGATGGCGCCATGGCCACGGATGGTAATTCGGAGGAGGAGGAGGTGGAGGAGGGGTGGGAGGAGGAGGAGGTATAGTAGGCCTTTGAGACCTGGAGCGAGGTAGGCCCCGCAATCCTCTGCGTCGGCAGTATATGACCAGCCCCAGGGTCAGACTCGGTCCCAGCCTGCACCAAGTTAAGTGTAGTAGCGTTCTTATAAGTTTGGGATATGGCGGGTGAGGGGAATGTAAACAGATGCGCAAGAAGCGCTGAAATAATATCCGTAAATGGTAAAAGTTTGCCAGTATATTTTGTGGATAACACAGCAGGGTGGCGACAAAGTTAACAACCTTGATGTGGAATCCATGAAAACAACACAAATTTCTGCCTGACACACCTCGTTTGATAAGGGGACGATGTATGGAGGCAGCTATATGGACGACTTTTGGAGGTAGCAATGGAGACAACGTGTGGAGGCTGCTATGGAGACAATTTAATTTGGATAGTGCCTGTATGTGGCAGTCCAAAAAAGTTTTCAAACCAGAGGAGCAGGTAGGTGGCCCTCCAGAAAAATGAAATAGATTGAGTGCCTGTATGTGGCAGTCCAAAAAAGTTTTCAAACCAGAGGAGCAGGTAGGTGGCCCTCCAGAAAAATTGAATAGATTGAGTGCCTGTATGTGGCAGTCCAAAAAAGTTTTCAAACCAGAGGAGCAGGTAGGTGGCCCTCCAGAAAAATGAAATAGATTGAGTGCCTGTATGTGGCAGTCCAAAAAAGTTTTCAAACCAGAGGAGCAGGTAGGTGGCCCTCCAGAAAAATAAAATAGATTGAGTGCCTGTATGTGGCAGTCCAAAAAAGTTTTCAAACCAGAGGAGCAGGTAGGTGGCCCTCCAGAAAAATTGAATAGATTGAGTGCCTGTATGTGGCACTCCCAAAAATTGTTTAAAACAGAGGACCGGGTAGGTGGCTCTCCAGAAAAATTAAATGCATAAAGTACTATAGCTAGAGCCAGTGGGCCCTGTCAAAAAATAGCCAGTTTCCTCTGCTTTAGTGTACAAAGAGGAGGAGAAGGAGGAAAATGAGGAGGAGTGGATAAATTATTCAGGTTGAGCTTCCTTCACCTGGTGGAGATTGGAAATTATGAGAAATCCAGGCTTTATTCATCTTAATAAGCGTCAGCCTGTCAGCGCTGTCAGTCGACAGGCGTGTACGCTTATCGGTGATGATGCCACCAGCTGCACTGAAAACCCGCTCGGACAACACGCTAGTGGCAGGGCAGGCAAGAACCTCCAAGGCGTACAGCGCCAGTTCGTGCCACATGTCCAGCTTTGAAACCCAGTAGTTGTAGGGAGCTGTGTGATCATTTAGGACGATGGTATGGTCAGCTACGTACTCCCTCACCATCTTTCTGTAAAGATCAGCCCTACTCTGCCGACACTGGGGACAGGTGACAGTGTCTTGCTGGGGTGACATAAAGCTGGCAAAAGCCTTGTAAAGCGTACCCTTGCCAGTGCTGGACAAGCTGCCTGCTCGCCTACTCTCCCTCGCTACTTGTCCCACAGAACTACGCACTCTGCCGCTAGCGCTGTCAGAAGGGAAATAGTGTTTCAGCTTGTGCACCAGGGCCTGCTGGTATTCATGCATTCTCACACTCCTTTCCTCTCCAGGGATGAGAGTGGAAAGATTTTGCTTGTACCGTGGGTCCAGGAAAGTGAATACCCAGTAATCGGTGCTGGAATAAATTCTTTAAACGCGAGGGTCACTAGATAGGCAGCCTAGCATGAAATCTGCCATATGCGCCAGAGTACCAACGCGTAAGAATTCACTCCCCTCACTGGCCTGACTGTCCATTTCCTCCTCCTCCAACTCCTCCAACTCTTCTTCTTCTGCCCATACACGCTGAACAGTGAAGGACTCAACAATGGTCCCCTCTTGTGTCTCGCCAACATTCTCCTCCTCTTCCTCCTCATCCTCCTCCACCTCCTCCGATATGCGCTGAGAAACAGCCCTCGCCGCGGGAGCCCTCGCCACGGGAGCTTCACTACGTGACACATTTGGCGCTGATGCACCTGCTCTGGCCCTGCCTCTCCGTCTGGCCCCACCACTGCCTCTTCCAACCTGTTCTGGTCGAGGACTCTCCTCCGTCTCAGAAGCACTGTGTTCACCCGGCCTCTCAACCCAGCTTGGGTCTGTCACCTCATCATCCTCCGATCCCTTTCTGCTCCCCCCTCGGACTTCCTGCCCTGACAACAACTTCACCACTGTCTGACAACCGTGTCTCCTCATCGTCGGACACCTCTTTACACACTTCTTCCACTACGTCAAGAAGGTCATCATCACCCACAGACTGCGACTGGTGGAAAACCTGGGCATCGGAAAATTGCTCAGCAGCAACCGGACAAGTGGTTTGTGACTGTGGGAAGGGTCGAGAAAAAAGTTCCTCAGAGTATGCCGGTTCAAATGCCAAATTTTCATGGGAGGGGGCAGACTGGGGGGAGGAGGCTGAGGTACAGGAGCTGGAGGAGTGCCGATTTCGGTGACATGGGTGGACTGCGTGGAAGACTGACTGGTGGACAAATTGCTCGAAGCATTGTCGGCAATCCACGACATCACCTGTTCGCACTGTTCTGGCCTCAACAGTGCTCTACCACTAGTCCCAGTAACTTCAGACATGAACCTAGGGAGTGTAGCTCTGCGGCGTTCCCCTGCTCCCTCATCAGCAGGTGGTGTCTCACCCCACCCAGGACCACGGCCTCTGACCCCTGCAGTAGTTGGACGCCCACGTCCCCGCCCTCGTCCTCGTCCTCTACCCCTAGCCCTCGGGTTAAACATTTTGAAAATGAAAGTTATAACTTTAATTTTTTTTTAACTTTTTTTTGTGTTTTTTTGTGTTTTTTAGGTTTTTTTATGTGTTTTTTAGTTTTTAAAACCAAACAATGCTATCCTATTGCTATGGCTATTTTCTAGCCAAGTATGAAAGCACACTGCTATGCCAGATGAGATGACACTGAGTTATGAAAAAATAAACGTAAAATAAAAAGGAAATGGCAGACTGTGCCTAATTGAAATCCAACCCCTAATAAATTTTCCCACTTCGGTCTTTGCGATGGATATGTGCGTCACTAAGCGCTAAACACAGCGGTTGCAAGTCTCACTCCAAATTCCTCACAATTGGCTAGTATATGCACTGCAGCAAGGACAGCCACCAGCAGATCAACCAGAAATAAAATATATATAACGCTATTGTAGGCGTAAGTAAGCCGTTTGGATTCTCCTTTGGCTATTTTCTAGCCAAGTATGAAAGCACACTGATGAGATGACGCTGAGTTATGAAAAAATAAACGTAAAATAAAAAGGAAATGGCAGACTGTGCCTAATTGAAATCCAACCCCTAATAAATTTTCCCACTTTGGTGTTTGAGGTGGATATGTGTGTCACTAAGAGCTAAACACAACGGTAGCAAGTCCCCCTGCAAATTCCTCACAATATGGTACTAGCTGCACTACTAGTGCCAGCAAGCCCAGCCACAAGCAAATAAAAAAAAAAAGTATAACGTTATTGTAGCCCTAAGAAGGGCTGTTGGGTTCTTGTTGAATCACTCCTGCCTAACACTATTCTAATAGAACACCCTAACGCTTTCCCTGACCAGCAGCAGCTCTCTCACTAGCGGCATCCAGACACAGAATGATCCGAGCAGCGCGGGCAGCGGCAAGTCTATCCCAGGGTCACCTGATCTGGCCAGCCAACCACTGCTATCGACGTGTAAGGGTACCACGTCATGCTGGGTGGAGTGCAGAGTCTCCTGGCTTGTGATTGGCTCTGTTTCTGGCCGCCAAAAAGCAAAACGGCGGGAGCTGCCATTTTCTCGAGCGGGCGAAGTATTCGTCCGAGCAACGAGCAGTTTCGAGTACGCTAATGCTCGAACGAGCATCAAGCTCGGACGAGTATGTTCGCTCATCTCTAGTTATAATGTGTCTGCTTAGAGAGGCCCCGACCACCCCTGGGATTTTGCACTGAGCAGCTTAGAGAGTGATAGGAGCTAAAACAGCAAAACTGAGTAACATTGTAAAGTAAGGGATTAAAATGATCTTTATTGTGTACAGAACACAAAGGGATTGAGATGTGAGAATGTTCTTTCATGGGAAAACCCCTTTAAGGACAAAGCCCTTTTCTTTTTGCATTTCCATTTTTCACTCCCCACTTTCAAAAATCTATAACTTTTTTATTTTTCCATGTACAGAACTGTGTGTGGGCTTGTTTTCTGCATAACAAATTGTAATTCTTAGTAATTATATTTTATATTCCATGCCATGTACCGGGAAGCTGGAAAAAAACCCAAATACGGTGATATTGACAAAAAAGCATTTTGCAACATTTAGTTTTGGAACCTGTTATTAGGGGTTCCAAATAACAACTCTCTTTTATTCCTTGGGTCAGTGCAATCGCAAAGATACCACATTTTTATAGGTATCATTACTTTTTAAAAAATGTAAATTTTCTGTACAAAAATGTCTTTATTTTGCCATATTCTGAGGCCATAACTTTTCAAAAATGGATGCAAGGAACTACAACTGATTTACCATTTTGGGGACTGTGTGATCTTTTGGTCCCTTTTTGTTGAAATTTTTATGTGTCACAGACATTTGGGCGCTATTTTCAGTTTTTGAGGTTTATGACGGGAATAACCGTTTTAACATATTGATAGATCTGGACATTGGTACGCGATGATATCTAACATGCTTATGATTTTTATTATTTATTTAGATTTATATCAGTTCTAACGACAAGAAAATGTTTTGAACTTTAAGGGTTTTTTAAGTACCCTTGAGTACCTTGGGTACTTAACCCTAGGTTGTCTGATTGATCCTACCATATACTACTGTACAATATATCAGTATATAGCATTTTTACACAAGATCTGTTACAATGTGCCACTGCAGCAAACACTCAGTCTGTACGAAGAGACCTCAGTCTGTGAAAATCTAGCGGACTTGTTGTTCTGATTACTTCGGAGGGGAGCTGAATATGATATCATACATTCTTGGAGGTTATATCTTTTAATTAATGTAGGCTAAGTGAATATATTCTAATTTACTTAATAGAGCACATAAAAATGTTTTAGTGAGTGCACTTCATTTCATTTATTCTGAGTGTACTATATAACAATTTGATTATGTAGCATAAGGTATCTTAAAATATACAGAAGAGGTACTGTAAAGTACATATTATAAATATTAAGGATCACAGTGTACCCTTTAGATGCATGGGGCAGCATCATATTGTGGGGGCACAGTGTGGTCAGTTGTGTTGTAAGGGAAATTCTATATTTAGGAGCACAGTGTGGGCCATAGTTGTTATCCAATGGACCCTATACAGTAAGTAATTGTTGTATTTTCAGGGGTGAAGAGTGCAGATGAAGAGATGTAGCAATCTGGGTATTTTTGTCTTCTCTTTTTTTACAATAACACAGATTTGTCCAAACCAGATATTGATGCTGATAAATTATCGCTTTATCAGACAAGCAGAATAATTTTTTTCCAATTGATGGCCACTTTTATATGGAAATTCATTTAAAGCCTGTAAACTTTATATGTTCATCATAGGGTTCATTTGAGCAGACAAATGAAGTGCATTGTGGGAGTCACTCATGTTTCATTAGCATTTATTGCCTTTCCACTAGTTCTATCACAGTGAAATGTCTTTCTATTGTAATTATGGTATTTAGATGTGTTGCTTGCGATGGCTTTCCAACCAACGCTGCATTGATTAAGTATTTATCTTTGTGGATTTTTATCTAATTCTAGATTACATTCTGGACTTTGCTGCTGACTTGAAATAAAGACATTGGCAGATCACTATATCAATGCAAAGCAGAAGTTACAGCCCTGTAACAATTCATCTGCAAGATAATAAGGGCCAGGAAGAGGCTGACATCTTCTGTGGACATGAAGGAATTATCTTCGGCTCGCCACTCATTTTGCAGTGTTCTTGGAATCCGCAGTAATTGTTTATTAAGGATCTTTTCTTGGCACTTAGCACAAATAAACTTCATGTAGAACATTATTGATGAGAGATCCAATAATATCGACTGGTTAATAAACTTGTACAGTCCCTTAGAATGTGTGTAGCTACGATTACAACCCTCATCCTGCAAATCTGTATGAATCCTTATAGGCCATACCGAAATTATATCCTTTTAGATTGTAAGATGAAGGTGTTTAGTTAAGGCAGATCTGGACTTGCTGTTTACTGGCTCCCGATTCTGACGGTACCCCTTCCATCTTGTCTCCTTTATACCTCAGGCTGCAAGCATTGGCCATTTCTGACAAAGCTTCAGCACTAACGGAAGCTTCAATGGAGATGTCACTGCTAAAAAGCTGCAGTGTTCACATGACCACTTCAGACAGAAGTTTGGAGTCAGCATTTGGGCCCACCACCTGCTGGTAACACCTACAACTGGTGTTTTAAATGCTGGTGGTAAAGCTACTGTCAATAGTTAAATGTACGGCACAACACCATTTACTCTAGGATCATTGCTCCCCAATTACATCACAAAGAGCGGCGATCCTCATTTCAGTAGTTTATACATAGAGAGCTGGGAAGAGTCATAGTCCATGGGGGAGGAAGGGGGGCTGGAATGAGATTGGGGAATAAGGACAAAAGGAATACGGACAGGGAAAACCATATAAAGTGTATGTACACAAATGCCAGAAGCCTCACAAACAAAATGGAGGAACTGGAACTCTTGATGTTAGAGCGGAAATATGATATAGTGGGTATCAGCGAGACATGGCTGGACAGTAGCTATGACTGGGCTGTTACTATAGATGGTTATAGTCTTTTTAGAAAGGATCGTATAAATATAAAAGGTGGAGGGGTTTGTTTATATGTGAATTCTTGCCTCAAGCCCGTCCTGCGAGATGACATCAGTAACGCAAATGCAAATGTGGAGTCCCTATGGGTGGAGATAAGGGGAGGGAAAAAGAATAATAAAATATTACTAGGGGTTTGTTATAAGGCTCCAAATATAATGGAGGCAGCAGAGGAAATGCTGATAAGTGAAATGGATGCGGCTTCAAAGCAAGGTGAAGTACTTATCATGGGAGACTTCAATTACCCAGATATCGACTGGGGGCAGAAACCGGCAGGTCCTTCAAAGGCAGCAGGTTCTTGTCAACAACAAAAGACGATTACCTGTCGCAACTAGTCCTGGAGCCAACAAGAGGGGGGGGCAGTGCTGGACCTTATCCTTACCAACAGACCTGATAGGGTATCAAAACTACAGGTTGGGGGGAACCTGGGGAATAGTGATCATAATATCATTGATTTTGTATTACGCTTTACTAAGAGCGTTAGTGAAGGGGCAACCAACACTCTAAACTTCAGAAGGGCAAATTTTCAGCAACTAAGGGAAGACCTTAAAGGCATAGACTGGGATAATTTTCTCAAAGACAAAAGTCCCCCCCCCAAAAATGGGACTTTTTCTCATATATTCTGAAAAAGTCCTGTGAGAAACACATAACTTATGGGAAAAAGCATAAAAGGAACAAGAAAAAGCCTATGTGGCTAACTAGTCTTGTAAGGAAAGCAATAAGCGAGAAAGATAAAGCGTTTAAGGTGCTAAAACGTGAAGGTAGCGATGAGGCATTACAGGATTATAGAGAGAAAAATAAATCCTGTAAAAAGCAGATAAAGGCCGCAAAAATAGAGACTAAGAGAAATATTGCCAGGGAGAGCAAAAATAATCCCAAATTATTTTTCAAGTATATAAATGATAAGAAACTAAAAACAGAGAGTGTGGGTCCCCTTAGAAATAACATGGGGGTCATGGTGGAAGGAGATGAGGAAAGGGCCAATCTACTGAATGTCGCCTTTTCAACTGTCTTCACCCAGGAAAATCCCCCGGTGGAAGACACAATAAGTAATAATGTAAATTCTCTCTGGAATGTCAACAGTTTAACCCAGGAAGAGGTACGGCGCTGCCTCGCAACCACTAAGATAGATAAATCACCTGGGCCAGATGGCAAACACCCCCGGGTTCTGCATGAATTATGTACAGTGATAGACAAACCGTAATTTTTAATATTTGAAGATTCACTGAGGACTGGTTATGTTCCACAGGAATGGCGCATAGCAAATGTGGTACCAATATAAAAAAAAGGATCAAATAGCGATCCTGGAAACTACAGACCCGTGAGTCTAACTGCTGTGGTGGGGAAAATATTTGAGGGGTTTATTAGAGATGCTATCCTGGAGTATCTCACTGTGCACAACCTTATAACCCAGCGTCAGCATGGGTTTATGAGAGATCGGTCCTGTCAGACTAATTGGTTTGATTGGTTTCTACGAGGAGGTAAGTTCAAGACTGGATCTGGGGGACGCTGTGGATGTTGTATATCTGGACTTTTCAAAGGCATTTGACATCGTGCCACATAAAAGGTTGGTATATAAAATGAGACTGCTGGGAATAGGAGAAAATCTTTGTACTTGGGTAAGTAATTGGCTTAGTGATAGAAAACAGAGGGTGGTCATTAATGGCACATTCTCAGATTGGGTTGATGTTACCAGTGGAGTGCCACAGGGGTCAGTATTGGGGCCACTTCTTTTTAATATTTTTATTAATGACCTTGTAGTGGGTTTACACAGTCAAGTTTCAATATTTGCAGATGATACTAAGCTGTGTAAAGTAATAAATATTGAGGTCGATAGTTTAGCATTACAGAGGGATTTGTGGAAGCTTGAGGGATGGGCAGAGAAATGGTTGATGAGGTTTAATGTAGATAAATGTAAAGTTATGCACTTGGGCCATGGAAACAAAAAGTATAATTATGTTCTAAACGGTCAATTACTTAGTAAAACTGAAGCTGAAAAGGACTTGGGCGTATTGGTGGATGGTAAACTTAATTTTAGTGACCAGAGCCAGGCGGCTGCTGCTAAAGCAAATAAAATAATGGGATGTATCAAGAGAGGAATAGATTCTCATGATAAAGACATAGTTTTGCCCTTATACAAATCCCTGGTCAGACCACACATGGAATATTGTGTACAGTTTTGGGCACCAGTGTATAAAAAGGATATAGTAGAGCTGGAACGGGTGCAGAGGAGAGCAACCAGGATTATTAGGGGAATGGGGGGATTAGAATACACTGACAGATTAAAAAATTTGGGATTATTCAGTTTAGAAAAAAGACGACTGAGGGGAGACCTCATTACAATGTACAAATACCTGAACGGACAGTACAAGGATCTCTCCAAAGATCTTTTTATACCTCGGCCTGTGACCAGGACAAGGGGACATCCTCTACGCCTAGAGGAGAGGCGATTTTACCATCAACATGGACAAAGGTTCTTTACTGTAAGAGCAGTGAGACTGTGGAACTCTCTGCCGCAGGAGGTTGTTATGGCGGACTCTATGTACATGTTCAAGAGAGGCCTGGATGCCTTTCTGGAGAGAAAAAATATCACGGGTTATGGGGATAAAACATTTATTTAATTCTTAAAGGTTGGACTTGATGGACTTGCGTCTCCTTCCAGCCTTATATACTATGATTATATACTATGATATAAGTTTAATTCACATTACCTGGCTCCCTGCCAGCAGCATGTGGTGAGTCCTGGGGGAGTGACAGCTGCAGCATGCATGTGCCTGTGTCAGTCTTCTCTCCTCCAAACTAATGCAGCTCCATCACCCCTCCCCACTTCCTGTCCTGTACATTGAGAAGGCTGGAGAGGTAGGGGGATGGTGAGGGGGAGAGGAAGAATACATGAGGAGACAAAGGCACACACAGGCTGCATCTCCTCCCTCTCCAAGACTCGCCACATGCTACTGGCAGGGAGCCAGGTAATGTGAATCAAACTTTTATAAACGAAATGAAATTATTCAGAATGATGCCAAAGGCATTTTTGAAATCAGCATAGCATAGGATATTCAAACTGTCACCAGCTTAAAGTGACATTCCTGGTAATAGGTTCGATATAAATTCAATAGGGGGGGTTTCCTGTGACGTGACACCTGTGGTTGATGCCAGCACTGATTGTGGGTGTTACCAAAGGGGGTGAGCATTCAGGTTCAGTACTTGAACTCTTTGCCCAAATTGAACCTGAAGTTGTATTGTAAACAAAGCCATGCCACAAGAATAGTGAATTAGACGCAGGTAAGTACAATCCTATTTTGCTGTCTATAGATTTTTTGTGGTTTTGTTGTACACAGTTCTTGATTTGAAGGCTTTAAGTATCCCTAATGTCTCAACAAACTTTGCATAACACTTTGTGATATGTCTTATTAGAGAACAGTGTCTCTTTCTTCTCATACTTAGACTCTTTTTATTCTACCTTTTACTCTCCCGGGACGTGGGTCATGGGGGCACCAGTGACAGAGATAAGAGCTGGTTAAAAAATGAAGATTGCAAGTCACATAATAGCTTCCATGAATTTCTTGTCCAATTTTTATGGTAGTGTGGAGAAGTAAGAGTTCTCCTTACAGAGACTGCCAATTAAGGCCGCCTTGTAGGCGTGTGGAGTCTTCTAGCCATTGATGGGCGGCAGGGTGGCTGTGTGAGTAGCACTTCTGCCCTGGGGTCCTGGGTTCAAATCCCACCCAAGTCAATATCTGCAAAGAGTTTCTATCTTCTCTCCGTGTTTGCGTGGGTTTCCTCCGGGTACTCCAATTTCCTCCCACACTCCAAAACATACCATTAGGTTGTTTAGATTGTGAGCCCCATGGGGACATGGACCAATTTGACATGCTTTGTGCAGCACTGCGTAATCGCTATATAAATAAATTATTTATTGATGCTTCCCTATTGAGATTCTGGGAAAATGTGCAAAGATTTCCAGGATGGGATATGGAAATCCACACCGCTTTTAGCTACCTTGTAAGGCATCTCCCTTGACATCAAGCATGACCTACAAGAAGCCTTATGACATGATGCAGGATTAAAACCAAACCAGTATATCTATTCCAGAAGGAACAGATTCCCAACTGTAGACAGTGCTGTTTCAACCTGATTGGGTCTCTACAGTACAGTGTAGGAAACTGGTTTGGCTCAGTGAGAGGTTTGTAACTAGGGTCGGGAGGTAAAAGTGACAGTTAATTAAGGCCGTCATGTAGGCGCGGGGAGTCTTGTAGCCATTGTTGCTCCACTAGGGGTCAGGGATAGCAAAAAAAGTGTTGATCCCATTCATTATTAATGGTCAAATAAAGTTCTTTATACCCTGTATCCAATCTAGAAAAATTACATAATATGTAAATCCTTTTCTATTATGAAGCTCAATGTCTAGACAGTATCAAAGCTCTGTTATAGACTGCAAATGTAAGACCTCATGCACATGACCGGGCCACGATCTGGTCGTTAAATTGGCGTCAAGCTGACGGTCCCCATAGAGGTCTTTGGCACAGGTCACAGGCAGTCTGACTGAGCCAGGCTGCCACCATGCAAATTATGGGATCCGCCATGCAAATTATGGCTTCCAGAGACTGTAGTAATTTATTTATTCTTTCGGTGAGTTACTCCATTGATTAGCATATATCTGCCATGGATGACTCTTTTCTGTGTTACAAATTTTGTTTTAAATTAAATAATTTTGAGAAATTTTGAGAAATATAAAACCTTTTTATCACTTATTAAAATTTATATCGTAACTGTAAATATTTTTCCACTACAAATTTATTGCATGGGAACAAAGGCAATGTGAACAAACTCTAAGGTTTTTTTTTTCCCCCAGCAGAAGTGAGGTTAACTTTTTTACACTAGGAAGACCACCTGTATTTTACTAATGCCAACCCAAAAAATTGCTTTCGTTGGGTAGAAATTTATCACCATGGCAGGAATTGTAACAGGTAATTGCACTGAAAATCTGATTCCTTTATTTCTCAGTGGTGCAATAATCTTTATTTCATGATCTATTTATCATTGATGTGACCTTTTAAGAGCAATTACGTTGAGTCAATTATATTCAAGGGAAGACAGTTACTTGACTGGATAATATTAATCCTGGAAGGGATTGTTAAGGGATTCTGTAACTTGTATTAAACTTAACACAACATATTAAAAGTCTATGTGATAGGCCGCGATGATATAGTGCAATTTTTGGGTTATGCCAAGTATACAATTACTTATCGAGGTTCTTCTTATAGAAAATAGGTGTTCTTGCTGCCGAGATATCCTTGATTAACTAATGCGGAAAAGAACTTTAATGCTCATGCTGATCGGTGATTTACTTTATGGTAATACCGAAGGAAATTTAGTGGTAGTTGACTCCTGGTGTTACCAGAGTGCTGTGGCTTATCCCAAGAATGGTTATCCAAGGGGCCCTTTTGGTTTTCACTCTGAGATCTGAACTTCACTCTAACAGGATCACAAGGGCACTAACTTTCTGGATAGCCCTGGTGCTGGTGGCCGCTGGCACAGACGAGACAGTTGGTCCCGGGGACTTGATTAGTGATCATCCAAGGTCTCAGCAGAAAGAACAGATGCAGAAAGTGCAATAAACAGGCAGAAGATGAACAGGAACACAAGTAAAAGCACTATCCGTCTCACAAAACAAAATTTTGTACGAGATTTACATCACAATTTATGTTTCATCCAAGTTGAGTTTTATGTTGGATAGGGACAAGGCTACAACCCAACATATGGATTTTACTATTGGTTGATGAACCAAACGTGCTATTAGGCTACATTCGCACAACCATGCCAACTCCCAATCATATTTTTTTACAGACCCATTGGCTTTAATAGGAGAGTTTTGATAATCTTACAGGGAATAATGTTCTACAAATAATGAGTTATTGTCTGAAGTCAACAATTATTCGTTTAAGGTCAAATTTATAAAGACATAGAAGGAACAGGTCTTACGATAACCAGAAGACAAAGGGCAAGGAAGATATATAACGTGTATATCAAATTGGGATAAACTGAATGGTCAGCTGTGTCAAAAGCTAATAAAAAGTAAATAATAATAGTGGTCCTTTAGTTACTGCTTACATTTAATTAGGGCAAATTATCATTTATGGTCAAAAAAGACTATTTATTCTGACCAGAAGCATTCTGCTCTTCATATGGGTACAGAATAACTAATAAGGGAGAGAACCCCAAACATAAAACAAAGTGATGTCAGACTACTCAATAGCTCACAAACAAAAGCTCTGTACTGTAAAAGCTAATGTGAGATAAGTTGAAGGTCAAACTAAAATTGACAGAATTTACTGGACTTAGTTATTTGTTTTGGCCCATAGACATTAGAAAGCTGTCACTCTTCGTTATCCTTCATCCATTAAAATACTTTAGTGGCTTGGCTAAAAATGCATTTGTATATCTACCACATACTTTTCCCTTTACTGCTCATTGTAGATGGATGATACAATTTTACCCAGATGAAGCCACGTAGAAGTGTCTATAACTAGTTCTTCTATATCTTTCCTCTTGGCTCACATACCTCAACATGAAGGGCGCAAGATGATAAGTTCTGAAAAAGAAAACACAGTTTTACTATGTTTTTTGGAATTTTTTTGGTTTTCCATATGCGTCTATACAGTTGGGAAAATAAGTATTTGATAAAATAGAAATCACAACTTAATATTTTGTTTCCTGTAGTTCTTGACCAAGTTTGCACACACTGCGTGCGGCGGATTCTGAAGTGCTGGAGAGCTGGTGACGTCACCGAGCTCTCCGGCACACTCGCGTCTGCGCAACTTTGCACGGCCTGTTTCCCTCCGGCACTTCAGAATCCACCACACGCACGGGCCCTACTGCGGTGTGCCAGCATAAATTTTAATATAACTTATAAATCGGCGATAGGGGGTTTGTTGTACTAATGAAAATATGCTCCAGCACCAGCTCACCCTGACCTGGTGCCATGTATCTGTGTCTTAGAACTACCACTCCTAAGTGGTAGGTTTCCTTTAAGGGATTTTGGCCTAGTCCTCCATACAGATCATCTCTAGATCTTTTAGAATTTGGGACTGTTTGAGTCTCAGTTCCCTCCAAAGATTTTTGATTGGGTACAGTCTGGAGACTGGCTAGGCCACTCCAGTACCCTGAAATGCTTCAATGGAGCGTCTCCTCAGTTGTCCTTAGTTATGCTAATTTGTACAGATTGTTATATTCTAAGACCCAGCCAAGACCCATTTTCAATGATCCTAGTGAGGTAAAAAGGTTGTTGGCCAAAATCTCAACATACATGACTTCATCCATCATCCTCTTACTATGGTGCAGTTGTCCTCTCTCGTTTGCAGAAAATCAGCCCCAAAGTATGATTTTTCTATTCCCCATGCTCCACAGTTGGGATGGGGTTCTTGGGGCTGTAGTAATCCTTCTTCTATTTGCAAACATGATCAGTGGAAGTGATACCAAAAAGTTCTGTTTTGGTCTCATCGAACCACATGACCATTTCCCAAATGTAAAATGGGCCTGGATATGTGCTGGTGTGAGTGGGGAACCTTGTAAGCCCTGCATGATTTTACTCCATTATGGTCTAGTGCAGTGATGGGCAACCTTTTGAGCTTGGTGTGTCAAAATTCGCCAAAAAACCGAGCATAACTCGGGTGGTGTGTCACCTTGACAAAAAAACATAATTTTGTTATATTTATAGTTTAAATAACTATATGTATGTAATATGTATAATTATTTAACTTCTAGGGTTCTTTAACTGTAGGTTGTCTGATTGATCCTACCATGTACTGCCATACTACAGTATGGCAGTATATGGGGATTTTCCACATTATCTATTACTATGTGCAAATCGCACATTGTAATAGATCGGTTACAATCAGACACGTGTGGAATTGCTTAGTAACCTGCAAACTTTCAGTCATGAAAGTTCACAGGTTATAGCGAGGGCACAGGCGCCGCTGTCCGCATCTCCTTCATGAGAAGCAAAATAATCGCAATGTCTGGCGATTTGCAAGGCGTTGCAATTATTTCAGGGCTTGTACGTCACAAAACTGACACACAAGCCCTGATGACTGTCTTTCATCATACAGTACACTGACATTAATCACTGTATGATGGGAGTGGTTGTCCTCCCTCATCCCTGCTGTGGAGATGGTCAGTGTAGAGGTGGCTGAGGTACAGTGAGGTACACTGACAGAGGTGGCTGAGGTACAGTGAGGTACACTGGCACAGGTGGCAGAGGTACAGTGAGGTACACTGGCAGAGGTACAGTGAGGTACACTGGCAGAGGTACAGTGAGGTACACTGGCACAGGTACAGTGAGGTACACTGGCAGAGGTACAGTGAGGTACACTGGCAGAGGTACAGTGAGGTACACTGGCAGAGGTACAGTGAGGTACACTGGCAGAGGTACAGTGAGGTACACTGACATTACTCACTGTATGATGGGAGTAGTTGTCCTCACTGGTCCCTGCTCTGGAGCTGGTCAGTGTAGAGGTGGCAGCTGCTGGGACATCACACACGGCAGCAGCGGTGTAGCCTCTGTCTGTGCTGCCACCCTCCCCCCTCCACAACACAACTAGGAGCTGCAGGGGGAGTCTGCTATGGCCGGGTCACCTCTCCTGCTGTGCCCCGTTACCTGGAGACACGAGGCACAGCTCACACAGGGGGAGGGGCCGGGCCGGGGGAGGAGGAGGAGGGGGGAGTGCTGACAGTCTCTCAGCCTCCGCTACTGCACCGCTAGTGCACCGCTACTCAGCTGTGTAGGAGCCGAGGATGAAACTCAAGGGCGGCCGCGTGTCAGTGAAAATGGCTACGTGTGTCAGCACTGACACGCGTGTCATAGGTTCGCCATCACTGGTCTAGTGTGTTACTAACAGTGATTATTGAGACCAAGCTTGCTGTAGGTCATTGGCCCGCTCCTTCTGTGTAGTTCTTGACTGATTCCTGACCTTTCTCAGAATGATCCTAACTCCAAGAGGCAAGATCTTGTATGGAGCCTTAGACTGAGGAAGATTGATGGTCATCTAGTGTTTCTTCCATATAGTCTTCTCACCAAGCTCCTTGACCATTGTCCTGTAGCCTATCCCAGTCTTTTGCCATTCTACAATTTTGTCCCAGCTCTTTCATCTTGGCCATGGTGGAGAGCTTGTATGGTGATAGGCTTGTATGGTGAGTGTGTTTGTTATCAATGCAAAATCAAGCATGGATTAACCAGGGGCACTTACTCATAGCTCCCACCACAGTGACTATGTTCTTATCTTCTTACATTTGTTATCCATGGTTTAATTTATCCCCAAATCAACTTTTAAAATTATGTTAATGACCCCGGAGAGCTAAATCTTGATGCAGATTCACAGGCTGTTACATTGTCTCACCCTCACCCTATCCTCCTGCTCAGCACTCCCCCTCCCTCAGCCTCATGTAATCTCACTGCAGCACTGGAAATTTCAACACACAGTGGATGGGGAAAGTGCCCCCTGTACACTGTAACAGCCTTTGAATCACCACTATGGAGGGGCTGTGGAAAACACCCCAGTAGCCCTTCAGGCTCATTAGAATAAATTTTGTCATTAGCATAATTGTAGCAAAGTTGATTTTAGAAGGAAGGAGGCCATGGATAACAGGTATAAGAAGATTACCACTGTCACTGTGCCTGGATCTATGAGCAAGTGGCCCTGATTTATCAGGATGGATTTTAGGTGGTAGATTTACGTATATTTTTAAGTTGTCAATGTCCTGTTACAAGCGCCATTATGACACTGTGAACAGGATCTTGTAGGGGTTTCTGGCATTGTTGACCTAGTCTATAGAACAGCTGAGTCCGAAGATATTCCATGTATAGTGGGGGGCTTTATGCAGGGAATATCAATGGACCCCTGCTTCTTTTTTTGTTATTACTCTGATGCCAGGAGGCTGCCAGAATCAAATGATCGGCAGGGGTCCAAACTATGGACAGGTCTTCAATATCGTCATCCTAGAAAACTCCTTTAATGTTTTTCCAACAATGATCTTCTAAAAAGGATTACTTCTATATTAATGATGAAGTAAAATATTGAACAAGAAATACAGATATAAAGACGCACTTGTCCTACATTCCCACCATCACATAGGTGGAAAGCCTTCAGATCCAGATCAATGTTGTTACTTTACAGTAGATCTCCATTAGAGAGATCTATAACATCATCAATCATCCTTGACATCGACAGATGACTCATCTGACATTATTGGAGCCACTGTCCAGACCACAGGTAAGCAGATACACTTTAAATACTATTGATACTTCTCCTGGATCACTCTAACCCTATTATGAGAACAGGCGGTCCCCTACTTAAGGACACCCGACTTACAGACAACCCATAGTTACAGACGGACCCCTCTGCCCACTGTGACTTCTGGTGAAGCTCTCTGGATGCTTTACTATAGTCCCAGACTGCAATGATCAGCTGTAAGATGTCTGTAATGAAGCTTCATTGATAATTCTTGGTCCAACAAACAAAAATTTTGAAACTCCAATTGTCACTGGGGCAAAAGAAAAAATTTTTTTCTAGAACTTCTATTATAAAATATACAGTTTCGACTTACATACAAATTCAACTTAAGAACAAACCTCCAGACCCTATCTTGTATGTAACCTGGGGACTGCCTGTAGTCCATTTATAGATTCTACTTACTGTATATGTCGGCATGTAATATTAGCAGCTAGAGGCTATGGCCACCTTTGTAACCAATTCTAATCAACTGCATAGACCTAAAAGAAAAATAAATATTTAAAGAACTTATGGCTACTATTGTTAGAAATGACTACATACCTTGAATCCTTTATCTACAACTCCTTCAGTTTAATCACAACATCATCTATTTAGGAGGCTATAAAATCATACCTTATGGACTGATTTAGTGGGGGTCATAAGACAGCACAGTCCGGTGCCACAGAGTACGATATGTGTGTAGTCATTTACCTTGGAGTCACCTGGGGCAAAGGGGCATCAAAATGCATTGGAAAGGGGTATTGGGCCTGATTTTTAAGTTATACCCAATACACTTCAAGGAATCTTTGCTGATCTTTTTGGGTCAGTTGGAAGATACAATTTACAAACTTACAATTTCTCCCACCACCATAGGTATTACATGCATACAGGTGGTCCCCTACTTAAGGACACCCGACTTACAGGCGACCCCTAGTTACAGACGGACCCCTCTGCCCACTGTGACCTCTGGTGACGCTTTGCTATATTCTCAGACTGCAATGATCAGCTGTAAGGTGTCTGTAATGAAGCTTTATTGATAATCCTTGGTCCCATTACAGCAACAAAATTTTAAACTCCAATTGTTGATACTAAAACAAAGAAAAACAAGCGCTCCCTGGTGCAATAAATTTTGGGATACCTCAAGTGCGTCTTTATAGATAAGGTATCACGCTCACCTTTAGTAGTTGTGCATGCAGGCACAACACTGTAGTAGAACACATTGGGTGCTGCCTAGTCCACACCAGAGACGTATGCCATGGGCGGCAAGAGCAAAAATTGTCCACAAGGCAGGAGATACACTACCTTCCTCGCAGGTCCGAAAAAAAGACTATTTCCAGGGCGCACACCGATCCGGGATTTTGGTAAAACAGATACGATTTTATTTTCTAATAAAACCGATTTAAAATACAGACAATGCGTTTCGCGTCCTCTCAAGCGGACGCTTCATCAGGTCTAAATTCACATTACAGATAGAGTGATATATATATCCCCTTAGAGGAAGTGATGTCACAGCCAGTATACAAATTAACATAATACATTAAACAGTCTAAAAAAGCCTGTTGGGGCATAATAAAATCAATATTACACAATATCAACTATTAATAAGAAACCCAAAGATAATTTTTTAAAAAGAAATTGTATATAATAAGACCTCACTAGAGGTGGAAAGCAATCAATTGACCGGAAGTGGTCATACTGAGCAGATCACATGATCAGATCATGTGATTAAGGAAATGGTCATGTGATCGGGGGATGTGTGATCGGTGTAATACATTGCAACTGTCCTACGGAGGAACGAACACAGGATCGTGGATGGTAAGTATATAAATACTGGGAAAAGATTAATGTGCCGAAGGGATCACATAATGGTTTCAGATACTTCATTGAGTCCGTTTGGGCTCAAGGTTTGCAATTTATAGATCCAGTAGATTTCTCTACGGCAGAGGGTCTGATATCTATTATTATTACTTTGGGGAATATGATCCATTGGCATAATGGTAAACAGAGTCTCATCTTTTTGATGTTTAAAAAGGAAGTGTTTAGAGAGCCCATGTTTAAGGAACCATTTCCTGATATTGAGCCTATGGCCGGTGACTCTATCATGCAATTCCTGAGTTGTCCTCCCTATCTATTGCAAACCACAAGGACACTCAATTAAATAGATGACATAGCAGGACTTGCATGTCATGAATGTTTTAACTGGAAACACTTGCGATGTAACATTCGATTTAAAATGTGTGCTATTATCTTTAATAGTTAAACAGCATAAGCATAGTTTATGGGAACACTTTATGACCATAGGACTACTATCAATGCTGGTACTTGTTTGTGTCCCACTTGTTGTTTCATGTTGTTTTATTAAGCTGGGTGCTAAAATCTTTTTTAAAGTGGATGCACGTCTGTAGGTGACCTTTGGTTTGGCAGGCAGTACTTTACTTAAAACCTGATCTTTTTGCAGAATGTACCAATGTTTGTTAAGTATATTAGTTATTTCCCTAAATTTGTCATTGTAACGGGTGACAAAATTCAAGGAGTGATCTACCGTCAGAATGGGACTTTGTTCAGTTTGTGGTGAATATTTCAATTGTCACTGGGGCAAAAAAAAAAAAATTGTCTCGAACTGCAATATTAAAATATAGAGTTTCGACTTACATACAAATTCAACTTAAGAACAAACCTATGGACCCTGTCTTGTACGTAACCTGAAAACTGCCTCTTTACTAAGCCTACAAGCTGATAGCAGCTATGTGAATACAGCTGCTTTCCCAGAGTGTCAGAGAATTACGGGGTTGTCCTAACGATGTTATATGTTTGGAGAGGGGGGGTATGTCAAAAAGGGTCAATGAAAAAATGTGATGCTATATGGGGCCCGTGGATTATTAATGCAGGCCTTACTAATAAGATTCTGATGAGATAGTTGATTGTGACATTTGATAGGTTGATCTTTCTCCTATCTTGTACTGTAACACTGAGTCCTTGTCCATGTGAGTGTTGGATGTGTGATATTGGCTAAATAACATGTCCAGATGAAGTCAACTTTGTTTAACCCCTTGCCGCCTAAACCACTTTTCACCTTCCAGGACACGGCCCATTTTATAACTTTGGAAAGCTTTAACATGTTCAAATGATTTTGAAATTGTATTTTGTACTTCATGTTAGTTTTGGTGGCATGTTCTGGTTTTGTTTCTGAAAAAAAACGTTATTTGGTGACATTTTGGAAAAATTCTCGATTTTTCGAAAATTCAAAATTTCTTTCACACCTCATAACGCCAAAAAAACTTGATGACTAACATTTAGCGAATGTCTGGTTTATGTCCCCGTGGATTTTTATGTGAACTTTAGGGGCAATTTTTCACATTTTCATAAAAAAAAAACACAAAATCATGGAATTGAGGAACCTGCGCAGATTTCAAGTCGCTTTGAGAGGCCTAAATAAAAATAAATCCTCATAAATGACCCCATTATAGAAACTACACCCCTCAACGTATGTTGAGATTAGAAACCCTTTAATTGTTTTACAGGGGTCACAACAAAATCGTGTGCAATTTTGAAATTGAAATTTGTAATTTTTTTTGTCTATATGAAAGTGTTTTTCAAAAATTGTACACATTCTTGCCCTTGTTTTTAAGAAATAAAGGATTTAAAAATTTAGCAAAAGGGTCTGAGGGGCTCCAGTCTCCATTTAAATTTATTGAGCCTGGAGCCCCTCAAGTTCATTTGCATAATTTTTAAAACCTTTATTTTGATAAGAACAAGGTCCTAAGAAGCTAAAAGAGAACTAAATCCTGCCAAGGTGGGAACACACCAGTATGTCAGTGTGCTTGGTTTATAAACCTTCATCCAGGTGTTAGAGGTCCTTTAAGTGTTTTCAACTTTTTTTTTTCCACAGGTTAGCTTGAACAAGTGATGCTCTTAATATAATATACAGCTGTAATATACAGCTGACAACCACATGCCCGCTCTGTTCAGGAGCCAGTGTCAGAAGTTTGACATAATTGTACCGCATAATGCGCAAATGCAGCTCCCGCCATGCAGTACTATTACGTCAAATGTCGGTTAGGGGTTACAAAAATGAGAAGCAATGATATTTCTTACCAACTGTTTTATGGACTTTGTGAGGACTGTACCTAGGGATAGCAAAGGGTATGGTGGCCCCTTTGTGGTTAGGGAAGGGGTAATGGTTGTTTGTCGGGTTCTATTTTGCCCGTTCTTTCTGTATGTTTGAAAATGGAAATGAAATGGAGGAGTCTAATTTAAAAAACTACCGGTTTACTAAAGGTATAGTTGTGAATAGCAAAGAATACAAATCTTAATATGAACTTCACCAAGAAATTCATTTTTAGCTGGTGAAAGGTTCCAATAACCAAAGCTAAGCCATTTTTTAAAATGCTTTTGTCAGGTTTCTGAATCACTTCAATACCTTATATAAGTTTAATTTACATCGCCTGGCTGCAGGTGGTGAGTCCCAGGGAAGGGGTAGCTGCAGCCTGTGTTTGCCAGTCTCCTCATGCATTCATCCTCTTCTCCACTCCATCACCCCTGGGGATTCACCACATCCTGCTGTCAGGAGCCAGGTAATGTGAATTAAACTTATATAAAGTACTGAAATATTTCAGGATGCTGAAAAAGGCATTTTTAAATCAGCATAGGATAGGCTATTGGAACCTGTCACTGGCTAAATATGACATTCTTGGTGACAGGTTTGCTTTAACAGCTATCCAAGGGATAGCTGAGGGTGGGGGGCTTTTGGACAAGCCACTCACCTTACAGCCAAGCAGATGTTGTAAATATTGAAGATTCATCTATTTAGACACATTTAAAAGCTTATCCCAAATGAAATATTTAGCATGATAATTTTTCTCAGTTCTATAACTAAACCACCAATTTTTCGTCCCAAAACTGTCTTTATTTTCCTCCCATTGTTTCCAATTAGTTGCGCCTCGGCAATGACCCCTAAACCGCCCAATTGTTCTACCCAGACTCCTCCATTTACAATGTAACAAGATCTAATAATGTTTTATTTATCGCCCGCCTTTGTGTTATACATAAACACCACTTAGTAAATAACTGCTTCCACGGAGCCAATATCCTTCCCCAAGTGACTTAGCGCTCGGGTCAGTCGCCTTTTGAGTATCACAAACATCCAATTTGCATAGCCGTTCAGATGTCTGCGCGCATTGTGAGTTGTTATTCGCTGCGTTGTACGGCTATGAGATGACAATAATTGTATGGTGTTTGTCATTCCAGTAGTTTCCTACTGTTCTCCCGACTTACTTTGTTGCATTATGTAGAATGGTGGAGGACTGACAGCACAATCGCTTTACCGCGGCAGTCACAGCTGTGTGGGTTTTGGATAATTAATTATTTATGCGCAGCCAGACGCAGCAATTAACATCCAGATGAATATAATATTCCAATCAGAAATACCATGCATTTCAGCCGTCCCTCAAGCAACGAACTGTCAAAACCAAAGTGGAACTTGCCAAAAAGGTTCAGACATCTGTTTCAAGGAAAAGGCGAAAGCAGGTTCTTAAAAAAACGGCTCGCACGCGTTTTCCTTACTGGCGGCTAGACATAACTGATTGCTTCTTTACGTATTCTGCCCCATTTACATTTCACATTTCATCTTGTAGATCTTCTGGTGTTCACTCCTAGAAGGCGGATGAGAAACGTGTGGGTTTATTCAAGGAGTTTCGCTTAATGAAACCACAAATGAAAAGATTTTCTACATTTGTATTTTTTATTTTTTTTTGACAGGCGGACAATGTCATATGTAGAAAAGATTGTATATAGAAATATATATGTTACTGATAATAATATACTCTTCAGGGATGCTAGAAGTCTGTAGCAGATAACTATGGTGATACATCCGCGTTATACTTTGTATCCCTATAATTACGGAGAAAACTAAATTTACATGGCTTTGCTCTGTTTTAATACTTGAAAAAATGCTGATTATTTGAAAAAAAAATGTTAAACTTCTGTGTTCGGACTTGTGTTAGGGGTCATTTTTTGCAAGACAAACTCATGTTTTCATTGCACTTTGGGGAAAAAAACTTTTTATCACTTATTTGCTATATAAATAAAATAATTATTATTAATTATTATTATTAGTTAGTCAGTTTGTAGCGTTTTGGACATTTGTTTTCTGTAAAAGGGGTTGTTGTATATAAATGTTGAATATATGTGTCACTGGTGCTCTCGCAACCCACATCTCGGGTCATGGGCTCACCCGTGCCTCTCTCCGTGCTTCAACTCACCTGTCCACCGTCCTGTTCCTGGTCAGATGCAAGCATCCCTGCCTCCGAGGGTGCGCATGCGTCGGCTCCCGAAGATTTAAAGGGCCACTGATTGGTGCTGGCTATTCCCAGGATTCCTCATAAGCCAGCCTCTTCCTGCACACCCCACCGGATCTTTGTGCCTTGTGCCCTAGAGAAAGCTGTGTTCCTATGCCCTGTGCTGATATTGCGATTTCCTGTTGTGACCCCGATTCCGTTATTGACTTCAATTCCGTGCTGCCTGTCCTGACCTTCCACTATGTCCCTGACGCTGGTAAATTGCTTGGTCACTGCTGAGTCACTACATACAAAAGGGGGCTATTGGGGTGGAACTGCACTGCATGACACAAATGCAATTTCATAGAAGTATATTGGTAGTATGCTGCTTTATTATTAAAACCTGCAGAAGGCAAGCTATAATAGCGATGTTTAAACAACTATCACAGAGGTTGACAATGATCCCCTCAGACAAACAAATATTGTTTTTCCCCCAATGACCCGCTGTAACTTGTGTTTAGGTTGAGTTTGGCCACCCCCTTAAAATGTTGATGTCCACTTTCTCCCGATGCAGCTCTCATTGAAGGTAATGGCAGTCATGCCTGCAGTAAATGGTAAAAAGCTGATTGGTTGGGTTGCCAGCGGTTAGACTCCCACTGATCAACCTCACCTTCCAAGTGTCCCATCCACACCAAAAGCCTATTCTAAGAATAGCTCATTTATTTTATCAGCCCAAAAAAAACCTTTAATTTAAACATTGACTAATCATTTTTGTTAGTGAAATCGGAGTTACAGTTTTCCGGCTTTCTACTCCCTATGAGAACACATGCATGGTTGGCCAAACTAAACCAGAAGGAGTCGGGAGTAACAGCTGTTGGCTGAGGGCGATAGAAGGAGTATGACCAGCTTAGGGCTCTGTTCCTGAAATATTTATAGGCATCATCAAAAGGATATTTTTGATTAAAAAAAATACAAACGATCCAAATACTCATCTAGCAGGACAAGCAGGCTTATAGTGGGGAGTCCCAATAGGGAGGTTCACTCCGATTAAGTCAGTAATCTCTCCTTGATCCCATTGACATTTTTATCCTGAACAGTGTGATGTAGAAGTTGCCCAGGAACATTAGGAAACCTATAAATTGAGTTTTATAATATATTACAAAGCTGACATGTTTTTTTTTTTTATTTCCAAATTTGAAGTGCCAATATAAAAGAGAACTTTAGAGGGAAATATGCCTCATTTATTTAAAGTTTATGGTCCTTTTATAAATTTCATTCAATTTACATGTACAATTGTAGATTTAGTAAACCAATGCAACTATTTCCTAGCTTAGGAATTGAAAAAGTTGGGGGGGGGGGATTTATTATTGCTTACACAGCAGAAAATAGGCATACAAGCTGTGATATAGTCACAATTTCTAAAGCGGGGCTGGGAATTGCGACTTCTCTGCCAAATCTGCAGGGTGTGGTGCTGAGCCATGCTTTGTGCCGGCCAATGCTGTTCCTGCCTATAAACTGAGCCTGTTCAGGTGCAGGCTAGGTCAGAATTGTACGTCAGGTCAGACCTGGCTGGATTTATCAGTTGGCTGTAGCCAGTGGGTGGGGATACAATTTATTAGATTAATCAACAAAGATGTTTTTTTACCCTTTACTTCACAATTTTACTTACTTTTATTGCCATTTTAGCTCCTATCTCTCCCTAGGCCGGTCAGTGCTAAATTCCAGAGTGTGGGCGGTGACTCTCTAAGCAGACAATTCTTGATCCCTGTAGTGCTGTGAGATGCTGTTTGCTAACAATGTGGTTAGATTTTCAGGGTACAAGGTTTATATGAACTTACATTTACCTTCTGAACATTTTACTAGTATCTAAACATAGAAAGAGATGATGGGGCAGATTTATCAAGCTGTCTGAAAGACAGAATATTTCTAGTTGCCCATGGCAACCAATCACAGCTCCCCTTTAAAATATTCATGAGCACTGGTGAAATGAAAACTGAGCCGTGATCGGTTGCCATGGGCAACTAGAAATATACTGACTTTCATACAGCTTAATAAATCTGCCCCGATGAGATCCATAAGATGTCTATTACACACAATGACAGTCAACTCTCCTACATCTATGCTATTCCACAACACAGATCTGCTGTGCCTTCCTCCCCCTTCCCAGATAAAGAACTTATCTATCTATAGTTTCACACTCCGCACACTGCTTCTGGCAGGAACGCAGTGTCTGTGTATCAGTGTGCGCTCCGTCCTGGAATGCAAGGGGAGGGGATAGAGGTAGAGAGCAGAGAGAGAGAAAGAAATATACAGAAATCCAAGATGGCTTTCTTGAGCCTAAGTCAGAAGTTACAGGTATGTTTCTAGGGGCAACTGAAAATGTGTACACCAGGAGTGATAAAGACAGGTTGGACTTATATCTGTGAAATGCTGCATTTTTCTTAATAACTTAACCTCTCAGTCTGCAGGACTTCTCCTAAGCTGCACCAATTCTCTATAATGTCTTTCACCAGACTAACAGACAAATACCCAACCTTTACAGTTTCAAATGTGCTCTTAAACCATTCTCTTTAGGCAATGTACTAAATATCAGGTCAAAATCTGATTAAATAGGAAAAAGGTATAATAGGATTCCCCAATATAAGATTTGTAATCTGAATATTTATTACAGTAACAGTATATAAAATGTAAACTGCATGGGTGGTGTAGTTAATTGCATGTTATATTACCCTTGTGCTAAGTCCATTACAACCAGGATTAAAAATATAGGACAAAATCAAGTTGCCAGGGTAAAAACCATAAAATGCTTTTTGTTTTTTCTTGCGCCGATGCACAAAGAATTTATTCAAAAGCTATCAAAAAGAGATTAACCCCAAAATGCTACTACTAATAAATACTACAAATACAAAACATACCAAACATAGCACTATAAGGGGAAAATTTTAATTATTATGAATAAAGTTGTCATGATATTTATTCCAGACTGCAAACACCATAATCTGAAATGTAAAAAGTAGTCAGAGTTGCATTTTATTCCAATTTGCTCCCAAATAGCGGTTAGTAAAAATTCATCAAAAAATTCATTAAGCAAAGTTAGGGAAACTTCTCAGGCTAATCTCCATTTGCCATGCTTCCTGGTAACCATGGGGAATCATATAGAACAGCTAGAGACTACAAGAGGCTTTTTGAGAGGGGCTGTAGGGATGTCACAAGCATGTGACTCATCACATGCTTCAGGTCATCAAATTACAAACATGCTATCCTGCATCATTTGAAAGTCCGTAGTGTTCTCACAGTAGACCTTCAGTAAAGCCCCAAGCATGTGACTCATCACATGCTTCAGGTCTGCCAATTACAAACATGCTGTCCTGTTCTGGCTTCATTTCCCTAAGTTGATGTCACAACCTGGAAGTTCCCACCCACACCAGGAATAGCTGAATCTGAAACTAATGTTAAATATACCAGATACATCTCAGGCTGGGAAGAAGTCAGCAGCATAATACAGGTATTTTTATGAAAGTTTCTCTCCAGCTGTGCTAACACTATTTTTTGTCAGTAACTTTACAGTTACGCTTTAATTTGTGCGATCCAGTTTGACATGCAAAAACAAATTCTCATATGGAAAATCTTAAAAAGTATGGCTTTTAAAGGGCGAGGGTGAAAAACTGTCTTATAAATAGTGCATGGAAATTTTGGTCAAAAACGGGCTAATTGCAATAAAACGTTTGGGTGCTCACATGATGGCTCCTTCAAGGCTTATCATTTACTTAAGAAAAGTCCAACCTTGAAAGGGTTGTCCTTTCCAAATCCAAATGATAGCATGTGCCCTGCCACTCCATTAAGTTCTATGGGAAGAACACATATTGTTCTTCATATACGATAGTGAAGAACACCTTCTGCACGCGTGTCTTCGGATAAGTTAGCAGATGTACGGAAACATCTGCAAATTGTTCTTCACTGTGTTCTTTCGCTGTGTTCTTCACTTAAATGATCCTGTGTTCACTGTTTTTATTGTGTTCTTCACTGTTCTTCACTGTCTTTTCTTAATTAAACGCTCGATCTCGAGTAGGGGAAATACTCGTCCGAGCATTGAGCCATTTAGAGTATGCTAATACTCGAACGAGCATCAAGCTCCGACGAGTATACTCGCTCATCACTAGTAATGGACTCAAAAGGAGATTTATCATAAGGTGGCTCTTTGCCATAGTTCTTTGACTACCTTTGGGGCTGCCCTGCTTTCAAATTTATTAAAGTGCCGTTGGCCCTTTAATAAATCTCACTTTAATAATCGCTAAATAACCTCAACATACGCCAAGAGAGGAGTAGAGTGACCTTGCAAATTTTTTGGAATTATTTTTTAAAAATCGCAAATCATAAATCTTGCTCTGCACGGCGTTGCACTAGCAAAGGTTCTATGTTTAAACCACTGTTTTTGAGTGGCAGGAAAAGTCCCTTTGCAATGTTTTTGCCACTTTATTATGCATCAAAATTAGTGATAAATCTCCCCCAAAGACTTGTATGCCACTGTTTGGTGTAGAAGACCTGGAAAAAATTGCAATTTCCTGCAACCACCAGGAATTGCTTTAATGTACCCCTTTACGCAACCTTCATGCCAAATGGGCATGAAGAGCCCCATTGAAGTCAATGGGAGACCCGAGCATTTTTCACTAAAAGAACACATTGAAAGAAGAACACTGAAGAACACATTGCATATGTTTGCAGATGTTTTCACTGAAAGAACACATTGAAAGAACACTGAAGATGTTTCCGTATATATCTGCTAACTTATCCGAAGACACGCGTGCAGAACGATGTTCTTCACAATAGTGTGAAGAATACATTGTAGATGTTTCCATACATATGCAATGTGTTCTTCACACATATTGTCCTTCACATACTATTGTGAAGAACACCGTTCGGCACGCATGTCTTCCGATAAGTTAGCAGATGTACGGAAAAATCTGCAATGTGTTCTTCACGGTGTTTTTCACTTAAATGATCCTGTGTTCACTGTTTTCACTGTTTTCATTGTATTCTTCACTGTTCTTCACTGTGTTTTCTTAAGTAAATGCTCGATCTCGAGCAGGGGAAATACTCGTCCGAGCAACAAGCCGTTTCGAGTATGCTAATACTTGAACGAGCATCAAGCTCGGACGAGTATACTCGCTCATCTCTAATCAGGAGGCCAAAACCTCCTAATCTATCCGGTGTGCCGAAGGAGGACTTCTATCGTACACTGGCGTATCATGATGTGATAAATGTCTCCCCAAATTCCAAAACAGAGGTAAATTCCATTTAAAATGTGTGCACCAAAAAAAAGTCATATGAACGGCCTACAAAAAAGTGTGAACTCTGCCCTTTTCCAATACTTCAATTTAGATTGCAGAAGATTTGAATTGCAAAAACCAAAGTTATTCGTCCCTTCCCTCAGCAAAATCTGAACCTGCACACACCTCAAACATTCATTTTATGAACAAATGCCACGTCTTGCCATAAACTTTACCATCATAATATGACTGTCAATCATTGACAGCCGGGCATCATTGGCGTAGTAATATTGAGATAGGAACTCAGCAGGGGAGACGCACATTGCAAATTAACTTCCAGATAACCGTCTGGCCCTTCCTTATTACGTCCAAATTAGCGATGACTGTATATAACGCTGATAGGGCTATTCTCCGGAGAGCTACACTAATACAACTTCTGATTCCAGAGACTGATTGACTGTCGAAAATCTTCGCTTTACACATGACCAGTCATTGCACGTCCTGCTATGAACTAATGAACTATGCCAGTGTTGTTTGGAGGACAATACACATATGGACATGTGAGCTCCTATTAACTTCTATTACCATCGAGGTGCTCCTATAGCGGTGTATAATTTATAACCCTGCTGCTCGGGTCTAATTGCTGGAAAATGGTAATCGTGCATGTGATTAGAGGAGATTGATGGCTTACCAGCCTTCCTATTCTCACACATTACCGTGTAAGATTTATAAATTATTGGATACATTTTAATCATGTTAGATCAGGATAACCGACAGGTTTTGTGTAAAAGTTTAATAAACAAAAAACAAAATTTTTTGCTTGATGTACATGTAACTTATGTAGCCTAAAAATGGTCAAGACAGTTTTGTACCCTAAAAGGAGTATTCTCAAAATTCTTAAATATAGTCAAGATAACAAAATAAAACATTCTCTAATTCTCTGTTATTAACAAAAATACAACATTTCACAGATGTATGTCCAACCTGTCTCTATCAGTCCTGGTGTCCCTGGATACGGCTGTAAATCGTATACAGGCACAAATCTTCTGACTATGGTTGGATTCTTCTCATTAATAGCTTCTCTTGTCTGCATGATGGAGTGTTCTCTGCCTCCTGCCCCTCCCTATCTGTATTAAAAGACACAGGCACTTCTGGTGGGCAAGCAGCAGCGTTCAGCAGTGAGCTGACTCTGTTTTTTATTGATTAGGTGAAGGAGCAGAGAACACAGGCTTCAGAACAACTCTGTGACCATTCCTGACCGGCCCAGCCAGAGCCCAGACCTAAACCCAATGGAGCATGTCTGGAGAGACTAGAATATGGCTTCCACCAACGTTCACCAACCTGAGGGAACTGGAGAGGATCTGAAAGGAAGAGGCATCTGCAAGTATCCCCAAATCCAGGGGTGAGAAACTTGTTGCATCTTCCTAAGAAGACTCCTGTCTGTACTAGCTCCAAAGCTGCTTCTACTTAATACTGACCAAAATTAATAAATGAGGAAAAATATCTGCATTTCAGTTTTTTCTCTGTCAAGATGGGTGGGGGGCAGTGTGTAAGTTAATGATCGGAAAAAGAACTTTTTTGATTTTACCTATTGGATGCAATGAAACAAAGACTGAAAAATTAAAAAGGTCTAAATACTTTCTGTACCCACTGTATGTAAAGTGAAGCCTCCTGTCTTTTACCTCATCAGCCAGAGATTCCTGACTATAAAATAGCTGCAGATGGAGGGTCATGTGACCTTTATCTGTCCATGAACTGTAGCCCTGTCAGGACCTTTATCTTATATTCATAAATACTATAATAAGGTCCTGGCAGGGCAATTGTTCATGGACAGATAGAGATCAAATGACCCTCCATCTGCGGCCATTTTATGGACAGGAATCTCTGGCTGATGAGGTAAAAGACAGAAGACTTCACTTTACATATCAGGAAAGCAAAGCAGAACATTTAAAGGGGTTGGTCACCTTGATCTTAAATAAACGTAGCCCTGCACATGCGC
This sequence comes from Engystomops pustulosus, assembly GCF_040894005.1. Classification (NCBI taxonomy): domain Eukaryota; kingdom Metazoa; phylum Chordata; class Amphibia; order Anura; family Leptodactylidae; genus Engystomops; species Engystomops pustulosus. The sequence goes on from NC_092413.1 coordinate 197,376,232, forward strand.
AGTATTTCAGAGCTGTGTCTTCACTCGCGAAGAGATGCCAACATGGTCACAAAACATCTACAGTTCGGAATTTATTCCTTTTGGAAAGCGCTTACTGGTTTGGCACATCATGTCACTAGAGTTCAGACATGGAGGTAGAGGGAGTTGTCTTATCTAAAGCAGCTCTGCAAGCACAGTATCGCTTTTCCTGCTGTATATAACTTTGTGCATTCCTTATGGTGAGGCGTTGACATCCATTGCATGGAGCAGGAAGCCGATGGCTCTGTGGTGCTGTGCAGTGGCCAGGTAATGGAATTGCAGGTTTAGTCCCAATACACTTCAGTGGTAGCTTTTATTTTTTCAAGGCAGCAATATGTTGTTCATACATTTTAGGCTTCATCCACCCAGCAGGATTTCCGGGCCTTTTTTGGCTGGGTAGAGATGGGGGAGGAGGGGGAGTGCTCCAGACCCCTCCCATCTTCATAGGAAGTTGAGTGTCTGCACCACAAAAGTGTCCGAATAGGACCTGCTCTAAGTCTTACAGCATGGCCATGACTGTGCACAATGTAGCGACTGTGAGCTAGATGCTGTTTTTGCGGCTAGTTCATGGCTGCCGTATAGGGCCATGTGCATGAGCCCTTATATAGATCACCAGCTGGTTCTCTTCCAATTCTACATAGAGATTTATTAACCATTAACTTGACATTTTGCACATTTATTACACTAATGCAGTGATTTAACCTGACAAGTAGACTGACAATTACTGATGAGCGGACCCAGGGGAATTCAAATGTGGGGGTTGGCTACAATCAATGCTTTAAATGCCACTGGGAATCTTGGAGTTTCGTAATGGCATGTAAGGTATAAAATCTGCGATCAGTGCCAGCCCCGATCGCAGGTGTTACCAATGAGCATTTGGCCAAATGCTGAAATTCCAATTTCCAAATGACTGGTGTAGAACCGCAGAAATAATCACAATTTTGGCACAGGCGGAGAGGATGGGCACAGGGCGTTCCTGCCCTTGCCTGCGTACTTTTGAAAAAACAGCAAATTTTGTTCTCCGCAAAACTACACTAGGTCCGGTCCGGCCAGGCGTGGTTTTGCGGGGTGGCACAACTGCCCAACAGATACATCTAAGCACATACACCGTTGTACGAAAAATCTCGCCTGTGTTTGTATTCGGAAACCCTCAATATTTGGCACGGATTGGTCTACTCGTTACTTGTCACAATAAAATATTATTATTATGAAGATAATTATTCATTTTATTATTCTAATCCAACAGGCAAGCGTTGTGACTTTTTCATTAGGCCTTATGAGGAGTTGTGATAAGCTACACAGCGAGATGCATAGTATTTTTTTTTGCTGCAGCTCTACTTGCCTTCTCTGTCATTAAAAAATACAGAGGTTTATTTTTATGTTTTCATAAAAACAAAATCTGGAAAAATCAATGCTTGATGAAATGCAGTATGTACAGAACATCCTTCCCCTAGAAACATGGCTTTAAGGTGGGAAGTGCTCCAACCACTGGGCACCCAACAGAGCGGTCACACCAGACTCCGTACACCCCAGGTATATCCTAAAGGGTTATTGCGATGGCGCTAGCTTTGTCCGGTTTCTATTTTGGTAACTATCCTTTGTAGTGGTGAAAATAAGGAACAACCCCCTCCTAGCAACAAATAAATAGAATAACTTAGAGCCCAAAACAAAGGAATTGAAATTTTAATTAGACCCCAAATTATTCCCATCTTTATTCTTTTTTTATTCTTTTATAACAATTACACATTCTTCTAAGAATTTCCTATTGTTCACAATTGTACAATGTATTTTGTATTATTTTGCGTATTTATACAGAAAATGTTTGTCATTGAAATTTCTGGGGTTTAGCACATTTTAGATGGGGAAGAAAAGAAAATTTTCATTTAATATTTGCGTTTCATTTTTATTTATTTTTTTCCACTAATCAGTTTTTTTAACGACATTGTTAATAAGATCGTCGCTGGGAAGTAAAAAAAAAAATAAAATAGAGATGAATGCTATAATATAGGTGTTGTGCCATGTTCATTTACAACACCATCTGGAACATGTGCACTCTCTTATCTGACTAACTGCTTTCATTTGGAGTCGTGGATGGGAGTTGATTTGCATGTGAAAAATAATAGTAAAATCATTTGAAAACACATGTTTTATTATTTTTTTTGTAGCCTTATTTATTAGCATGTCTGCAGTCACAAACAACCGTGCATTAATATGTATGCCTATACGTCTTCCATGTTCACATTCGCTAAACATATAAGAAGTTGCAGTGAGCTGTGATTTAACTAAAAACAAATCACGCTGTGCTCCCCTTGCACACTGGGGGCTATTTGCATATTTTTGCATATCATCAAAATTGATTGAAACCATAAAATATATGTAATAAAACTGTATCTTTCAGGGATTGCTGCATAATGGAATATATATTTTCAAGCCAAGCGAGCAGGAAATGGCCAAAATTTATAACAGAGAATGAACTAAGGGTTCATAAACCGGCCTGAGAAATTTATTTGGATGGTTTTTTTTTCTTCCATGACTTTCTGGATATATTTATCACATAGATAATGGAAAATAATATGGATACAAAATAATACCCATATGTTGTTATCTTTTTTATTTTTGCTCTAAAATATATAAAATATTTACACACATGGTTCTATAATATTATTGTATTATATAGAATTTTAAAACATTGTTTGCTGTAATGGGACCAAGGATTATCAATAAAGCCTCATTATAGACACCTTACAGCTGATTATTGCAGTCTGGGACTATAGTAAAGCATCCAGAAAGCTTCACCAGAGGTCAGAGGGGTCTGTCTGTAACTATGGGTTGTCTGTAAGTCGGGTGTCCTTAAGTAGGGGACCGCCTGTAGTGGATCTCTCTCTCTCTCTCTCTCCACTGAGAACGCGCTGCTGGATCGCGGCAGGACCGGGTAAGTTAATCTGCCCCTATGTGTCTGTCTTTCACAAGAGCTTCAAGCCTGTGATATCCCCATTCTACACCCCTTTTCCCACTCCCCCTCTTCCTAAACCACTTTTTTTACCCCATCACTTGCCCCTGTCACCATTATTGTAATGATTTGAAAAGAGTTTGTATGTTCTCTCCATGCTTCTGTGGGTTTCCCCCGGGTCCTCCGGTTTCCTCCCACACTCTGTCCATCGCTGGGTAATCTGTGTGTGCTATATAAATAAAGGAATTATTATTATTAATATTAATGATATGTGTTATGGTATGATGCAGATTCCCCATGGAGAAAACCAAAAAGCCCAACTTCCTTGAAATTTCTGTGGCAGTCTCGGCAGGGGTTGCAAATAAAAAAGAAAGTTTAGTAATCCTCCTCCAAGTTCCTACATTACTCTCATACTTGTACCTGTATCTGGTTAGAGGTTCTTCTGGGGAACATGGGTCCCACTAATGAATGGCCTCCTCAGACCACAAATAGTGTCAGAGGAAGTGACATCCCATGGTCCGAGGAGGCTATGGATTGGCTGAAGCAAGTCTGGTGGCTACCCAGCATCCAGGCCATGCACAGGTGCCAAAGACTGCAAGTACCAGAGCAACCTTCAGTTCAAGTGCTCTGGGTTACTCACATCAAGAAATTACCCATAGCCTCATAGTAAAAGTTCATCGTCTGTCATCTTAGAAGCATGAGCACCCAACATGGTATCATCTATCCACCTCTATTGACAGACCCCCTTTAAATTATTCTGAGTTTTCTGTTATGAACTATGACTTGAAAGCTGAAGTAGCTAAAATATGTCAAGATTACAATTTACCTTTAGCATTGTTTAACTAAAACACTACTGAGCCCCAGATGTTACTCCAGGAATAAAGGGAAACCCAGCAGGGTGAAGAAGTAGCCCTAAGCTATAAGGGTTTTTAGGAGAAACATCATCTCACGACTTATATCACTATTGACTGGATCTCTAGGAATTACTATTTATTTCTCCTGAAATTCTACTTAAATGTTGAAACAATAAGTTACTTCCTACAATACAGGTCTAATATAGTTTGAGTCATAAGCCTTAGTGTACAGCAATCTCCTTGGTAAAAACCGGTGAATATAGTTAATGTAGTGTCCTTGGCGAACACCTAAGTGTAATAGATTGGCTCTCATTGAAATTAGTTTCTGACGAGTTTGTCCGAATTTTGCAACAAACTATGGATTGGGACCTAGACTTCTCGTCAAACTTTGACCCGAACACGAACCCCATTGAAGAATAATAATAATAATAATAATAATAATAATAATAATAATAATAATAATAATAAAAAACTGCTGTTAACCCCTTATCACCGACACTAGTTTTCAGCTCAATGACCAGACTCGATTTTTCAAATCTGCCCTGTCTCACGATAATTGGTTATAAATTCGGAACGCTTTAACATATCCTGGTGATTTTGAGAATGTTTTCTCGTGACACATTGTACTTCATGTTAGTTATAAAATTTAAGTGATAAGTTTTGCGTTTCGTTCTGAAAAAAAGTGAAAATTTGGCAAAAGTTTGTAAAAATTCTTCATTTTCCAAGTTTGAAATGTTCTGGTTTCCAGACAAGATGTAAAACTACCCAAAAAGTTTGATAATTAACATTTACAGAATATCTGCTTTATGTTGGGATGATATTTTATGCTTCCGGTCATTTTTCTAGGATGTTATGAGGCGCAGAACTTTAGGTGCGATTTTTCTTATTTTCATGAAAATTGCCAAAACTCACATTTTGAGGGACAACTCAGCTTTCAAGTGACTTTGAGAGGCCTAAATAATAGTAAAACCCATAAATTACCCCACTATAGAAACTTCACCCCTCAACGTATGTAAAATAACTTCTATTAAGTCTATTAACCCTTTAAGTGTTTCACATGGGTTAAAAAATATGGACCTGCGATTTAGAAACTATAGAATTTTTTTGGAAATACATTCATTTAGGCCAAAACTGGCATTTTCATAATAAATTAAATGATGAAACGCACTGCAACGCTTGATGCCCAATTCCTCCCGAGTACTGATACCCCATATGTGGTGGTAAACTGCTGTACGGGCGCACGGCCGAGTATAGAATGAATGGAGGCGCCATCCACAGCAGATTTGTATTGTCACGTTGTACAACCTATAAATTTTTATTTTTTTTGGTAATGCAAACATATGAGGGCTTATTATGTACGGGATGAGATACAATGTATAGATAATTTATTTTGGGAGTCTAAAGCTTATTCATGAGATTTTATTAACTATTTCAAGGGGGACACAAACAAAATCATCAATTTTTATTTTGGATTGTTAGCATTTTTTTCCCCCCGCTCACCGTAATGTAAAAATAATATTTTATCTTTATTCTCTGGTTCACTACGATTGCGGTGATTCCTCATTTATATAGTTTTTCTTATTTTTGCTCAATTTTCCTGAGCAAAACCAATATTGGAGAAAATCGCATTGTTTTTACTATTGACAACTTTTCAGGGCCATAACTTTTGTATTTTTCTGTTGTCAGATCTGCTTGAGGGCTTATTTTTTGCAAAAACAGTTGTTCTTTTCAGTCGTATCATATTAGATAACGTAACTTTTTTTGATCACTTTTTAGAACATTTTTTGTGATGGTGTTTGATGAAAAATTGTATATTATGGGAAGTTTTTAAGTTTATTTTTTACGCAGTTCACCGAGCGGGTTCAATGTTGATTTAGATTTATTGTACAGATTAATACGGACGCGGTGATACCAAATATGTACGTGTTTTTGTGTTTTATTTACTTTATTTGCATTTTATGTGTTACTGGGGAGATTATGGGACTTTTATTTTATTTATTTATTTAATTAAATTATAAAAAGATTTAATTTTTTTTAAAAACTTTTTTACATTTTCTACTTCTTGGCTTGAATAAGCGATCATCCGATCGCTTATTCAAGCCTTTACACTGCAATACACTTGTATTGCAGTGTATAGTGTAAGTAACTGAGCATGCCGCGCATGCTCAGTTACTTACAGCCGGGTCCTGCCAGGAAGGCAGAACCCGTCGGGGAGAGAAGCTGGGAGAGCTGGGAGAGCAGTGGCAGGAGGGATCAGATCCCCCGGTAAGCACACCGGGGGGGTCTGATCCACGGGGGACACACTTGCACGCCGTGTAAGGGGTTAAACACCCGGGATCGGAGTTTTTCCGATCCCGGGTGTTAGTGCCGGGTCTGGGCTGTGATATCACAGCCCGACACCGGCACCAGCGAGACCCGGTGTCCCGAAATCTTCTTCTGATGCGCCGCCGTAGAAAGGCGTACGCGTCAGAAGAAATACCCTTAATGACCGCCGTAAAAACCGATAGGGCGGTCATTAAGGGGGTAAAGGGGTATTCCAACAAATACAAAATTCTTAAATATACTCAGGATAACTAAATAACACATTCTCTAATTCACAGATATAATTCCAACCTGTCTCTATCAGTCCTAATGTATACAATTTCGGTTGCCCAGGGATCCAATCCTAAATCAGAAGCCTAGGGTCGGGCAGGGGAGATTGTTCTCCTCTCAGACACTGCTCTGAGCTCCTCTCTGCAGCGGCCCCCACCCTTGCATTCCAAGACGAGCTCACGCAGAGACTTCCTGTCGGCAAGCAGCAGTGTGAGGAGAGGCACAGCAGAGCTTACAGCATGTGTTATAGGTGAGATATAGCAGAACTGATAATGTAACTGCGTGTTATATGCACGGATCTCACCATCTCTCATCTCTGATCTATCTCATCTCTTTTTCTATGAGTCAGATACTAGTGAATGTTCAGACACTATATAAAAGTGTATATAAACCTGTACCCTGATAATCTAAGCACATTGTCAGCACACAACATCATATAGCAAGAAGGGATCATGAAATGTCTGCTTAAAGAGTCCCCGCCCACACTCTGGAATTTTACACTGACCATCACTGAGTGATAGGAGCTAAAACAGCAATAAAACTGAGTAAAATTGTAAAGTAAAAATGATGTTGACACCCAGGTCAACATCTGCAAAGAGTTTGTATGTTCTCTCCATGTTTGCGTGGGTTTCCTCCAGGTACTCTGGTTTCCTCCCACACTCCAAAACATGCTGGTAGGTTGTGAGCCCCATGGGGACAGGGACCAATTTGTCATGCTTTGTGCAGCGCTGCGTAATCTGTGTGTGCTATATAAATAAAGAATTATTATTGTTGTAGGCAAACCCCTTGATGACTGGCTCTCTGGGCTGTACATTATTCCTGCCTTTCGTGTCACGTCATACCTTCTCCAGCATGGGAATAATTAATAGCGTGAATAATTAACAAATCAAAGTGGCGGACAATGGGTCCCTATGCTCCGGGCTGCTTTTTGTAACTTTTTTTTACAGTGATCCCGACGCGTCTGCGTTAAAGAAGACTTGCGCCAGGTTTGAAGAAAAGAGGATTATAGGTAAGTATGTTGAGTTTGTTTTTGTGTACTATTGATAGTGGATTTACTTCAAAGCTGGGGCTCATTTACTAAGGGTCGCGCTGCTCACTTTTGTCGGACTGTACACCTTTGTCGGGGATTGCACGGCTTGCACAGATGTCTGCCCTGTGATTTTGGTGCACTCAAACCTTTTTTTAGCGGAGCTGGCTTCAATGCGACACAATTTAGGGAGTGTGTCGTCGGACGATCCAACTGAATTGGACTAAATTGTGTTGCAAGTCCAAGCACTTAGATGCACCATGAAGGAGAAGGTGAACTCTGTCGAACCTCAGCGGGGAAGCGTCACATTCATGATATCAGGCGCATGAACTTAGTGAATCGAGGCACAGTGCATTATCGTGGGACAATGCACTTTCGGTGAACTACAGCGGGAATGTAAGTAAATGTGCCCCAATGTGCTAGAAGATTGCGCAGTGTTGAGTGGGCCTGAGTGGGAGAGGAGGCAGTTAGAATGATATTTAAGGAAAGTAAGAATTTTTAAATTATTGGCCTTTTCGAATACTGATTCGGCATTCCTAGAATGGAGAGGGCAGACAAAGTTGAGACATTGGTCAATTACATCGCAAAGAGTGCATCACGTTCCATCGGATTATCTTTAACCCACTCCACCTCAAAGTCCTCCACCTCATCCTGTTCAAAACAACGAAGATGTCTTACCACAAGATGTCCCAGCCACTCATGGAGCAGTCACTAATGCTGTATGATAACTCTCCTAGAAACTGACCATTGAAGCAAGTGAGGACATCTCTCTAGATATAACGGTATCCAGTCTTGTGAGCTAAATACATCTATGGAAATGTGTTACAATGGGGCACATTTACTTATCCGGTCCAGTCGCGATCCAGCGGCGCTTTCTCCACCGAGGATTCGGGTCTGCTGGGATTCACTAAGGTCCGTCCGCTCGATATCCACCAGGTGTCGCTGCTGCGCCAAGGTCCGCCGGAGTTCACCTTCTTCATCCCGGTGCATGTAAGTGCTGATCTTGCAACACAAATTCTTTTTTAAATTCCGGGGTTTTCCGAATCCGTCGGGTTGTCCCAGGGCCACGCCCCTATTTCTGTTGCGTGAAAGCCGGCGCCGATGCGCCACAATCTGATTGCGTGTGACAAAATCCCGGGGCAATTCGGCGCAAATCGGAAATCGTCTGGAAACCCGGCGAAAGTGCACGATTCGGACCCTTAGTAAATGAGCCCCAATGTATCAAGTTGGTAGAAATTTAGACACTAATATAAAATAATAGAGGTGGATATCCTGGAATAAAAGTTAGGCTCCTATCGTCCTTGCGAGTGTCAGAAAAATATGTTCTGCAAAACACGTTGCACCATGTAAATCTGCTTGTACATAAGCACAGAGCTACTTTCAAGCATCGCCTATGGTAAAATACCAACCACTCCATTTACTTTTTAATATACCAAAACCTTCAGGCAAGTGAAAGTAATGTGCTGCTTTAATACAAGCATCCCTTGTGAAGTCCCACAAAATCTAGATTCCCTTAACAGCAAGGAAACAGAATCTATGAATATCAATGAGCGGCATGCAGCGGTTTTCAGAGAGGAGCCATAAGAGTTAATGGTATAGTGCACATCTAGTGTTAATTACCCAGACTTTCCATGGAAATGTGTGCCGTCAAAAACCACTGATGAAAGCAAATGGGTAAAATGCAAATCATGGTAGAGGATGGTAAAGGATGACAGTGCGGATAATGTGTCATAAGCCATGCACTATAGCTCACTCCAGGTATAAAGGGGCTAATGGGTGTATATAGCTCTAATAGATCTAATAGGTGTCTATGGGATGTTATTGCACTATATGTGTAAAAGTGTATGAGTATTGACATATTTGATAATTCAGTGCATAGGCCCTTGTAATACACACATACTGTACATATAGCATCAGATTTAAAGGGGAATTCCCACCAAGAGAAGTTTCTTAACTATACTCAGGATAACAAAATAACACATTCACTAATTCACTGATATTAACAAAAATACAGAATTTCACAAATATAATTCCAACCTGTCTCTATCAGTCGTGGTGTACACAATTGGGGTTGCCCATGGACACGACCCTGGATTTTCTGAGTAGACATATTGGGGGGTCATTTACTAAGGGCCCGATTCGCGTTTTACCCGAATATTTCCGATTTGCGCCGATTGTACCTGAATTGCCCCGGGATTTTGGCACACACAATCGGATTGTGGCGCATCGGCGCTGGCATGCACGCGACGGAAATCGGGGGGCGTGGCCGAATCAAAACCAGACGGATTCGGAAAAACCGCTGCATTTAAAAAACGAAAATGTGTCGCTTGGGAAGCGCTTACCTTCACCTGGTCCAGCTCGGTGTATTCCGGCGCGTTCAGATGATTTTCAGCGCAGCAGCGCCTCCTGGTGGACGGCGGAGAAACTACCTTCATAAATCCCGTCCGGACCCGAATCCTGTTCAAAGAACGCGCAGCTGGATCGCGAATGGGCCGGGTAAGTAAATCTGCCCCATAGTTCTCCCGTCTGATGCTGCACTGAGCTGCGCTGCTCTCTGCCTCTAACCTCCATCCTTCCATTGACTTCCTGCCAGCGCTTGAGGAGAGTAAAGCTACAAGCTACAGGCAGATAAGGTCTTGATCCAGGGTAGCGGGAGGGAAGCATACATAGAGATCTGACAATATCAATGTATGGCTGTTATAGTAGAGGGAAGAATGTCATGTGTAATGTGTCATGCATCTCATCATCTCTGATCTGTCTTATCTGTCTTATCTCTCTTTCTATGTGTCAGATACTAGTGAATGTTCACAAGCTAAATGAAATATAAATATAAACCTTGTACCTGATAATCTAAGCGCATCACACAGAACTAGAGAAAATAGAGAGTCTCCGCCCACACTCTGGAATCTTACACTGAACATCACTGAGTGATAGGAGCTAAAAAAGCAATAAAACTGAGTAAAATTTTAAGTAAGGGGTTAAAAATATTTTTATTATGTAAACATCCCTAGGGGATTGAAATGTGAGAATTTTCATTCATGGGCAAAACCCTTTAAGTGCTTAGGGACAAGTGTCCATCTACATACAAATAGCACGTATATTAAATATGACTTACAATTTCACCATAACATCACAGATGTTTTTGCATCACAGATGACGTCTTTGATTGGAGGATTTCTCTTCTCTAGTTCTACCTTGGCCGTTATGTCAGCTTCTTCCAGCCATAACCTGCCTCTGCAAATTTAGTCAAACATTTTAGCAAAAAAGTCAAACATTTTAGGTTCTTTACTTCATCATCCTCTCCTCCAACATCACAAACTGTTGTTCTCTTGCTCCTATGGCTATTTTATCTCTACAGTAGCCACTATAGTAACAGCGACTTCACAGTAGTCACAGTGCTCTTACCGTGGCAACAGACTCATTCACCTCCCTTCATTATTCAACTCAGGGCCCATGCCCTAACCATTCTGTGACCCTGCACAGGCAGACATGACAACATCATTGTGGCACTTGTTCAACAGTCTGAATCCTACAGCCCATGGTAGACTAGTGTGCTGTGGTCACATTCAGTATTGGTGCCCATCATAGGATTCTTAAGTCCAGAGGAGGGTGACCCTATCAACCATAGCAAAAGACTTTGGTTTTTCTTGATTTCTAGAATATTGCATCTTTGAAACATCACAAACTCATTCAAGTCCCATAGAAGGCTGGTTGCCCGAAAGACAAAGGCAAGAGTGTACAGGAAAATGCAGAGAATCTCCATGGGTAATTATTTCAACAAGGCACCTGTAATTCCTTGCCAGTTCAGGTAAGGACCTGTCTTATCATAAAATGTCTTGAAATTTAAGTTGCTAGTAGTGTAGATTTTATTGCCCTCCCGTTGTAAATAAGATGTCCCTGTTTTTGTCAATCTGTTGTTTTTGAGGTTTTTTTAAATATCCTTTGATGATCACTGTTTAGTGTCTACAATGCTGTGAATTTTCTGTTTCATGCATAACATCATGTCTGACGAAGAGAACTAGTATTCTCGAAAGCTCACCATCAAATATACTCATGTAGCCTTAAAAAGGTATCACCTGATTTCTTCACTCTTCTTTGAAATTTAAGAGCAGTTGGATTGAAAGCCTACTCTTCAGAACCTCTCATTAGTAGAAATAATCAAGAGGTTAGTCTCCCCTTTGCTGAGTTGCATGTTGTGTGGACAGAAAAGAAGTGGTCCACAGTTAGTTTTAGTGATAAAAGCAAGTTTAATTTATTGTGATGGGATACATTAAGTTTGTCATCAAACTGGGGAAAGATTGAACCAAAAGTATGCAAAGAAGTCAGTGAAATGTGGCGGAGGAAGTGTCATGGTTTGGGGAATGTTTTCTACAGCAGAAGTTGGGCTTCTCATACAGCTACATGGCAGAGTGAATGCAAGTGTGTCTTCAACAGCACGTGGTTGCTTTCTTGCGTTCTTCAATCAGCAAGCAATCTTCATTCAGGACAATAGCCCTTGTTTCAAGCAGTACCTTGAAAAAGAAAACATTGAAACAATATAATAACCATAATAATGATCTTGTATGATACCAGCACACCATGACCTCTGCCATTACCTCTGCATAATATCTGAACATCTTCACCACATTATGACCACTACCATTACGTCTACATGGTGACTGAATCATATGCCTCATAGAACCTGAATAAAAGCCCCCAAAAAATCATAAACATTAAAAAACAATAATAAACAAGTGCTGGTGAGAGGTGATGATAGACCCTGCTTCCAAGTTCTTGTCTTTTGTTCAGGTCTCTTGTCTGTATCCATTCTGAGACTCTAGGGAAAGCTGATGTTGGGTTGCTGATGCAGCAGAGCACATGAAGTTTCTGGAGATCACCCCCAAGGACTGTGGACCTTCACTACAGTGCACAAGTGCCATTTCCAACCAGGAAAGCAGCATCCCATTTGGATAAGCATGAATGCCATGCTTGATGGAATGTTTTACTTATCTATGTCGCTGCTGCTATCTTAAAGGAACTGTGTCTTGTTCTAATAACAGGAACTGTAAGTTCTACCATAACTCCGATATCCAGCGCACAACGAGACGCATATCAGTGTCAACATCAAAAGGGCCTCATGTGGCCCTTCTCTTCTTGCTTCACCCTGTCAGGCCTAAAAGGTGTGTAAGAGGTCCAAGTCCTGGAGTTAGCTATCTTGACATCCAACAGTCAGCCACTAATCTGCTTGGAAAAACATCTGCCATCACTTATGGTCAGGCCTTGGTAGAGTATGTTGCACTAGCTTGGAGGCCACTTGCTGCATCAGTGTGGACTTGAGTTGAGCCTCAGGGGCATGACCTGAAGGTTGCATCAGTGCATCAGTCCTACTGTGCGAGGAGGTACTGAGGAGTAAATGTGTTAGACCGACCATGCTCTGCTGACATATTACTGTTGCTGCCTATTGGGCTACTACCATGTGCCAGCAGCTAAGTCACCATGATACTGCCCTTACTGGCCCAACACATGTGTATAAATATGTATACAGTGGAGAAGGAGACCAAGTTTGAGGCCCATCCTGGTATTTTTGGGCGTCCAAACTGCAATATTTCAAAGTGTTTAGTCACATTGCTTTGGAACTTCTTTACATTTGGTAAGATTTTACATTTCTGATTTATTATAAGCGTAAAAACCATAAATTTCTAATAAGTGTAAGAATATATACCTTACAGGGGCAGGCGGTCAGGATGGCTACAAAGAGCCAGTCTTACTGAGCAAGGAGCAGCATGTCAGGAAGGGAAATTAAAGCAGGAGAAAAAGGCCATGTGGTGGAGCGATTTCTAACATCACAGCTGAAACTGGATACTAAAAGCTTTATACAAGTGTTGAAAAAGCTCTATTTCTCCATTAAGATTTTCCCTGGGGACCGTCTAAAAATGACATAATGTAAAGTATCCTTTAGATTTATGGGATCAATTGAAACTGGATTTTTTAGAAAGTATGGTGTGATTTACATTAGAGTGCACACTCCAGCCTGGAGCACTATATAGGGACTCCTTTTCAGTATATATGAACATTCTCCTTAAAGTTTTTTTTTTAGCCTGTAGTTTAAGTTGCCAAAAGTGAGTAATATTGATGCAAGAAGGATTAAAATTGTGCCAGGGGGATGGGAGGGGGCAGGTTATTACAGTTTATAATCTGCTGCTAAGTCAAGGACTTTGTCCCTTACACACAGATGTGTCCACCCTTAATTTAATTAATAACTCAATTTTCTCATAAAACCCATTCACTTCAATATTGCAATATGCTATCAAAACTATTGACAGGCTGCAATGCACAAGCCAACCACTGAGTGGAGACAGATAGACACATCTAGGATATCACTTTTCATAATGCTGCAAAATAACATTGTCTAAACATGTCAGGCCAAAAGCAAAGGTATGGAGCGACACATCAGTAGCGGTGGTAATAATAAGGCAACAGCAATATTGTTCCTCTGATCATAAATCACTTTTTGTTAAATTCAATGTACAAGAAAAGTAGGACAACATATTGCCCTTTAGATAGATTCTTTTCCACATACTAGACTTTTTTTTCCACCCATTTATTTGTTGCATTGTCTACTCATTCTGCAATCAGTGGAATAAGTATAACCACTTCATTAAAGGAAATCTAGAAAAGAAAGTTATAATTTGCATCACGGAGTGCAGGGACAAGATGTCCAGAGCTCCGGGCCGCTAATTGTTCACACCCCGCTCAAAACGCGTCAGCTACAATGCGCTTATTTTGGATGAAAAAAAAATCTGTAGAATAAAGTTTGGAAACTTTTAACATAGTCCTGGCTGACTTTAATTTTCTGAAATTTCTTGTGGATACTCTGTTGTCCAGCCAGTACATCCATGCACAGTGATGGCATTCACCTCCCATGAGGGCACAGCTGCAGAACTTGGGGTAAGCTGTAACAGTGTTTTAATTTTGGATTTACACTTTTGGATTTTGCTTGGAAACTGCATGAAAAACTGCAAAAAAAAAATTAATGTGTTTCTAGTCTGAGGAAGTTATGATCATTCCTTCCATCAGTTGTTATCTGTACTCGGGGGGTACACACATGTTTAATATGGCCAGAGATGGTTTTATATGATATCTTCATTTAAGTGCAATAAGAAAATGTGTATGTACTTACAGCCGTTGTTAATCCAGCTATAGTGCATTTTATCCTACATTGATCAAACGTGATTCCCTACAGCATTTCCTGACCATCTTTCTACCAGATGCTAAAAAATGTAATTAAATATTTCCGCCTCATATTAAATGTTTATTACATTTCTCAGCGTGGACATTGTAATGTACCATATGTCAGGCTGAGTACACCTGGTTATTTCATTACAAAAAAAATCACTTGGAACCATCAAAATTCCCGTGAACATATTGGTTATTGCATGTTGGAATGGATTCTATAGAAAATGAGCAGAAATTTTAAGTCATGATATTGAAATGCAAATTGTGTTGTCAATTCGAGTGCATATCACACCACTGCAATGTAATGGAGAAAATGTGTACGGGTGTAAAATGAATTTGTTAAAACCCAATTTGTGGGGGTCCAACACAAGGGATCCCAAGTGATCTTGCTTGTGTATAGTAGTTGAAGCAGCACAATGAAGTGACCCAGTAGAGAAGCTCAATTCTTTGTGTAGTGGCCAAATGGTGAGACTGCAGCACCTCTTATACAGTACACTTGAACGGGAGATGAGTGTACTGGCACTTATCTCTATGTTTCTCCTGGTATCAAAAGTAGTAAAAAATAGTTGATCTGTAGAGGTCCGTCTGAGTGTTGGATTAACACCAATTTGATATTGATGACCACTTGATAGGTCATCAATGCATTTGATGTAAGCAGCAAACATAACAATCACAATCCCCAAAGTAATCAGAACAAGCGGTGATTGTCCAGATAGTATTGCAATATAGTGCTAAAATGGTACCACCATATTGTACCCACACAATACTAAGACTCTTAGGGAAGTGGTTGGTGGAAAGGATCGTGGTATACTGGCACATTAGAAGTCCTACCTACACTCCGACTGTTAGGCTTGGCAGAAATGTTTGGGAAACAGATTACAGGACATGGGTGAGACTGCTAAAATGGCACCAAGCATGATATACCCATTTAAAAGCCATACAAGCTGATACAGCTTGTGGCTGCTAATAGATGGACCTTGTTCCTGTTGTAGGAGTCTCAGGGTTGGCTGGCATGAGCTAATTTTTCTGATGCAGCACCACTTAAACAAAAGTCACAAAAGTTACAAAAGTCAAATATCTCCTGAGTCTCTTGGATGAAAACCATTATCCACTCCTCCTCTCCGCTGTATCCACGATATGTGAACCCATCAATTAATACTATGTCCTTTACTGGTTAGTGGCATGGACAACTGTCTACAGGTGGGTGGTTCTTCTCTTTGGAGGGGTCTTTGACATAATATCAAAGTATTCAGTATTTTTTTCCATATAAAGCATTGCCTGCAAATCTTCAAAGTCTCCATATACTCAAATGGTATCTTCAAAAAGAGCCTCCAACCCAAGCATTGGTGTAACTGTAGGGTTAGCAGCCAAAGCAGCTACTAAAGAGCCTACAGTGTCAGGGGGACCGGTATCCAATCTGACACAATAAACAATGGAAGATGTGCACAGTTATATACATATTATGCTGCATATTGTCAGGCTCCAAGGGCAGTGGACACACTGGACCACCGCGGACGAGGACGTAAGCCGACAACTGGGACCGGAGTCTAATTGGCACCCAGAGCCCGCTGCAAAGCGGGTTGGGCTTGCTTCTGTGTGGTACCACCAAGTAGTTCCACAGGTGCGACTTTGGTGGTGGTGGCAGCCAAGGCGAGGTACAGAAACAGAAGGCAGGTTCGTGGTTGGGGAAAGGCAGGAGGTCAAGACACGTGGCACGGGATCAACGTCAGAGGCTAAGCAGAAGGTCAGGGCTGGCAGTGGAGGAATGTAAACAGGAACAGGTCGTGGGGTCAAACCGGGAAATCAATACACGAGCACAGGGCAACAATACAAGCTTTCTCCAAGGCATATAGCACAAAGATCCGGGAGAGTGTGCAAGGAGATGCTGGGTTAAATAGGATTCTGGGTAAGGGCAGCACCAATTAACGGCGCACTGGCCCATTAAATATTCTGAAGTCGACGCAAACGCCCAAGGAGACAGGCAGGCGCGCGCATGGCCGTGGACCTGGAAGCAGGAGCGAGGACGTGTAAGTGGATGTTGCAGGGCACTGGGGCACATGGATAGGCATGGGTGAGCCCACAACCCGAGACGTATATTCAACAGTATAATATGTAGATAAAAGTGTTCATCTTCCAGATTAACAGATGAGAAATGTCAGCCAAGTACATCCCCCATGTGGTCAGCAGCTACTGGGCTGCACGAAACCATATGTGTGGCTTCTGGCATCCCCTTGGGTAAAAATACTACCTGACAGTGAATATATACATGCATGTATGAGTGTTATAATGTATGGATGTGTGTGTGTCAGCTGTATGTGTGTGTCTTCTGAATGTGTGTCTGCTGTTTTATGTGTTCACATGTTGTGCGTATATATGCTGTATGTATGTTTGTATATTAAGCCTGTGTATATGCTGTATGTGTGTATATGCTAATATGCTATATGTATGTGTGTATGCTGTCTGTGTATATGCTGCATGATGTGTATGTATGTGTGCATGGTGTCATATATATATATATATATATATGGGGTATGCGTGTAGATGATGTGATTGTACTGTATTTATGTCTATATATGGTGTGTGTGTGTATATATATACTGTCTAAGTATATGATGTATATATACTATTGGCATGATTTATCAGAAGTGTCTGTGGTAAAACTGCCCATGGAAACCAAATCATGGAAACCAAAATGAAAGATGAACTCTGATTGGTTGCCATAGGCAACTAGAACAGTTCTGCTCTCAGACATTTCTGACTAATCTCCCCCTATATATCTGTGTATATAATTTGTATATAATATACAACATGTGTGCATATAGGTTCTGTGAGTTTGTTCTCAAGTCCAATTTTTATGTAAGTCGGAACTGTATATTTTATAATGGTAACCCCCAGCCAAATTTCTTTTGGTTTCTGTGACAATTGGATTTTAAAAATGTTGGATTGTCATAAGAACCCGGATCACCAATAAAGCTTCATTACAGACACCTGTGATAACTGTTACAGCTGATTATTGTAGCTAAGGCTAAAGTACAGTAAATTACTAACATCCAGGGGTCCGTTTGTAACTAGGGGTCATCTGTAAGTCGGGTGTTCTTAGGTAGGGGACCGTCTGTACAGTAAATGTGCAAATATAATTGTGTACACATGTGTGTTTGTATAAACGTGTGTGTACTGTATATATTTCTAAAAGGATAAGGGGGCCCCTTGCAGAATTCTGCTATGGGCCTCAGACTTTCCTAGTAACTCCCCTGACCCCAAATATTAGAGTTCTAGCCTGTGAAACTTGAACTGAAAAAGAACTAGATGAACTTATCCATATCCTGTCTCGAAGAAAGGTTATCCAGTAAATGTACAATCAATAGGCCACCGATCCATTGTGACATGCAAGGTCCTTGGAGAGGTAATACACATGTGGGACCTCCACTCAATTTTCTTCTATAGGTCTTCCGTTAGTTTCATAGAAGTGAAAGATGCAATGGTTGCTCTATGGCCTCATGCATACAACCGTATGGTCTTTTCTATTCAGTATATATGGCTGTAAATACAGAACGTATTGCACCTGCATGGTAACGTATTGCACCTTATGGCACCGTATCCATATAAAATATGGTGGCCTGGCCAGTGGGTCTCCATGAATACTACACGTATATATGGCAGCATACGGTGCACAAATATTTGCAGCCTGTATTTTTTACATTCCGTAGACTTCTATGGGGCATACGGACTGAAATACGGTGCAAAATGGGACATGTTCTATACCGCTCACAGTACAGTACGGTGGACAATACGACCATGGACATGGATGGCTGTGTTGGCCATTGGAATACATGGAGCTGTAAGCCGGCTGTATATATAGACATTTTTATACGTTCTCTACACGTTCGTGTGCATGGGGCCTATTGCTTCATTTAAACAAAGGGTTCCCGTTGGTTGGATCTCCAAAATTCATGCCTGGATAGATGGTCAAGAAATGGAGATAACCAAGACAAAGAAGTTAAACAAGGACAACAGAAGAAGTCTCCATCACTAGAATGTCCCCCCTATAAATCTGAAACATATACAGATCTGATGTAAATAATTCATGATGTAAATGCTACAAAATGTCTAAGAGCGAATATATTAGAACATCACAGCTCTCCCTTGATCTCTAATGTAATCAATAAAATATGGTTTCGCATCAGTAACTTAATGATAAAACAGGAATATTAAAGCTGATTTATCATGATAATTTGTTGTTCAGAACTTTCTTCTTATTCATCCGTGGTTAATAGAGAGGAATTTACATAATTATCATTTATATATCCCGTTTCTTCTGGAAGGAAACTTGCAAGGGATGATAGGATTTCAATTAAAATTGCATTTCTTCTTATGTATATGATGCTATATATTGCTATGGAGTCATATAGAGTACTAATAGCAGTGTATTGCTGGTGGGTTATATGCTAATATTTTCGTAAAATTCAGGATTTCTTTGTGAAAAATACGTGAAGAAATGGTGGTTGGTAGATACTGCTGGGTATGGGTCATGGGTGATGGCTGTAAGGGGGCACTTTCTGTATGTAGTAGAGACTTTTATGTAGATACTGTAGATATAGGGTAAGAAGAGAGACACAAAATGAGTTGCAGTAACCTCTCCTGGCCACTACAGAGATGATGGAGCCAACTCCTAGGTTTTGTCGGGCCAAGACAGCAGATGGATATGTGGGCCATCCCATCTTGATGGCTTACATTGAGTATAGGCAAACAATCTAAAATCCTGACAACCCTTTTCCAGTTTCAATAATACACGTCTAATTTATTCTGAGGCATTTAATTCCATTTATTCCATTATAGATGAGATCAAATGAGCACATTAAGCAAGAATCTTAATAAATCTCACCCAAGAACCCTAAACAGACTGATAACCCAAGATAACTCTCTGCAGATTAGTGCCTGGTTTGGCTTTAGTCCATAATCACGTTTCATGGCCTGTTTAAAGGGTTGGGCATTGACTTATAGGGAGCTACTTATCAATAAATGATACTAGAGACACTGATTTCTATATTTGGAAAGAAATATATGCCTAATTGGGCCGTACCCTGCCCCCAGAACTGTTTTATTCTGCAAAAACACTATTAAAAACAGTAGCAATTGTACACATAATCCGGAAATCCCCAACCGTTTCATAACCAGGGACCAGTGGGGGAAGGGGTGGGATCCCTACACTTACCTCATACTTAACCATGAATTCTAGTGTGCATACAAAGTATAATCCCCCACTTATTGGCCTTACATAGTATAATGTACCTGATCCAACAAACATCCTACAACTCCCCCACAAACCCTTATATTGTGAAGACAAAATTGGTTACCCACCTTTCCCAGTTTCCCTGCAGCAGTCATCTATTCTTTGCTGCCTTTTCTGTCTGCGAACAGTTAGTTATATAACATTATATATAACATATTAGAATATAACATTAAAAAAGTAAATCAGATACTAACTTTTCTGACAGCCTTCCTCTTCTATTTGGGACTCTGAAGCCAGCAGACGCAATGTGGTGACATCATCGCACCTGCTGGCTTCAGAGTCCCAAATAGAAGAGGAATGCTGTGAGAAAAGTTAGTATCTGATTTACTTTTTTTAATGTTATATTGTAATATTGTAATATGTTATATATAATGTTATATAACTAACTGTTCGGCCGTGGCCTGAGATCAGATGTTCTACACCACATCTTCGGCCACGGTTGGTGCTTGAGGAAAGCTGCACATAATCCATATCTTTTTTGTCAATCAATCTTTATCAATCAATCATTTTTATAATCTTAAGAAATAATTATAAAATTCATGATTTTTAACACACATTCTGGCTTTAAAGGGGTCGTCCGGGATGAAAAAAAAATTTAGATGGCTCGTAAAAGCAATAAAGAGTTCATGGTCACCGCCCTGAGCGCTCTCGTTCAACACGCCCTCTGTGTGTATGTAAAGGGCAGCGGTGACGTGATTTCACTAGTACGCTTGCTGCTACAGCAGTAGTTATAGGCTGTAGCAGTCCCGCATTTGATGGCGCCACAGCCGACCTCTATGTATACACGTACAAACAAATAACGGCAGTGATGGGTGGCTCCGCCCCTGAAAGATAATATTTACAGAAAAGAGTATAAGCTCTTTATAGTTTTTACACATTCAAGCTGTAGATATATAAAACAAAAATTATTCCCAGACAACCCCTTTAACATCTCGTATGACATTTATGTATGAGTTCTCGCTTATCCCTGGTTTGGAGGTTTGGAATAAATTTGGTTTTATCACATTGTAATATTTATCTCTTAATACATATATATGTTATTTCTTCCAAAACTACTAGTGTCACCAAGGGAACCCGTCGGAGAGACTCTAGAAGGACTCATAATAAAGCCCTTTTCTCAGGAGGTAGCTAGCCCGAGCATAGCCTTACATGGCCTCAGTAACACATCTTATACAATCCATCTACTATGTGTCCTGCATATATAGTAAATCCTGACAAAATAATATTCTGCCATTGTTGTAACTTTTATTGGGACAGGCTGTCAGCTTTAATATACCGGCTTAAGACCATATTCTACAGGGATGGTTCTGTGCAAGATATTTCTCAGCTCATGACAATTAGGGGAAATTGCATTCTTTATGGATTGCCATGACATACAATATACCACCACGGATCCTTTCACAATGAGGTTTCTTTTGAAGCAGGCAGTGTATCCTGAGGCTCTTTGTGAGCACAGTGGTATCATTAAACCAGGAGCAGAAACGAGATGATGATTATCTGAACAATTTGCATTCCTAGCAGCCGCACTTTTATACATGGTCTGGACAAAGGTTCAGTCTGCATAGAAATATACATTGTCGTTGAGTCTTGGTTTTTATAGTGGTTTCAAATCTTTTAGCTTTTTTAGTGTAATAATTTTCGGATCTGATTATTCTGGCTACACTGTGTACATATTTCCATATTTAGAGTCTTGAGAGATATAAAGTACATCTTCTGGGATTTTACAAATCAAATAAAAAAAAAAATAGGATAGTCTTAAAATTGGTTGACGAAAAATGAAACATAGCAGTGCCAGCGTTATTTGCCTATCCATCTGCATTGTCTGACTACTGTAAATCACTGCCAGTGACTTCATCAATCAAAAAATTATCAAAACGTGAAATCATCAAAAAAAAAGAAATCATCAAAATCCCCTAAATGGTAATATCCAATATAAAAATACCACATAACATAAAAAAAGGAAAAATAAGCACACAAACTCAACATATTTTTGTAAGAACCTGTTTTGTACAAATAAAAAATATCACTACTAAAACCATTCCCTTAATTTAAAAAAAAAATAAACGTAATCATTACGAACAAAACTAGAACACAAAAAAACAAGATTAAAGAAAAAAAAATCCCATTTACCCAGAAATGATACTAGTAAAAAGTATTTGTGCAAAAACATAAGCACTAAAAAACCTAAAAATGTAATGCTTCTTAGAACAATGCATAAACAAGAGATTTTTTTTCCTTTTTATTCTGCAAAACTACTCAAAATTTTTTTTAAAAACTATGTAAATGGGATACATACACCATGTTCCAAATTATTATGCAAATTATATTTTTCTCTGATTCTCCTAAGTGGTTCGATGCAAATGACAGTCAGTATAATTAAAGTCATCACCCGTTGGATTGTATTGAAGAAACCTCCCAATAATATCAGTATATTCTTCAAAATACAAAAAAAAACTCAAAATGCACAGTTCCAAATGATTTTGCAGAGTTTCCAAACATTTTATAGGTTCTAAAGAACTGAAATTAAAAATTTGCTGAGTTTGCAGCCACATTTGAGGTCACATTCACTGAAATCAAAAGCTATTTCAATCCAAAACATCATAACAGGCCAAGTTACATGTAACATACGAACCTTCTTTGACATCACCTTCACAATTCTTGCATCCATTGAGCTTATGAGTTTTTGGAGCGTTTCTGCTTCAATTTCTTTGTATGATGTCATAATGGCCTCCCAGAGCTGCTGTTTCGATGAGAACGACCTCCAACCCTCATAGATCTTTTGTTTGATGGTACCCCAACGGTTCTCTGTAGGGTTGAGGTCAGGGGAAGATGGTGGCCACACCATGAGATTCTCTCCTTTTATGACCACAGCAGCCAATGACACATAGGACCCATCTTTGACATCACCTTCACAATTCTTGCATCCATTGAGCTTGTGGGTTTTTGGAGAGTTTCTGCTTGAATTTCTTTGTATGACGTCAGAATGGCCTCCCAGAACTACTGTTTCGATGAGAACGACCTTCCACCCTCATAGATCTTTTTCTTGATGGTACCCCAACGGTTCTCTGTAGGGTTGAGATCAGGGGAAGATGGTGGCCACACTGTGAGATTCTCTCCTTTTATGCCCATAGCAGCCAATGACACATAGGACCCTTCTTTGACATCACCTTCACAATTGTTGCATCCATTGAGCTTGTGAATTTTTGGAGAGTTTCTGCTTGAATTTCTTCGTATGATGTCAGAATGGCCTCCCAGAGCTGCTGTTTCAATGAGAACGACCTCCCACCCTCATAGATCTTTTGCTTCATGGTACCCCAAAGGTTCTCTGTAGGGTTGAGGTCAGGGGAAGATGGTGGCCACACCGTGAGATTGTCTCCTTTTATGCCACAGAGGTATCTTTACAGCATAAGATGTTGCATTGTCCGGCATGAAGATGATTTTTCTCCAGAAGACACAGTTTTTCTTTTTGTACCATGAAAGAAAGTGGTTGGTCAGACACTCTATGTACTTTACCAAGGTCATTTTCACACCTTCAGGAACCCTAAAGGGGCTACCAGCTTTCTCCCCATGACTCTGACATGACTCCGCCACCTGCTTGCTGACATTGCAGCCTTGTTGGGACATGGTGGCCATCCACCAACCATCCACTACTCCATCTATCTGGACCATCCACGACACTCATCAGTAAACACGACTGAGCATTGGTTAGGGGTGGCCAAATAGTAGGTTTATGCACCACAGCAAGTCTTTGAAAGATCCTACACCTTGAGGTTTGAAGGACTCTAGAGACACCAGCAGCTTCAAATATCTGTTTGCTGGTTTGTTATGGCATTTTAGCAGCTGCTCAGTAATGCAGCTAATTCAACAAATGACCATTTTCCTTTCTTTACAACCTATGAAATGTTTGAAAATTCCGCTGTGCAGAATAATTTGGAACTGTGCGTTTTGAGTTTTTTTTAATTTGAAAGAATATATTGTTATCATTGGGGGGGTTTGTTAGATAAAATTTGATTTGTACTTTAACGGGTGATGACTTTTAATTTACTAATTTGCATCGACCATTTAGAAAAATCAGAAATAAATATCATTTGCATAACAATTTGGAACATGCTGTAATCTTATTGACCCATACAATGATAAAAACACCCTAAAGCAGCCATAGTAACAACATAAAGCAGACATATGGTTAATATTAGCTACCGTATATACTTGAGTATAAGCCAAGTTTTTCAGCAGAAATATTGTGCTGAAAAACCTCACCTCAGCTTATACTCGAGTCAAGAAAAAAAACCAAACAGTGTACTCACCTTCCGACGCCCCCTGGGAGGTCCTCTTCTATGCAGAAATGCTCCAGCATCGGCTCTGTGTACCCGCGCCGTCCGTTGCAGGGATTGTGCCATAAGCCGCTTGCTCAGGTCATGGTGCCTGAAACAGACAGTGCAGGGACACGGAGCCAATGCCAGAGCATCGCTGTATTATATTATATTACAGGCATTATATTGGGGGCAGCGGCTACAGGCTATATACTGCGGGGCTGGCAGGCTATATACTGCAGGGGGGGCAATCTATATACTACACTGGGGCTGGCAGGCTATATACTACTGGGGGCTGGTGGCGATATACTACAGGGGGCTGGCAGGCTATATACTACAGGGGGCTGGCAGGCTATATACTACAGGGGGCTGACAGGCCATATACTAGAGGGGCTGGCAGGCTATATACTACAGGGAGCTGGCAGGCTATATACTACAGGGGGCTGGCAGGCTATATACTACAGGGGGCTGGGAAGCTATATTCTACAGGGGGTTTGCTGGCTATTTACTAGGGAGGCTGTGACTACTGCATTTCCCACCCTCAGCTTATACTTGAGTCAATAGGTTTTTCCAGTTTTTTTGTGCTAAAATTAGGGGTCTCGGCTTATACTCGAGTCGGCTTATACTCGGGTATATATGGTAGTTACTAATTCGGATGGTAGTACTATCTGCCTGAAAATTTCTGCAGATATGAAACGTCCAGCTTGGTCCTCGAGGTGAAAATGAGCTTGGTCCTTATGGGGATAAATTCAGGGCCTTCAGGTTCAGGAACCTTAATGGGTCCACTCAACCCTAGTTATGACAGGTTCCCTTCAATGCACAGCACCACATCTGATGAAAACCACTTCAATGTCCCCCTGTATTATAATATGGTCAGAAGATAATTTCAAGGGGGAAATAGAATGAAATTCATCAAACAATATCACAATTACACTCACCGGCCACTTTATTAGGTACACCTGTCCAACTGCTCGTTAACACTTAATTTCTAATCAGCCAATCACATGGCGGCAACTCAGTGCATTTAGGCATGTAGACATGGTCAAGACAATCTCCTGCAGTTCAAACCGAGCATCAGTATGGGGAAGAAAGGTGATTTGATGCCTTTGAACGTGGCATGGTTGTTGGTGCCAGAAGGGCTGGTCTGAGTATTTCAGAAACTGCTGATCTACTGGGATTTTCACGCACAACCATCTCTAGGGTTTACAGAGAATGGTCCGAAAAAGAAAAAACATCCAGTGAGCGGCAGTTCTGTGGGCGGAAATGCCTTGTTGATGCCAGAGGTGAGAGGAGAATGGGCAGACTGGTTCGAGCTGATAGAAAGGCAACAGTGACTCAAATCGCCACCCGTCACAACCAAGGTAGGCAGAAGAGCATCTC
Organism: Engystomops pustulosus; assembly: GCF_040894005.1. NCBI lineage: Eukaryota > Metazoa > Chordata > Amphibia > Anura > Leptodactylidae > Engystomops > Engystomops pustulosus. The sequence goes on from NC_092413.1 coordinate 197,401,871, forward strand.
TGAACGCACAGTACGTCCAACTTTGAGGCAGATGGGCTACAGAAGCAGAAGACCACACCGGGTGCCAATCCTTTCAGCTAAGAACAGGAAACTGAGGCTACAATTTGCACAAGCTCATCGAAATTGGACAGTAGAAGATTGGAAAAACGTTGCCTGGTCTGATGAGTCTCGATTTCTGCTGCGACATTCGGATGGTAGGGTCAGAATTTGGCGTCAACAACATGAAAGCATGGATCCATCCTGCCTTGTATCAACGGTTCAGGCTGGTGGTGGTGGTGTCATGGTGTGGGGAATATTTTCTTGGCACTCTTTGGGCCCCTTGGTACCAATTGAGCATCGTTCCAATGCCACAGCCTACCTGAGTATTATTGCTGACCATGTCCATCCCTTTATGACCACAATGTACCCTGTAACATCTGATGGCTACTTTCAGCAGGATAATGCGCCATGTCATAAAGCTGGAATCATCTCAGACTGGTTTCTTGAACATGACAATGAGGTCACTGTACTCAAATGGCCTCCACAGTCACCAGATCTCAATCCAATAGAGCATCTTTGGGATGTGGTGGAACAGTAGATTCGCATCATGGATGTGCAGCCGACAAATCTGCGGCAACTGTGTGATGCCATCATGTCAATATGGACCAAAATCTCTGAGGAATGCTTCCAGCACCTTGTTGAATCTATGCCACGAAGAATTGAGGCAGTTCTGAAGGCAAAAGGGGGTCCAACCCGTTACTAGCATGGTGTACCTAATAAAGTGGCCGGTGAGTGTATATTACATGAAACACTTGTTATATGTATCTCTTCTACTCTGAAGGTTATGACCTTAGCACAGATTTAACCCCATACCGCCCATCATTAAGGAATGTCTGGTATTGAGATGTCTGAGCACTAAGAAGATGTTTAGGAATGTCAGATAAAGATCATGGATTTCCTATCAGGAAGAGTCTGTGGATTTCAGGTATTTTGTTCAGTCTTGGCCTCGTATAAGACCACAAGATCAAACAATTTTAAAATGCAATTATTACAAATGAACCAAAGGAAGTGATCATTAGATCAGTATTAAGTGGAGGGACATTTACCAACTTCATAGAGTCATGGGGATACTCTGTCTATACACAGTCTCCTAGAGTTGGATCAGAACCCTGAATATCCTACTCAGTGTACAGCCATCATATTTCATGAAAAGACCCTTTCCCCTTTAAGCAACGACAACATACAATTCCCCATTTTCATTAAACAGACAGTCACCAGGTTACGCACAATATAGGTTTCTAAGGTTTGTTCTGTAGTTGAATTTGTAATAAATTGGAAGATGTATATTTTATAAGGTTTAGAATCTTTTCTGTGCCTGTGACGGTTTAATTTTCCAAATTTTGGTTCATTATGGGAGCAAGGATTAACAATGAAGCTTCATTTCAGAGACCTTTGATAATTCCTATTGTAGAGCATTACAGCAGGGGCTAAAGGTCAGCAAATTATCAGCATCCAGAGGTCAGTCTGAAACTGGGAGTCAATGGTGTGCTAGCCTGAGCCATAGTGCCCCTCTCCCCTCTCCTCTCCATAGAAAGCTCAGTCATGGTGAGGTGAGACATTGGGGCATATTTACTTACCCGTTCCTGTTGCAATTTTCGAAGTGTGTTGTCCGACGAGGATGAAGTCCAGCGCGATTCGCTAAGATCTTGCGCCTGATTTCCTGCATGTGTCGCTTCCCCGCTCAGGTCTGCCGGAGTTCACCTTCTTCTTCCCGGCGCATGTAAGTGCATGTCTTGCGATTGAATTTTAAATCCTGCGCATAGTTCGAATCAGTCGGATTGTCCAACAGCCACGCCCCCTGATTTGTGTTGCATGAAAGTCAGCGCAATTGCGCCAAAATCCGATTACGTGCGCAAAAAATCCCTGTTAAATGCGGCACAAATCGGAAATAGTCGGGAAACCCGGCGGACATGTGGTCCGCGGACCCTTATTAAATGTGCCCCATTGTTTGCCCACTGCACTGTGACCCGGTGTCATAGACCTCTATGGGGCAAATTTTTCAGCCAGATCACAGCGCCCAAAACGGTTGTCTGCAGGAAGTTTTATTCTGTAAGTTGGGATTTCTGAACTCAGGTACTGCCTGTAAACTACATTTATAGCACAATACACTAGATGCATATGTTATGACACTATACCCAATTAAAGGCCTCCCAAACTCTATTTTTGGAGATTTTGGTGCACATTTACTAACAACAGTGAAATTGAAAAATTTACTATATGCAGTTTGCTTGTGTAGTGTGCAGAGGGCGCCAGATTCAAGATTTCTGGTGCACATTCTGCAGGAATCTGGCACCCTCTGCACTGCTCCGACAGAGTGCCCCACTCTGTGCACCTTTAACATTGGGCGTGCAACACAATCTGGAAGACTTTGCATGATAAATCTGGTGCACGGTCACGACTGAGCATCGGAACGCCCCCTAATTTGTGTCACATGATGCCTAGTGCAGCTGCACCACAGAAGGGTAACTTGCAACACAAATGTGGCACAGACACTCCTTAAATACATGTGCAAGCGGTTTGCACTAAAAAGAACGTGCAAAGTCCGACAGAAAACTGGCTCAAGGACATTAGTATCCTATTCTAGTAGGATCCTTAGACCAGAACTGGTGGCACCATATAAATTGTTTATGCAGTGAAAGTTTGTGTCGGCTCTACTCACTCCAATACTGACGACCACAGAGTTGCGTTCATGGAACTGCCCAGGCAGGGGTAAACTTGAAACAACAAAAATGGATTTCAGGGCAAGTCTCCAAATGGTCTAAAATCTCCTTTATTCATGCATCGGCAAATTCGGGTACAGATACAGTGAAGAAACGATCAATGCGTGTCGGCTGTTACGCCTTAGTCATGATCCCCATGATCCATGATCATGACTAAGGCGTAACAGCTGAAACGCGTTGATCGTTTCTTCACTGTATCTGTACCCGAATTTCCCGATGCATGAATAAAGGAGATTTTAGACCATTTGGAGACTTGTGCTGGAAACCATTTTTGTTGTTATAAATTGTTTATGTGACTTTTCAGCCAATCACTGACTTCAGCAGTCATGTATCTTTTGAATGGATGGATCATCAATACTTACATTCAGATGGAAGACCATAAGTTTTGGGTAGCAAACTCTACAGTGCAATGGGGCTGTTTGCTCCCTGCTAAATATAGAATACTCTTAAAAGTAATGGTTGTACTATGGTTGTAGTGATTGTACTAAATATCGAACCTTTTATAGTTGAGGTCTAAATGAAGATCTCCAACTGTGGATCATAGGCATCTATTACTGTGCCAGATCCTTTAGTATCCTAGTTGTCCGTATTAACCTTTGAACTCACCTGCTCCAACGTTCAGTATAAATTTTTGAAAAAAACGATTTTGTTGATTCTGAATTATATGTTCTTATCAGAACTGTAGAGTATTATATACCATTAACATTGTATATTAAAGATTTGGACTGTGAAAGAGTTTGTATGTTCTCTCTGTGCTTGTGTGGGTTTCCTCCGGGTCCTCCAATTTCCTCCCACACTCCAAAATATACTGATAGGTTGATTAGATTGTGAGCCCCTACGGGAACAAGGACTGAGTTGCCAAGCTCTGTGCAGCGCTGCGTAATCTGTGTGCGCTATATAAATAAAGAAATTATTATTATTATTATTGTGGTTTAATTCAAGCCAATTAATAGGGTTCTAATTATATACTTAAATATTTGGCTTGTTGCTCTCAGATATGAATATAATGATGTATTTGGTATGAAGGCAGCATAAGAACAGGACCGATAACCTGTAACATGTGAACCAAGGATCTATTCAGCTGACCGGAAAGTCACTAATAAGGGTAATTTGTCACTTATTAACTTATCATATGTCATTGTTGCTTCATTCATGTCTGACTCTGCCCTTCTCTACAATATCATCACCTTTTCATGCAGATATCACATTCTCTCCAGATTATCCACCATCTAATACTCTCCTCTACCTGCTGACCCGCGCTTTCTATTCTTGTACTAGGCCGCTGTAGTAATGTTTGCTTACATTGTCTCCGATGAGTAGAATGTGTTAATCTTCCATTACGCAGGCATCAGCATAGATTATAATGACTAATAGGGTTAATTGCTTTAATTGCATTATATTAAGTGCAGTAATTAGATATTTCAACTAACTGTTAATGAACGACTCAGGATTATTTAAGGGAAACAATGTCACAGGGATTTATTCCAGTTCTTAGTATAGCAGCAGGCTAGGGTTTGATACTCGTGTTGAGCGGGTCTGTACCGTACTTTGCATGTACGGGCCCCAAACCCGGACATGAACTGACTAAAATCTCGACACCCCCCCCCCCCAATAACACGCAAGATCTGTGCTGGCACCGATTTCGGGTGTTATCTCTCTAAATTCTCCAGGCATGTGCCACATGTTTGTGCCATGAAAAATTATACAATTTTCCAATATACTTTCTGTGTCAATTCCTTAAAATTTTCTGGATCTCTACGTGTTGTCCTGCTATAGGAAGCTTCCAATTACTTCCAATGAATAGAAATCTGACCATGGTCACACAGATGCCCGACATGGTCACACAGCTGTGCACCTATGTGACCATCAGGCCAAACAGATTTCTGTCCACTGGAAATAAACAATGACGCTTTCTATATAATGACAACCAGCAGACATTCAGAAAAAGGAGGAATTGATACAGAAGGTATATTGGAAAATTGTAAAATTTTTCATCATACAAGCAATAACTTTCATTTGCCAAAATGGGAACATCCCTTTAAATGCCCCTAGCATTGATTGTGGGTGTTTACTGGTAGGGCTTCGGGTCCAGTACAGGGACAGAGATTCGAACTTGCCCTAATTCAAATTTAACCGGGTCCCCTCATCGCAAGTTGATACTATTGAACCCATGTGAGTGAGGGTTAGCAAAGTCTGAAGAAGAGCTTTAATTCACTGACATGAAAGCTATGAGATATGCATGATTGTGATGTTATTTCCCAGTATAGAATTGATTGTATGTGATAAATATTTTATTTTATTTTATAGGGGTTGCCATTTACACTAAACTTTAACAGGGTAAATATAAGACCCCAATAGGGTCACCAATATTATACTTACTCTATTAATGTTTGCCAAGACTTCCTGTTCAGGGGGCTGTACAGTCATTAAAGGGGTTTAAAATTTTTTTTTATGTCCAGGCTGGGGAGGGCTATTTAAACATAATAAACATCTACTTACCTCCTCCGGTGCTGCCGATGTCCCGCGCCGCGGCCCGTCTTCTCCGTGCGCCGGTTTCATTACATCGGCGCACAGGGAGCTTCCGGCCGGCCGGAAGCTCCCATGCGCACCATCTCCCAGCGCTTACAACGCTGAGAGATAGGGACGCATGGGAGGAGCCGTCCACAACGCGGACCGGAAGCTCCCTGTGCGAGGCTTCCGTGCCCCTGTTTGTTTACAGGGGCACGGATCGAAGTGACCGCGGCGTGGGACATCGGCGGCACCGGAGGGGGTAAGTCCATGTTTATTATGTTTAACTATCCCTCCCCAGCCCGGCCCTAAAAAAAAAATTAAACCCGGATAACCCCTTTAATGTATGCATGCCCCCCTCTGTAATGAACACTTCTATATCAGTGGTTGGAGGGGTACACCAAGGACATCTGAACCTCCCTCCAGTCACTGAGATGAGAGTGGTTATTATGGAGGGGACATGCAGACAGTAATGGCTACACGCAACCCTTCCGTCTACCGGCAGGACTTGGGACATCACAGGAAGTCCCGTTCCCTGGGGGTCATCTGCTGCTTCTGCTAGTTCATGGAAAGCTGTATCAGGGTAAGTATAATATGGGTGACCCTATTAGGCTCTTATACTTAACCTGTTAATGTTTAGTATATTTGTAGAAATCCTGTAATTTTTCAGAAATGTGAAAACATTTTCACAGATGCCAAGGAATCATTTGACCAACAGATTTGAGGGGTGATATGAGCTTTAATTAGCAAATAGAGCAATAACTGCCTGTAGAGAGGAACATTAAAATATCAGATCTTTATTTATTGCTTTACTAAAAACTAGGCCCATAAAAAATAACCAAAAAGAGCCTTGCACTTATTCTGTTCAGTTACAGGCTAAGGTAACTCCTCTGGGGAAAGATGTGCATCAACCAGCCATATCACATGGACTTGGGTAAGAGGTAATCCAAACAGGTATAATGGGGCACTTAACTTATTACTATGGTTATGTTACAATGCTAGTTGAATTGGTAACTGGTCACACACTTTCACATATAAGTACATTGGAGGACCTACTAAAGTGCTAGAACAGAGCCAGTAGTTATGTTTCCCTTGAATTGTATCTCATGGCTCATGTTCATATACAAAAAAAACCCTTTAAAGCAACGTGTTACAATATTCTTAATGTGCACGGCACAGCAATACACCTAACGCGTTTCCCTGCTATTGGTAGGTGCAGCAGTTCATCAGAGGCGTGAAGTGGATTATACAGGAGCATAGCGCATAGCACGCGAGCCACTCCGTGCCATATCGCACCGCTGATACTCTGACCCGTCTTGTATTTGTCAATATGCTATGCTGTCTAGGTTAGCGGCATTAACAAGTCAGTGCATCAGTTCGGTCGGTATGCTGTATTTCTTTTTACACCCTATCTATCTGGCTCATAGTTATTAGAAAAGAAAGAGAAAAAGAGAGCCAGGGTGCTCAATTATCTTCCGATGGTGACTTGGTGACAATGATGTACACTTTTACACTCACCTTTTTGAGTTGTGCTGATGGCACAACTCATGTACAAGTTTGAGGGTTCATAGAGTAGCGCTGCCTCCGGGTGTGAACACCAACCAAAGGAACAAGGAGATGCATTTTTTTCTGTTACAGAAAGATGTAAAACTCTCCCGTGGGTTCAGGAACGAAATATGTCGCGGTACGTTCCAATAGGAGTTTATATGACCATAAAATCATAAAATTCGTCTTGGACCCATTTTCATCAGATGTGTTACCCTGATATAACTGTTGAAGGATCCGTTCCGGGTCCGAAACGCATTGTGTTTTATGATTTTATGGTCAAATAAACTCCTGTTGGAACGTACCGCAACGGGTTTCGTTCCTGAACCCACGGGAGAGTTTTACAGCTTTCTGTAACAGTAATAAATGCATCTCCTTGGCTCATAGTTATTACACATAACACTCACTAACTCAATAGACAGGATGCCGGCTCTAGTATGGCCGGGCGTTCCCCGTGCACACGTGGCTATTAATAGCCTAAGCTCTGCCCACCAAAAGAAGGCTTGACCAATAGGGCTTCACTAAGCCACCGTCAAAGTAGGTGTGCCCCAATCCACCAGTCCCCCAAGTCGTGGTGAAGTCTCCATCCACCTGAATATAGGCCAATACCTCATCCAATAGCATAGTGATCTGGATATCAACTGTTGCTTAGAGACGTTTACATTGTGGATCTGGATAGAAAGTGTCTACTTTAAACCAGTAAAAAGACCCAATTAGGCTTTTTATTAGATCAGGACAGTAAATTCTGGTGATATGAGTTTTGTCTGATCACAGTGACTGTTCTTGTGTAAAAATCCACCTGGGGCTCTGGGGCATGATCTGTTGTTTTCTTACTTAAAGGAAATCTACCATCGAAATCCATCCTGATAAACCAGGGACATTACTCATAGATCCAGGTACTGTGACTGTGGAAAATCTACTTATATTTGTTATCCATGGCGTCCTTCCTTCTAAAATCAACTTTTAAAATTATGCTAACTATCCCTCTGCGATCTCTCCTCCCCCTGCCCCTCACCATTTGTCAGGAATGGATAACTATCTTATGTGTATGGAAGTTTTATGACAAATCTGGAAAACAAATAACTGAACTTGCTCAATCCTTTTCTCAGGGTAGGTGAGGTGTCTAGCAGAAGCTTTTTCTCTTCATTAAAAACTCATGCACACTCAGCCTCATGTATTCCTGTATAGGTACATCATGAAAGAAGCTTTGACCTATGACATAGTATACCTCATTTACATGACTGGTACTCTAAAAATGAAGAAATAAAAATATTGAGATTTTCTAGATTATAGTGCCTGTGTTACATTGTGGGCTTCATGTAGATTTCTCATTTCGCCTTAAAGAAGGGGAATCTGTAGCAAAAATATTCTGTAGCATCTAGGAAATGTTTCTGAATTAAAAATGTGCTGCAATGGTGACTGGACTCCTGAAGATGAGTGAGCCCTTAACTTAACTCCCAAAACTGACACCTGCCTATTGCCTCAGCATGTCCTAGCGACACAGGACAGCTAGAAGACAATCCCTCACTAGGTCTCCATGTAGACACAGAACAAGACAAACAGAAAAACTAAATACGGAGAGATCAGATACTAGAAGATAACCAGAACAGCAACAGCACAAGTATGAAAAGAGCTAGACAGGAATTTGACCAGCAGCGTTTGGAGTGAGCAGCGAATAGTTATAGTGGAGAGAGGCTCTGCCCAGGTGGTGGGAACAGTCAATCACATTAACATGGCGGAAGCTTTTGCAAGTCAAAGGCAGAGTGCAGAATGATGGGTGCGGCATACACAAAGTCAGTCTGCCACTAGAGCCCAGTTCACACTGCCGGACAAGTGAATCACAGAAAAATCAACGTCTCTGCAATCTACTGGAGAATCGAGGACATCGCTGACTGAATTTGTCACTACATGCGGACAGTGATTTGTAAAATAGAAGTCACCAATGTGTTGTAGCTTCTCCTGTCTCCTGCTTGTAATAGATCTCTCATTGGTAGCTCTTAAAAGCAGGAGGCAGGGAAAGAATAATGTGAAGCTGTATATCATAGAAATACAGCTGCATACATAGACAGTACAGACAGGGAAAGTGAACCAGGGGAGTCTTATAAGTAAATGTAGGGAATAACTAGTGGTATGTTATACCAAAGTACTCCTGGCTCCTGAGGTCACTCTAGTCGTCACCTGGTCCAAGAATCGGTATTGGGGCTCATTTACTAAGGGTCCGCGTACCGCACAAACGCCAGATATTCTGACTATTTTGGATTTGCCCCGTATTTAAAAGGGTATTATGTCGCATGCAATCAGATTTTGGCGCAATCCGCCGGCTTTCATGCGACACACATCGGGGCCGGTTGTCTGACAATCCAACGGATTTAACTTGTGTCGCAAGCCAAGCACTTACATGCACTGGGAGGAAGATGGTGAGCTCCGGCGGATCTGATCGGGGAAGCGACACATTCAGCAAGTCCGATTGTCATCGGACAATGCACTTTTGGGATCTCCTCCGAACCAGGTAAGTAAATGTGCCCCATTGTGTTTTGCTGCATTAAAACTAGAGGGCTAACACTCTTGGAGAAATGAGACACCTTCCTAAATATTATTCATGCCATAATACTACTGGATATATCACAATCTTTACTCATCCTTAAAGATTCCAAGGATTAAGATGCTATATTGAGAAAAGGTTTATTACATTGTGACCATCCACACACCATGTGCACAGAACAGTAACAGTACTTTATCTGCCTGTTCAGATATCTGATTGACACCTCAGTCTATACAAACACAAATCTAGATTGTCAGATCCATTTCCATATGTCACCTACTTGCCTATTCCACGCATTACAAAATCTCCCCATAGAAATGAAACGCAACCCATTCCAAACTGAATTACAGTAGAAGCGGTGTACATTACATCCTAGGGTTATCCAGCACAACACACTTCTATTTGTTCTGTGCACAATTCAATGTCCTAACACACTTTATTACTTTAAGTCCCAAGTGACCCACGCTCCGAACGATGCAAAGGTATCACATAATCCACTTGGAACCAGGGTTTTTATTGTGGTCTGGGTGATGTGGTGACCCCAGGATTTAGAGTGAGGACATTCTCTGCGGGTGGGTTCTCTAGTAATATATATGGTTACTATAAATATATGGATAGAAGAGGGCAATTTGAGAGTAGTTAGGTTGAAGTTGGGAATCGTCGGTAAGAGTAGTGTAGAACCACCCAAATGTAGTACAACCAGATGTAGGACGAGGGTCTTCTCAGTCAAAACTGTATGTATATTTCAACAATCGTTACTACTTTGTCATCAATGGTAGATTATTGGGATCTAAAGAGAGTACTAAGGCAGAATTGTGAATAGAACGCTGCTTCCATACTTTTAAGAAACCGTGATTAATTAATTCAGCCTACATATTGGGTTTACATCTCCAGGTTTTATAAAACCATCACAGGCACCCTGCTCAACCCCCAAAGTGCCACCAATAACACCTATAATATGTAGCTGACCCTTCTTTCTTGGTATCCGGCTACACTTTAGTGGCTCATGGATTGACCTACTAGAGCCTACATGAATGTCACCACTCGAGGGCGACCATTGGCCAGTCAAGTCAAGCCAGCGACGAACATCATCTACTGCTGGCACCACACCAAGTCACCAAACTGCAGGGCATATGTCTATTGGTTTATTGCATTTGTGTTGTAATATATTGCTCTTTGGAAAACAGTTGGGTTTATACAGGTAACAACTTGTGGATTATTAAAGGAAATCTACCATCAAAATCCATCATGATAAGCCAGGGACACTTACTCATAGATCCAGGCACCGGGACTGTGGTAATCTTCTTATATTTGTTATTCATGTCCTCCTTTCTTCTTAAATCAATTTTAAATATGTTATGAGGAAAAAGGGCTGTAGGGGTGTTACCTGAGTCACTCTGCTGTAGATTAACAGACTGTTACACTGTGCAGAGCACTTCCCCCTCCCAATGGGGCTCATTTACTAAGGGTCTGAATCGCGCACTTTTGCCGGGTTTCCGATTTGCGCCGAATTGTCCAGGGATTTTGGTGCAACCGATCGGATTTTGGCGCATCGGCGCCGTCTTTCACGTGACAGAAATGGGGGGGCGTGGCCATCGGACAACCCAACGGATTTGGAAAAAACGCAGAATTTAAAAAATAATTTGTGTTGCAAGATCAGTACCTACATGCACCAGGAAGAAGAAGGTAAACTCCGGCGGACCTCGGCACAGCAGCGACACCTGGTGGATATCGGGCACACAGACTTTAGTGAATCCTGGCAGACCGAATCCTAGATGGAGAACATGCCGCTGGATCGCGAGTGGACCGGGTAAGTAAATGTGCTCCACTGTCGGGAAACCCGACGAAAGTGTGCGATTTGGACCCTTAGTAAATGTGCCCCTGTGTTCTAAAACTTCCACTGCCATGAGACTACTGCAGGCTTTGGGAGGCGGAAGTGCTGAGGGAGCAGGGGGGCAGCGTAACTGCTTGTTAATCAACAGCACAGAGGGGTTCTAGTAACAGCCCCCCAGCTCTTCTGGCTCATTAGCATAATTCTAAAGTTGATTTTAGAAGGAAGGAGGCCATGGCTAACAAATATTAGACGATTACCCAAGTCACGGTGCCTGGATCTATGAGTAAGTGTCCTTGGTTTATCATGATGGATTTAGATGGTTTATTTGCTTTAAGGTTTATGTCCCCAGCAGTACTAGAATTTTCTTCAACCTTAGGCAGGGCCCAGATATAACACAGACAGGGCCAAAAATTCCAATATGATCTGAGGCCTCTTACATATTTTATTCTCCATAGTCAACTATATCATTGTATCCTACCATATAGAGATATTTTACCTTATTGATGTATTACACGGCGTATGGTAGATTCTATCTTCCTATTACTGGCCGGGGAGTGGGGGGGGGGGCACTAAACCTTTTACAATTTTAAACATTTGCAGAGATCCATAGCAAACTCTTTTTCAACCTTTGTGTAATGGACTTTAAGCAACGTGCATCTGTCTACTTCAAATACTGTATTTTACTTTCATTAATAAAAAGCTTATAATGTTATCTGGCCGGTGTCCAGCTCGGAACAAAGAATCCATAGATGGAGCTGGACCCCGAGGTTAATCCAACGTTACCTTACTCAACAGAATGAATTTAAACAAAATCAGAGATGAATTTTCATGATAGCTCCAGCAAATATGATTAATAAACCACACATTGTTTTGTTTAAATACCTCTATACCTTGTTCTTTTAGCCCGAAGATAAAATTTAGCTTTATGCAGCTTACTATGTTTTATATCTAAATCACTTTACTTTTTTCCGGGCTCCTATAAGAAGCAGGATTATTGTGCATATTTCTGCATATTCCTAGAAAATATTTTTGCTATGCCTGTTTTTAACCAATGATTTGCAGTACATATTGTATAATAAAAAGACTACCATATAAAAACATTTACAGCACTTGAAAGTTTAGAACTTTTAAGGAATATTTGAGTTTGAGGAATATTTGTTTTTTTATTTACGGTACATTGTACAGTGAAGAACAATCAACACGGCCATCTTTATCTAACACTGGTCATCAAGTCATTGGGGGATATTTATCAGGACCTCTGCGCCACATCAGTGGTACATAGGCCATGAAATAATCACAAATGCTAGATTAATGCTAGCACTTGCAATTATTTGCCTCATTATTTGCCCCAATCAACCACCTTCATGCCGGTGGTTGATGCAGCGGCGGGCCTATCATACAGAGGCGCACGAGCGTATGATCTGTCCAAATCAGACTTCTTACTATCCTGCAATCTTTCCTTTTGGATGATTAGGCAAGGAGAGAACATTAGGCAGGGAGAATTAGGCAGGGAGAGAACATAAAAGGAGCCAAGTACGTAGAGACAGAAGGAATTTTCTCTGATAAGATTCTATTTATTACATTGCTTCTTGTAGTCACTTTTCATTCGCTCAATGTTTGCTGAGAATTTAGTGACCATTTAGAAAACTCATTCTAAAATACACAGAGATTTGACAAAACTTAATAAAAACATTGGTAAAAGTCCAACATTTCATGATAATCTTGACTGTATAGGGTCCAGGCCACCCAGGCCTATCATACAGAGGCGCACGAGCGTATGATCTGCTCAAATCAGACTTTCTACTATCCTGCAATGTGGATTCCTTTTGGATGATTAGGCAAGGAGAGAACATTAGGGAGGGAGAATTAGGCAGGGAGAGAACATAAAAGGAGCCAAGTACGTAGAGACAGAAGGAATTTTCTCTGATAAGATTCTATTTATTACATTGCTTCTTGTAGCCACTTTTCATTCGCTCAATGTTTGCTGAGAATTTAGTGACCATTTAGAAAACTCATTTTAAATTACACAGTGATTTGACAAAACTTAATAAAAACATTGGTAAAAGTCCAACATTTCATGATAATCTTGACTGTATAGGGTCCAGGCCACCCTGCTTTATTTTTGCAATTCACGTCCATTGACTTCATTTTGGTAAGTGACAATACATTGTTATGGCAGCTTACAAAATAATCAGTAAAAACCTTAAATTTGGCAGAAAAGACATAAATATATGAGACCTAGAAGATTCGGTTTTTGTTATAATTCCGAGAATATTTTCTGATATAATTACACATTGATTTAATTTCAATTTCTTTCTGACCAATGCAATGTAACCAAGTCTATCTCTCGTGTACATCTCATCCCGACGTCTGACCCTCATTCCTATCTCCCCATCCGGCTTTCCAAAGATATTTCTCTTGAATTTCTTCTCCGAACTCCACTTCTACATTCCATTTCTTCTTGACATGTAATGGCAGCTCTAATGTTCTCCATATGCAGGGCAGAGTAATTAAATTATAATGAAGGTGATTAACAAATAAAACTCATATAACATATAGAAAGTTATTCATTTACAAGAGAAAACACTGTACATGTCTAAAGTAACACTGTGATGGAAAGAAATACTAATCCTATCCTAGACTCATAGAAGGAAATAACTACATTAAAAACTGGACTGTCAGTACAAGAATTCATGTACAGAGGCATTTGGCAAGTTCAAGCTAAAGAGGACCTGTCAGAGCATTTCGGGACACTGAACCACCCACAGGTCCTTATAGAACGGCGGGTTAGTGTCCCAAATTTCACTTTAGCTAGGCCCCCTGTGCCTGCTATTAAAAAAAAGCTTGATACTTACTTGGAGATGGGCGTAACTTGAAGGGGTGCAGAGGGTGCGATCACAACTGGGCCCAGGAGGTTTAGGGGGCCCATAAGGTGTCACTTTCCAATATGAGAAGACTAGTACTATAAAACATACATTATAGTCAGGGGCCTGGAACAGACTTTGCACTGGGGCCCATCAGCTTCAAATTACGCCACTGGAGATGGGTCCAATTTGGTGCATCAGACCCATCTGTAGTGCTCATGATGCCTGCGCAGTACTTCACTGAAGCCAAATTAATATACCCCGGCTTCATCAAAAGCTCTGTATCCAAGGCACATGCACAGTGAATTCTGGGTGTAGTACGACGGCTTCAGACCGCAGAGGAGCAAGGAGCTCAGGATCAGCTCCAGGTTTCAGTAGGCCCCTGGACTACAGAGCCTCAGTGGGCCACTTTACAGGGAACTCACATGTCAGTATTAAAAATTCCGAAACTAACACTCCTCCTGTCTCCTGCTCCTAAAAATATTCCCTATTCTAACATACCAAACAGCCCCCTGATGATTATTTTATACCCTATAGATTCCTTATCTACAGCCTTATGTGCCCACCCCTTCCCCAGCAACCCTGGGCCCGAAACTTGGTATGCCCAGTGCTGGTACCGACCCTGTATAAAGGTTTTTTTATTTTAATGGTGGGTACAGATGGACTAGCTAAAGGGCAATTTTGGATCTGTGGGTTGGTCCTGACAGGTTCTCTGAAAAGAATAAGGCAACTCCTGACTGTATTATGTTCACTAGCCCCATTAATGCTAATTACAAACTGGACAGATATGTCAACCCTTAAAGGAAATTTATCAACAAAATCAAGCATGATAAACCAGGGATATTTATACATAGATCCAGGCACTGTGACTGTGGTATATTTGTTGTCCATGGCATCCTTCATTCTGCAATCAACCTTTAAAATTATGCTAATGATCCAGATGGGCTCTGTTACCCCCTGCACTTCCCCATCCCACGATCTCTGTAATCAAATGGCAGGAGCACACAGTGGGAGGGGGAGGTGCTCAGGCACAGTGTAACAATCTGTAAAGCTAAAGCACAAAGATGCCAAGGTAATGCCCCCCAGAGCTTATTAGCACAATTTTAAAAGTTGATTTTATAAGGAAGGAGGCCATGGATAACAAAGAAAAGAAGATTACCACAGTAACGGTGCCTGGATCTATGAGTAACTGTCCCCGGTTTATCATGATGGATTTTGAGGGTAGGCCACTTTCAAGGAAAAATTGCCCAATATCACATCTTATGACAAAGGTATGTAATGACAGTTCCTATGGAAAATATACCTGTTGTGAAATACATACAAATACAACTTAAGAACAAACCTATACACAAAATGTATCCTTTGTATCCAGGAGTAGTGGTTGACCATACATACATATACTGTATATAGGGTGTAACTTTATGATTACATATTACAAAGCAATATTTTAATAACAATAATGAGAAACAAGTATCTGGACATGTCCAGCCAAGAGGAAAGCTAAGGGAAAACAATTGTTTAAGATTGTTACACCATTCCCCATATATACCTTACAAGACCTCATTAGCAAAACTTTACAATAGTTGGGGTTTGACTAGCAGCTATCCATACAGGAGTGTGCTCTATCAGCCTGAGCTATCTGCTGTGAGATGGTAGGGGTGTGGCTAAGAGAGGGGAGCAACCAGACTGTTCTGTGTCAGACTAAGCTATCCACTAGAAGATGGGTGGGGGAGTGGCTGAGGGAGGGGAGAAACCAGACTGTTCTGTATCAGACTAAGCTATCCACTAGAAGATGGGTGGGGGAGTGGCTGAGGGAGGCGATCAGCAGTACTGTTCTTTGTCAGACTAAGCTATCCACTATAAGATGGGTGGGGGAGGGGCTGAGGGATGGGAGCAGCAGGACTGTTATGTGTCAGACTAAGCTATCCACTATAAAATGGGTGTAGGAGTGGCTGAGGGAGGGAGCAGCAGTACTGTTCTGTGTCAGACTAAGATATCCACTATAAGATGGGTGTAGGAGTGGCTGAGGGAGGGAGCAGCAGGACTGGTCTGTGTCAGACTAAGATATCCACTATAAGATGGGTGGGGGAGTGGCTTAGGGAGGGGAGCAGCAGGACTGTTCTGTGTCAGACTAAACTGTCCACTATAAGACGGGTGTAGGAGTGGCTGAGGGATGGGAGCAGCAGGACTGGTCTGTGTCAGACTAAGATATCCACTATAAGATGGGCAGGGGAGTGGCTTAGGGAGGGGAGCAGCAGGACTGTTCTGCGTCAGACTAAGCTATCCACTATAAGACGGGTGTAGGAGTGGCTGTGGGAGGGGAGCAGCAGGACTGTTCTGTCTCAGACTAAGATATCCACTATAAAATTGGCCGGGGGAGTGGCTGAGAGAGGGGAGCAGCAGGACAGTTCTATGTCTGACTAAGCTATCCACTATAAGACGGGTGTAGGAGTGGCTGAGGGAGGGGAGCAGTAGGACTGTTCTGTGTCAGACTAAGCTATCCACTATAACATGGGTGGGGTAGTGGCTAAGGGAGGGGAGCAGCAGGACTGTTCTCTCTCAGATTAAGCTATCCACTATAACATGGGTGGGGTAGTGGCTAAGGGAGGGGAGCAGCAGGACTGTTCTCTGTCAGACTAAGCTATCCACTATAAGATGGGCGGGGGGTGGCTGAGGGATGGGAGCAGTAGGACTGTTCTGTGTCAGACTAAGCTATTCACTATAAGATGAGTGGGGGAGTGGCTGAGAGAGGGGAGCAGCAGGACTGGTCTGTGTCAGACTAAGCTATCCACTATAAGATGGGTGGGGGAGTGGCTGAGGGAGGGGAGCAGCAGGACTGGTCTGTGTCAGACTAAGCTATCCACTATAAGATGGGTGGGGGAGTGGCTGAGGGAGGGGAGCAGCAGGACTGGTCTGTGTCAGACTAAGCTATCCACTATAAGATGGGTGGGGGAGTGGCTGAGGGAGGGGAGCAGATAAGAGTTGCTATAGCTGAGCTGGCTAGCTTGCTGAATCTTACTAAGTTGGATTCCAGTGACAGTAAGCAGGGGGGCTCTGCTCTGTGTAGACATCCATACAAACCGCCTTGAAGAAAGGTCCGGAACATTTTGAATTCATCCTTATTAGTAAAAGTATTTTTGTCTTATTATAAATAAAAAAAGGCAAAAAGAAAACTAAATTGGCAAAGATGTACAAAGCCTTTAAGCACCCAGTGGTTGTGCTGTGCATTCAGCCTGTCGAGCTGAATGTTCTTATATCACTATATTGTATGTAAGTGGTTTCAGGAGAAGTAAAAAGCAAAGGTAAGAGTTGACACCTCTGTATGATCACTGTGCAGACCCTGCAGGTAGATCTACATTTCCATATATTACTATCTGCCAGTATTCACCTCCATTTCTCCGACCCCTGGTTCTCACCTAATAATGGAGATTTCATTTATTTCCCCTTCTCCTTATTTATAAATATTCTTATTTTATGTATTTAGATCTTAATTATTGCCATCCTAGTAAATTTGAAGACATATCAAATCCATTGTGCTTTCCTACATTTCATTATTGGATGTTTATGTTCTTGTCTTCGTCTTATCTGACTTGTAGGATGTGGAATAGAGAGACACATGATGGTGTTTGATGTTACTGTTGATGCGTATGTTTAACAATGTATTATTCCATTCAGCGCCATTGTGAATGGATAATCCCGCTTATAAAGCTGCCTGTGAATACAGACTGCCTGGAGACTTTGTGCTGCTGCTTATTATTGTATTTTGCCAGCAGTGTAACCAGCACAATGTATGGAGATCACTCGCTGGATATATAATTAGAATCAACTGATGTGTCCGCGCCGAGCGTTTCCTGACAGTAGCGTCTCATTAGAGAATGCACACACAATATTTGCTATAAAATCTATGATAGGTTGTAAGTGGATTTATGGAGACGCTCTGAGGACACATTCACACTTTTGACTTTTTGTTGTCTTTTTTGCAGGTTTTGTGCAACTAAATGAAACTGAGCAGAAAACCACGAAACAGAAGCAGCCAGTACTAGTGATCAAATCTGCTTCCACTTCTACTATAGTTCATTTAGCGATAATAGTATGGTTAACCCCTTAAGGAACAGATTTTTGCACTTCAGTTTTTCCCTCCCTCCTTCCACAAGCTTTATCTTTTTGATTTTGCAGCTTACAGAGACAAGTGAGGGCTTGTTATTTGTGGGACAAAGTGTACTTCCAGGTGGCACCATTTCTGCCATGAACTGGAAATTTAGAAAAAAATTCTAAATGTTGCAGACACCCCTTAGCACACTATAGACAGGCAGGTAGTTGTTTAGAACTAGGTATGTAGCTAGTATACCAGCAACCAGTAGTGGTAATAATAATATTAAAATAATAATATAGGTGGTTTGGGCGGTAGCCGGGGGCCCAAGCCTTCTAGGGGGCCCATGACCACCCAAATCACCCACCAAATTTTATAGCCAAAAGGACCTTCCCCCATGAAATCCTCATACATCTGTTACTGCTCTCAACACACATGTACACAAGAGCCATATCAGGACTTTTGACGGTTCTTTAAAGGTCCTGAAACGGCAGATTGAAAGCAGGTAGAAGGGCCTCATCCTCCATTCCCCAAGAAGCTGATTCTAGTACCAGATGTAGGAAGTGATTCCAGACTTATAGAGGCTATAATATTCATACATCCCCATGCCAGCCTTAATCTGCCCCTGCTAGCAACCACACACTTCGGGCAGCTTCACACTGCCATTGTAGGTCTACTAAAGGGGTTGTCCAAGACTTTACAAAAAAAACAAAGGTGGCCAGGAGGGGGCTGCTTAAAAAAATAAACTTGTTCTTACCTACCGGTGCCCTCTGGGTGTCCCGTGCTGCTGCCAATTCAGGCCGTGCCCCATGTAAACAAACTTGGCCGTGGAAGCAGCGCTGCATTCAGCTTCCGGACGGACCCAACAACCATCCGTCCCACATATATAATGCTGTGAATAGGGACGGGTTGGCTTGGCCGGCCACCTTGGCCAGCCCAAAGCTGGATGCACCTCTGCTTCCGCGGCCATGTTTGTGGAGCATGGACCGGAGCAACAGCAGCGTGGGGCCGCTAGGAGGTAGGTACATGTTTTCTTTGTTTTTAGCAGCTCCCTCCTAGCCACCTTTGTCTTTTTGTATAGTTTTAGACAACTGCTTTACCACAGACCATATAGAGTTCCTTGTCACAAACCCACAGCACTGCTGGGGATTGAAATCCTTACATCATAGCGATATATTATACAAGGAGTCCCTACTTCCCTGCTAAACATTGTAATCTTGTTTATATTGTTGGGGCTGCTGCTTAGCAGGGAAGTAGGGACACCTTGTATAATATATTGATATGCTGTACGGAGTCCCAGCCTTACAGTCCTGTAGGCCTGTGACACAGAAATCTATTAAGTTGTTGTTTCACAGACTGACGGGCTGCTGTACTTGCGCAGAGCTCAAATAAAGCGGGAGATGGGTCGGAGCTGGTAGAGAGGGGTCGATAGTGGCTGCTGGGGGCATGAAGTTGCCTCTGCCCCCGGAGCTGTCTCAGGCTACTCCACGCCCCTAGTAGTCATAGAAATTAATTTGCATATTGAAGCATTAAACTTTATTTCTGGAGAAGCTGCATCCCTGAATCAGCAAAAAATGGGATGCAGCTGCTGCCCGGACAGGGAATCTACCATGGGGAATCTCTGAGAAAGTAGATTCCGCATGGTAATTTTCCTTTATAAAAGGAAATATGTGTTGCCCTCCCAAAACAATTTTGCTATTTCTTTTTCTGCAGTTAATTACAGAATGAAGAAAAAAAAATGGGGCACATTTACTATAACAGTGCAGTCTGTACTAAATGCAGTTTGCCTGTGTAGTGTGCAGCATCCGCCAGATTAAGGATTTCTGGCGCCCATTCTCCATGAATCTGGCGCCCGCTGCACTGCTCCAAGAGAGTGATTCTACAATCACCATAGACATGGGGAATCCTCTACGCCTAGAGGAGGTTCTACCATCACCTTGGACACGGGGCATCCTCTACACCTAGAGGAGAGTCGGGTTCTACCATCAGCATAGACAGGGGGCGTCATCTACACCTAGAAGAGAGGCGATTCTACCATCACCATAGACAGGGGGCATCCTCTACACCTAAGCGGTTCTACCATCACCATAGACAGGGGGCATCCTCTACACCTAGAAGAGAGGCGATTCTACCATCACCATAGACAGGGGGCATCCTCTACACGTAGAAGAGAGGCGATTCTACCATCACCATAGACAGGGGGCATCCTCTACACCTAGAGGAGAAGAGGTTCTACCATCACCATAGACAGGGGGCATCCTCTACACCTAGAAGAGAGGCGATTCTACCATCACCATAGACAGGGGGCATCCTCTACACCTAGAGGAGAAGAGGTTCTACCATCACCATAGACAGGGGGCAGGGGTACCGCCATATGATAAATCTCCCCCAAACTTTCCATCCTTCTGATAATCCAGTACTTTGAATTTATTTTTCTCCTCTAGACCTTCTTTTTGTAAGGGAAGAAATATATAGTCTAATGAATAAGACGGAGACATAATAATACATATGGAACAGTTGTCGAAAAATATATTTAGCTTTTTCCAAGGAAACCATAACCTAACCACCTGTGATGGCCCCGAGCGCTCCGAATAATAAACAGCTGTCACAATTACATTAGACACATAGCTCAGGCTTATTAAAAATATCAATTACAGTCTCCAATTAATAATATCATAAATGTATCGTGGGGTGGGAAAATGTATTTCTAGAACAATGTCATATTGTGTGTGTAATATCACGTTGCCAATTTTATAAAATGTGTATCGAAGTGTTGGACCCAAATGTGGCAGTTAATGTTCAACTGTGACTTCGCTGTATATATCAAAGAGATGACTTCAGTCGAAAGGGATTTGGAGGGACTTAATGGAAGAAAATGTATTTATTATATAAAAGTACAATTGAGGTAATGCAGAAGGCTCTGTAGACATGACTACTTGCTTAATTAAAGGGGTGGTTCATTTTAACTTTCAATTAGAAGGGTTTCTTAAAATAATATGAGCATGTGATATCTGTAACATCTCAAGTGTAACAGCCCGTAAAGCTTCAGCAACGGAGGGGCTCTGGTTTTGCCACAACAGCCTGGCTGGTTCATTAGCATAATTTTCAAAGCTGATTTTAGAAGGAAGAAGGCCATGAACAATGAATACAAGAAGATTAACACAGTCACGGCACCTACATACATCTATGAGTAAGTGTAAGGTTGCACCAGTCATGAGGCGAGTTGAGCCTCTTGCCTCAGGCAACACCATCTGCAGCAAGATGGAGAGCAGCATCAGAAGAGCAGTCACCTGCTACTAAGGATAACCTAACACTTACAAATAGTGGTTCTTCACATCTGATGTCAGCATGGGAGAGTGAAACACTGCATGGGGAACCCACATAATAAAAACATAACCTTATATATTACATCTGGATCGGGTGGAGAGGCGCGCCGGAGCTTACCCCTGGTGATAAGTGACCAAGATGTGTGTGAATAGGGAAGAGATGACTATGGGTCAAAAATAACAGGTTTTTCCTGAAGGTCATGACTAATGTCAATCGGAGTAAAGTTTATGATCAGAAGAATGAAAGCAAGAATCAATTCCTCAGTTTTTAAGGCACAGAATGGGATTTTTTGTTTTTTTCAATGGCATTATGTTCCCTGATAAAAATGCACTTATGATTAGGAGATTTGTAGCTGAATGTGGCCACTTATTTAATTTGTTTTTTCGTACTCATCACTGAAGCCAGTTAGGGTGAATAACAACTTTGGACTCAAGTTTCAAAGTTGCTGTGGCCCACCATGGATGTGGAAGGGGTGGCATTAAAAACTAAGTATACCTACCCTGCATGTGCACCCAGTTTCCATGTTGTACTGGTCTTTAAGTGGCTTTGGTAGATCAGCTGGGCCAATAAGTGACCTCCTTGGATCATGGGACATCTCTTTCTTATACATCACTGATGATGTCCTGTGGTTGAAAGAGGCCAGTGACCAGCGCCAAGCTTGTCCATGAACCATGGGACATCTCTTTCTCATATGTCACCGGTAATGTCCTGTGGTCGAAGGAGGCCAGTGAGCAGCACAAAGCATGTCCCATGAACCCTGGCACTTCTGAGGCTACATTCACACACATGTATGGGGGACGTATGTACGGCCGACATACGTCCCCCATACACTCCTATGGGCTCACGGCCCTGTACGGGAGCGGTACGGTGCAGCACACATGCGGCACCGTACCGCTCCGTATCACGGGAAAAGATAGGACATGTCCTATCTTTTCCCGTATTACAGCGCCGTGCGCTGTATCTCCCTATGGAGAGGGGCGGGGGTGAGCAGCGCTCATCCCCTGCTCCTCTCCATAGCGCCGATGTATGCCCGCCGTGCTACGGTACGGCGGGCATACATCGTGTGAATGTAGCCTGACTGAGCCATAAGTGACCGTAAGATCACTGTTAGATGGGGCAATGTTTCATTTTCTTTGGTTATAATAATAAAAAACAAATACTGTAGATACTTGTGCACATGACTAGAGCATCGCAAAAATGATCAGGCTCTCAGTCCCACTTTTTGGGTCACTATACCGCTTTGACCGTTTCCATAAATTTCATGGGTACATACTGGGATTTCACAATCTTGGAATATTTGCAGCAATTTTGGCTTATCCCCAGAACCAATTGTGCTGTCGAGGCATCTGTAAAGAAGAAAGCAATTCATATTCTTAAGTTTAGTAAAGTTCTATAGTGGAAAGTTTTATCACAACAGTTGAAACGGAAAATTCCAAATGTGAATGTTGCTAGAAATTGAAGCACATGCTCGAAGGCAAGCGTGGAAAAGGTAACAGAGAAGGCAGCTTTTATCATCCCGGATTGCAATTCTCTCATGTTTGACTTCTTACATTCTTTAATGTTTTCTTACAGGACATTAAAGTGAAGCTGAGGATGCGGTGTGATCCGTACCGTAATTGACAGGAGCTGAAACTCAAAACGGTGGATGTAACGAAAGTTCATTGTTCACATCTGGAGAACGTCGGCTGGTTTTATTCTCAGCTGTTCATATGCCAGTCAGTATGTTGTGTGTTATAAAGCGATCCATATGTGATATATTTATATATATATATATATATATATATATATACACTCACCGGCCACTTTATTAGGTACACCTGTCCAACTGCTCGTTAATACTTAATTTCTAATCAGCCAATCACATGGCGGCAACTCAGTGCATTTAGGTAAGTAGACATGGTCAAGACAATCTCCTGCAGTTCAAACCGAGCATCAGTATGGGGAAGAAAGGTGATTTGAGTGCCTTTGAACGTGGCATGGTTGTTGGTGCCAGAAGGGCTGGTCTGAGTATTTCAGAAACTGCTGATCTACTGGGATTTTCACGCACAACCATCTCTAGGGTTTACAGAGAATGGTCCGAAAAAGAAAAAACATCCAGTGAGCGGCAGTTCTGTGGGCGGAAATGCCTTATTGATGCCAGAGGTCAGAGGAGAATGGGCAGACTGGTTCGAGCTGATAGAAAGGCAACAGTGACTCAAATTGCAACCCGTTACAACCAAGATAGGCAGAAGAGCATCTCTGAACGCACAGTACTTCGAACTTTGAGGCAGATGGGCTACAGCAGCAGAAGACCACACCGGGTGCCACTCCTTTCAGCTACGAACAGGAAACTGAGGCTACAATTTGCACATGCTCATCGAAATTGGACAGTAGAAGATTGGAAAAACGTTGCCTGGTCTCGATTTCTGCTGCGACATTCGGATGGTAGGGTCAGAATTTGGCGTCAACAACATGAAAGCATGGATCCATCCTGCCTTGTATCAACGGTTCAGGCTGGTGGTGGTGTTTGAGCATCGTTGCAATGCCACAGCCTACCTGAGTATTGTTGCTGACCATGTCCATCCCTTTATGACCACAATGTACCCAACATCTGATGGCTACTTTCAGCAGGATAATGCACCATGTCATAAAGCTGGAATCATCTCAGACTGGTTTCTTGAACATGACAATGAGTTCACTGTACTCAAATGGCCTCCACAGTCACCAGATCTCAATCCAATAGAGCATCTTTGGGATGTGGTGGAACGGGAGAATCGCATCATGGATGTGCAGCCGACAAATCTGCCGCAACTGTGTGATGCCATCATGTCAATATGGACCAAAATCTCTGAGGAATGCTTCCAGCACCTTGTTGAATCTATGCCACGAAGAATTGAGGCAGTTCTGAAGGTCCAACCCGTTACTAGCATGGTGTACCTAATAAAGTGGCTGGTGAGTGTATGTATATATATATATATATATATATATATTATATATATATATATATAAATAGGGCATCACAATTACTATCAGAGAAATGCATTATACTGTACGTGCCCTATAGATGTGTGTTGACTGCCTTCATCTGTATATGCTTTCATAGAAGAATAGGAGAAGGTACCGTGGACAGTGCTAGTGTAATGTCCTGGTGGACAGTTCATCAAAAAATTCAGCTCCAGGTAGTTTCTTCGTCAGTTGGAGAGGGTTTGGTCATCTCTCCCATGCTACTTTTAAACCTCTTTCCCCTTTAAGGCTGGAGTTCCCTTTGGTTAACCTCTATCCAATAGCTGTCCTAAGTATTGTTCACAAATGGAGCACCAAATGCCTTCCACTGATGGTTAAAATGTGATATTCATGTTATGTTGAAACATTTGTTATCTTTGCAGAATCCTAGGATGGCGATTGGTTGGTGGCTCAGAATGCTTTGGAATGAGCTCTGCAAAAGTTTATAAATAGGAACTCTTCCAGGGCTCTGGGTCACAGTCTTCGTTCTTCCTTCAGAGAGACACACCTCTGCACCAAGATTGCTTCCCAAGTAGCAGAGGCAGTCTGGCTCCTACCAGTCAGCCTTTTGACCACTATATTAAGGCTGAAGTACTCATATATTTCTATTCCACAATGGAATCATTATCACAGCTAACCAATCCACCGTCTTGTATATGCCTACAGGAAGGACTGTTTATAGCTTGTTGCCTGCTGCTGTGCCATTAAAGAAACTGAGGTATTACAAGATTCCCATCGCCAAGTGTAATCCCTATCTGCCTGGGGTCCATTACCACACACATCGGGAGTGTCCCAGGGGAATCCCTTCTCTATATTGTGGCCTATCCCTCTTCTTGCTTCTTCTCGCTGACTGTGACGGGTGTGGACGAGACCTGTTCCTGTGGACCAAGCCACCATGGCATATTCTGGTGATAGGGCGCAACTACTGCAGCCATTCTGGTCACCAGGAATCCAGCTGCCCCTGGTCAGGCCCCGGTGGGGTAATGTTGCACTACCAAGAAGTCCGCTGTTCTCTTAGCTCTCTGCATTGAGCACACTGTAATATCTTAACCAGCACTACATGCACCTGCATGAAGCTACTGGAGATAGCTTTGCCCCATGGAAGTGAATGGAGCTCTGGTAGAGCATTTGAAAGCTCTTGGTAGTAGCAAAATGTATGTTCTCCAATGGAAGAGGTGCACTTTAAGTTTTCTTTTTGCTTTAGATAATATATCAAGTTCTTTTTTTATTTTAGTGATCCATCGGTCCAAAGTACATCAGGAGTAACACAGTTTCTGGTCATTATATGATTTCATTTTCTAGTATCCCTCATCACTGCAGTCTGTATCTCTAGTCTGGGGTCCTCTCTGTGCTGGTGGATGTAGACCTAGCTGCTGGAACTCACCGTTCCCTCCTCCCATCTTCCTAGACTACTGTGTAACCTGTGAGCTTCCACACATGTTGCCAAAATTCAGCAGAAAAGCAGAACATGAAGAAAGAAGAGAGGATTATAAGAACCAAAGTAAATTGAGAAAGAATCAAAGGGGCACAACCAAAGTCCCACAGGACCCAGGGCAATTTATCCATATTTATTCACAAGTGCCTTTTAGCAGCATATACACAGTTGGAAGGGAATATGCTCCAGTTATATTCAGCGACGTCCTCTCTAAATGTAGTGTAAATGAACAATACTATGGACCATTTGCAGACGAATGTTTCTCTGTAGCCTCATTTATTTCAAAATGCTTCCAAAAAATATAAATGCAATGAAGTATAGATGGCCTGTAAGACTTCTTACATGAAAGTCAATTTGACTGGAAACAACACATGACCAAAGCTTAGCTTAATCTTGATGTAACCAGAAATATACACAATTCCTCCAATAAAGAACTTAATTCATAAAACCTCTGTATAAGCCACATTCCCATTCACATTCCCTTTGGATGGTTGATAGCTGCATTTACATTTACATTGATGCACCCAAAATGCATGTAGTTGTTGTTGTGGGGGGAGTGTACCAGTAGTATAGTAGTAGTAAATTTAGATTTAGGGGCTAATAAAACTGATCAATGGGAACAAGCAACAAAATTGGGATGCAATTGTGCATAAGTTTCCCATGTTTGTTGCCCATTTCAGCTGGGATCGGAGGGTGTCATAGTCTGGGTTTGGTCGCCAAGTGGTGGGATATGTGTAATGTCCTGCAAGACGGGTCATCACTAAATTCAGCACCTTTGAGCGTACATCACCTTTAATGCTGTAATGTTGAATCTGGGCTATACTAAACCTATCCAACTGTGATCCTTTGTTGCCATCTACTACCCAAAAGGAGGGTTTACATTGGTATTACATCTTGTCTGTCTGTAAAGAGTTACGGTGCTATCTATTTATATAACTATAACTTTTCTGCACAATCTCAGGCTTGTGATTGGTTGGAAGGCTCAGAATATTCTGGACAGAGTAAGTCTATAGATTTAGGCTCTATCTCTGGTTGAGTCTCTCTCTTGAGATTCCTCCAATGAAATGCATTCCTGCTCCTTGTTGGCTCTGCTGCAGAAGATGCAGAGCCAACCTGGCTCCTACTATCCATCCCTCTGACCCCTGGACTAGGGCAGAGGTACTACCAAATTCCTATTTCACAATGGAATTGTCACCACAGCCAACCAATCCACCGCCTTGTGTGTGCCAGCAGGAACGATCATTTAAAACCCTTTACCTGTTAATTATCTGGAATGAGTGCCCCAGGGGGATCGCTTATATATCACAGCCTCCCCCTCTTTTTGCCCCTCCCTGGTGGGCGTGGACAGCCTGTCACTCCGATCTCAAGGAATCCCGCTGCCCTCACACTGCGGTTAGGCCCCAGTGTGCATAAGGCATAAGACATAAGATATAGTCATAAAGGGGGGGGATCTTCTATTGATGTAAAAGAATATTTATTGATCACCTAATAGATGACAGACTCCTATATAACCAGGATGTTCATCAAATCTTCAATTTGTTTCCTTAACAATTTCCATTTCACAAAAGAGACAGCCACCCTCCTACCTACCTGTTGTCCTAAGTCTGACCATCGGACCTCCTCTCTCCTGGGTTCTCTCTATAAACATACAAACTTTATCAAACTTCAATTTACATTTTATTTATTTTACTTTGCTATAAACCTGCAGAATATCTGATAATACGCCACCTACCAAGTCCCATTATTGTCAGATTAAGTGAATTTTACAGTATAATAGTATAATGCTTCAAAGCTCAATATGTTAAATAATGAATAAGTACATTACGATATCCATACATTATCCACAGGGGACATGCAAGATAGACGACTGGCAGTGAAGGTGTTAAGTTACATTCCCCATCAGTCGCTGTGGCTGTGCTATTACACACTGTGCATAAATCTTTTAATTACCAGCAATTGTCCATATCAGCATATTTTACAGGAGATTATGACATGACCTCATGTGTAGTCATTTCTGCTGGATGCCAGCTGCAACTGCAGGTGCCAGTCCGGAGAGATGAGAGGCGGCACATACTGGAGGTAATAGTCTGATTCCTTACAGATGAAGTGAAATAACCAATGCACTTAGCTAGGATCTGGTTTAGGTCCCAAGTTTAAACATGTTTAAAGGGAACCCGTCACCAGGGATCTCATTTTCACATAAGACAGTTTTCAAAAGCCCATTACACCTGCAGTGCACATCTGCCTTTCTGCCTTCTGTAAGCATTTGCATTACAATGTAATTGTGTGTTATAACTTACCTTGCATCCTGACAGAATCCTCTGTGTAGTCCTAGGAGTTGGGCTTTGATTTGGTGCATTTCAAAAAACAACATGTGACTTGTCTGTGCTGCAGACGAATCAGTTTTCATCCCCCACCTATATCAGAGGGAGAGGAAGGAGCTATACAGGAGCACAAAGGTGGGGGCTGAGAGCTGAGGAGTCTGCAGTACAGACAAGTCATATGTTGTTTTTTGAAATGCATCCAAACCAAAGCCCAACCCCTAGGACTATACAGAGGATTCTGTCAGGGTACAAGGTAAGTAACACACAATTATATAGTAATGCAAATGCTTAGAGAAAGCAGAAAGACATATTTGCATGAATGAAGACTATAGTGTAGGCGGTTTGAGTGGTATCCTGGTGCCAAAGCCTACTAGGGACCACCCCCTCAAAATTTTATAAAGATTTGGACCTTCACTCATTAAATTCTTATAAATCTGTCCCTGATCTTACTACACATGTACACAAGAGCCATTTCAGGACCTTTGAAGGTCCTCCAAAGGTCCTGAAACCTCAGATAGAAATCAGCAGAAGGGACACGTCCTCCGTTCCCCAAGCAGCTGATACTAGTTCCAGATGTAGGAAGTGACTCCAGACTTGTAGGGGCTATAATATTCATACAGCCCGGGGCCCATGGCCTTAGTCCACCCTGTATATATGAACATGGCTATCATTGTGATGTAGATTACAATAATGTGTAGAGCTGACAGCTGTAAGCACCATTCAATTATTTCAGAATTTTTGGGTAATATTTCTTGTTTTGTGAATGCTGATGTAAGAAAATCATGACTTCCAGTTTAGTATCCAGTTGAGTTGTTGCTTGGTGACGCTGTCATTTCTGAAATTTAGTTTTGATCAGTCCACTGCCCTGGACTCTGCTGAGCTCCCCTGCTCCATAACATACAGTACATACAGATAGGACACTATACAGTATATAGATATGAATTTAGCCCAGTCGTCGCTCCTAACAGTCATAAAAATATGGTTCCATGAGGAGGGGCCATATGTGAAGGCCTGAAACGCGTAGGTTTGCCTACTTTTTATGTCACAGTTGGTTTTATTTTTGTAACATTATGGATTAAATAAAGGATTACAATATGGATTACAACAATCTCCAAGTGCTGGAGGATCTAACTTTTCGTTTGGATTATGGTTCTGAAAGTGGCGACTCTCACCACACTGGTCTACAAACAGGAACAGAGATCTTGGATCCTCTCTGCGTCCAATAGTATGATATAGCAGTTCCACCACCGAAAACAGTTACGTGTCCAGAATCCATGGCGCAGAAGCCCTGATAAATAGCCCCCATAAAATAGATTAGTTTTGAAAGTCAAACGCCTCTCCTGACCCGGATTTTGCCTCTTTCGGCTTCATCTGGGGCCTAGGGACGCATGTTCCCGTTTCCTTTAAATACAACAGAGCATCCTAACTTAAAATATTACCAGTATATAAAGTAAGTTTTGCTGGTTGAGTTTCTGTATACACCCCTATTATAGCACCGTGGGGCACATTTACTTACCCGGTCCCTGTGCGATCCCCAAGGTGCGTTGTCAGACGAGGATGAAATCTGCCGCGATTCACTAAGATCGTGCACCGGATATCCTGCATGTGTCGCTTCCCGACTGAGGCCCGCCGGAGTTCACCTTCTTCTTCCCGGTGCTTGTAAGTGCTTGGCTTGCGACACAATTTGAATTTTAAATCCCGTGCTCAGTCCAAATTAGTCGGGTTGTCTGACAGCCACTCCCCCGATTTGTATTACATGAAAGTCGTCGCGATTGCGCCAAAATCCGATTGCGTGCTCCAAAAACCCCTGTTAAAAGTGGTGCAAATCGGAAATAGTCGGGAAACCCAACGGAAATGCGGTTCGCGGACCCTTAGTAAATGTGCCCCTACGTGTGGAATTGCTTCACGTTGTGTAAAATAGACTATACAGCCCCATGTGAATTATAGTTTTATGCTACACACAATTTATACACCATCTTCAATTCATTTATGACAGGGAAGCAATAATGTAGAAAATAGGAGAAACACGAATAACTGATGCACTTTATTGTTTAGCACATTGTAAAAAATGGGGAACAATATAGGGGCGTAACTTGAGGGGGTGCAGAGGATGCTGTTGCAACAGGGCCTAAGAGGCTTAGGGGGCCCATAAGGTGTCACTTCCCATAGAGGAAGAATAGTGCTACAAACCATAGATTATAATTGGGGACTTTGTACCGGGGTCCATCGGCTACAAGTTCCACCACTGTTTGTGAATGAATATATCACATGATGGTTCCTACTAGTGATGGATGCTACACTGATGGAGAAGCGGTGTAGTATGATATGAAAAGACTCTTTTGATTGGAGAAGGGAAGAGAAGGGACATTTGTAAATATACTGGACAGTAATATGATTGGTTAAAAGATAAAGCAGAAAAAGAAATAAAAAGGGAATGTTTTTCTACTGCTTCCTGATTGGTCTAAGAAAATAATAGTGGACCCAATGGGAAAATGAAAAAAAAATGGAGGAGGGAAAATTAGAATAGAATCTGAAAAATTGGAAGGGCCTTCTGATTGGTGTATAAACCAAATATGAGAGGGAACTGAGAATATTGAAGTTTTAGAATCATAACGGACTAGCGAAGGAAATGATTTGTTTGGCAGGCAAATTTGAAATCCCCTAAGAAGATAATGGGGCACATTTACTTACCCGGTCCATTCGCGTTCCAGCGGCGGCTTCTCGGACGAGTGTTCGGGTCTTCCGGCGATTCATGAAGGTCCTGCGCCCGATGTCCACCAGGTGTCGCTGCTGCGCCGAGGTCCACCGAGTTGCGTCGGAGTTCACTGATCTCTTCCTGGTGCATGTGCCCCGGAGTTCATCGTCTTCATCGTGGTGCATGTGAGTATGGCCCATGCGACCAATTTTTTGTTTTAAATGCGGCGGTTTTTCAGAATCTGTCGGGTTTTCGTTCGGCCACACCCCCCGATTTCCGTCGCGTGCATGCTGGCGCCGATGCACCACAATCCGATCGCGTGCGCCAAAAACCCGGGGTAATTCATGGAAAATCGGCGCAAATCGGAAATATTCAGGTAACACGTCGGGAAAACGCAAATCGGGCCCTTAGTAAATGACCCCCAATGTGAATAACTACAGTGATGTAAAGATGAATGAGACAAATGGGATAGAGGAAAAAAGTGAAATAATGGAAAAAAGAGAATGCTGTAGTGTGTTTAAAGGAAACTGAAACACGCCAACACTATGCCCACCTGCTCTATAACATGCTGCCTGCAGATAGGACACTAGGTACAATCTACTCAGCTCATCCTGCTCTATAACATGCTGCCTGCAGATAGGACACTATGTATAATCTACTCAGCTCATCCTGCTCTATAACATGCTGCCTGCAGATAGGACACTATGTATAATCTACTCAGCTCATCCTGCTCTATAACATGCTGCCTGCAGATAGGACACTATGTATAATCTACTCAGCTCATCCTGCTCTATAACATGCTACCTGTATATAGCACAGTATGTATAATCTGCTCATCTCCTCCTGCTGTATAACATTCTGCCTGTTCTGCTCCTCCTGCTCTATAACCTGCAGTATCACAAGTCTCCTTTAAGCAAAAATGCAATTAAAATCATATTATCTTCAAAACTGGAGAGCTCAAAAGTTTCCCAGTAATGTTTATAGCCAGCGATAAAGAATAAAGTTTCTTTTCGATTCATGCATTATAGAGATCCACCTAAAAGTATCACAGACTGATTCATTAAAAACTCTAAACCCACAGTAGGTGCTCCTCCAGCAGGGGAATTCATGACTTATCTAATCCAGTTGTACAAGCTGCACGAGCCATAAATGTAAAATGTAATGTTAAAACGCAGAGCAGAATTAAATATGATGCTGCATGGCACCAGGAGGAGATATCCCAGGAACTTATTAATACGGGAGAAATGCTGACATTGGTTGTAGTTTTCTGAAATGTAAGTGCAGTCGATAGTGATAATTACTCATATGTGAATATTGGGTTGTAAATGACAAATATAGGCCATTCTGGTTTTTATATTGCCTACAATTACAGTAAATCAGGCGAAGGTAATAGTAGGAAGAGCCGAAAATTCTTGCTTGAGCTTTGCTGCCCCCTACTGGTAGAACTACCTACTACAGAAAATGGGATCACTATCAGTGTCTGAGCTGATGGCGCAGATTTCACATGCACCTATAATTGTCTTGTCTATTGGGGGTTTTTGGGGGGTTTTTTTTTGCATTTATCTAAATTCATTCAATAAGAAGTGAAATTTGGATCTTTTTTCATAACTAAAATAGGTTAACATGGGCTCTGTCCATACAAACTACTGTAAAAAAGTGTATAGAATAGAACAGAATAAAACTTTATTAAGCCCGTTGGGAAATAGTTTTGTGCATCATTTCCCCAAGGGATTAATAAAGTTTTAAAGTTTTAATTCTATTCTATACACTTATTTACAGTGGTTTGTATGGACAGAGCCCATGTTAACTTATTTTAGTTATGAAAAAAGATCCAAATTTCACTTCTTATTGAATGAATTTAGATCAATGCAAAAAAAAACCAAAAAAAACCCAATATAAAAAAGGTTAAATTGACAAATATGTCATTTGTTTGAAGTCATTTGTGCACCACATGCTTTCATGCTGTCTATATGTATCCATTAAAGGGGTTGTCCAGTTCCAGCGAATGATTTCTATTGTTTGTGTAATGAAGTTTTCGCATATACTTTCTGTATCAATCTTTCCTCACCATTTTCTAGATCTCTGCTTGCTGTCATTGCTGTTTACTTCCTGTGGATAAACAAATGGTCCCTGGTAATGTGATGTTACACAGGTGCACGGCACGTTATATATAACAGAGAGTTATCAGAGGACCCGAGTGACGTCACATGACCAATGATTGATTTATATCCACAGGGAGTAAAACAATAAAGCTTTCTGTTGAAATACAGCAAGCAAAGATATAGAAAACCATGAAGAATTGATACAGAAAGTATATTGGAAAATTGTATAACTTTTTCATTACAATATCAATTATTTTCTGAAAGAGGACAACCCCTTTAAGTGACATAATTTCCTGTTTCAGTGCCTAACATACCTATTGGGGGTCATTTACTAAGGGCCCGATTCGCGTTTTCCCGACGTGTTACCCGAATATTTCCGATTTGCGCCGATTCTCCCTGTATTGTCCCAGGATTTTGGCGCACGCGATCGGATTGTGGCGCATCGGTGCCGGCATGCACGCGACGGAAATCGAGGGGCGTGGCCGAACGAAAACCCGACGTATTCGGAAAAACCGCCGCATTTAAAACAAAAAATCTGTTGCAGAGCTTGCACTTACCTTCACTCAGCCCGCGCCGGTGAACTCCAGCGCGTTCCGGGGGTTTTCAGCGCAGCAGCGCCACCTGGTGGACGGCGGAGGAACTACCTTAATAAATCCCGGCCGGACCCGAATCCAGGGCAGAGAACGCGCCGCTGGATCGCGAATGGACCGGGTAAGTAAATCTGCCCCATTGTATTCAGGAAGCCTGGGGACATGCCTCCGAGCAGGACCTTTACCAATGAAATCTTTGTACATCTGTTCCTGCTCAAAACACATGTACACAAGAGCCATTTCAGGACCTTTGAAGGTCTGTCAAAGGCCCTTAAACCACAGATTGAAAGTAGGAGACACATCC
The DNA here is from genome assembly GCF_040894005.1 of Engystomops pustulosus. Lineage (NCBI taxonomy): Eukaryota > Metazoa > Chordata > Amphibia > Anura > Leptodactylidae > Engystomops > Engystomops pustulosus. Next base: position 197,435,772 of record NC_092413.1, read on the forward strand.
TCCATTCCCCATAAAGCTGATTCTAGTTCCAGATGTAGGAAGTGATTTCAGACTTGTAGGAGCTCTAATATTCATACAGCACAGGGCCCAAGGCAAGTCATAATCAGCCCATTGCCCTGAGCTGTATGAAAATTAGAAATAAATAATTTACATTTATTGCCTCTTTATATTACCAGAAACAACAAGTGCTGTGTCACATATACAGCATACCTCCCAACTTTTGGACAAGAGAAAGAGGGACAAAAGCCCCTCCCCCTTTTTCTAAACCACGCCCATTGTCCCACCCACATAGTGGTAGCATAGTATAATATCAACATTGACAGTGCCCCTTACTTTGGCCACCCCTATGGACCCGTATAATATCCCTTAAAGCAAATCTGCAACATATAAAACCCCCTCTTTAATTTTATCCTCCCTTTACATTTCGTTTTCCACTTTTATTTATCTCCCCAAACTTACACATAATCCTATCTGTACCCGTACCCCCACCCCTCCTCACATGGTGTGGTCCCTGTTCTCTATCCTTCTCATAATGTAGCCTCCTGTCCTCCAGCCTCCTCCTGTAGCTCCTGTCCTCCAGCCTCCTCCTGTAGCCTCCTGTCCCCCAGCCTCCTCCTGTAGCTTCCTGTCCCCCTGCCTCCTCCTGTCCTCCAGCCTCCTGCTGTAGCCCCCTGTCCTCCAGCCTCCTCCTGTAGCCTCCTGTCCTCCAGCCTCCTCCTGTAGCCTCCTGTCCTCCAGCCTTCTCCTTCAGCATCCTCCACCTGTCCTCCAGTCCCACAGTCCCCTCCAGAATCCTCCTGTCCTCCAACCTCTCCCTTAAGCATCCTCCTTTCCTTCAGCCTCCTCCTCCTGTCCCCCAGCCTCCTCCTGTAGCCCCCTGTCCTCCAGCCTCCTCCTGTAGCCCCCTGTCCTCCAGCCTCCTCCTGTAGCCTCCTGTCCCCAAGCCTCCACCTGTAGCCTCCTGTCCTCAAGCCTCCTCCTCCTGTCCCCCAGCAGTCTCCACCTGTCCTCCTGTCCCCCAGCCTCCTCCTGTAGCCTCCTGTCCTCCAGCCTCCTCCTGTAGACTCCTGTCCTCCAGCCTCCTCCTGTAGTCTCCTGTCCTCCAGCCTCCTCCTGTAGCCTCCTGTCCTCCAGCCTTCTCCTTCAGCATCCTCCACCTGTCCTCCAGTCCCACAGTCCCCTCCAGAATCCTCCTGTCCTCCAACCTCTCCGTTAAGCATCCTCCTGTCCTTCAGCCTCCTCCTCCTGTCCCCCAGCCTCCTCCTGTAGCCCCCTGTCCTCCAGCCTCCTCCTGTAGCCCCCTGTCTTCCAGCCTCCTCCTGTAGCCTCCTGTCCCCAAGCCTCCTCCTGTAGCCTCCTGTCCCCAAGCCTCCTCCTCCTGTCCCCCAGCAGTCTCCACCTGTCCTCCTGTCCCGCAGCCTCCTCCTGTAGCCTCCTGTCCTCCAGCCTCCTCCTGTAGACTCCTGTCCTCCAGCCTCCTCCTGTAGACTCCTGTCCTCCAGCCTTCTCCTTCAACATCCTCCACCTGTCCTCCAGTCCCACAGTCCCCTCCAGAATCCTCCTGTCCTCCGACCTCCCCCTCAAGCATCCTCCTGTCCTCCAGCCTCCTCCTCCTGTCCCCCAGCCTCCTCCTGTAGCCCCCTGTCTCCCAGCCTCCTCCTCCTGTCCCCCAGCCTCCATCTGTCCCCCAGCAGCCTCCACCTGTCCTCTTGTCCTCCAGCCTCCTCAAGCATCCTCCTGTCCTCCAGCCTCCACCTGTCCTTCAGCTTCCTCCTCCTATCCTCCAGCATCCTCCTTCTGTCCCCCAGCATCCTCAAGCCTCCACCTGTCCTCCAGCCTCCACCTGTCCTTCACCCTCCACTTCCTGTCCCCCAGCCTCCTCCTCCTGTCCCCAGCCTCCTCCTCCTGCTCTCCAGCCTCCTTCTGTCCCCCAGCCTACTCAAGCATCCTCCTGTCCCCAGCCTCCACCTGTCCTCCAGCATCCTCCTCCTGTCCTCCAGCATCCTCCTCCTGTCCCCAGCCTCCACCTGTCCCCAGCCTCCACCTGTCCTCCAGCATCCTCCTGTCCTCCAGCATCCTCCTCCTGTCCCCCAGCAGCCTCCTCCTGTCCCCAGCCTCCACCTCTCCCCAGCCTCCACCTGTCCCGCAGCAGCCTCCTCCTGTCCCCCAGCAGCCTCCTCCTGTCCCCCTGCAGTCTCCTCCTGTCCCCCTGCAGCCTCCTCCTGTCTCGCTACAGCCTCCTCCTGTCCCGCAGCAGCCTCCTCCTGTCCCCCAGCAGCCTCCTCCTGTCCCCAGCCTCCACCTGTCCCGCAGAAGCCTCCTCCTGTCCTCCAGCAGCCTCCTCCTGTCCCCCTGTAGCCTCCTCTTGTCCCCCTGCAACCTCCTCCTGTCTCCCTGCAGCCTCCTCCTGCCCACCAGCAGCCTCCTCCTGCCCACCAGCAGCCTCCAGCCCCCCTGTCCTGCTCTTCCTGTGCCCCAGCCCCCCCTTTCCTTCTCCAGTAGCCTCCAGCCCCCCTGTAGCCTCCACCCCCCCTCCGTCCTCCTGTAGCCTCCAGTCCCCCCTTTCCTCCTCCAGTAGCCTCCAGCCCCCCCTTTCCTCCTCCAGTAGCCTCCAGCCCCCCCTGTCCTCCTCCAGTAGCCTCCAGCCCCCCTGTCCTCCTCCAGTAGCCTCCAGCCCCCCTGTCCTCCTCCTGTAGCCTCCAGCCCCCCCTGTCCTCCTCCTGTAGCCTCCAGCCCCCCCTGTCCTCCTCCTGTAGCCTCCAGCCCCCTTGTCCTCCTCCTGTAGCCTCCAGCCCCCCCTGTCCTCCTCCTGTGGCCTCCAGCCCCCCTGTCCTCCTCCTGTAGCCTCCAGCACCCCCCCTGTCCTCCTCCTCTAGCCTCCAGCACCCCCCTGTCCTCCTCCTGTAGCCTCCAGCCCCCCTGTCCTCCTCCTGTAGCCTCCAGCCCCCCCCTTTCCTCCTCCAGTAGCCTCCAGCCCCCCCTTTCCTCCTCCTGCAGCCTCCAGCCCCCCCTGTTCCCCTCAGTCTCTTACCTGCTGTCATTCCATCAGTCCCCTCCAGAATCCTCCTGTCCTCCAACCTCTCCCTTAAGCATCCTCCTGTCCTTCAGCCTCCTCCTCCTGTCCTCCAGCCTCCTCCTGTAGCCCCCTGTCTTCCAGCCTCCTCCTGTAGCCTCCTGTCCCCAAGCCTCCTCCTGTAGCCTCCTGTCCCCAAGCCTCCTCCTCCTGTCCCCCAGCAGTCTCCACCTGTCCTCCTGTCCCGCAGCCTCCTCCTGTAGCCTCCTGTCCTCCAGCCTCCTCCTGTAGACTCCTGTCCTCCAGCCTCCTCCTGTAGACTCCTGTCCTCCAGCCTTCTCCTTCAACATCCTCCACCTGTCCTCCAGTCCCACAGTCCCCTCCAGAATCCTCCTGTCCTCCGACCTCCCCCTCAAGCATCCTCCTGTCCTCCAGCCTCCTCCTCCTGTCCCCCAGCCTCCTCCTGTAGCCCCCTGTCTCCCAGCCTCCTCCTCCTGTCCCCCAGCCTCCATCTGTCCCCCAGCAGCCTCCACCTGTCCTCTTGTCCTCCAGCCTCCTCAAGCATCCTCCTGTCCTCCAGCCTCCACCTGTCCTTCAGCTTCCTCCTCCTATCCTCCAGCATCCTCCTTCTGTCCCCCAGCATCCTCAAGCCTCCACCTGTCCTCCAGCCTCCACCTGTCCTTCACCCTCCACTTCCTGTCCCCCAGCCTCCTCCTCCTGTCCCCAGCCTCCTCCTCCTGCTCTCCAGCCTCCTTCTGTCCCCCAGCCTACTCAAGCATCCTCCTGTCCCCAGCCTCCACCTGTCCTCCAGCATCCTCCTCCTGTCCCCAGCCTCCTCCTGTCTCCAGCCTCCACCTGTCCCCAGCCTCCACCTGTCCTCCAGCATCCTCCTGTCCTCCAGCATCCTCCTCCTGTCCCCCAGCAGCCTCCTCCTGTCCCCAGCCTCCACCTCTCCCCAGCCTCCACCTGTCCCACAGCAGCCTCCTCCTGTCCCCCAGCAGCCTCCTCCTGTCCCCCTGCAGTCTCCTCCTGTCCCCCTGCAGCCTCCTCCTGTCTCGCTACAGCCTCCTCCTGTCCCGCAGCAGCCTCCTCCTGTCCCCCAGCAGCCTCCTCCTGTCCCCAGCCTCCACCTGTCCCGCAGAAGCCTCCTCCTGTCCTCCAGCAGCCTCCTCCTGTCCCCCTGTAGCCTCCTCTTGTCCCCCTGCAACCTCCTCCTGTCTCCCTGCAGCCTCCTCCTGCCCACCAGCAGCCTCCTCCTGCCCACCAGCAGCCTCCAGCCCCCCTGTCCTGCTCTTCCTGTGCCCCAGCCCCCCCTTTCCTTCTCCAGTAGCCTCCAGCCCCCCTGTAGCCTCCACCCCCCCTCCGTCCTCCTGTAGCCTCCAGTCCCCCCTTTCCTCCTCCAGTAGCCTCCAGCCCCCCCTTTCCTCCTCCAGTAGCCTCCAGCCCCCCCTGTCCTCCTCCAGTAGCCTCCAGCCCCCCCTGTCCTCCTCCAGTAGCCTCCAGCCCCCCTGTCCTCCTCCTGTAGCCTCCAGCCCCCCCTGTCCTCCTCCTGTAGCCTTCAGCCCCCCCTGTCCTCCTCCTGTAGCCTCCAGCCCCCTTGTCCTCCTCCTGTAGCCTCCAGCCCCCCCTTTCCTCCTCCTGTGGCCTCCAGCCCCCCTGTCCTCCTCCTGTAGCCTCCAGCCCCCCCCTTTCCTCCTCCAGTAGCCTCCAGCCCCCCCCCCCTTTCCTCCTCCTGCAGCCTCCAGCCCCCCCTGTTCCCCTCAGTCTCTTACCTGCTGTCATTCCATCAGTCCCCTCCAGAATCCTCCTGTCCTCCAACCTCTCCCTTAAGCATCCTCCTGTCCTTCAGCCTCCTCCTCCTGTCCTCCAGCCTCCTCCTGTAGCCCCCTGTCTTCCAGCCTCCTCCTGTAGCCTCCTGTCCCCAAGCCTCCTCCTGTAGCCTCCTGTCCCCAAGCCTCCTCCTCCTGTCCCCCAGCAGTCTCCACCTGTCCTCCTGTCCCGCAGCCTCCTCCTGTAGCCTCCTGTCCTCCAGCCTCCTCCTGTAGACTCCTGTCCTCCAGCCTCCTCCTGTAGACTCCTGTCCTCCAGCCTTCTCCTTCAACATCCTCCACCTGTCCTCCAGTCCCACAGTCCCCTCCAGAATCCTCCTGTCCTCCGACCTCCCCCTCAAGCATCCTCCTGTCCTCCAGCCTCCTCCTCCTGTCCCCCAGCCTCCTCCTGTAGCCCCCTGTCTCCCAGCCTCCTCCTCCTGTCCCCCAGCCTCCATCTGTCCCCCAGCAGCCTCCACCTGTCCTCTTGTCCTCCAGCCTCCTCAAGCATCCTCCTGTCCTCCAGCCTCCACCTGTCCTTCAGCTTCCTCCTCCTATCCTCCAGCATCCTCCTTCTGTCCCCCAGCATCCTCAAGCCTCCACCTGTCCTCCAGCCTCCACCTGTCCTTCACCCTCCACTTCCTGTCCCCCAGCCTCCTCCTCCTGTCCCCAGCCTCCTCCTCCTGCTCTCCAGCCTCCTTCTGTCCCCCAGCCTACTCAAGCATCCTCCTGTCCCCAGCCTCCACCTGTCCTCCAGCATCCTCCTCCTGTCCCCAGCCTCCTCCTGTCTCCAGCCTCCACCTGTCCCCAGCCTCCACCTGTCCTCCAGCATCCTCCTGTCCTCCAGCATCCTCCTCCTGTCCCCCAGCAGCCTCCTCCTGTCCCCAGCCTCCACCTCTCCCCAGCCTCCACCTGTCCCGCAGCAGCCTCCTCCTGTCCCCCAGCAGCCTCCTCCTGTCCCCCTGCAGTCTCCTCCTGTCCCCCTGCAGCCTCCTCCTGTCTCGCTACAGCCTCCTCCTTTCCCGCAGCAGCCTCCTCCTGTCCCCCAGCAGCCTCCTCTTGTCCCCAGCCTCCACCTGTCCCGCAGAAGCCTCCTCCTGTCCTCCAGCAGCCTCCTCCTGTCCCCCTGTAGCCTCCTCTTGTCCCCCTGCAACCTCCTCCTGTCTCCCTGCAGCCTCCTCCTGCCCACCAGCAGCCTCCTCCTGCCCACCAGCAGCCTCCAGCCCCCCTGTCCTGCTCTTCCTGTGCCCCAGCCCCCCCTTTCCTTCTCCAGTAGCCTCCAGCCCCCCTGTAGCCTCCACCCCCCCCTCCGTCCTCCTGTAGCCTCCAGTCCCCCCTTTCCTCCTCCAGTAGCCTCCAGCCCCCCCTTTCCTCCTCTAGTAGCCTCCAGCCCCCCCTGTCCTCCTCCAGTAGCCTCCAGCCCCCCCTGTCCTCCTCCAGTAGCCTCCAGCCCCCCTGTCCTCCTCCTGTAGCCTCCAGCCCCCCCTGTCCTCCTCCTGTAGCCTCCAGCCCCCCCTGTCCTCCTCCTGTAGCCTCCAGCCCCCTTGTCCTCCTCCTGTAGCCTCCAGCCCCCCCTTTACTCCTCCTGTGGCCTCCAGCCCCCCTGTCCTCCTCCTGTAGCCTCCAGCACCCCCCCTGTCCTCCTCCTCTAGCCTCCAGCACCCCCCTGTCCTCCTCCTGTAGCCTCCAGCCCCCCTGTCCTCCTCCTGTAGCCTCCAGCCCCCCCCCCTTTCCTCCTCCAGTAGCCTCAAGCCCCCCCCTTTCCTCCTCCTGCAGCCTCCAGCCCCCCCTGTTCCCCTCAGTCTCTTACCTGCTGTCATTCCATCTTCTCCCGGGCTGGAGTCTGAATGACTCGCGGAGGGGGCGTGGCCGGCCGGGGGAGGAGCTCGCTCCTCACATGATTGGTGCCGACATCATGTGAGGAGGTAGCAGGGGCTGGTCCCGCCTTCTCCCGGCCCTCCACAAAGCGGGGAAAGTGGGCGGGCCCGGAACATTCTCTCCCCCTTCCGTGGCAGCGTGACAGAGCCCAAAAAACTGGACTGTCACGATGAAAGCGGGACGGTTGGGAGTAATGTATACAGTAGTAATAGTTGTAGTAGTACTGTGCAGTTTATCCCCCACCAGGGGCTTGTAGATGGTCATGGTGCTTGATATTGGGACCGGAGGCCTGGCAGGTCTCCAGCAGGGGCTGGCAGAGTGGCTTTCTCCCTGAGGCAACCCCTATGTGTGGTTAGGGATCCATGGTGGTGGAGGATGGGGCGCCCTTGATTGTAGTCAGCCTAAACCAGGGATCACTCAGAGGCACATTGGTAACTTTCAGTTCTTTATTGGAAACTTGGAAATGGCCACAACAGCAGCAAACTTCAGCTGGGTAGAGCTGGCTGGTTGGATCTTAGGTCCTCAGGAAGGTATTCACACAGCTTCAGGATAGGAGAGTTGGCTGCTTCAGCAGCAGAGCTGGATCCGAGTCCTGATGGTGGACCTCTGCTTTGGGCCTGGTCTCCTGGCAGGCCCAGCTGTCAGGGAAGCATGCCACAGACACCTCTGCTTTCCTCTTCCTCTTAGGGATGACTCGCTAAAAGACCAAAAACTTTCCATGCACAAGGGGCTTGTGATGTGGCAGCCCCCTTATCCAACAAGCTTGCCTTTCCCATTACAATGATACAGAGCATTGTATTGGTAAACAATACTTCACAGTCAGAGACTAACAGCTGCATTACCATGGTTCCACAATGTAGGCCCTTAGTGAGTTGATCACTCTCACCAATTAAACTTTTATATGGGGGAGGACTTGAGTTGCACAACCCCTAGGTAATGGAACTAGCAGGAGAGAGACTGGGGCTTAAAGGTGCTAACACAGCCTCCAGACAGTCCATGCATGCTACTACCTGGAAGGGCAGAATAAAGTAAGTTCACTTTACTTTAGGAGTAGTAGTACTACTGTGCTGTTTCCAAATATAGAGGATATTAATAGTAGGATAAGAGTCAAAAAGTGCTCAGTAACCCATGTGTACAAGAGAATAAAGATTGTACAGTACAATGATGATATGTTGTGACATCATCTATTGTCAGTAGTGATGTAATGATTGGTCGGTGTTATCTATATAGAGGTCATTGTACAGGAAGAGGAGGAGATAAGCTGTGACATCATCTATTGTCAGTAGTGATGTAATGATGGGTCAGTGTTATCTATATAGAGGTCATTGTACAGGGAGGGGGAGGAGATAAGTTGTGAAATCATCTATTGTCAGTAGTGATGTAATGATGGGTCAGTGTTATCTATATAGAGGTCATTGTACAGGGAGGGGGAGGAGATAAGCTGTGACATCAACTATTGTCAGTAGTGATGTAATGATGGGTCAGTTATCTATATAGAGGTCATTGTACAGGGAGGGGGAGGAGATAATCTGTGACATCATCTATTGTCAGTAGTGATGTAATGATGGGTCAGTGTTATCTATATAGGGGTCATTGTACAGGGTGGGGGAGGAGATAAGCTGTGACATCATCTATTGTCAGTAGTGATGTAATGATGGGTCAGTGTTATCTATATAGGGGTCATTGTACAGGGTGGGGGAGGAGATAAGCTGTGACATCATCTATTGTCAGTAGTGATGTAATGATGGGTCAGTGTTATCTATACAGCGGTCATTGTACAGGGAGGGGGAGAAGATAAGCTGTGACATCATCTATTGTCAGTAGTGATGTAATGATGGGCCAGTGTTATCTATATAGAGGTCATTGTACAGGGAGGGGGAGGAGATAAGTTGTGAAATCATCTATTGTCAGTAGTGATGTAATGATGGGTCAGTGTTATCTATATAGAGGTCATTGTACAGGGAGGGGGAGGAGATAAGCTGTGACATCAACTATTGTCAGTAGTGATGTAATGATGGGTCAGTTATCTATATAGAGGTCATTGTACAAGGAGGGGGAGGAGATAATCGGTGACATCATCTATTGTCAGTAGTGATGTAATGATGGGTCAGTGTTATCTATATAGGGGTCATTGTACAGGGTGGGGGAGGAGATAAGCTGTGACATCATCTATTGTCAGTAGTGATGTAATGATGGGTCAGTGTTATCTATACAGCGGTCATTGTACAGGGAGGGGGAGAAGATAAGCTGTGACATCATCTATTGTCAGTAGTGATGTAATGATGGGTCAGTGTTATCTATATAGCGGTCATTGTACAGGGAGGGGAAGAAGATAAGCTGTGACATCATCTATTGTCAGTAGTGATGTAATGATGGGTCAGTGTTATCTATATAGAGGTCATTGTACAGGGAGGAGGAGATAAGCTGTGACATCATCTATCGTCAGTAGTGATGTAATGATGGGTCAGTGTTATCTATGTAGAGGTCATTGTAAAGGGAGGGGGAGAAGATAAGCTGTGACATCATCTATCATCAGTAGTGATGTAATGATGGGTCAGTGTTATCTATGTAGAGGTCATTGTACAGGGAGGAGGAGATAAGCTGTGACATCATCTATTGTCAGTAGTGATGTAATGATGGGTCAGTGTTATCTATATAGAGGTCATTGTAAAGGGAGGGGGAGGAGATAAGCTGTGACATCATCTATTGTCAGTAGTGATGTAATGATGGGTAAGTGTTATCTATATAGAGGTCATTGTACAGGGAGGGGGAGGAGATAAGCTGTGACATCATCTATTGTCAGTAGTGATGTAATGATGGGTCAGTGTTATCTATATAGAGGTCATTGTACAGGGAGGAGGAGATAAGCTGTGACATCAACTATTGTCAGTAGTGATGTAATGATGGGTCAGTGTTATCTATATAGAGGTCATTGTACAGGGAGGGGGAGGAGATAAGCTGTGACATCATCTATTGTCAGTAGTGATGTAATGATGGGTCAGTGTTATCTATATAGAGGTCATTGTACAGGGAGGGGGAGGAGATAAGTTGTGACATCATCTATGGTCAGTAGTGCTGTAATGATGGGTCAGTGTTATCTATATAGAGGTCATTGTACACGGAGGAGGAGATAAGTTGTGACATAATCTATTGTCAGTAGTGATGTAATGATGGGTCAGTGTTATCTATATAGAGGTCATTGTACACGGAGGAGGAGATAAGCTGTGACATCATCTATTGTCAGTAGTGATGTAATGATGGGTTAGTGTTATCTATATAGAGGTCATTGTACAGGAAGGAGGAGATAAGCTGTGACATCAACTATTGTCAGTAGTGATGTAATGATGGGTCAGTTATCTATATAGAGGTCATTGTACAAGGAGGGGGAGGAGATAATCTGTGACATCATCTATTGTCAGTAGTGATGTAATGATAGGTCAGTGTTATCTATATAGAGGTCATTGTACAGGGTGGGGAAGGAGATAAGCTGTGACATCATCTATTGTCAGTAGTGATGTAATGATGGGTTAGTGTTATCTATATAGCAGTCATTGTACAGGGAGGGGGAGAAGATAAGCTGTGACATCATCTATTGTCAGTAGTGATGTAATGATGGGTCAGTGTTATCTATATAGAGGTCATTGTACAGGGAGGGGGAGGAGATAAGTTGTGACATCATCTATTGTCAGTAGTGATGTAATGATGGGTCAGTGGTATCTATATAGAGGTCATTGTGCAGGGGGGAGGAGATAAGTTGTGACATCATCTATTGTCAGTAGTGATGTAATGATGGGCCAGTGTTATCTATATAGAGGTCATTGTACAGGGAGGAGGAGATAAGCTGTGACATCATCTATCGTCAGTAGTGATGTAATGATGGGTCAGTGTTATCTATGTAGAGGTCATTGTAAAGGGAGGGGGAGGAGATAAGCTGTGACATCATCTATTGTCAGTAGTGATGTAATGATGGGTCAGTGTTGTCTATGTAGAGGTCATTGTACAGGGAGGAGGAGATAAGCTGTGACATCATCTATTGTCAGTAGTGATGTAATGATGGGTCAGTGTTATCTATATAGAGGTCATTGTAAAGGGAGGGGGTGGAGACAAGCTGTGACATCATCTATTGTCAGTAGTGATGTAATGATGGGTCAGTGTTATCTATGTAGAAGTCATTGCACAGGGAGGAGGAGATAAGCTGTGACATCATCTATTGTCAGTAGTGATGTAATGATGGGTCAGTGTTATCTATATAGAGGTCATTGTAAAGGGAGGGGGAGGTGATAAGCTGTGACATCATCTATTGTCAGTAGTGATGTAATGATGGGTAAGTGTTATCTATATAGAGGTCATTGTACAGGGAGGGGGAGGAGATAAGCTGTGACATCATCTATTGTCAGTAGTGATGTAATGATGGGTCAGTGTTATCTATATAGAGGTCATTGTACAGGGAGGAGGAGATAAGCTGTGACATCATCTATTGTCAGTAGTGATGTAATGATGGGTCAGTGTTATCTATGTAGAAGTCATTGCACAGGGAGGAGGAGATAAGCTGTGACATCATCTATTGTCAGTAGTGATGTAATGATGGGTCAGTGTTATCTATATAGAGGTCATTGTAAAGGGAGGGGGAGGTGATAAGCTGTGACATCATCTATTGTCAGTAGTGATGTAATGATGGGTAAGTGTTATCTATATAGAGGTCATTGTACAGGGAGGGGGAGGAGATAAGCTGTGACATCATCTATTGTCAGTAGTGATGTAATGATGGGTCAGTGTTATCTATATAGAGGTCCTTGTACAGGGAGGAGGAGATAAGCTGTGACATCAACTATTGTCAGTGGTTATGTAATGATGGGTCAGTGTTATCTATATAGAGGTCATTGTACAGGGAGGGGGAGGGGATAAGTTGTGACATCATCTAATGTCAGTAGTGATGTAATGATGGGCCAGTGTTATCTATATAGAGGTCATTGTACAGGGAGGAGGAGATAAGCTGTGACATCATCTATCGTCAGTAGTGATGTAATGATGGGTCAGTGTTATCTATGTAGAGGTCATTGTAAAGGGAGGGGGAGGAGATAAGCTGTGACATCATCTATTGTCAGTAGTGATGTAATGATGGGTCAGTGTTATCTATGTAGAGGTCATTGTACAGGGAGGAGGAGATAAGCTGTGACATCATCTATTGTCAGTAGTGATGTAATGATGGGTCAGTGTTATCTATATAGAGGTCATTGTAAAGGGAGGGGGAGGAGATAAGCTGTGACATCATCTATTGTCAGTAGTGATGTAATGATGGGTCAGTGTTATCTATGTAGAAGTCATTGTACAGGGAGGAGGAAATAAGCTGTGACATCATCTATTGTCAGTAGTGATGTAATGATGGGTCAGTGTTATCTATATAGAGGTCATTGTAAAGGGAGGGGGAGGAGATAAGCTGTGACATCATCTATTGTCAGTAGTGATGTAATGATGGGTAAGTGTTATCTATATAGAGGTCATTGTATAGTGAGGGGGAGGAGATAAGCTGTGACATCATCTATTGTCAGTAGTGATGTAATGATGGGTCAGTGTTATCTATATAGAGGTCATTGTACAGGGAGGAGGAGATAAGCTGTGACATCAACTATTGTCAGTAGTGATGTAATGATGGGTCAGTGTTATCTATATAGAGGTCATTGTAAAGGGAGGGGGAGGAGATAAGCTGTGACATCATCTATTGTCAGTAGTGATGTAATGATGGGTCAGTGTTATCTATATAGAGGTCATTGTACAGGGAGGAGGAGATAAGCTGTGACATCATCTATTGTCATTAGTGATGTAATGATGGGTCAGTGTTATCTATATAGAGGTCATTGTACAGGGAGGGGGAGGAGATAAGCTGTGACATCATCTATTGTCAGTAGTGATGTAATGATGGGTCAGTGTTATCTATATAGAGGTCATTGTACAGGGAGGGGGAGGAGATAAGCTGTGACATCATCTATTGTCAGTAGTGATGTAATGATGGGTCAGTGTTATCTATTTAGAGGTCATTGTACAGGGAGGAGGAGATAAGCTGTGACATCATCTATTGTCATTAGTGATGTAATGATGGGTCAGTGTTATCTATATAGAGGTCATTGTACAGGGAGGGGGAGGAGATAAGCTGTGACATCATCTATTGTCAGTAGTGATGTAATGACGGTGTTTTAATAAAGATTTTATCTTCTTCTTAAAATGAAATTTGAAGGGTAAAGTAATCTTCTGCTGACAGATTCCCTTTAATATAATGATGGATGCCTGGTAGTATGTGAAATATTATTTTAGGCTTTATGAGGGTTTTTTTTTGTTTATCTTTGTTTATTTTTAACGTGACAAACATGAAGAACATAAAAGCTTCTCTTCCAGCTTCATCACATCCACATAATCTGAGCTCTGGCAATGATTAAATGTCTCGGAATCGAATGTGCAAATGTATTGCCGTTCAGTAATATTAAAAATATGAAAGTCTGGGTCTTGAGACTTCTGATTATTTACCCAGGAATTAGAGTATTGATTTCTTCTGGATGTCTTCAGCTTTGCAAATAATCTCTTGTAAGCTGAATGCTCCGGGGATTTTGTTGTAGAGATTTTTGTATTGGGTTTCGGAGATACTTAGCCAAATCAAAATATCAACAAATTTCGGATTCTCAAAAATATTCAAAGTCAATTAAAATAGTAACAAATGAATGTTACATTATTATCAGAACTGCAACATTGTATCGGCCGTCTTCTACTTCCATAGCAGAGCTTTTTACAGTCCCCACATGCCAAGAGCCTTGGAAATCTCCGCCAAGATATCTAGAGGTCGGGAAAATTGTGTGTCAGAAGGGAAATTGCCGAAACATTTACTGATGAAAAGTTTCAATAAACTTTATATATTTCATCTAACATCCATACGATCCGGAGAAATGGAAGAAGATATTGAGAAAAGGCCCGTAAAATAAATAGCTGCAGAGGGCGGTGATTTCATTCCAGTGGTTTTTCCTTCTAGAAATCGAACAAAATATAATATGTAATAGTAAAAAACGCTCTAGTATTGAGTATCTGTAACTAAACGATGTGGATATCTCTATAGTAATTTATGTAACACCCTTATCACCCATGTAAAATAACTGGCCGTGCAAAGCTGCAGGTACATTTTTATCCCCTTAAAGCCGCAGCCATTTTTCGATTTTGAGTTTTCTATTTTCTAAAAAGGCAGTAGGTGGTCAGGATCAATTTATAGAAATTATAGAATTCCCTCTTTCATGTTTAAAAATTGACCATTTACTTATAGAAAAAAGTGCCTCAAAACTCATATGCAAATGAGCTGAGAAGAGATCCTTTTTGCCTTAGATGAGTCACTTTTAAAGGCTGGAGGGGAAAAGTTCAGATGCCCCTATCTTGGACTCTGTAGTGCCAAGACCCATGTTTGAATCAAATTAAGATAAAAAAATCGGGGCAGATTTACTTACCCGGTCCATTCGCGATCCAGCGGCACATTCTCTGCAGTGGATTTGGGTGTTCCGGCGATTCACTAAGGCAGTTCCTCTTACGTCCACCAGGTGTCGCTGCTGTGCTGAAGTCCGCCGAGGTCCGCCGGAGATCACGATCTGTTGCTGGGTGCAGGTAAGCACGTGTCCAGCGACACTTTTTTTAAAAAAATGCAGTGGTTTTTCCGAATCCGTCGGATTTTCGTACGGCCACGCCCCCCGCGTGCATGCCGGTGCCGATGCGCCACAATACGATCGCGTGCGCCAAAAACCCGGGGCAATTCAGGGAAAATCAGTGCAAAACGGAAAGACCTATGTTAACCTGACGTAAAAACGCGATTCGGGCCCTTAGTAAATGACCCCCATCATCTTTTAATTCACATTATGTGAGCTATTGAACTGGAGACTTGACTTAGCTGGCTTCAGATCCTAGTCCCTTGTCCCCTGGGAGTGGTCAGTGAAGAGGTTCCCTCTCAGGAAACTGCTTTGTCATGCGTCTTGTTCAAACAAAAAAAAATCTGCCCATGTTCATATATTAATCCCCCCCACACACCCTTGTTGCGTCCCCCATTTCATACATCATTTCTGCAGTCACACCCTATTCATGCTGACCGTGGCAGGTATTTCTCACGCCTGCGGTCTCAGCATCTGCCTGCGAAGCCTTCATCTGTGCATGCGCCATACCAAGCTGTCTAGCATACCTACAGTGTAGTGTGGTGCTTGTGCAGATGGAGGCTCCACTTCATCTGTGCATGTCTGCCCACAGATGCTGACCGTGCGAGAATTACCTGCAGAAATAACGTATGACACATTTTTTTTAAAATACACCGGCTTCTCCAAATCCAACGGGTTTTCCGTTGGCCACGCCCCCCGATTTCTGTTGTGTGCCTGCCGGCGCCGATGCGCCACAATCCGATCACGTGCGCCAAAATCCCGGGGCAATTCAGGGAAAAACAGTGCGAATCGGTAAAATTTGTGTAAAACAACGTAAAAACGCGATTCGGGCCCTTAGTAAATTACCCCAACTGTGTCAGTATGTACTGTATTCTTTATAGGGGACATGGGGGAGCCAGGAAAGGGCTCCTGATGACAGGTTCCCTTTAAAGGAACCCAGCAAAAACAACAAGGTTAGTGGACACTCATTCAGTACCAAGCAGAGCCCTGCAACTCTGCAATGAGTAACTGCTGTAGTAGACGTGCTACAGCTTTTCCTCAGAGCAGGCGTGAGTAACTGTGGAGAAACTCAATGTAGAGAGCTAAGAGCTTTTCACAGTTCTGCTGCTACTAACACACATATGATAACACAGCTTTTTATAGTTAAAACTGCTGGTAGATTCCCTTTAAGAAGAAATTACAACACCCACATTGGCGACGCCTGTGTCTAAAGGAGATGGGGGTAGAAGATAATGTACTGTATACCCCTCCCTCAGTCACCTCCATATATTTACAAGTGGTCATCGGTCACAAGGTGACGTTGGAGTCAATGGGGCAAAAATAATTATTTAGCCTATTTGTTAAGGAGGCAAAATAATAAATGAACAATTACGATGGGGTCTGCGTGTATCCCTTTAATATTTAATGGTCTCACACTTTCACTGGGATCAATATCACAATTAAAATCATTGGAGCTTGTAAAATAATGGCTGCGGGGACATTTATGTATGCGGGGTGTGCGAGGATGGTGGATGAATGAGCCGCGTCCTCAGGTTTATTCCTCTGATGACGATATCCATTGTGGTAATTGTCAGAGTAGAGGTCAGTCCAATGATGGCTTCATCCCCTTTCCTGACAGATACCTGGTGGCTACTCATTAATACTGCATATTGCTTGCTGTACTGTATGGCTGGAGACATATTGTAAGTCACTTTGCTTTTCAGCCAATAATGTTATTGTGGTCGTGTTATTGACACCGAATTCATTGTTGTAAAACATTGACATCTAATTAATCCAAAGATAAAAAAAGTTTGGTCAAAAAGTTGTCATGGAGGGTTGTCACAGAGTTACATCTTCCCAGGATATTTTTGTATTGTGTGTAGGGGGCAGGATATTAGGTAATTTATCAATATACATCTATAAAATGAAGCCTCCTCTATTTTACATCACCAGCCGGAGATTCCTGACCATACAATGGTGGCAGATGGAAGGTCATGTGATCTCTTATCATGAACAATTGCCCTGCCAGGACCTTGATCTGATATTCATGAATACTATGATAAGGTGCTGGCAGGGTGATTGTTCATGGACAGATAGAGATCACATGACCCTCCATCTGCCGCCATTTTATGGTCAGGAATCTCTGGCTGATGCGATAAAAGGCAAGAGGCTTCACCTTACATATCAAGAAAGCTGAACTATTAACTGATGTATATTGGTAAATTATTTAACCCATACTTCCCAACTGTCTAGGATCCAGCGGGACAGTCCCAGTTTTCAGGCTCTGGCTCCACATCCAGCCGGGTGGGTGGTATGCATCAGGTTATTAACTCTGTCACCATTCTCCAGACGCAGACCGAGCTGATTACAGCCATAGTGCTAGCAGCTCCCTGCATTATCACTGTGACTCTGCTTCTTCTGTATGTAGCAGACTTGGCAGGTGACAAGATAACCTGCTACATTCGGTAGAAGCAGATGAGAGCCACTGCAGGGGAATGGGGAAAGAGCTACTGGGGGCACAGTAACAGGGGGAGCTGGTGGGGGCACAATAACAGGGGGAACTGCTGGGGGCACAATAAAAGGGGTAGCTGCTGGGTCACAATAACAGGGGGAGCTGCTGGGGGGACACAATGCCAGGGGGAGCTGGTGGGGGGACACAATGTGAGGGGGAACTGCTGGGGGAAACAATAACAGGGGGAGTTGCTGGGGGGCACAATAACAGGGAGAACTGCAGGGGGCACAATAACAGGGGGAGGTGCTGGAGGGCACAATAATGGGGGAGCTACAAGGAGGACACAATAAAAGGGGGAGCTGGTGGAGGACCCAGTAACAGGGGGAACTGCAGGGGGCACAATAACAGGGCGATCTGCTGGGAAGGCACAATAATAGGGGGATCTGCTGGGGGGGCACCATAACAGGGGGAACTACAGAGGGGCACAATAACAGGGGGAGCTGCTGCGGCACAGTAACAGGGGGAGCTGCTGGGGGGACACAATGACAGGGGGAGCTGGTGGGGGGAACAATAACAGGGGGAGCTGCTGTAGGGCACAGTAACAGGAGGAGCTGGTGGAGGACACAGTAACAGGCACAATAACAGGGGGATCTGCTGGGGGGGACAATAATAGGGGGATCTGCCGGGGGGCACAATATCTGGGGCTACTGCAGGGGGCACAATAACAGGGGGAGCTGCTGTGGCACAATAACAGGGGGAGCTGCTGTGGCACAATAACAGGCGGAGCTGCTGGGGGGTCCAATAACAGGGGGAAATGCATGGGGCACAATAACAGGGAGAGCTGCTGGGGCAAATAACAGGGAAGGCTGTTTGGGGGACACAATAACAGGGGGAACTGCTGGAGGGCACAATAATGGGGGAGCTACTAGGAGGACACAGTAGCATACCAGGGGGAGCTGCGGGAGGAGGGCACAATAACAGGGGGAGCTGCTGGGGGGCACAATAACAGGGGGAGCTGCTGGGACACAATACAAGGGGGAGCTGCTGGAGCACAATAACAGGGGGATCTGCTGGAGGAGGCACAATAATAGGGGGATCTGCTGGGGGCACAATAACAGGGGTAGCTGCTTGTCACACGTCAATACTCCCACAATTGACATGTGACATACTAATATGCCACACGTTGGTAAGGGGTTGATATCCTGCCCACTTCCAAAAATATGACCCCTAAAATTGCAGCAGATCTCAACATGCTAGGTCTCGAGCATTCAGGTCCCTAGTGTCCTGAACAGATGTTCTAATTGACTACTATGTTCCACTTTGGGTATATTCTTTGATTCCATTTCTAGGTCTGTTTTCTGACCCAATGTTCTCCAGTGATATGCCAGCTAGTCGTGACTATGAATCTATGCTGCTTGCTCTGACCTATGCCCAAATTTGTGACCAGTTCCCTATCTGGCCTGATCTCGGCTTGTTGCTGCACATTCTCTCCCTCATCCCATGTGGTGATATCTCTAGACCAGGCCTGCTCAGACCTGCCCGGTGAGCCACACTCCCTAAATATTCTGCAGTTACTCCAAAGAATATGGTGATCCTGTGCAGGGATCAATAAGTGACCACCAATGCAGTAATTTAGAGCCTTAAGATCAGCTCAGATCTAGACACGTGGCTCAGAGTGTTCATCATTGGTTATGTGCCAGCCATGTCCTTTACCTTTCCCATTCTGCGGTTAGACTTGAGGGCCATTTTTCTTTCTTTTTGGCTCTGTTATGTAACTATATAAGATGCTGCAATGGTATTCCAGAGATTCAGTCTTTGGTTGACATGATGTCAACACATTGGGGCACATTTACTAAGGGTCCGCAGCCGCGAATCCGTCGGGTTTTTCCCGAATTTGATGCGACAGAAAATGGGGGGGGGTGGTCACCGGCCAACCCGAAGGATTCCGACAAACTGCGGAATTTAAAAAGCCATTTGTGTCGCAAGATCAAGCACTCACATACACCGGAAAAAAGCAGGTGAACTCCGGCGGACCTCGGCGCAGCAGCGACACCTGGTGAATATCGGTGCACGGACCTTAGTGAATCCCGGCAGAACCCGAATCAGCGCCGGAGAACCCGCCGCTGGATCGCGACTGGACCGGGTAAGTAAATGTGCCCCTTTGCCAACGTTATCATGCCATCTGTTGGTAATCCCTTCTTTGCCTTCCTATATCCGGTTGCTGTCCTAAACAATACCTTGTTGTCTCCTATTATCGCAGTTACTTCTGTAACTCATATGTAAGTTCGTATCCATCCCCTCACAACCCCAACTGATATTAAACAAATGGGGCTAATAATACTTATTTCGACTTCCTGTGCTTGTCTCCGGTTGGCCACCAGTCAAGACCCCTGTGTCTCTGTGTTTTCTTGCCAGTCTAACCTGCCTACTGCGTCAACCCTCTCAGATTCAGGAAAGAAACCCTGTGACACTTGCCAAGAAGCACATCTGGCTTTTAGAGATCAGATTCACACTACATTTTATCAGCCCATATTTCCTGCTTATAGGATGTGGCTACAGTTTCATTGATTTGTTGTGTAGTCCATGTGTATACTGATAGAGAGAACATAATAGGACTAAGACTTTATATAGCCCAGCGCTTGTAACCGGTAATTTCCCTCATACAGATATTATATCTCATACTAAATAGTGCAGACATTCTCAATTCCAGAACAAAAGTTTCTATCCTGGAAAACCCCTTATGACTAGTTGTATGGGCAGGTAACACCTTCTATCATTCTAGTCTAGTGAAGTCAATTGGCTCCGATTTTCATCCTTCCGAAGCATCTGAGCTGCGGATATCTGTTTGCTTTCATACTGTAAATGTGACAGGTCGCATTGTTGTTGTATTTTAGGATTATAGATCTAAACATTTATTGCAGAGTGGCCAAAAAACTGGACCCCCAGATCATACATGGGTCACCAGGCAACAACAACACTGTACCTACTCGTGTAGTACTTTTTATTGCAAGGTCACTGTCATCAACGTCACGGCTGACTTCCATGCCTCAGAGTGAGTCAGTTCTTTAGATACTTATCTAAATATGTCTGCCTCCATCTTTCCATCACACTTAAAGGGGTTGCCCACTGTACCCCTTTTTCTTTTGTGTAGTGTGTGCAGGGCAGCCATCAGGGGGGGGGGTAGTATGACTGTGTTCAGGGGGTTTAACATCCCCCACCGGGGCCTAGCCTTTTTCTTGGGGCCTGGAGTCAGCCGGGGCCCAGAATACCGGAGTGGCTGGCGGTTGCGGCTTAGGCACGCTAGTGTCACGGTGCTTGGTATGGGGACCGGAGGGCTGTCCCACAGCCTGGCAGGTCTCAAGCGGGTGGTGTGTGCAAGAAATTAGATGAGGGAGAGGCTGTTGTACTGGTCCTCCCTGGTGCAACCCTTAGAGTCTGTAGTACGTGTCCCTGGTAGATAGATGGGGTGCCTTTGATGGTGATACAGCCGTAGTAGGGACCAAATGGAGGCAATGTTGTCCATAAAAGTAACTTACAGTTCTTTATTTGAACCAACAGCAGCAACAGGCCAAACGATTCTGTACAAGTGCAGGTTACTGGAGTGATCTTGGAGAGGGAACCTCAGGAGTTGGGTCAACAGCCTGGATGTAGGGGCAGGCTGGGATGTAGCTGTGTCCAATGCTGGAAGCTGCAGCTTAATCCTGGGTGTTATTCAGTATCAGCTCTGGGCTGACACTGGGTCTCTCACTCTTGGCTAGTAGCAGGTGTGCTCAAAGAGACGCTTCTCTGTCAGAAGCTGGATCCTAAGATAGCGTGTCATTTCCTGTCCAGAGGTTTTATTACTCCCTCTGGTCAGGTGGTGGCTCACTCCCCAATCACACTCCATTTAAGTGCATTGAGTTATATCATTGGATGATGACATTAAGTAACTGGGACTGTCTCCTTGTGTCTGAAGTCATCTCCCCGCATTACTAGTTCTTATAAAACAAGTCTTGGAGCACGAAATATCAAGTCCACCATGAGTTTAACTAGTCGCAATATATGACCATCACTGGAAACTTATGTCTCTAGGGCTTAGCAACCCATATCTCATTTTAAAGAAAGTTTTTTTTCTTTCTTGACTCAATGAAAGAACCAGAGAACATTCCCCGAGTGATCTGCTTCCTCTCTCACCATGTTGTGATATTCGCTGATTTATAGAAGATGTGAAGATCTGATATTACATGAATGTTTGTGTTAACTGTTCCATGTGTTACAGAACAATGCTCTTCCACAGCCGCCGACTTTTCTTCCGGGACCGTTCAGTCGATGGGTGGCTGCATCACATTGTAAAATCATTCTTCTGAAATGAGAGCAGAATCGCTGGATCAAATTAATCAGCCCACAGAAAAATATGGAAAACATTGTAAAGCCGAGATTCATAACTTGCCGCCAAAGTACCGAGGGAATTCATCTTAACAAAAGTCGTCTTCTGTAAAGAGTAAGAATATAACAGGCCATCATCTGATGTGTTCTCCGGCCTGACAGTGTTATGTTACCAGAAAAAGCATCAAAGACGTCGTAACAAGTGAAACCCTCCAGACGTTGCCTACTTATAAATCTTTTTTAATCTTTGGACTGTTTGAATCTATCTAACGTGGAAGGTATTGCATTGCTTCATGGCCGGAAAACTGTTCACTGAAGGGGCCTTCAATAAACTGCTGGAACCGTTCGATTGTTTCAAGGTGTCACATTGTAATCCATCATCCTCAGACATATCTGCGAAAGCTTCTTAAGATATTTTTTACTCCACGTGTTTATGTTACGATTTTATCTTTTGTCAAGAATTTTACATTGTGGACCCAAAATGAAAACGTTCCTGAAAGGGATTTATGATCATTGTGAAAAGGGTTTCTCGGAGAGGCTCCAGATAAAGTCTATGGTATACAAAACAGGCACTGAGATGACTTCTCGACGCCGAATTGTAATGTGAGGTATCAGAGGATTTTATTGCTTCATGGGCTGAATCTGACGTCCGTAATACAATGGGGCACATTTACTTACCCGGTCTTGTCACGATCCCCGAGGTGCGTTGTCCACTGAGGATTGAGTCCGGAGCGGTTCACTAAGATCGTGTGCCCGATATCCTGCATGTGTCGCTTCCCCGCTCAGGTCCGCTGGAGTTCACCGTCTTCTTCCTGGTGCATGTAAGTGCATTGTCTTGGCAAGTTCAAATAGCCCGTGACATGTTGAATTAAAAATTGCCTTTGTCGTGCATTTGAATAATTCCACTCATTTTTCTGTGTGCGCCATATAAATAAAGAATAATTATTATTTGTAATTGTTTCTTTAACATTACCAGAGTCTGGTGAATCCGGCGCGGGGAGGGAGATTTTGCACTTCATATGGCACAAGTCGTCTTCTCTTCAATTTTTCACTCACTCACTCAATGCCCTACCCCTCCCTGAACCTTTCCTCTGATTTCTCTCTCCCAATTTCTTCAGCCCATTGCCACAAAAAATTTGATCTGCCCCAACACGCTACTGGCAAAGAGTCTCGCTTCTCTGTGGATATGGATGTGTATTTACTTTCACAGATCTGTCCCAGTAACTGCTGACCACATGGGGGGAGTATACCGCAGGAATTAGAGATGAGACATCCATAGTCCTCTTGTTCTGCTACCCCTGCCCCAAAATTTCTAATCAGAGCTGCTGATTTAGGTGTGTACTGTGGAGATGTGCACTGTTATATACATATTGGGGCAGATTTACTTAACCGGCCCATTCGCGATCCAGCGGCGCGTTCTCTGCGCTGGATTCGGGTCCGGCCGGGATTTATGAAGGTAGTTCCTCCGCCGTCCACCAGGTGGCGCTGCTGCGCTGAAAATCATTTGAACGCGCCGGAATACACCAGCTCGGACCAAGTGAAGGTAAGCGCGTCCCAAGCGACACTTTTTCGGTTTTTAAATGCGGCGGTTTTTCCGAATACGTCGGGTTTTTTCGTTTGGCCACACCCCCCGATTTCCGTCGCACGCATGCCGGCGCCGATGCGCCACAATCCGATCGCGTGCGCCACAATCCCGGGGCAATTCAGGTACAGTCGGCGCAAATTGGAAATATTCGGGTAACACATCGGGAAAACGCGAATCGGGCCCTTAGTAAATGACCCCCATTATGCTGTACAATGTTCAGTACAATGGGGCAGATTTACTTACCCGGCCCATTTGCGATCCAGCGGCGCATTCTCTGCGGTGGAAGAGCATCGGAATGCACTGGAGTACACCGAGCTGGGCTGAGTAAAGGTAAGCGCGTGTCCAGCAAACTTTTTTTTAAAAAATGCGGCAGTTTTTCCGAATCCGTCGAGTTTTCGTTCGGCCACGCCCATCCCGATTTCCATCGCGTGCATGCTGGCGCCGATGCACCACAATCCGATCGCATGCGCCAAAAACCCGGGGCAATACAGGGAAAATTGGCGCAAATCAGAAATATTCGGGTAACATGTCGGGAAAATGCGAATTGGGCGCTTAGTAAATGACCCCCAATATGTATTAACAATGCTCCTTCTCCACTCTTTAGTGTGTCAGGTAGGATCGCAGGCCCCCCTGACACTGCGGGCCCCTGGCAGCTGCTATGATTTCTACCACTGTACTTACGCCAATGCTTACTAGTAGCAATTTCGAATGCTGTCCTGGGCAGGTACAGGGCTAGTTACAATGTTACAGTACAGGTATCTGAGCTTTCCTTTCTAGGGAGCTGTACACCTGTGTGATTATTACATGACCAGAGAAGTAAATAATAAAGATTGCTATTCAATGTCTAAAAGAAGAGATAAAATAATAGACCCAATGGGCCAGATTTATTAGGGCGTATGCCTGAGATCTGGAGTACAATGCCTGAAGAAGGCGCATGGCCCTATAACCTAATATCATAGAACTCAGCAAATTACTGTAAATATGTTTTGGACTATTCCTTTAAATTGTTCTGTATGTTGGATCCATAAACTGCAGTTTCTTTTTACTGTTGCTTTGCTAAACTTCTCATTTTTGCTTAGTTTTACTTCTGATGTGTCCGAGGTTTTATGACAGTGAAATATGTAGACGTAGCAGGATTTTGTGCTTCTTATTTATAGCTGTCTATAAGATTTATAGAATGGCTGGATCCTGAATGCGCTATGTTATTTACATCCCGATGAATTATAATGCATCAATATTTGTTTGTTATACATTTACTTCTGTGGATATATCGCAGTTTGATTTAATAGCAGAAGACTGGGGTTTCTAAAATACTGAGCACTGACTTGTCATCTGGCCTAGGAGTAATACAAACTCACTTTTTGGATGGAAACAAAGTATTCAGTGATTTGCTTAACAATGCTACATTTCTTTGGCTTATTGGTGACCAGGATGACCATTCATAGGAGCCACCAAATAGGACAAATGTGCAAATGGCACAAAATAATCAGGTTTAACTGATAACAAATTAGAAGTTTGCAGTTTGAAGTAATGACTTCTGGTTTTTGAGTATTATTATCCACTGGTCATGGTCCAGTAATGTGTGCTGCCCTACACCCTACTCAGGCCGCTCTACACTACTCTCCTATATTGTCACTGCCCTGGGTGTAGTGGTAGGACCCATAATACCTGGCACCCCTACTGCATCAGCCCCCTACATTAATATCTATCAACAGGAAGAAGAACTGTAAACCAAGCACACTGACATACTGATGTGTGCCCCCTCTGGCAGGAAATGCTCTTCTTTAACCTTCCCATGCCCTTGTTTTTAAGGCAAAAATGCTTTAAAAAATTGTGCAAATGAGCCAGAGGAGCCCCAGGCTCGATTGACACCTAATTTGCATAAGTTTTAAAGACTTTTGTCTTGGGAATGCATAGGGGTGCAAGTGCACAAGAAGCTTAAAGAAGACCAGATCCGGCCAGAGGGGGCACACACCAGTATGTCAGTGTGCTTGATTTACAATCCTGGTGGTAGATGTACGACTTGGCCTTTTTTATTTTTTTCACTTCCATTTTTTTTACTCCCCACCTTCAGAAATCTATAACTTTTTTATTTGTCCACATAAAGAGCTCTGTGATGGCTTATTTTCTGCGTAACAAATTGCACTTCGTAGTGACGGTATTTAATATTCCATGGCGTGTACTGGGAAGCGGGAAAAAAATTCCAAATGCAGTGAAAATGGTGAAAAAACATATTTGCAACGTTTTCTTGTGGGCTTGGATTTTACAGCTTTCACCGTGTGCCCCAAATGACACGTCTACTTTATTCTTTGGGTTGCTACGATCACAGGGATACCACATTTGTACAGTTTTTATAATGTTTTCATACATTTAAAAAAATTAAAACCTCCTGTACAAAAATTTTTTTTTTGATTTTGCCATCTTCTGGCGCTAATAACTTTTTCATACTTTGGTGTACGGAGCTGTGGGTGGTGTCATTTTTTGCGACTTTTGATGGTGTTTTCATTGCTATCATTTTTAGGACTGTGCGACCTTTTGATCACTTTTTATTAATTTTCCAAAAAAATTTCATTTTTGACTTTGGACGCTATTTTCCGTTACGGGGTTAAACGCAGTGAAAAACCGTTATTATATTTTGATAGATCGGACATTTTCGGACGCGGTGATACCTAATGTGTTTATGATTTTTACTGTTTATTAATATTAATATCAGTTCTAGGGAAAGGGGGGTGATTTGAATTTTTAGGGTTTTTTAATATAATTTTTTTTTAACTTTTTTTTACTTTTACTTTAACTATTTTTCAGACTCCCTAGGGTACTTTAACCCTAGGTTGTCTGATCTATCCTACCATATACTGCCATACTGCAATATGGCAGTATATGGGGATTTTACCCCTCATTCATTACAATGTGCTGATAGCACATTGTAATGGATGGGTTAAAACGAGACAGCTTCAGGCCTTCGTGAGACCCGATGCTGTCATGGCAACGGATCACCGCTCCCCGTGACGCCCATGCGGCGCCATCTTTTTGAAGCCTCCGGCAGCATTGCCGGCGGCGATCGCGGTGAAAGCACTATGCAGCAAAGACTTACCGGCTATGGAGAGGGCTCGGCCCGCGAGCCCTCTCCATGCACCGGGACCCGGGAAGGGGTTAATTTAGGTAATTAACATTATTAGCCATTAGTTCTTTCTCAAAGTTGGTCTTCTTCCTCTACTTACTTCTAGCTCAGAGGAAGGTTAAAGGGGTTGTGCTACAAGAGCCAAAGCACTGCGGAATTTGATGGCGATATATAAATAAAGATTATTGTTATTAAGAGCCAGAAAACAAAAAGGAGTAAAGTTTGAGCATGCGCTGCCACTATCCATTCCATACGGGCACTTTAAGGCACTCTTAATCCTCTTTTTATCTGACCATTGGTGTTTCCAGGGATCGGGCTCTCTGTCATCAGTCCCAGTCACCTATCTCCTATGATGTAAGTTAGTAGAATCAGGAAGTGAGAGAAGTTATTCTTACAGAGACTTTACCAATTAAGGAGCCCCTTGAAAGTGTGCAGAGACCTACAGCCATTGATGCTCCAATAGAGGATTATGGGGGACATTTCTCTGTGCTTCTTTGGCAGTTTCTGGCACTGAAATAATCTCAATCTCTTACGCACTGCACAATATTGCGATAATTTGTGTTGCTACGCCACCTCCAAGTGGATTTTGCCCGGAGTTTGCCCACACCTGGCATAGCTTTGAACAGTGTGCAGCCATCCGACAGATACAACAAGAGGCCGATGCCTCTTGTTATATCTGCCTATACACGGGGCGTGGCCTGTATGATACGCCTGTGCATGATAAAGTCCTCCCTATGTGTTTACTCTACGATAATGATTATGGATTGTAATGCTAGGACTTCCTACTAAATACAAAATGTGGAGGACTAACAAACCCACATGGTATTTCTATGTCTAGTATTTATGACATCCACAAGGTATGTCAATAACACCTGATATATGCAGGTCCCACTGAGACTTGTACCTATCTTGAGAACGGGAATCTGCGCACCCTCTTGATGTGGGGCTATATGGACAATAGCCTGTTCATGTGTGGTCACTCTTCATACAGGAGCTTTCACAGACCTCTATGGAGAGTGACCATTTATCCAAGACCAACACTCCATTTGGCCCTACCACAGGGAGGGGGTCAGTGAACCCTTATTTTAGGAATAGCTGCAGGTCTTAGATATGGGTCCTCTGGATATTTCATAAATACTATACATGAGAATAAGTAGTGGTAGTATAGGGATAAATCACAGTTGGCTGGACATGCATTATGATGACAGCTGTCATGTGCTTGTTCGGTTTTCGGTTAGGGAAAAATATTCTAAAAAAGCAGTAAATTAGAAACAGCTTTTCCTCAATCTCAGTTTCTATAGAAAAAACAAACCAACCAAACCACCAGGTAATAAAATCCAAGCGTTAAAAACAATTATTTTCTATTGTGGAAGTTGCCCTGGTCTGCCCGGTAAGAATATCCACATGGGTAATGCTATCTCCCCTCCCTCTGCTGGATTTATTCCCCTCAGTTACATATCTGACTTTGCGGTCACATCAATTTTGCAAAGAAATCTTACATCAGGCACGATCCCTTTAATGCTGCAAATTACTTGATCTGTGTTGAGGGACTGAAGCTTGAGAAGAGGTGATATTGGGTTTCAGAGCCTCAGTGGCATATTACTCTATGACATCAGCGTTTCTAATATGGGGCTCTGGACGTCTGCATGTGATATGGGACCCGGAGTCTGGATATTTTTGAGATCCTTGTGTTTTATCCAATATGTATCAGAAAAGAGCAGTAAAAATAAGTAAAAGTGTCCAATTTTTTAGGCAGAGATGGACACTGGTAGCAAAGGATCTCTGAGGGAATACAGAGGGTGTAATAGCACTAAAGCCTAAGGTCCCCTACTATACACAGTATATTATATTGTAATACAGGGGCTGGAATAGATGTAGCATTGGGTCCCAGTAGCTACCGAGTGACAACCAGGTCTCATACTGTTCACAAGTCACTAAGTGTCTGCAGGGTATGTCCTGCTGTTCGTGAAGGGTGGCCCTAAAGAGGTTCTGGGGTATAGAGATATCAATCTCTACATGGTGTTAAGCTGTGTCTGCATCTTCCCCGGTTTCTACTAATCAGCTGAGGAGACATTTACTTACCTGGTCCCTGTGCAATCCCCGATCCAGAATGTCCACCGTGAATGCCCATCTGAAGGTCGTGTGTCCGATTTTCTGCATGTGTCGCTTCCCCGCTCAGGTCCGCCGGAGTTCACCTTCTTCTTCCTGGTGCATGTAAGTGCATGGCTTGCGACACAAATTGAATTGTTAAATCCCTTGTGTAGTGTGAAAGCCGGCTCAATTGTCACGTGTGACACAATCCCTGGCGCGATCCCCGAAAAGTCGGGAAACTCGGCGAAAATGCCGCCGCGGGACCCTGAGTAAAAAAGCCCCATTGACTTTTCTTCTGGTTTACCTTCATCCGGCAGTGTGAACTAATCTCTAGTGGCAGGCTGTGAATTTAATTCCCCACACCCATCTCTATGCAGCCTGTCTCTGGACCAGGAAGAGTTTACACTATGAGTGAGTGCTTGCTCCTACCACCTGGGGCAAAGTTTCTCCTCATTATAAATATCCTGAGCTCAGCCCATTCCCTGCTGGTTATCTTCTGTAGTTCGGTATTCCTGTATTCCTGGTAATCCGATTCTTGGCTTGTTTTTGAGTGACTACCGTTTGCGATTCTGTTCCTGTTTGCGATCATATAGGAAATGCAGAGGCAAGCGGGCAGGGTTCTTGGTGGCTGGAGTTTAGGGTTCACTGTCCTGTCTGTTGTCCCTGAGTCCAGTGTCTCCATTACATTAGGCTTTCAATGGGATAAAGGTCTGGAGAAAAAGCAGGCCACTCAATTTGAGGTCCCCCATTCTCCCGTAGTTGGTTCGCTGCACATGCAGAGGCACAATGACTGGATTAATGATGTTATTCAGGCAGTGCAGTGTGGGCTTTTCACTGTATCAAAGTGTTGAGTAGACACACCTGCCCAAACTGTGACTGTTTCTAATGCATACTCCTCTCCTTGATGTCTTCAGCATTGTTGGCAGCCATCATTTCTACTCAGCACGAATCAACATTAATCAGTGAACAGTGCTGAGACCCACTGGTCCGTTTACCAGAATAGATGCTCCCTGCCCCATGCAAGACAATGATGTCAGTGTCCAGTGTTAGACTGAGGCTTCTGATGCCCACCAGACGAATTATCCGGATGGCCCAACCCTCCATAACCCTCTAGGGAGTAGACCCTAGTAGTAGAGATTTGTCTTTATGTTCACCTCTGGGGTTCAGTATTGCATTATTGCTTGGGGCCATTGGACATGGTACTCTGGTGGGCCAATTCGGCACCTTCTGTGTCTGGTGGTGTCTGATGTGCCAGGAGTTTTGCGACATTCATACTCTCTTTCGGCAAGGCATAGTTCACAATGAAGCGGTGATCATATCTCTTTCTCTGACTCTCCCGGCCTCTCTCTATCTCTGTTGAAAGTTGCTCTGTGGCGTTCAGTGGCCACTTCTGTCTGATGTCTTTCTGAAAGCCTTGTAATGGCGAAGTACTGTTGATGAATTGTTAGGTGTCATCTTGGTCTGAAGATGTCAAAATATGAACAGCATGATAAGGAGGACTGTTTAAATACAAATTCTAACTGAACCAGGAAATTTATTGGGTGATTAATGGATTCCTTTATGGATTGAACAGTTGGATATGTGCATTGAAAGGCTCATAGAAGGTCACATGTAAGTTCCCAGTAAACATTAGAGGACATTTTAGGTTTATCCTGAAATTTCACCCATCTCATTGTGAGTAGTGCCCACATTATAAATTGTCAGATACCAACTGGAACACTGATTAACAGATACACTCATATATCCAAGGACCGTGAATGTGGTAATCTTCTTGTATTTGTTATTCTTAGCCTCCTTCCTAATGAAGGGCTCTGGGGTGAAGGGCATCAAAGGGCTCTGGGGTGTTACCAGAACCCCTCCTTGTTGTAGCTTTGCAGGCTGTTACACTGTCTCCCCTCGCCTCCTACCCCCTCAGCAGTTCAAACACCCCCTGCCTAATTTAATCTCACTGCAGCAGAGTAAGTTGCAGCACACAGTGGGTGGGGGGAGGAAGTGTACAGTGTAACAGCCTGTGAATCTGCAGCACATCTTGCTCATTAGCACAATTTTACAAGTTTATTTTAGAAAGAAAGAGGCCATGGATAACAAATCTAAGCAGATACCACAGTCCCAGTGCCAGGATCTATGAGTAAGTGTCCCTGGTTTATCATGATGGATTTTGAAGGTAGATTTCCTATAAGGCCCATTATCCTGGAGTAGGTAGTTTCCAATAAATTTGCAGAATGCAAAAGAGCAAGGAAAGATGTATGATTTCCAGATAAAACTACACAAAGCTTGTTTTCCAGACTGTAACCATGGAAATACATTATTCTGCATAGCAACTGTATACAGAACGGGAA
Organism: Engystomops pustulosus; assembly: GCF_040894005.1. NCBI lineage: Eukaryota > Metazoa > Chordata > Amphibia > Anura > Leptodactylidae > Engystomops > Engystomops pustulosus. Next base: position 197,466,073 of record NC_092413.1, read on the forward strand.
GGCTCGTTTTTTGTGACGTTTTGCACAGTTTGAATGTAATATTACATCCATTAGATCCATTAATGTCTTGGATTAGTGTACAGAAAGGAGCACAATCACATGTAACGTGAAGCCGGGTATTAAACAGTTAGAAAACACATTAACCATCGACTTGCCGTTTTATCTTTGTTAATTGGAAAGAAACTTATTCTTGGATGAAACTTTTTCTCTATATTTCCCCTCTTTTGCATCATTTTGAGCAGCACAAGTATTTACACTTGTTACAACTAATTAAGGTCAATTGGATTTTATTGGAAATCACTACTTTAAAGTAACTACTTTATAAAATGTCTCCAGAGAAACACTTCCTGTTGTTAATTAGCGAAGCTTATATATATTCAGCGGAAGCGCCGCGACCCATAAACGCTGCACCGCCGTGCGTCTTTACATCATCATTATCTCATCATATTATGGGAAAGGCGATTCTCCGGGGCCGAACGTTATTATATTGTCATCTTTACTTTTATATAATCAGGAGGGGAATTACCATGGGGGAGGAGAGTAAACAATATGCGTGCAGGGCTTATCTAGGAGCCCCTACATATAGTGCTATAATGATTTTATAGTAGTATACAGGGCCCCAAATTATTAGCATAAATACAGTACCCCAATTAATTTGCATTGATACATTTGGGCACATTTACTTACCCGGTCCTGCGGAGTTCACAGAACTGACTAAAGTGCGATCCGCGTGCCCTTAGTAAATAAGATCCATTGCCCTAAATGCATAGTCCTCTAGTACTAAGCTGTACAGAGCCTAGTTCTGGTGCTGTATTTATGGGTGGAGCCTTGTTCTGTTTCTGCATTTATAAACTGATTTTGTTTCTAGTGCTATAGTTTTGTAATGAGCTCAGCTCTAAATCTGTGGCCAGATTTACTATGATATCTGGCTTAGACTGCACGTAAAGAGCGTAAATCCGACAGAAATGCGGCGACACCCCTTAAACTGAATTAAAAAAAATCTGATGCAGACAGTTCCTGTACATTAGACGCGTGCAGCGGGCGCCACGTTAATGAGGCAAACTGCACGTAGTACACACTGCCTCACTTTACTACCTAGTAAATCTGCTCCTGTATCTATGTACAGAATCCAGTTCTGATGTTGTATAGATTCCATAACATAACTTAGTATATTTCTTATATGTTATATTTCTAAAACAGTCTAAAACGGATAGACAGAGAGATAGATAGATATAAGATAGATAGATAGATAGATAGATATGAGATAGATAGATAGATAGATAGATAGATAGATAGATAGGTGATAGATAGATAGATAGATATGAGATAGATAGATAGATAGATAGATAGATAGATAGATAGATATGAGATAGATAGATAGATATGAGATAGATAGATAGATAGATAGATAGATAGATAGATAGATACAGAAAAAGGAAAATCCAGAGCAGCACAGCAACCTGGTTGGGTGCAACGTCCTTGACCCTCTGGCTAGAGCGTCCTCCAATATAGTCCTTCCAAAAACAGGCAGCACTCCAAAGTAGTAGTAAACGAGTGGGGGGTGTCTTTATTCCAAGTGCAACGTTTCAGCTCTTACAGAGCCTTTATCAAGCATAGTATACATGGCCAGTGTGCAAACTTATAAGGGCCAACATTACATCTCATTGGTCCGTGGGCGGACTTGAACAATCATTTGCAAATTTACAAAAATTGTGTTAGTGCCTTTACACGTGATACATATACATCATCGATCCATAGTGATATATTGTGTACATTGAAATTATTACATTAAACAAGTGAATAGTACAATTTAAAAACAGGTAATGCCTCCACATCGGTTGTAGGACCGCCCCCAGTCTCAGCCTTCCAATCATCAGCTCAAAAGGAGAAGGGGCGGGTCGCCGGAAGTGTCAATGTCATGATGATCGCGTCACCGGAAGTCGTCATGGTCACGTGAGTAGGCTCACGTGATCGAAACCGCGTCACCGGAAGTCGTCATGGTCACGTGAGTAGACTCCGTTCACGTGATTATGGCGCATGTGCGCTTGCTCCTACGATGTCAGGCGCCATATTGGGTAAGGGAAAAAGAAAGGCAAAAACTATGTACAGACATGGTCAACTCCCATATTGGGTTATGTACGGTGCTGTGCCCCTCCATGACCAGGGGCATAGGGGCTGCACTAAGTAGTGGACCACCACTCGTGCTGCCCTGCTCAGATCGTTGGGGCAGGTCACAGTATCCAATAAATGGACCACAGTTATCCCGTCCCAGCGTCATACCTGGTGTTGCTGGAGTAGTGGGTACAATCTGGGATGCAAGTCCCTAAACTTCTTCCTGTAGGTTGCGACCACTCATTTTCAGTGTCTGTCATCTAGACAAAAATAATAAAGCATGCCTGTCGAGGTTGAGCAAAGACTGTGACTGTATCGGTGATGTGTCTGCGGTATGTTGAGGCGACTGACGAGGAAGGCACAAGACTATACGGGGGTTAGTGATCCAGCCAATGAGGGTCAAAAATTACCCAGTATATCTGGAAAAATAAGTAAATAAGTACATGAGTAAATACATAAATAGTTATATTACAGTATTGTCAATATTTAGATCTGTGAGTACATAAGTAAATACATCTATTGTTATATTACAGTGTTGTCAATATTTAGACCTGCGAGGTCTGAATCATTACTGGCAGGGGTATTTCCCCTTACTATACTTTAACCTACAGTATGGAGTCCCAGGAGGGCTACACACCGAGTCACCGGACGATCACTGTTAGAGAACACTCTCATACCCGTCAGTCCTACAGAAAGGTGTCATTAAATTAGACCACTCAAGTTATATTCCACATTTAAGCCTTGGGGTTGTAAGGTCCCCAGTCTCTGTATCCATCGTAATTCGCATCTCCTGAGTATGGCTTCTCGATTGCCACCTCTTCTCAATGGGGGGATGTGATCAATGATCATACATTTCAGGTCACTCTCTTTATGTCCTGCCTCAGTGAAATGTCGGCTGACTGGTAGGTCTTTTTTCTTTTTGCGGATAGTGTACCTGTGTTGCGTGAGTCGCGTCTTGAAGTCAAGTGTGGTCTCCCCCACGTATTTCAAGTCACATGGGCAGCTCAGTAGATAGATCACGAAGTCGCTATTGCAGTCAAGATAGTGGTGTATTTTGTACCGTATCTCTTTGTGGATAAACGTGTCACCTTTGATGACATAGGAACAATTAATGCATGTGCGACATGGAAAACACCCTTTTCGAATAGGGCCCAGTAGGCCCCTTTGTGTTGGTGTTTTGGATGGGCCTATGTCGGTTTTCACTACTTTGTCTCTAATATTTCTAGCCCTTCTATATGAGAGTATTGGGGGATTCTGTAGTGCTGGCACTCTTGAAGGGTCACTTTGTAGTAGCTTCCAGTGTTTCCTCACTATGGATGCTACTTGTGTACTCGTGTCACAGTAAGTGGAGATGAAGGGTATTCTTTCACCTTTGTTTTCAGATTGTGTAGGTGTTAGTAGTTCATTTCTACTTTTGTGTTCCAACCTGTTCTTATTGTCAAGGAGTACCCTGTTGGGGTATCCACGTCGTTTAAATCTGGATAGCATCAACGTGGTGTTTTTTTGTAATTTGTGTTCATCACTAGCTATTCGTTTCACTCTGTAGAGTTGGCTAAGGGGTAGAGAACGCAACATAGGGCGTGGGTGATTGCTGTCAAAGCGAAGAATAGTGTTTCTGTCAGTGGGTTTGTAAAAAACATCGGTTGTGAGACCTTGATGCGTGTTCTCGACGAGTACGTCTAGAAATTGGAGGTTCTCATTAGAGTGTACCATGGTGAATTTGATATCACTGTCCACTGTGTTAAGGTATTGGTGGAAGTCAGTCAATTGTTGTATATCACCGGTCCACAGGAGGAAGACATCGTCTATGTATCGCCACCACCCCATGACATGCTGGAAGTGGTGGGACACATAGACGAAGTCCTCCTCCAGTGTGGTCATGACAATATTGGCGTATGTGGGGGCCATGTTCGCCCCCATAGCCACGCCCCTGAGTTGTACATAGAAGTCACTGCCATATAAAAAATAATTATTGAATAGTATCAATCTCAAGAGATCCAAGATGAAAAAAATTTCGGACTGCTTGAAGTTGGATCTCTGTAGTTGTTTCTCCACACACTTCAGACCCATCTCATGGTTGATAGACGTGTACAACGATACTACGTCAAAAGAAACAAGAGTAAGCTTCTTTGGATCACAAGGTTGTGTCTGTTTTAGTTTACACAGGAAGTCGGTGGTGTCACGTATATGTGATTGTCCCCTAGTAGATAGTTCCCTCAGTGCCTGATCTAAAAAGATGGCTATGTTAGATAAGATAGATCCCCTTCCGGACACTATTGGTCTCCCTGGGGGTTGTTCAAGACTTTTGTGTATCTTGGGGAGGGTATATATAATGGGGGTACGAGGATGCATGACTGTTAGAAATTTATGCATGTTCTCACTAATGATCCCTGTGTTCACAGCTGTGTCTAGGATCTGTGCAATGCGTCGTCCCAGTTCAAATTTGGGGTCAATTGAGACACGTTTATACACCGTAGTGTCGTCTAATTGTCGACGAATCTCGGCGTTGTACATCGACGTGTCCATGATCACTACCGCTCCGCCCTTGTCGGCGGGGCGGATCGTGATGTCACTGTCACGTGCAAGTTGTCCCAACGCTCGGATTTCCTCAGAGTTGAGGTTAGTGTGTGTTAACCTGTCACTTTTGGTCTGTCGTAGTAAGTTTATGTCATGTTGTACTGCGTCCTTAAACGCTATGATGGCTGGAATCTCAGTATTGGGAGAGAAGTTACTTTTATTCGTTAAACCAAATTGTCTTGGATCAAGATTGGTGTGAACCTTAGGGGTGATTGGATTGTCATGGAACCAGTGTTTAAGACAAATATTACGGTACAATCTGTGCAGGTCAACCTCTAGTTGAAACCAATCAGTCTTAGTACATGGGCAAAAACTTAAACCTTTTTCTAATACAGACAGTTCACTCACATTTAGCTGTTTCGAGGAAATGTTGATCACCACCGGTTTCACTTCCTCTTGGTCGCCGTTCTCAGTGGTAAAGTTCTGTTCTTTACTGCTTTGTTTCTTTCTCCACTGGTAGTGGCGTCGGCCCCCCCTCCTGGTGGGTCGTCTTTGTCCGGGTTGTCCCCTAAAAAAGACTCGCCCGGTGTTGATGACTTTAAAGTGGAGAGCGAGTCGTCACGTTGTGTTTTCATGGTCGGGTTGCGTTTTTTCTTTCTCATAGAAACTTCCTTAGGTGTGGTTCCCATAGTGACCGAGTGTATGCCTTGCCAGGTGTAGATTTTGCCGATCCGATAATCTTCATTATCCCTTGCCCATTTCGTTCTTTTTGTCTGTTCCTGTTCATTCTTTAGTGTGGTTAATTTCTTGTCAACTTCTTTTACAAAATCCTCGAACTCCGCGGTAGTGCACATCTCTTTGAGTTTCTGTGTCAGCTCCATCGTAGAGGCGTCTAGTTTTTTGGTCTCCATCTGGAGATATTCAATGTTTAGCAAAATAAGATCAAGAGAGTACTTGTTAGATATGTGCATAAATTTCAAACAAAATGATGCGTCCTGTGAGAAGAGGTTCGGTCGAACATTAGAGCGCATTCCCCTTGGTATCCGTTTGGCTTTAAGATATTCACCAAGTGTTACCAGATGGAGTTGTAGAGACACTGATTTCTTCATGGCTTGTTCGTATTGCTTTCTGAGTTCATTGACTGTCGGAGTGCTCAAAAACGCCGTGTCGCCCTGTAGTTCGCGTGCAATCCGCTCCTGGTCTTCCTCCGTGTAGGCAAAGAGTTGGAAAGGCTCCCCCGAGAATATATCCATGATGTACAAAATGAAACAAGAAAATTTGCGTGCAAAAATAAGCTCCGGTGCCGGATAAATACAGAAAAAGGAAAATCCAGAGCAGCACAGCAACCTGGTTGGGTGCAACGTCCTTGACCCTCTGGCTAGAGCGTCCTCCAATATAGTCTTTCCAAAAACAGGCAGCACTCCAAAGTAGTAGTAAACGAGTGGGGGGTGTCTTTATTCCAAGTGCAACGTTTCAGCTCTTACAGAGCCTTTATCAAGCATAGTATACATGGCCAGTGTGCAAACTTATAAGGGCCAACATTACATCTCATTGGTCCGTGGGCGGACTTGAACAATCATTTGCAAATTTACAAAAATTGTGTTAGTGCCTTTACACGTGATACATATACATCATCGATCCATAGTGATATATTGTGTACATTGAAATTATTACATTAAACAAGTGAATAGTACAATTTAAAAACAGGTAATGCCTCCACATCGGTTGTAGGACCGCCCCCAGTCTCAGCCTTCCAATCATCAGCTCAAAAGGAGAAGGGGCGGGTCGCCGGAAGTGTCAATGTCATGATGATCGCGTCACTCCAGCAACACCAGGTATGACGCTGGGACGGGATAACTGTGGTCCATTTATTGGATACTGTGACCTGCCCCAACGATCTGAGCAGGGCAGCACGAGTGGTGGTCCACTACTTAGTGCAGCCCCTATGCCCCTGGTCATGGAGGGGCACAGCACCGTACATAACCCAATATGGGAGTTGACCATGTCTGTACATAGTTTTTGCCTTTCTTTTTCCCTTACCCAATATGGCGCCTGACATCGTAGGAGCAAGCGCACATGCGCCATAATCACGTGAACGGAGTCTACTCACGTGACCATGACGACTTCCGGTGACGCGGTTTCGATCACGTGAGCCTACTCACGTGACCATGATGACTTCCGGTGACGCGATCATCATGACATTGACACTTCCGGCGACCCGCCCCTTCTCCTTTTGAGCTGATGATTGGAAGGCTGAGACTGGGGGCGGTCCTACAACCGATGTGGAGGCATTACCTGTTTTTAAATTGTACTATTCACTTGTTTAATGTAATAATTTCAATGTACACAATATATCACTATGGATCGATGATGTATATGTATCACGTGTAAAGGCACTAACACAATTTTTGTAAATTTGCAAATGATTGTTCAAGTCCGCCCACGGACCAATGAGATGTAATGTTGGCCCTTATAAGTTTGCACACTGGCCATGTATACTATGCTTGATAAAGGCTCTGTAAGAGCTGAAACGTTGCACTTGGAATAAAGACACCCCCCACTCGTTTACTACTACTTTGGAGTGCTGCCTGTTTTTGGAAAGACTATATTGGAGGACGCTCTAGCCAGAGGGTCAAGGACGTTGCACCCAACCAGGTTGCTGTGCTGCTCTGGATTTTCCTTTTTCTGTATTTATCCGGCACCGGAGCTTATTTTTGCACGCAAATTTTCTTGTTTCATTTTGTACATCATGGATATATTCTCGGGGGAGCCTTTCCAACTCTTTGCCTACACGGAGGAAGACCAGGAGCGGATTGCACGCGAACTACAGGGCGACACGACGTTTTTGAGCACTCCGACAGTCAATGAACTCAGAAAGCAATACGAACAAGCCATGAAGAAATCAGTGTCTCTACAACTCCATCTGGTAACACTTGGTGAATATCTTAAAGCCAAACGGATACCAAGGGGAATGCGCTCTAATGTTCGACCGAACCTCTTCTCACAGGACGCATCATTTTGTTTGAAATTTATGCACATATCTAACAAGTACTCTCTTGATCTTATTTTGCTAAATATTGAATATCTCCAGATGGAGACCAAAAAACTAGACGCCTCTACGATGGAGCTGACACAGAAACTCAAAGAGATGTGCACTACCGCGGAGTTCGAGGATTTTGTAAAAGAAGTTGACAAGAAATTAACCACACTAAAGAATGAACAGGAACAGACAAAAAGAACGAAATGGGCAAGGGATAATGAAGATTATCGGATCGGCAAAATCTACACCTGGCAAGGCATACACTCGGTCACTATGGGAACCACACCTAAGGAAGTTTCTATGAGAAAGAAAAAACGCAACCCGACCATGAAAACACAACGTGACGACTCGCTCTCCACTTTAAAGTCATCAACACCGGGCGAGTCTTTTTTAGGGGACAACCCGGACAAAGACGACCCACCAGGAGGGGGGGCCGACGCCACTACCAGTGGAGAAAGAAACAAAGCAGTAAAGAACAGAACTTTACCACTGAGAACGGCGACCAAGAGGAAGTGAAACCGGTGGTGATCAACATTTCCTCGAAACAGCTAAATGTGAGTGAACTGTCTGTATTAGAAAAAGGTTTAAGTTTTTGCCCATGTACTAAGACTGATTGGTTTCAACTAGAGGTTGACCTGCACAGATTGTACCGTAATATTTGTCTTAAACACTGGTTCCATGACAATCCAATCACCCCTAAGGTTCACACCAATCTTGATCCAAGACAATTTGGTTTAACGAATAAAAGTAACTTCTCTCCCAATACTGAGATTCCAGCCATCATAGCGTTTAAGGACGCAGTACAACATGACATAAACTTACTACGACAGACCAAAAGTGACAGGTTAACACACACTAACCTCAACTCTGAGGAAATCCGAGCGTTGGGACAACTTGCACGTGACAGTGACATCACGATCCGCCCCGCCGACAAGGGCGGAGCGGTAGTGATCATGGACACGTCGATGTACAACGCCGAGATTCGTCGACAATTAGACGACACTACGGTGTATAAACGTGTCTCAATTGACCCCAAATTTGAACTGGGACGACGCATTGCACAGATCCTAGACACAGCTGTGAACACAGGGATCATTAGTGAGAACATGCATAAATTTCTAACAGTCATGCATCCTCGTACCCCCATTATATATACCCTCCCCAAGATACACAAAAGTCTTGAACAACCCCCAGGGAGACCAATAGTGTCCGGAAGGGGATCTATCTTATCTAACATAGCCATCTTTTTAGATCAGGCACTGAGGGAACTATCTACTAGGGGACAATCACATATACGTGACACCACCGACTTCCTGTGTAAACTAAAACAGACACAACCTTGTGATCCAAAGAAGCTTACTCTTGTTTCTTTTGACGTAGTATCGTTGTACACGTCTATCAACCATGAGATGGGTCTGAAGTGTGTGGAGAAACAACTACAGAGATCCAACTTCAAGCAGTCCGAAATTTTTTTCATCTTGGATCTCTTGAGATTGATACTATTCAATAATTATTTTTTATATGGCAGTGACTTCTATGTACAACTCAGGGGCGTGGCTATGGGGGCGAACATGGCCCCCACATACGCCAATATTGTCATGACCACACTGGAGGAGGACTTCGTCTATGTGTCCCACCACTTCCAGCATGTCATGGGGTGGTGGCGATACATAGACGATGTCTTCCTCCTGTGGACCGGTGATATACAACAATTGACTGACTTCCACCAATACCTTAACACAGTGGACAGTGATATCAAATTCACCATGGTACACTCTAATGAGAACCTCCAATTTCTAGACGTACTCGTCGAGAACACGCATCAAGGTCTCACAACCGATGTTTTTTACAAACCCACTGACAGAAACACTATTCTTCGCTTTGACAGCAATCACCCACGCCCTATGTTGCGTTCTCTACCCCTTAGCCAACTCTACAGAGTGAAACGAATAGCTAGTGATGAACACAAATTACAAAAAAACACCACGTTGTTGCTATCCAGATTTAAACGACGTGGATACCCCAACAGGGTACTCCTTGACAATAAGAACAGGTTGGAACACAAAAGTAGAAATGAACTACTAACACCTACACAATCTGAAAACAAAGGTGAAAGAATACCCTTCATCTCCACTTACTGTGACACGAGTACACAAGTAGCATCCATAGTGAGGAAACACTGGAAGCTACTACAAAGTGACCCTTCAAGAGTGCCAGCACTACAGAATCCCCCAATACTCTCATATAGAAGGGCTAGAAATATTAGAGACAAAGTAGTGAAAACCGACATAGGCCCATCCAAAACACCAACACAAAGGGGCCTACTGGGCCCTATTCGAAAAGGGTGTTTTCCATGTCGCACATGCATTAATTGTTCCTATGTCATCAAAGGTGACACGTTTATCCACAAAGAGATACGGTACAAAATACACCACTATCTTGTCTGCAATAGCGACTTCGTGATCTATCTACTGAGCTGCCCATGTGACTTGAAATACGTGGGGGAGACCACACTTGACTTCAAGACGCGACTCACGCAACACAGGTACACTATCCGCAAAAAGAAAAAAGACCTACCAGTCAGCCGACATTTCACTGAGGCAGGACATAAAGAGAGTGACCTGAAATGTATGATCATTGATCACATCCCCCCATTGAGAAGAGGTGGCAATCGAGAAGCCATACTCAGGAGATGCGAATTACGATGGATACAGAGACTGGGGACCTTACAACCCCAAGGCTTAAATGTGGAATATAACTTGAGTGGTCTAATTTAATGACACCTTTCTGTAGGACTGACGGGTATGAGAGTGTTCTCTAACAGTGATCGTCCGGTGACTCGGTGTGTAGCCCTCCTGGGACTCCATACTGTAGGTTAAAGTATAGTAAGGGGAAATACCCCTGCCAGTAATGATTCAGACCTCGCAGGTCTAAATATTGACAACACTGTAATATAACAATAGATGTATTTACTTATGTACTCACAGATCTAAATATTGACAATACTGTAATATAACTATTTATGTATTTACTCATGTACTTATTTACTTATTTTTCCAGATATACTGGGTAATTTTTGACCCTCATTGGCTGGATCACTAACCCCCGTATAGTCTTGCGCCTTCCTCGTCAGTCGCCTCAACATACCGCAGACACATCACCGATACAGTCACAGTCTTTGCTCAACCTCGACAGGCATGCTTTATTATTTTTGTCTAGATGACAGACACTGAAAATGAGTGGTCGCAACCTACAGGAAGAAGTTTAGGGACTTGCATCCCAGATTGTACCCACTACTCCAGCAACACCAGGTATGACGCTGGGACGGGATAACTGTGGTCCATTTATTGGATACTGTGACCTGCCCCAACGATCTGAGCAGGGCAGCACGAGTGGTGGTCCACTACTTAGTGCAGCCCCTATGCCCCTGGTCATGGAGGGGCACAGCACCGTACATAACCCAATATGGGAGTTGACCATGTCTGTACATAGTTTTTGCCTTTCTTTTTCCCTTACCCAATATGGCGCCTGACATCGTAGGAGCAAGCGCACATGCGCCATAATCACGTGAACGGAGTCTACTCACGTGACCATGACGACTTCCGGTGACGCGGTTTCGATCACGTGAGCCTACTCACGTGACCATGACGACTTCCGGTGACGCGATCATCATGACATTGACACTTCCGGCGACCCGCCCCTTCTCCTTTTGAGCTGATGATTGGAAGGCTGAGACTGGGGGCGGTCCTACAACCGATGTGGAGGCATTACCTGTTTTTAAATTGTACTATTCACTTGTTTAATGTAATAATTTCAATGTACACAATATATCACTATGGATCGATGATGTATATGTATCACGTGTAAAGGCACTAACACAATTTTTGTAAATTTGCAAATGATTGTTCAAGTCCGCCCACGGACCAATGAGATGTAATGTTGGCCCTTATAAGTTTGCACACTGGCCATGTATACTATGCTTGATAAAGGCTCTGTAAGAGCTGAAACGTTGCACTTGGAATAAAGACACCCCCCACTCGTTTACTACTACTTTGGAGTGCTGCCTGTTTTTGGAAAGACTAGATAGATAGATAGATATGCGATAGATATGCGATAGATAGATAGATAGATAGATAGATAGATAGATAGATATGAGATAGATAGATAGATATGAGATAGATAGATAGATAGATAGATAGATATGAGATAGATAGATGGATAGATAGATAGATACGAGATAGATAGATAGATGGATAGATAGATATGAGATAGATAGATGGATAGATAGATACGAGATAGATAGATAGATAGATAGATGATAGATAGATAGATATGAGATAGATAGATGGATAGATAGATACGAGATAGATAGATAGATGGATAGATAGATATGAGATAGATAGATGGATAGATAGATACGAGATAGATAGATAGATAGATAGATAGATAGATAGATAGATAGATAGATAGATAGATATGAGATAGATAGATGGATAGATAGATACGAGATAGATAGATAGATGGATAGATAGATATGAGATAGATAGATATGAGATAGATAGATGGGCATAGAACAATAGATAAATAGATATATTGTATTTGTGTGTAAATCTTAACTTAATAAAGTCAATAAAGGAGTAAATGTCAGCAGCCGGGAGATTGATGTTTCCTCAATGCCCATAACTAAGGTTGCAAAGTTCTGCAAGTGGCAGCAGCTGAGGCCCCGGCCAGATGTCACCCTGGACTGATACCTCATCAATTTTGGATTGTGAAATGTTTGTTGGATGATCCCACGGGGGAAGAGGCGTTCACTGGATGGAGTAAAAAGGACATTAGCTCCCTGGAAATCTCATTGCCTCCTGGGCTAGGTCAGAACAGTCCAATAATCCTGCAGAGGGAGGGGAACCAGCCCGGACTGCAGGACCCTCTCATATATTATCTGTGTGAATTTTTCATGAATGCATCTGCTGCTGTGACTTAGGATGTGTGAAGGCTTTACTAGTGCTCTCAGCCAGGCCACGCTGGGGGGGAGGCAGAGAAGCCACGCACACATACAGAAATAGGAATAGTTGTAAAAATATCAACAATACAACAGTATTATTATCATTATTATTATTATTATTATTATTGTTATTATTATATTCAGTCATGATATTAAGGGGAAATACTACTACTACTACTACTACTACTACTACTACTACTTGTACTTCTACTAATTATAATAATAATCAACATCATCTACATCAATCATCATTATCATAATAACAAGCAGAAGAATAATCGAATCGTCATATTCAGTAATAGTAGTAATAGCTACTAATAGTAATAATCATAGGAATATCTCATCATCAGCTTAGTGATAATAGTAAAGAGTAATACTACTGCTAATACTACTACCACCAATACTACTACTACTGTGGCGGAACTAGGAAAGGCAGGGCCCCATAGCGGATTTCTGAATGGGGCCCTACTTACCCCTTAAAAAATATACATACAGTATATACACTATCATATATACCCACGCATCATATACATAGACATACAGCATATACACATCACATATGAAAAACACATTTAGAGCATTTACACATCACAAATACATACATATAGCATATTCACACCACATACCCCAGATGTTGGGGACCCCTGACACTGTGGGCCCCATAGCAGCCGCTATGGCGGCTACCCCTGTAGTTACGCCCCTGCTACTACTACTACAATTACTACTTTTACTGCTACTACTACATTAATAACAACAATAATAATTATTATTATAGTCAGTAATAATAATAGAGTTTAATACTACTAGCGCTGCTACTTTCTCCTATTACTAGTAATCATGATAATTATATCATATTCTGATGGAAATACTGCTGCCACCTCTACCATTATTCTTACTGATGCTACCACTGCTATTATTACTACTAGTAATAATAATAATAAGTCCTAAAAATAGAGAGGTGCCGGACCTGGCGCAGGCTATAGCGCATTTCTACACCAGGCTGGAGCCACTTGATATATTCGGTGCAGCCCAAAGATGGGGGCGAACATCAAGAGAGCCAGCGCTTAATAAATCTGGCCCATGTGTTACACTACTGCTACTACTATTAATAATAATTGTAATATCCAATAACAATAGAGGGTAATAATCATAGACCTTGTCCTAACCAACAGACCTGATAGGGTATCAAAACTACAGGTTGGCGGGAACCTGGGGAATAGTGATCATAATATCATTGATTTTGTATTACGCTTTACTAAGGGCGTTAGTGAAGGGGCAACCAACACTCTAAACTTCAGGAGGGCAAATTTTCAGCAACTAAGGGAAGACCTTAAAGGCATAGACTGGGATAATGTTCTCAAAGACAAAAGCCCCCCCAAAAAATGGGACTTTTTCTCATATATTCTGAAAAAGTCCTGTGAGAAACACATACCTTATGGGAAAAAGCATAAAAGGAACAAGAAAAACCCTATGTGGCTAACTAGTCTTGTAAGGAAAGCAATAAGCGAGAAAGATAAAGCGTTTAAGGTGCTAAAACGTGAAGGTAGCGATGAGGCATTACAGGATTATAGAGAGAAAAATAAATCCTGTAAAAAGCAGATAAAGGCCGCAAAAATAGAGACTGAGAGAAATATTGCCAGGGAGAGCAAAAATAATCCCAAATTATTTTTCAAGTATATAAATGATAAGAAACTAAAAACAGAGAGTGTGGGTCCCCTTAGAAATAACATGGGGGTCATGGTGGAAGGAGATGAGGAAAGGGCCAATCTACTGAATGTCGCCTTCTCAACTGTCTTTACCCAGGAAAATCCCCTGGTGGAAGACACAATGAGGAATAATGTAAATTCTCTCTGGAATGTCAACAGTTTAACCCAGGAAGAGGTACGGCGCCGCCTCGCAACCACTAAGATAGATAAATCACCGGGGCCAGATGGCATACACCCCCGGGTTCTGCATGAATTATGTACGGTGATAGACAAACCGTTATTTTTAATATTTGAAGATTCACTGAGGACTGGTTATGTTCCACAGGACTGGCGCATAGCAAATGTGGTACCAATATACAAAAAAGGATCAAATAGAGATCCTGGAAACTACAGACCCGTGAGTCTAACTGCTGTGGTGGGGAAAATATTTGAGGGGTTTATTAGAGATGCTATCCTGGAGTATCTCACTGTGCACAACCTTATAACCCAGCGTCAGCATGGGTTTATGAGAGATCGGTCCTGTCAGACTAATCTGATTGGTTTCTACGAGGAGGTAAGTTCAAGACTGGATCTGGGGGACGCTGTGGATATTGTATATCTGGACTTTTCAAAGACATTTGGCACAGTGCCACATAAAAGGTTGGTATATAAAATGAGACTGCTGGGAATAGGAGAAAATCTGTGTACTTGGGTAAGTAATTGGCTTAGTGATAGAAAACAGAGGGTGGTCATTAATGGCACATTCTCAGATTGGGTTGATGTTACCAGAGGAGTGCCACAGGGGTCAATATTGGGGCCACTTCTTTTTAATATTTTTATTAATGACCTTGTAGTGGGTTTACACAGTCAAGTTTCAATATTTGCAGATGATACTAAGCTGTGTAAAGTAATAAATACTGAGGTCGATAGTTTAGCATTACAGAGGGATTTGTGGAAGCTTGAGGGATGGGCAGAGAAATGGTTGATGAGGTTTAATGTAGATAAATGTAAAGTTATGCACTTGGGCCATGGAAACAAAAAGTATAATTATGTTCTAAACGGTCAATTACTTAGTAAAACTGAAGCTGAAAAGGACTTGGGGGTATTGGTGGATGGTAAACTTAATTTTAGTGACCAGAGCCAGGCAGCTGCTGCTAAAGCAAATAAAATAATGGGATGTATCAAGAGAGGAATAGATTCTCATGATAAAGACATAGTTTTGCCCTTATACAAATCCCTGGTCAGACCACACATGGAATATTGTGTACAGTTTTGGGCACGAGTGTATAAAAAGGATATAGTAGAGCTGGAACGGGTGCAGGGGAGAGCAACCAGGATTATTAGGGGAATGGGGGGATTAGAATACAATGACAGATTACAAAATTTGGGATTATTCAGTTTAGAAAAAAGACGACTGAGGGGAGACCTCATTACAATGTACAAATACCTGAACGGACAGTACAAGGATCTCTCCAAAGATCTTTTTATACCTCGGCCTGTGACCAGGACAAGGGGGCATCCTCTGCGCCTAGAGGAGAGGCGATTCTACCATCACCATAGACAAAGGTTCTTTACTGTAAGAGCAGTGAGACTATGGAACTCTCTGCCGCAGGAGGTTGCTATGGCGGACTCTATGTACATGTTCAAGAGAAGCCTGGATGCCTTTCTGGAGAGCAAAAATATCACGGGTTATGGGGATAAAAAATTTATTTAATTCTTAAAGGTTGGACTTGATGGACTTGCGTCTCCTTCCAGCCTTATATACTATGATAGTTTGAGACAATAATAGTTCATACTAATATTTGAACATTAAAAAGTGTTCATTTAATAATTATGGTATTAATTTTAGTAATAAAAATAATTGATAATATTGTTAAAGTCATAGGGGTCATTACTGCCTAAAATGCAGAGCAATCCCTTTATCATGAGAACAGGAATCCCCTGTACAACAAAAAATAGAGCCGGGGTGGATTAAAGAGAGACCCATTTTTAGCACCCCCTCCCCAGTCCCCACAGAGCATAGTACATACACTGCCAAAGAGTTTTTGTATAAAAATAGGTTTTACAGAAAAAAAAAGTTATTTAGCACCTATCAATGCCATGTGCTCTGTGACTAGGCACTCGTCACCTGGGAGTGGCTATAGAGGAGGGTCTTGGGAGAACCTTCAAAAGTCCTGAAAAGGCTCTTGTGTACATGTGTATTGAGGGCAAGAACAGATGTACAAGGAATTCATGGGTGAAGATATTTCTCAGTATAAAATCTGGTGGGTGGCCATGGGCCCCTAAGAAGGCTTGGGCCCTTGGATGTTGCCCAAACCTCCTGTTTTATAATCCACTATTAGTTACACTCCAAAGGGACCTCCTCCGAGACGCTGATACAGCCAAATCCTGTGGCAGGGCAAGGCACCATAGATTCCCTTTCTTGCTATTGAGAGCAGGAACAGATGTACGAGGATTTCATGGGGGAAGGTCCTTCTCAGTATAAAATTTGTTGGGTGGTTTGGGTGGCCATAGGGAGGCAAGATGACCTCCATCAGTAACAGTGTGATATACACAAGAATCACGTAATATTTCTCCATTTTATTCAGGATTCAGCTCTGATAAGTTAAGTGAGAAACCTAATTGACTCCACACACATAACCATCACTGTTAGGCCACTTTCACACTGCAGTGTCTTTGCCCAGCCATGGCCCAGGAGCTGCTCACCCCTCCCCTCTCCATATGGATGCACGGCACCCGGCCGTACGTACAAGGAAAGACAGAGCATGTTCCATCTTTCCCCCGTGCACGGTCCACTTCCACACGTGTGTGGCACCACATTATTGTTGGGCGCCATAGCTGTCTATAGGGACGTATACGTTCCCACCAGGGCCGCATCTGCCACGAGGCAAGATGAAAATCTCGCCTCAGTCGTCAGGATGCAGAGCCCCTTGGGGAGGAGCAGCATTTCCAATCCTGTGGTGGGCAGTTCAGGCGCCCTTTAGCACCCACTAGGTAAATCAACCGCACTTGTCTTTGTAAGACAGGTGCGATAGATATGGCGAGCAACGCAGCACCTTTCCGGCTTCCTGTGTCGCTCCATACTGTGCAAGGACACAAGCGGCGGGTGATGACATCACACTGCCTGTGTCTCTGCTCAGAGCCGCGGCTGAGCCGGGAGAAGAAGGGAGCCACGTAGCGTGGTAGCGTAAGTATCAGTTTTATTATTTTTATTGGCAAAGGATATATAAAATTGGGGAAAGGAGGATCTGAGAGATCTCAATACATTTATATGAGGGCCGGATACTCTTTAAACTGAGAGGCTTTGTATATAGTTAGACTCCATGGAGGAATTATATATGGCTGTACATAATATAAATATTGAGGTGTGTTATATATGTGAGGCTGTATATAAATTGTATAACTGTGACGGGGGCTTCTTAATATAATAAAATAAGGGGTGTGGGAATTTATATATGGAGCAAGTTAATAAATTAGGGAGGACTGCATAGCAGACTGTATATAGTAAAACTAAGGCAGGATCTAAACATATATGGGGGAAGCATAATGATTAAACTAGGGGTTACTGTATGGGAGTCTGTATATAATTAAACTAGAGGGGCTGGGCCACTATATATCACTATATATATCACTATATATATATATCAGGGCCCGATGTGCAGCGCTGCTACCCCAATGTCCACACGGATCGTCTTCTGGCTTCCGCGCCGTCTTCTTTCTTCTGCTGGGCACCGCCATTGCACTCCCCCGGCCGGCAGGCACATAGTATTATGCGCCGCTGCTGACGCCATACTAGGCGCCACCCGGGGGGCAAAACATGGTGGCGCCCAGCAGAAGAAAGAAGAAGGGCGCGGAAGCCAGAAAACGAGCCGCGTGGACATGGGGGGAGCAGCGCTGCACATCGGGGCCACCGGAGGGTGAGTATATAAGTTTATTATTTTTTAAGTATTTTTTACTCGTGCATTGACTCGTGTATAAGCCGAGGGGACGTTTTTCAGCACATTTTTTGTGCTGAGAAACTCGGCTTATACACGAGTATATACGGTATGTTTTTTTGCATTTATTGTTGAATTATTACATTGATGTAAACACAGTGCAAACATTGTGCTCCCATTGTGTTTAGGTAAATTAAAGGTAAATTAGTTAAGTTACAGTAGTTTAACAGCAGGTTTCAGCAGCAGATTCGGCAAGCTGGAAGAGTCATGGAGAGCCAGTCCACAGGAAGGTTACGTGCAGAATGCTAGTAGCTTCAGGCTGGGCTGGTACATATGGAGCTGATTCCGGGTGGTGGATCTTGGCTTGGGGCTTAAGTCTCCTGATTTGCCCTGGTGCCAGGCAGAAGCCTGAGGCACCTGTGGTTCCTGGTATTAGGACACTTGCTATTGCAGACAGACCATGAGGTCTGGTTTTCTCTTTACTGCTCTCTGCGGACTAAGACAGACCAAAGACTAAGACCTAAGACCATGTGCTCCAGCCCACCAGGGGTTTATATATTCCCCAGGTCCGGTGGTAGCACTCCTTCACTCAGTTTCCAGCTTGCTTTACAAGAACATCATTGGACAGTAACATTATGCATTGTTAACTCTTGCCTTACCAGGCAGTGGCTACAGCTGCAATTACTCTCCTACTTCTCATAGCTTCTATGTAGCTTCTGCATCGGCAGGGGTGTTGCAGATAGATATATATATGATAGATAGATAGATAGATAGTTAGATACATGATAGATAGATAGATAGATAGATAGATATGAGATAGATAAATAGGAGATAGATAGATAGATAGATAGATAGATAGATAGATAGATAGAGCAATAAAAAATTAAATAGATAACATACCACCCAGCCATAACATTTTTAGCTTGAAACTCATACCTAAAGAACCTGAATTTGGTCAGTTTTTTTACCTTTTATCGCTATATCAGAGGTCTATGTGTTTTTGATGCTGTAGAAATCGAGGGAAGAATATAACATTTTTTGTTAACACTGACGACTGCAGATGTGACTGTTCTCTGCTTTGAAGTTGAAGGTTTTCCAGTTTTTGTATATTTTTGTATTTTCTTGCACACTGGTGCAGGGGCGATGGCGGTGTGCCGGAGATTGTATGACTGTTGTGTAGTTTTCCTATAGATGGTTAGATTCACAGCGACAATAATAACAGCTGGTAATGTAAGCATTAAACATGTAAAGAGATTATCAATTCCTTAGAAGTTCAGCTGCCGGTGCCAACAACTTCTGCAAATCTGACTTTGAACTATTTTCAAATGGGAGACTGATTCTTTTTATTAGAGCACAGCTTGATATGGAGGGATACATGGAATAATACTGCCCTCTTGTGGTGCACAATGGTTATTGCAGCTGAAAATTTGTCTCTAAGCCCCCTGTGACCTCTGGTGAAGCTCTCTGGATGTTACTATAGTCCCAGGCTGCAATGATCAGCTGTAAGGTGTCTGTAATGAAGCTTTATTGACAATTCTTGTTTCCTTGTCAATCCAAAATTTTAAAAATCCAGTTGGGATCAAACATATTGGGGCAGATTTACTTTCCCGGCCCATTCGCGATCCAGCGGCGCGTTCTCTGAATAGGATTCGGGTCCCGCCGGGATTTATGAAGGTAGTTCCTCCGCCGTCCGACAGGTGGCGCTGCTGCGCTGAAAATCATCTGAACGCGCCGGAATACACCGAGCTGGACCAGTTGAAAGTGAGCGCTTCCCAAGCGACACATTTTCGTTTTTTAAATGCGGCGGTTTTTCCGAATACGTCGGGTATTCGTTTGGCCACGCCCCCCAAATTCCGTCGCGTGCATGCCAGCGCCGATGCGCCACAATCCGATCGCGTGCGCCAAAATCCCGGGGCAATTCAGGGAAAATCGGCGCAAATCGGAAATATTCGGGTAACACGTCGCGAAAATGCGAATCGGGCCCTTAGTAAATGACCCCCATTGGGTCACATTTAGTATGAACAGTGCAGTCTGTACTATGTGCAGTTTGTCTTTGTATAATGCAGGGGGCACCTTATTCAGTTTTTTTCGCACACGTTCTGCATGAATCTGTCGCCCCCTGAACTGCTCCAACACAGTGCGCCAACATTTTTTCTGGCGGACCGTTAACATACTATGGCCATAGTATATAAGGCTGGAAAAAGACCATCAAACCCAAACTTTAATTAAACAAATGGGTTTTTTTTCCCAGGCCTCTCTTGAACATGTACCGTATATACTCGAGTATAAGCCGGCCAAGTATAAGCCAAGGTACCTAATTTTAACAGAAAAAACTGGGAAAAGCTATTGACTCGAGTATAAGCCTAGTGGGTTATAACTTTGAGGTTTGCCCAGTAGGCTGAATTACCTGTAAACCGCCCTGGCTTGATAGAGAATAGCTGGATATGAGATGATAGATGGAGGCTTATAGTTATAATGTATTTTTTATCTTCCTGTTATACACAGTATATATTTCTCGTCACTGTGTGATGGCTGTCTGGCTGCTGCAGTTCCTTCTTCTCGGCGTCTGCTGGTGGACATACAGATGTTCTTACCTAGGCAGCGCATGAATTAGCACAATCTTAAAGGCAGATGGTGATCTCATTGCTACTTGTACTTCAGGAGTTACACACAACTCCTGGTGCTGGAGGTGTAAACCTGAGGACGCGCGTCTCCGAGCAATATCCAGTGTCACACACGCATTAATGAGACTTCTCCTGACGGCTGCTACATCTGTGCTAATTGTGTATGGAGCAGTAAGTCCTGCTCAGTTCACACATACGAAGTGCTCTCAGCTTCACGTGGGGGTTGGCTGATGTATATTAATTCCTTACATTATGATTTCTTCTTATTTTTTATTTATTCTATTATTTCTTCAATTAATATTTTTTCTTCTACTACACAAGGCGTCTGTTGTTTAGATGTGGGGTTTGTTTGCAGCTTTTTGCACAATTTGCTTGTCTCTAACAAAGAACATAGCGGTAGAATTCGCAACAGTCGTTTGATCCATTAATTTTCCATTACATTTTTTGGCTCGGTTACATTTGATATTTGAATAGTCCTCCTTATCATGCTGTTCACATTTTGACATCATGAGACCAAGACGACGCCTAACAATTGATCAACAGAACCTCGACATTATGAGCCATCAGCAGGTTGTAACAGAGATACAGGAGACTCACAGGAATCACATGAAGGCAAATAACTGGACTATTTGCCACGTCCCACATTGATGACCTTTGTATTGTGAACAATGCCGTGCCAAATCCAGATAATCAATGCTACCCAATCCCAGGTATGTATGAGAGAGGTGAAGTGTCAAGACAGACAATTCAAAACCGCTTACATCATGTCTGCATGCTAGCTGACCTTTAAAGGGGTATTCCAGGAAAATGAACATCTTATGCAAAAACCCATAATGCTATAAATGAATGAATAGAACGTAACTCAATGTCATTAGCCACAAAATGGAGCTTAAATAGTTTGATTTTATGAGGTACAATATGTTATGGACTTTCTGAAGTAGACAAGAGTTATCACCAAGATGACTGCCACTGGAAACTACAAATCCCATGAACCTTTAGTTCTCAGTAACAACCCCCCCCCCCCATACTCTGCTCCCAGTGATGATGTAACAGGCTGTTCTGCTATGTTACCATAGTAATGATGTGTAACCACCATCACTGCACATTACTCCACTGAGATGACGTCTAACCACAACACGGGCCACACTGGATGCACTGCAACCAACCGACTACAGCCAAACATAGTGGTGATCACATGACCTGTCCAGGCAAATGCAGGACATGTGATGTGGACATGTGACCAGCGGCCATCTTCTGTCCTGTGTCTACTCCACAGGGACAAAGTCAAAGGACTGATTAAAGGGCCAGAAGCATTTTAATTCTTCATTAAAGTTTATGTCACCAGCATTTTTCTGCATATGGGAGCAACATTTTTAAAAACAACTAATTACATATTAGCTTATATTTTAATGATCCATTTGTATATGAATTAGGCTTATTCCTGGAACACCCCATTAAAGGTACCTGACCACATCAACAAGCACAGGTTTCAGTGTCTTGCATGCAGGGCATGGGCTGTTAACATATATCATCAAAGTGTCGAAGTGTGGACCAATGGAGAATTAGACCAGTGTTATTGTGGACCAGCTTTATCATGCCCGATGATTATTCATGACATGGTATAATACTGTAGAGCAGAGATGGTGATGAAACCAAAACCATACCTCCCAACCGTCCCATTTTGGGCGGGACAGTCCCGTTTTTTAACCCTTGTCCCGCCTGCACGGGCCGTTAAGTGAAAGTCCCGGTTATTTCTGCGCTGTCACGGATTTTTCCATCTTGTCCCGCCCCCGAGTCCCGCCCCCAAGTCCCGCCTCCGTCCTGCTCAGGATACAGAGAAGCCAGGGGGCGGGGTGCAGCGTCCTCCTCCTCTCCAGCTCCCGGGCTGTCTGCTGCAGAGCCGGCACCTCCCCCAACCCCTCCCCTGGGAGGCAGAGCCTTCCCTGTCCTCAGGCTGCCACTCCGCACAGGATGCAGGCACATGGATGGATGGAGCAGTGCAGAGTGTCATATGCTCTGCACTGCCCCTGCACAGCAGCCCCAGGGGATCAGCCTCCGTGCAGGCAGGAGTTCTCCAGCACTGCTACATCATCCTCTCCGTGTAGCAGCAGCTACCTGCCCCCACCTCCTCCTCCTCCTCACTGAAGTTCGTCTGATGAAGCAGAGCCGAGTGTGTGCAGCTGCTGCAGTGTGATAACAGGTACTCTACAGTGACTGCAGGCAGCAGCTAAAGGGTTAAACACTTCACTTTCCTCCATAGACCCCCTGCCCCCATCCCTAATCCCCCCAGTGCCCTTCTATTCTGCTTTTATTGTACCATATACTTAATCCCTTAACCCCTTAAGGACGCAGGGTTTTTCCGCTCATTTCTCGCTCTCCAACTTCAAAAATCCATAACTTTTTCATTTTTCCGTGTACAGACCTGTGTGAGGGCTTATTTTGTGCGTAACAAATTTTACTTTCCCGTAATGTTATTTACTTTAACATGCCATGTACTGCGAAGCTGCAAAAAATTCCAAATGTGGAAAAATTTTTCAAAAAACCGCACGTGCGTCACGTTCTTGTGGGCTAAGTTTTTTCGACTTTGACTGTGCACTCAAAATAACACCTCAGCTTTATTCTTTGGTTCGGTGCGATCGCGGTGATACCAAATTTATCCAGGTTTTATTGTGTTTTAATACATTTTCAAAAATTAAACGAATGTGTACAAAAAAAAAGGGTCATTTTTTGCAAAATGAGCCGACGTTTTCATTGCTACCATTTTGAGGTCTGTGCGACATTTTGATCATTTTTAATTTAATTTTTTATGTGATGTAAAAAGGTGTAAAAGTCACATTTCGGACATTTGAGCGCCATTTCCCGCCTCGGAGGTCACTGCCGGCCGTAACCGTTTTTATATTTTGATAGATCGGGCATTTTGGGATGCGGCGATACCTAATATGTTTGTGATTTTTACTGTTTATTATGTTTTATATCAGTTCTAGGGAAAGGGGGGTGATTAGAATTTTTAATATTTTATAAAAAATTTTTTATTTTTTAAACTTTTTTTTTCTTTTTTTCTTATTTTTTTCACTATTTCTTAGACCATCTAGGGTACATTAACCCTAGATGGTCAGATCGCTCCTACCATATACAGCAATACTTCTGGCTCATTGTAACGTATCTGCAGAAGCCATGTAGCCTCGTGTCAAACGAAGATCCGAGGCTACCACGGCAAACGATCGCCGCCCCCCCGATGACGTTCGGGGGCACGGCGATCGTAAAAAAGACTTTGCCGGCGACAATGACCGTCCGCGGTTATTAGCGGTGGGGGTTTGCTGCAATATGCAACAACCCCCACCTTTGTATGAAGAGGACTCAGCCCTCTTCATACACTCCTTATACCTCTGCGCCGTAGAGCTACGGCGCAGAGCGTTAAGGGGTTAAAGGGGTTTTCCCCCAAATACAAGTTAGGCCCTATCCATAGGACAGGGCTTAACCTGCTGATGTGTGGGGGTTTCAGTGATGTGACCGCCATAGATCATGAAAACGAGGGGTCTGTTGGGGTCCACATAAGGTCCATGTCATCGCTCTGTGACAGTAATGGAGCAGAATGGTCATACACGGCCGTCTGCTCCATTACTCTGACGGAACGACGAGGGGTCCGATGGAGGTATGTAGGATCCCTCGTTTTCATGATCTGTGGGGATCTCATCACTGAGACCCCACTGATCAGCAACTTAGGCCCAATCCTGTGGATAGGAACTAATTTGTATTTGCAGGAAAACCCCTATAAGGACTTGGCCCTTTTTAATTTTTGTGTTTCCATATTTCACTCCCCACTTTCAAAAATCAATAACTTTTTTATTTTTCCACGTACAGAGCTGTGAGGCCTGTTTCTGCGTAACAAATTATACTTCCTAGTGACAGTATTAAATATTCCAGGCCCTGTACTGGGAAGCGGGAAGGAAAATATCAAATGTGGTTTTTATGGCTTTCACTGCGCGCTCCATAGGACCCCTCCCCTTTACTGCGCTCCATAGGACCCCTCCCCTTTACTGCACTCCATAGGACCCCTCCCCTTTACTGCGACAACGAGCATGTCTCCCCCCCCTAGACAACAAGCATGTCTCCCCCCCCTAGACAACGAGCATTTCCCCCCCCTAGACAACGAGCATTTTCCCCCCCCTAGACAACGAGCACGTCTCCCCCTGACCCCTAGACAACGAGCATGCCCCCCCCAAGACAACGAGCATGCCCCCCCCCTAGACAACGAGCATATACCCCCCCAGACAACGAGCATTTACCCCCCCTAGACAACGAGCATGTCTCCCCCCGACCCCTAGACAACGAGCATGTCCCCCCCTAGACAACGAGCATTTCCCCCCCCCTAGACAGCGAGCATGTCTACCCCCGACCCCTAGACAACGAGCATGTCCTCCCCTGTGGCTGCGTGCCCTTTTTTGTGTGTAGGTTTTTTTTATTTTTGTCTTCCAGGACCGTGCCTGCTGTGGACTGCTTCGGATTCCAAGGATTACGTCGATGACCGACATTTCTAACAAATAAAATGGTCAACGAGGGTGTGTCTGCGTTTTTTGTCCAATAAAATTTTCTGAAAACGGTGTGATTATTTATTTTTTTGCAACAATCTTCATAGTTTGCCATAGTAGTGGTGCCGGCTAGGTGACGGTGCTCATTACTAAGGGTTGACCTTAGTGTTTGCCTTAATTTTTTTGGCAAATTCACACTAACGCCCATACCATTACCCCGGTATTCACCGCCACCAGGGGTGCCGGGAAGAGCCGGGTACAAACCAGTACCTGACCGTCTATAGATGGTCAGGTAGTGGGGCGGCTGCAGGCTGTTATTGTTGCGCTGGAATAGCCCCCTAACAGTGGCCTATCCCAGCTCAGTAATGGCAGGCTGCTGCTGCTTTTTTGTATCGGGCTGATTTGAACAATAGGGGGCACCCCATGCTGTTTTTCCCCCCATTTTTTGTAAAAATGGGGGAAACAGCCTGGGAGCCCCCTTTAAAGGGGGAACCCCACGCATATTTTTGTCAAAAATTTGAAGAAAAAACGGCATGGGGCTCCCCCTATTTTTCAAATCAGCCAGATACAAAAAAGCAGCAGCAGCCTGCCATTACTGAGCTGGGATAGGCCACTGTTAGGGGGCTATTCCAATGCAACAATAACAGCCTGCAGCCGCCCCACTACCTGACCATCTATAGACGGTCAGGTACTGGTTTGTACCCGGCTCTTCCCGGCACCCCTGGTGGCGGTGGGTACTGGGGTAATGGTATGGGCGTTAGTGTGAATTTGCCAAAAAAATTAAGGCAAACACTAAGGCCAGCCCTTAGTAATGAGTACCGTCACCTAGCCGGCACCACTACTACGGCAAACTATGAAGAGTGTCGCAAAAAAATAAATAATCACACCGTTTTCAGAAAATTTTATTGGACAAAAAACGCAGACACACCCTCGTTGACCATTTTATTTGTTAGAAATGTCGGTCATCGACGTAATCCAGGGTTCCCCAAACTACGGCCCGCGGGCCACATGCGGCCCGCGGACCGTTTTGATCCGGCCCCCGACACTTTGCGCGCCAGCGCCGGGCCCTTGCGGCCTGCAACAGTCGGGCAGGAGCCTCCGTCCGTCCGGACAGGAAGCTCCTGCCCGTCACTGTATAGTGCTCGGTGCGGCCGGAAACGGCCGGTTCAGCACTATTACTGGAGCGATGTGGCCGGAATACAACCCCGGCGCACATCGCGCGGCCGCGCACCCCTTCCTGCCCGGACGCGGCAAGAAGATAGAAGACTTAGGTGAGTACAGGGTTTTTATTTTTTTATTAAAAAGGGCAGTAAAAAGATTGTGGCGACTGGGGGCCAATAGTTAGTTATGAGGGGCAGAATAAGAAATAATTAATTATGAGGGGTAGAATAGGAAATAATAAATTATAAGGGGCAGAATAGGAAATAATTAATTATGAGGGGCAGTATAGGAATAATTAATTATGAGGGGCAGCATAGGAAATAATTAATTATGAGGGGCAGAATAGGAAATAATTAATTATGAGGGGAAGAATAAGAAATAATTAATTATGAGGGGCAGAATAGGAAATAATTAATTATGAGGGGCAGTATAGGAATAATTAATTATGAGGGGCAGCATAGGAAATACTTAATTATGAGGGGTAGCATAGGAAATAATTATGAGGGGCAGTATAGGAATAATTAATTATGAGGGGCAGTTTAGTAATTAATGGGGGGGGGTATATTTAATAATTAATGGAGAGAGGTCCCAGTGTATTAATTAAATAATTGGGCCAATATATAAAATAGTTCACAAGGGGGTGCAGTACCGGTATATTAAATAATTAATTGAGGGGGGTGCCAGTGTATTATGGATGCGGTCAAATGTACCACTATTTATTTTTAGACTTTAGTCCGGCCCTCCAACGGTCTGAGGGGGACAGTGAACGGCCCCCTATGTAAAAAGTTTGGGGACCCCTGACGTAATCCTTCGAATCCGAAGCAGTCCACAGCAGGCACGGTCCTGGAAGACAAAAATAACACAAACACACAAAAAAGGGCACGCAGCCACAGGGGAGGACATGCTCGTTGTCTAGGGGGGGGGGCATGCTTGTTGTTTGGGGGAGACATGCTCGTTGTCTAGGGGGGGAACATGCTCGTTGTCTAGGTGGGGGTACATGCTCGTTGTCTAGGTGGGGGTACATGCTCGTTGTCTAGGGGGGGCATGCTCGTTGTCTAGGTGGGGGGACATGCTCGTTGTCTAGGGGGGGGCATGCTCGTTGTCTAGGGGGGGACATGCTCGTTGTCTAGGGGGGGCATGCTCGTTGTCTGGGGGGGACATGCCCGTTGTCTGGGGGGGGGGACATGCTCGTTGTCTAGGGGGGGACATGCTCGTTGTCTAGGGGGGGACATGCTCATTGTCTGGGGGGGCATGCTCATTGTCTAGGGGAGGACATGCTCGTTGGCTAGGGGAGACATGCTCGTTGTCTAGGGGGAGTGGAATATGCCCCCCAATTATATACATAACTATA
Organism: Engystomops pustulosus; assembly: GCF_040894005.1. Classification (NCBI taxonomy): domain Eukaryota; kingdom Metazoa; phylum Chordata; class Amphibia; order Anura; family Leptodactylidae; genus Engystomops; species Engystomops pustulosus. The sequence continues at coordinate 197,494,029 of NC_092413.1, forward strand.
CATTGGTGCCAGTGGATGCGTTGGAGGTATGAGCAGTGGCGTGGCCAGGGGGTGTGGTTAGGGGGCGTGGCTAGGGTGTGGCTTCTGTGGGTAAAAAAATTGCCCTCTTTCTCCTCCACAAAAGTTGGGAGGTATGCAAAACCCATTTATTTATCGCAAAGTGCTAACATGGCAATATAAGCAGTAAACTTCTTGCTCGCTTCTCTGTCATAGATTTCAATCGTATCAGTATCCTGAGGACACCAATACAGAAGAAAGAAGGAGGATTAATTCAGGTTCCCCAGAACAGGAAGAATTGTCAGGCCTGGAGCTACGATGATAATGTAGATCTGCCCACCCCTACCAATTCCTCCAGTAGTCTCAGGCAGCGCTGTTGCTTCAAGATAGCTCTGAGCGTGGCAAGTCTGGGAATCCATGAAGCTACCTTGCATCCTCTTTTGTGATGGCCTGGGTGCCCACAGAGAGGGCTCTGAGTGCCACTTCTGGCACCCGTGCCATAGGTTCACCACCACTGCTATAGAGTCCTACTTTAGACTGATCTTGCAAACCTTTTACAAACCTTCGAGCAGCTGCATAATTTTGGGCTCAATGACACCTCATTTTTGGACTATACCCCTCTATCGTAAAATTCTGGAAAACTCCCGAAAATTACTTGAACCCTTAATAAATGAGGTACAAGTCATTTCAGACGGATTTTTGATGCAGAGAGTTTGATAAATTCCCCCCATTGTGACCTCTCCAACAGTCTAGAGTCATGAATTACCAAAACCAAGATTGCTACACAGATATCTTACCAGATCCAAGATTACTACATCAATATATTACCATAACCAAGATTACTACATGTATACGGTACCAGAACCAAGGTTACTTGATCGATGCAACACCAATCTGTCTACATGGATACAGCATCGGAAGCAAGCTTGACTACATAGATACAATATCAGAATCAAGCTAAATACATAAAACACATTACCAGAGACAATATAGACCACGACTGGGGATAGGGAGTTTTCATGGGTATGTGCAACAAGACATTAACCAGAATTACTATGATTGTATAAATACATAAGTAATTGTCTCTTGCACTGTATGAATTATGTGTATACACTTTAAAATGGTACTTTTTAGTGATTATTACCCAGTGATGAATTTAAATGCACTTTAGCATTTGTGATATTAGCATTTTACTCCTGTTTGTATTCCTAGTCTGATGACAATATATTGGAGTTCATTTTCTTGATTTGTTCTTATGAATTGTCTGTTATATGGTCTTTTTAATGTGCTTATTTTAATAAAACTAAAATTTTGGACCAGAAATACTCTTAGTGCTTTTTGGATTTGGATATTTAAAAATAGTTGGTCCTTGTGTACCAATAGGAGGGGCACAATGTACTGTCTAGCCTGAGACTTGTAAATGTCTGTAACTTTTGATATAACAATATAGACTATATAGTCACAGGGGGCCCAAGGTAGCCAATATATTAACAATGTCACCAAAGTAGCTAATACAGTAACAATGCCCCCATGGTAGCTAGTATAGTCATAGTACCCACACATAACCCCACAGTAACCCATAGTCACAGTGCTGCTCACAGTAGCCAATAGTCACAGTGCTGCCCACAGTAGCCAATAGTCACAGTGCTGCCCACAGTAGCCAATAGTCACAGTGCCTAATAGTAACCATATCAGAGTGCTGCCACATTGCCTCCATTTATTATACCACCTCAAGGAAGGGGGGTTGAGACTACTAGGACCTGATCCCCTTATGGCCCAGCATTCCCCTCCTTATGGTTGCCTTGATTGCATGGACCAGGGATATCTTTATTGGATGAGGGAAAGTAAATTTGTGTTGAATGGAAATGATGTGCTCCAGTGATAGTGGAGACAACAGGGAGAGGACTGTGTATCAGCCACTTTTCACCTTTCACTTTGTATCACCTAGGTATGTAGACAGAACTGTCCTACACTTTGTGAATTTCAATAACATCATTAATGCAGTCATTGTGCCTCGGCATGAATAACGCAGGCCTAATATCATCTTCATGGAGGACAACCCACCAACACATCGATGTCACATCAATAGGGAACAGCTGGTGGAGACCAGGATGACCTCACATAGAGTGACCTATACTTTCTCTAGACCGGAATCGCATTGAAAACGTAATGTATATGATATGTGATTTATTTTTTTTAATTCTAATTAAAAAACTGAGAAGCTTGTTTTATGTTTTGCTTGTTTTATGCTGTTTTTGCTGTTTCTTTAGTTTTCCTCCATCTTCATTTCTCTTTCCCTACATCGAGATTTTTTTATTTCATCTTTTTTTTTTTTTTTTTCCAATCAGAATATTTAATAAATCGCTGATTTGCTTTTACAACGCCAGCCCCAATCATGAGCCCGAGTCATCAGCCGCAAACTTCTAGGTAATTGTCAGGCCCCGGGGTCATCATCATTTAAGCAGGCATAGAGGAAGATGAAAGGCGTCTATTTATTGCTGTTATTAGACTTGCACTTGTGTGGAAAATCCAGGAGATTTGTGAAGCTAAAAAGCAAAAAAAAAAAAAAAAAAATGGAGTATGAAGGACAATTTCTTCTAATACGACCGGTACTCTTGATTGAAACGACGCCAAGTCAACTGGATCTGATGGAGAAGGGGATGAGGACTGCAGATAGTCATTGTCAGATGTGTCATTTAGTCGCTGTCTTCTGGATATTACCCAACCCTCCACCTATAAATCCTATACATTGCATTAAGTATCCATTGATATGATGATAACGAATGACTGAGCCGCTAGAGGTTGCCTTGTCCTTGCCCATATCCCCGGTATTACGTAACACACACTTTATGTCGTATCGTCCCTTATAATATATATTTATTGCCTTTTTTTTTTATGTGATCTCCCGCTGTCGATCTGGAGAGAGGCTTATTAGAGCTCAAAGGAGTGGAAAATAGTGATAGTCCTGGTGAGATCATGCGCTACAGCTCCCAGCGTGATATCTGCCGCAGATTAACAAATTATGCAATGCAGACCGGGAGGAAAAAAAGCAATCGTGTGGCTTTGGTGTGTGAGTCGGAGCAGGTGTTAGAACATTCTGTATAGGCCTCTTTATTAGGACGGAGAGAGAAAAAGCTTTCCATGATATTATCCGGATAATACTGACACTTGATGTATGGGTTATTACTCTGCTCCTTTTTACAGCATGCATATAAAATAGCATAAAATAACATAAAAAAATCAACATAAAAAATATATATTCATTATAGGACTCTGGATCCTGGCCTAAGGGCATCTAGAAGGGATAACGCACCCCCCTTAGTAATTTATTCTTTTTCCATAGAATATATATATATGGATAACATTGCACACAAAACAGACTTATAATCTGCATGAAAAATTATTTCACCTCGGGATAGTAAATTTGTAGCCTTAGGATATACACAAGAGAAGGTGACATGAAACTGAACATGCAAGTCAATGCATATTGAATGGAAATGCTAAATATAGGGAGAGCGGTAATGCACATCTTATGTTTGTTGGGAAGGGGGTGGGATAGGCAGCACGGTGGGGATATAAATTCACTTTTATTGGAGAAATGTTTAAAATTTTATTTGACTTTGGAATTATGTAACTCTCCCTAGATGACCACAATCCAACTCTGACTCTTTTTATCCTCCCGTAGTTGTCACTGCACTGATGCACCTCTTCCGGCACAGTTCAATCCTGTCTCTATCCCCCAACACGCCTTAACAATGCGCACCATTAATTTTGGTACCTAATATGCTAATTAGGAGGGTGGTCCTGAGCCTGATCAGACAGTATAGGATACAAAAAGTTGGAGTTGGTGAAGACAGTGTCATGTCCTCTTACTTGACTGACATATGACTATATAACCTGCTGTTCGGTATTGGAACGGATCACAGCAGTTAACCTGTTGTTATTTGCCACAGGACTTAAAATCGCTGCACATGAACGCTGCCATTTTGGTTTCGGTGGCCCCCATGACGTCATAAGAGAGTGAGAAATGGTTGCCATGACAGCTGGGAGCCTGTTAGATGCCGTCCCATAGCTGCCATTAAGCAATCTGTATTACAGTCTGCCAGAGGCAGGCTGTAATATAGATACTGTATATTCATTTACAGTTGCGTTGCAGTATATTGTATAAATGATCAGACACTCCAAGGTTAATGTACCCTAGAAGGCCTAAAATAATAGAATTTAAAAAAAAAAAAATCAAAATTGCCCCTTTTTCCTAGAACACAAATTCAAATAAATAAAGAAGCACAGTCATAAACATCTTAGGCATCGGCGTGCCACCCAATGTCCAATCTATCAAAACAGAAATACAATTGTTTCAGGCGGGAACAGAAGTGTCAGAATGGCCACTTTTTCCACCATTTTAATAAAACCTATATTCAGTTGGTATCTCTGTGATTGTACCCATCCAATGAATGATGGGGATTTGTAATTTGACTGCACAGGAAAAGATATAAAAACAAATCCTGCAATGGCCCTGCTATGCCTTTTTTTTCTACCACATTTGGAATTTTTTTCCAACTTCCCTGTACACTGAACAAAATATATAATGCCACTGTGAAGTACAATTTGTCCTGTAATCTGAAAATATAAAAATATATATGCCTCGTGGAATGAGGGGACACAAATGCAGAATGGGGCCTGTAATGATTAGTTGGGACTTAGTTGGGGTCCTCAACCAACCTATCATTCAGGACTCTGAAGACCTTAGGTCAGCACTCAGACTTCCTAGGCATTTGGGACACAATGGGGGTCATTTACTAAGGGCCCGATTCGCGTTTTCCCGACGTGTTACCCGAATATTTCCGATTTGCGCTGAATTCCCCTGAATTGCCCCGGGATTTTGGCGCACGCGATCGGATTGTGGCGCATTGGCGCTGGCATGCACGTGACGGAAATCGGGGGGTATGACCGAACGAAAACCCGACGGATTCGGAAAAACCGCCGCTTTTAAAAAAAAAAAATCTGTCGAGGAGCTTGCACTTACCTTCACTCAGCCCGGCTCGGTGTATTCCAGTGCGTTCCGGGGAACTTCAGCGCAGCAGCGCCACCTGGTGGACATCGGAGGAACTGCCTTAATAAATCCCAGCCGGACCCGAATCCAGCGCAGAGAACGCGCCGCTGGATCGCGAATGGACCGGGTAAGTAAATCTGCCCCAATGAGGCAGATTTACTTACCTGGTCCTGTCGCGATCCCGCGGTGCGTTGTCTGACGAGGATTCGGGTCTGCTGCAATTCACTAACATCGTGCGCCTGAGTTCCTTCTGCGCCGAGGTCCGCCGGAGTTCACCTGCTTCTTCCAGGTGCCTGTGAGTGCTGATCTTGCGACACATTTCCTTTTTTAAATTCCTCGGTTTGTCCGAATACGTTGGGTTGTCCAACGGCCACACCTCCTGATTTCTGTTGCATGCAAGCCGGCGCCGATGCGCCACAATCCAATCATGTGCGTCAAAAACCCGTGGCAATTCGGCGCAAAAAGGAAATATTCGGACCCTTAGTAAATGAGCCCCTATGACTCTCATCCTATCTGCCTAACACCTTCTCCACATGATCAAGTAGATTCTACCTCTTCTATATGACATGGCAACTATTAGAGGTGCCAATAACTTACCATTGACCTTCAACCAACCTGTTATGTTAGTCTATGGTGGTTCTTTCCTCCTCCATAGAACAACAAGATCAACACCAATCGTTCTATGACTATCCACCATTGAGTGACGGCAGGGCCAGCCTGTGTTGTCCTTTATGCAACGCGTGGTAGAAAAAGTGGCAAGAGAGAACAGGGAGAAAGCGCTAAGAGTGTGATATCTTAGGGGATGAATTTAGACATGAAGGTGTAGACTATGCCCACCGTGTTTGGTTATGCTTCGGATAGGCACAACTCTATTGAGGGCTTTACGGCAATTTGGGTCTGGTGCTGCCCCCTGAAGGCGATCTCCTGTGTAAAGTTGCCAAACTCTACAGGATATGTGGGAATGTTCTGTGGTTGTGGTCCAAAAGGATGGCGCACTCAGAGGTAGGTATATTACAGGTTTTATTTAAGGTCTTTAAAACACAACACGTTTTGTGGTAAGGGACCCCTTTGTCAAGTGAACAAAGACTAATGCCGAGGGCAAGACGTAGATCAATCCTGGGCAGTCCTTCATGCAATGTCTTGCCCAAATCTTACACATCTAAATCCTTTCGTTAGATCTGATCACTTAAGGTCTTGATGATGGAAGCCACCCCAAGTCCATGTCCTCCATAGTAACCATAGACCTTCCATGTGGCCTGTCGATGCTAAGAACTATCCTGAACAAGTGCTCCTCTGTATAGTAGCTAAACGTGCCCTAATACTTCATATCTACAGTAGTCGTCAGTATTAATTAACCCCGTGTAACTAAGGATGTACAATTTCACATGCAGTGTAGATGTCACATGCCCTGCAGTGTGAGACACCGCTCTCATGGGATTGTTAGGAATAATGTCATTATAGCCTTTTAAGCTTTTTTTTTCACCCAGTCCTGGTGTCACACTTCATTCCCGCGTCCTGTCTCCCCACATCTGTCCTTTGTTCGGCACATGTCTACATGTGCTTCCATGTAATTGATTTATATCACTTTTCCCTGGGACTTACAGCCTCTGTGTGCTCTGGCCATGTTCTGCGCTATCTAAATGACATTACCCACAGTGAGATCATCTGCCATAGACAATTTTTCTCTTTATTCCCTCGGAATAAGATCTTAGTGGAATTCTGTCTTGTAGCATATCATCACGGTCCTGAGCCCATCATCTCTTGTGTGTATAACCCACTTACACGCGTCTTCTTCCAGGAAGCAGCATCCACATACACAAAGGCAGGTCCTCCAGAGATCCTCCAGAGGTCTCGGCTTCTTTACAATTTTCTACAGAAATTTTTATGCTGGTTACCTGAATAAGGTGTAAATTATGGATGTGAGTTGTAGTTGTCTACTATTGTGCATTTACATCCAGACTTATTTCTTATAAAAATGGGGACCTTCTGTCCCACCAGACCAAGGCCTATCCAAAGGGACCCTGATCATTTTTTTTCAGCATTTCACAATATTCACAAATTATCCACCGAACAGGGATCCCGAATACTCCGCAAGAGGATCGCAAAACTTGTCAGTGTGTTCACTCTGCCCCCATCTTGACAGAATAAAAACAGAAATGTAGATATTGTTGCTAATTTATTAAATAAGAAAAACTGAAATATCCCCTGGTGATAAGTATTCAGCCCCTTTGCTCAGTCTTGAGTAGAAGCACCTGTCATACTAGTACATCCAGGAGTCTTCTAGGAAATGAAGTTTTTCAACCCTGGATTTGGGGATCCTCTGCCTCTTCCTTGCAGATCCTCTCTACTTCCCTCAGGTTGGATGGTGAATGTTGGCGGAAGCCATTTTCATGTCTCTCCAGAGATGCTCCATTGGATTTAGGTCCGGGCTTTGGATGGGCCGGTCAGGAATGGTCACAGAGATGTTCTGAAGCCTCTGCCGTGTTATTTTAGCTGTGTGCTTAGGGTCATTGTCTTGGCCAGTCCGAGGTTCAGGATATCTCTGTACTTGGCCGCATTTATCTTTCCTTCAATTGGAACCACTTGTCCTGTCCCGGCCCCCATAGCATGATGCTGCCACCACCATGTGTCACTGCTGGGATTGTATTTGGCAGGTGATGAGCAGCTCCTGGTATTCTCCACACATACCACTTAGAATTAACACCAAAATGTTCAAGCTTTGTCTCATGAGACTGGAGAACCTTATTTCTCATAGTCTGTGACTCATTTGTGTTTTTTTTTTTGCAAACTGTATGCGGCTTTCATATGTCTTGCACTGAGGAGAGACTTCCATCAGCACATTCTGCCATAAAGCCCCAACTGGTGGAGGCTGCAGTGATAGGTGACTTTGTGGAACTTTCTCCCATCTCCCTACATCACGTCTCTTCTCTCACGATTGCTTATTTTAGCTGGACGGCCATGTCAAGTAGTAGTTGTGGTCATCCCAAACCTTGTGCAGATCCGTGTCTTGCTACAATTCTGTTTCTCAGTTCCTTGCGCTGTTCCTTAGACCTCAAGATTCTCATATGCTAGGACATGCACTGTGAGGTCCTATATAGACAGGGGTCCTAATCAAGTCCAATTATTTTAATTAAACACAGCTGGCCTCCAAAAAAGGAGTAAAACCATCCTTATGGACAATCAGAAGTAAATGGACAGCATGAGTTAAAAATGAGTGTCACAGCAAAGGTTTTGATTACTTATGACCATGTGATATTTCAGTTTTTCTTGTTTAATAAGTCAGCAAAAATATCTACATTTTTTTTTCTTTAAAAAAATTAAAGGGGTCTGAATACTTTTCATACCCATGGTAGGTGAAACTTACCCAGGCAGGTCAACAATGTGGTGGTGAAGCATCAAGTATCAGGAAGAAAATAGTTCAAAGCGCAGTGTCAGGGCAGACAGCAATCAGGGGTCAGGAAGGAAAGGGCTCAGAATAATAGATATAGGTATGGAAATCAAGGCAGATATAGATATGGAACAAGCCCAGTCTATATTGTCACCAAGAGCAGAATACAAAATATGCTCAAATTCCTTGCAAGCTAGGAATCTAAAGTTTCTAAAATTTTTCTCTGGATATCCTGAAGGGGCATTAAACCTGCATGAACACTCTTATACAGCTTTACTGTATGCATGCTCTGATATATACACTCACCGGCCACTTTATTAGGTACACCTGTCCAACTGCTCGTTAACACTTAATTTCTAATCAGCCAATCACATGGCGGCAACTCAGTGCATTTAGGCATGTAGACATGGTCAAGACAATCTCCTGCAGTTCAAACCGAGCATCAGTATGGGGAAGAAAGGTGATTTGGTGCCTTTGAACGTGGCATGGTTGTTGGTGCCAGAAGGGCTGGTCTGAGTATTTCAGAAACTGCTGATCTACTGGGATTTTCATGCACAACCATCTCTAGGGTTTACAGAGAATGGTCCGAAAAATAAAAAACATCCAGTGAGCGGCAGTTCTGTGGGCAGAAATGCCTTGTTGATGCCAGAGGTCAGAGGAGAATGGGCAGACTGGTTCGAGCTGATAGAAAGGCAACAGTGACTCAAGTCGCCACCCGTTACAACCAAGGTAGGCAGAAGAGCATCTCTGAACGCACAGTGCGTCGAACTTTGAGGCAGATGGGCTACAGCAGCAGAAGACCACACCGGGTGCCACTCCTTTCAGCTAAGAACAGGAAACTGAGGCTACAATTTGCACAAGCTCATCGAAATTGGACAGTAGAAGATTGGAAAAACGTTGCCTTTTCTGATGAGTCGCGGTTTCTGCTGCGACATTCGGATGGTAGGGTCAGAATTTGGCGTCAACAACATGAAAGCATGGATCCATCCTGCCTTGTATCAACGGTTCAGGCTGGTGGTGGTGGTGTCATGGTGTGGGGAATATTTTCTTGGCACTCTTTGGGCCCCTTGGTACCAATTGAGCATTGTTGCAACGCCACAGCCTACCTGAGTATTGTTGCTGACCATGTCCATCCCTTTATGACCACAATGTACCCAACATCTGATGGCTACTTTCAGCAGGATAATGCGCCATGTCATAAAGCTGGAATCATCTCAGTTTTTTGAACATGACAATGAGTTCACTGTACTCAAATGGCCTCCACAGTCACCAGATCTCAATCCAATAGAGCATCTTTGGGATGTGGTGGAAAGGGAGATTCGCATCATGGATGTGCAGCCGACAAATCTGCGGCAACTGTGTGATGCCATCATGTCAATATGGACCACAATCTCTGAGGAATGCTTCCAGCACCTTGTTGAATCTATGCCACGAAGAATTGAGGCAGTTCTGAAGACAAAAGGGGGTCCAACCCGTTACTAGCATGGTGTACCTAATAAAGTGGCCGGTGAGTGTATATATACAGGGCCACTTCTTCTCCAGCTCTACTATATGCAGGACCACTAATTCTCCAGCTCTACTATATGCAGGGCCACTTCTTCTCCAGCTCTACTTTATGCGGGACCACTAGTTCTCCAGCTCTACTATATGCAGGAGCATTTCTTTTCCAGCTCTACTGGATGCAGGACCACTTCTTCTCCAACTCTACTATATGCAGGGCCACTAATTTTCCAGCTGTAATATATGCAAGGCCACTTCTTCTCCAGCTCTACTATATGCAGGACCACTAATGCTCCACATCTACTATATGCAGGACCACTTCTTCTCCAGCTCTACTATATGCAGGACCACTAATTCTCCTGCTCTACTATATGCAGGACCACTAATTCCCAACCTCTACTATATGCAGGACCACTTCTTCTCCAGCTCTACTATATGCAGGATCACTAATTCTCCTGCTCTACTATATGCTAGACCACTAATGCTCCACCTCTACTATATGCAGGACCACTTCTTCTCCAGCTATACTATATGCAGGACCACTAATTCTCCTGCTCTACTATATGCAGGACCACTAATTCCCCACCTCTACTACATGCAGGACCACTTCTTCTCCAGCTCTACTATATACAGGACCACTGCTCTACTATATACAGGGCCACTTCTTCTCCAGCTCTACTATATGCAGGACCACTAATTCTCCAGCTCTACTATATGCAGGGCCACTTCTTCTCCAGCTCTACTTTATGCGGGACCACTAGTTCTCCAGCTCTAATATATGCAGGAGCATTTCTTTTCCAGCTCTACAGGATGCAGGACCACTTCTTCTCCAACTCTACTATATGCAGGGCCACTAATTTTCCAGCTGTACTATATGCAAGGCCACTTCTTCTCCAGCTCTACTATAAGCAGGACCACTAATGCTCCACATCTACTATATGCAGGACCACTTCTTCTCCAGCTCTACTATATGCAGGACCACTAATTCTCCTGCTCTACTATATGCAGGACCACTAATTCCCCACCTCTACTACATGCAGGACCACTTCTTCTCCAGCTCTACTATATACAGGACCACTAATTCTCATGCTCAACTATATGCAGGGCCACTAATTCTTCACCTCTACTATATGCAGGACCACTTATTTTCCAGCTCTACTATATAAAGGACCACTTCTTCTCCAGCTCTACTATATGCAGGACCACTAATTCTCCAGCTCTACTATATGCAGGGCCACTTCTTCTCCAGCTCTACTATATGCAGGAGCACTTCTTTTCCAGCTCTACTGGATGCAGGACCACTTCTTCTCCAACTCTACTATATGCAGGACCACTAATTCTCCGGCTGTTCAATATGGAAGGCCACTTCTTCTCCAGCTCTACTATATGCAGGACCTCTAATGCTCCACATCTACTATATGCAGGACCACTTCTTCTCCACCTCTACTATATGCAGGACCACTAATTCTCCTGCTCTACTATATGCAGGACCACTGATTCCCCACCTCTACTATATGCAGGACCACTTCTTCTCCAGCTCTACTATATGCAGGATCACTAATTCTCCTGCTCTACTATATGCAAGACCACTAATGCTCCACCTCTACTATTTGCAGGACCACTTATTCTCCAGCTTTACTATATACAGGACCACTTCTTCTCCAGCTATACTATATGCAGGACCACTAATTCTCCTGCTCTACTATATGCAGGACCACTAATTCCCCACCTCTACTATATGCAGGACCACTACTTCTCCAGCTCTACTATATACAGGACCATTGATTCTCCATCTCTACTATATGCAGGGCCACTAATTCTCCACCTCTACTATATGCAGGACCACTTATTCTCCAGCTCTACTATATACAGGACCACTTCTTCTCCAGCTCTACTACATGCAGGTCCACTTCTTCTCCACCTCTACTATATGCAGGGCCACTAATTCTCCACCTCTACTATATGCAGGAGCACTTCTTCTCCAGCTCTACTGGATGCAGGACCACTTCATCTCCAGCTCTACTATATGCAGGACCACTTCTTCTCCACCTCTACTATATGCAGGACCACTTAATCTCCACCTCCACTATATTCAGGACCACTAATTCTCCAGCTCTATTATATACAGGACCACTTCTTCTCCAGCTCTACTATATGCAGGACCACTAATGCTCCACCTCTACTATATGCTGGACCACTTCTTCTCCAGCTCTACTATATGCAGGACCACTTCTTCTCCAGCTCTACTATATGCAGGACCACGTCTTCTCCAGCTCTACTATATGCAGGACCACTTCTTCTCCACCTCTACTATATGCAGGACCATGTCTTCTCCAGCTCTACTATATACAGGGCCACTAATTCTCCAGCTCTACTATATGCAGGGCCACTAATGCTCCACCTCTACTATATGCAGGACCACTTCTTCTCCAGCTCTACTATATGCAGGGCCACTTCTTCTCCAGCTACACTATATGCAGGACCACTAATTCTCCTGCTCTACTATATGCAGGACCACTAATTCCCCACCTCTACTATATGCAGGACCACTAATTCTCCATCTCTACTATATGCAGGACCACTAATTCCCCACCTCTACTATATGCAGGAGCACTTCTTCTCCAGCTCTACTATATGCAGGGCCACTTCTTCTCCACCTCTACTATATGCAGGGCCACTTCTTCTCCACCTCTACTATATGCAGGGCCACTAATTCTCCACCTCTACTATATGCAGGACCACTTCTTCTCCAGCTCTACTATATGCAGGACCACTTTATTGGACTATTTCTTCTCACATATTCTGGACCTCTCCAGTATGTCTGCTCAGTCCAGCTCTTCCATAATCTGGACCACTCCTTCTCTTAGTCTTTCAGCCTCCTGGTGGATAGACAGGTGGCATTTAATGCCAAATTCTCCTTAAGGAGTTTGTTTTCCATAGCTTTTAAAGTATCACTTAGAGGAGCATTTATAAATTTTGGCGCAGGGTGCCACTGGAACGTGATATGTTTTCGGTGGGATGTAAGTTTGTGCCACAAGGGATCAATGAATTGGTTCATGGACTAAAAGCTTTAGAACTCCCTGGACCGACTTTTAGCTGGGCTCTTTTTGTATCACAAATTGCGTCAAAAAATAGAACAAGTCGAGAATGTCGGAAAACAACAATATTACAGCAAATTCCCGAGAGGGAAAAAAAACACCACCAGTTTTCCATTTGAAAAGCAATAGTAAATGCCCCCTTTGGTGTAATATATAGGTAATCTACTATAAGTCCTGTAGAAGGAGCGGATGTAGTGTGCGGTGAACTACAAAGATCAGCCACATATATCACTAATATGACATCCACTGCTCCTGAGCCCTGATCACACATGGTACCAGGTTTCTCACGTCTGGAGGGGATGTGCGAGAGATTAATATTCCTTATGCTCCTGGGGAATACGACAGCAGGACCGGAGTTTTCTGTTGTCAAAAAGTGTCATAAAACACAGAAGGTGTTGGGAAGTGTTTTATATTGCAACTGGTTTAAAAGAAGAAAAGAATTAGATTAGATTTAAAGGGATATCCCTAATAAATTGTACAGGAACGTGTTTATATCGATAACCTCATACATACTGTCCCTCCATGGTCTCAGCCATGAGGTTTCATGTGCCCTATGTATAAAAAGTAAACGTTGCTATGTTCTGCTTTATGACGGTATCACAGCAGAGATGTCTTCGCAGCGTGCACCAGACAACTCTGACATTTGGCTTGTTGTTAAGTCCAATTTTACTGAGAGTCTTCAGCGGATTTAATTACAGATAATGCATTTTGCTTCTTATGGGAGATGTGCAGCTCTCTGGTGCCATCTAGGGGGGCTCAGTGCATTCACCTGAAATGCTATGGAGAAACTCATCAGCATTATGGGGCACATTTCCTTACCCGGTCCTGCGGAGTTCACGAAAGTGCATTGTCCGACGATCATGCATTCTGCCGCGATTCACTAAGATTGTGCGCCTGATATCCTGCATGTGTCGCTTCCCTGCTCAGGTCCGACAGAGTTCACCTTCTTCTTCCTGGTGCATGTAAGTGCTTGGGCTTGTGACACAATCTGAAAGTTAAATCCCGCGATCAGTCCAAATCAGTTGGATCGTCTGACGGCAGGTCCCCGATTTCTGACACATGAAAGCCAACGCAGCTGCGCCAAAATCCGATCACATGCGTCACAATCCCAGTGCAGACACCTGTTAAATACCTGTCAAAGCTGCGCAAATCCCGAAAACCGTGAACAGTGCGATCCATGACCTTTAGTAAATAAGCCCCTATGTAGTCACAGTGTCCAGGGACAAACTCTCTGCTGCATGTTAAAGGGACTCTATAGACAGACTTTACCCCCTTAAATTACTACACCCCTGAGGAACGGTGTGCAATGGCCTCTTGAGAATTCCCTCTTATAAGTGAAATTTCACCCATTAACCCCATACAAAGCTCCTACAAAGTCATGTGAAAATGAGCAGAGGAGAGTTAGATGTGTTTGAGGTAAGTTTGCAGGGGGAGTGCCACTTCAGACCCCCTTATCTCCAGTTCCATAGCACCTAGAAAATGCTGGTATCATATTAAAGATACGGCTTAAAGCCATTGTGCCATTGCAGCAAATAAAAATTGTGTGTGTATAATGAAAAGTAATTTTCATTACACAGGTGCTTGGCTCATTATATTACTGGTCATGTGATGTCACACAGGTGCATGGCTTATATCCCTTGTCATGTGATTTCACACAGGTACACGGCTCATTATGTCCCTGGTCATGTGATGTCACACAGATGCATGGCTCGATATATCACGGGTCATGTGGTGTCACACAGGTGCATGGCTCGTTATATCCCTGGTCATGCCATTTCACACAGGTGCACAGCTCGTTATATATCTGTGGTCATGTGATGTCACACTGGTAAATTATTCTTTATATTTCTGGTCATGTGATATCACACAGGTGCATGGCTCGTTATATATATCCCTGGTCATGTGATGTCACACTGGTAAATTATTCTTTATATTCCTGGTCATGTGATATCTCACAGGTGCACGGCTCGTTATATCCCTGGTCATGCAATTTCACACAGGTGTGCAGCTCGTTATGTCCCTGGTCATGTGAAGTTGCATAGTTACACGGCTTGTTATTTCCCTGGTCATGTGATGTCACACAGGTGCATGGCTCGTTATATATCTGTGGTCATGTGATGTCATACTGGTAAATTATTCTTTATATTCCTGGTCATGTGATATCACACAGGTGCATGGCTCGTTATATATATCCCTGGTCATGTGATGTCACACGGGTAAATTATTCTTTATATTCCTGGTCATGTGATATCTCACATGTGCACGGCTCGTTATATCCCTGGTCATGTTATATCTCACAGGTGCACAGCTCGTTATATCCCTGGTCATGCAATTTCACACAGGTGCGCAGCTCGTTATGTCCCTGGTCATGTGAAGTTGCATAGTTACACGGCTTGTTATTTCCCTGGTCATGTGATGTCACACAGGTGCATGGCTTGTTATGTCCCTGGTCATGTGATGTTACATAGGGGCATGGCTCGTTATATCCATGGTCATGTGATGTCACACAGGTGCATGGCTTGTTATATCCTTGGTCATGTGATGTCACACTGGTAAATTATTCTTTATATCCCTGGTCATGTGATATCTCACAGGTGCACGGCTTGTTATATCCCTGGTCATGCAATGTAACACAGGGGTATGGCTCGTTCCCTGGTCATGTGATGTTACATAGGGACATGGCTCGTTATATCCCTGGTCTTGTGATGTCACACAGGTGCACAGCTCGTTATAACACACAGCTCTGATTGCTTTCTGTGACATAATGAGCCGTGCACTTAAAGTCTGGAAAGCCCGGTCCCTTACAATCTGTAGGTCGCACAGCAGGGGGCGCAGTGCTCGAGCTGGTTTGTCACCTATATAAATACAATGTGCAGGGACTTTAATTATTTAAAGTTGGTGAATGGTCAATGGTCGGCGTAGCAGGAGGGTCTGGAGTAAGTAGAGGATCCAGGGGAGAGTATTCTTTTTGAATTTCTCAGATCTACCAAGCGATGTGAATGTCCTGCCCCTATGCCCCTGCTCAGCCGATATGCCGTTTTCTGACCTTTAGGGAGTTAAGTACCTCGGTAAAGTGAAGGAAGGACCAATTGAATCTAAGGCAAGGTGCCAGTCCCAGAGCCACCACATTTGGAAGCAAAGCATTGAAGACCGGGAAACTTATTTGAATCTTCCTTACCCAGAATGCAGAGCAAGCAGGCATGGGGTGACCTGCAAAGGACATCCCCAAAGTGAATTCTTTTGGTATGTGAGTATTTCTACTACCATCATTTCTAAGTGACAAGGAGTTACTCAAACTTGTCTTTGTTATCTACTTACCCGTCCTGTTGCGTCCGCCGATTCGGAATGTCCGACGAGGATTCGGGTCTGCCGCGATTCACTAAGATTGTGCGTCCAATTTCCTGCATGTGTCGCTTCCCCGCTGAGGTCCGCTGGAGTTCACCTTCTTCTTCCTGGTGCATGTAAGTGCGTGTTTTGCGACACAATTTTGAAAGTTAAATTCCGCAGTTTGTCCGAATCCGTCGGGTTGCCTGACGGCCACGCCCCCGATTTGTGTCGCATGAAAGCCGTCGCCAAAATCCGATGGTGTGCGCCAAAAACCCGGGGCAAGTCAGGGCAAATCGGAAAAATTTGGGAAACCCGGCGGAAATGCGTCCGACGGACCCTTAGTAAATGTGCCCCCATGGGTCAAATTCTGGATCTTTCTTTGTAAACCTATAAGAACATGTAATCTAATAGAGAACGGCCTGCGATTCAAGATGGAAAAGAACAATACAATGTAGAATAATAGGAGAGCATATAGGTTACACAGGGAGGGCGCTATTATTTATACAGTGGCCTATTTGCATCCAATCAGCCTACATGCTGGAGGGTGACCTGTGCCGCTCTTCATTCATCTCTAATGGGAAAAAAGATGAAAGTGCATTAAAATCCGACAACAAAGGAGACATTTATATGCTAAATCGTCAACTTATAGAAAATTATATCCAGTAGGAGACACACTCATAAATCGATTATTAATACAAAGTAAAATGCTAGAACCTTCATATTCTAATGACATTGGAAAGGTGAATGTCTTCTTGACGACATCCCTGAACATGCTGCGGTTTTCTTTATTGGGTTATTGATGGTGGATCCATACTATTAGTTATCATGGATTTATTGGTGAGGTTTCCGTTTTCAGGAATTCCACAGGATTATAGCAACCTTTTTAGCTGGTGACAGGTTCCAATAGCCTATGCAATGCAGATTTTAGCAGATTTTGCAGCCTGTGTGCCAGTGTCACAGGCATATAGAGTAGAAAAAAATGGCACTCACCACCTTCAGATCTTCTTTAGGTATTTATCTTTGTATACTCACAAAGGAATGGCAATATGCTATTCAAACAAAAGGGAGTGGAGGACAAAAGATGCAGGACATTACAAAGCCTTTAAACGACGGCCGTTTCGCGCTAGAGCACGCTTCATCCGGTGCGTTTCTGTGTGCCAGTGTCAGTCTCCACTCCTCCACATTCATGTAGCTAGGGGGATGGTGAGGAAGGGAGGAAGATTGCATAGGGGGACACAGATACACCAAGGCTGATGCAGATGCTCCTCCCTGGGACTGACCACACACTGCTGGCAGGGAGCCAGGTATTGTGAAATAAACTTTTATAATGTACTGAAATGATTTAGAAAGTGGGGAAAGAAGTGCTCCTCTCTCTTCAGTTTTCTTATAGTATTTCATTAGCCTCCTAAAAAAAATGTATAACTTTAAAGGGAAGGAGTCAGTTATGAGTCCGGGTGGGGGTTCAAACAAGAATCGCTTGCTAACGTAATAAGGGGGAGAGGAACAGAGGAGAGGCTGGGGGAGGGAGAGGTCAATGAGTGAGTAGGACGGATTGAAGAGAAGACGACAACGAGAAGCAGACATGACTACCTGATCAAGTCAAGTGACTGCAGGTCCTGGACACAGCCTGTCATGTGTTTGTAAATGTATGTGTATGACAGGTACAACAGTTTCTTTTAAAAACCATCAAATAATTATTCAAAAATAAATTTATACAATAGTTCAACCATTTATGAAAAATTTATGAAATTTATGAAAAAAATACCATAGACTATATTTGCCAAAATACATGTTTATAATAGAGGTACATCCCTCATATACATGAAGTCATCAGCGGTGTAATGATTGTGTTTGCAGAGGGTGCGACTGTGACCGGGCCTGCAGGGTGAGGGGAGGGCCCGTGGCTGTCACAGTTCTGAATGACAGCATTTTCTGTAATATTGAATTGTGACAGTCACGGAACCCCATGATCCAGCGCACAATCTACTGTCCAGCATCTTCTCAGTGCGCTGGATATGTCCTTCCTCTGGTGGGGGATGGCCAGAAAGAAGCCTTGCCCCAGGTAGGGTCCCACCTGTCAATTGTGACAGAGGGGCACAGGGGTTTTTACTCGCATTCTCTGCTAAATAAGGTATTTATTTCCTTAGTCTATAAAAAGCCCTTTTACTATTGGAGGTGGGGGAGCAGGGACTTATGGCTACTGTGGGGGGTCAATATAATTAACTGCTACTTGAGTGGGGAAACAATATGACTAATGGCTACTATTAGTCATATTATTATTAGGCTACTATGAGGGTAATATGAATGAAGGTTACTGTAGGGAGGGTCAATACGATTAATGGCTACTTTAGGAGGCAATATGAATAATTTCTACCTACTATGGGGGCACTATGACCTGGCTACTGTGGGGGGCACTGTGACTGTTTGCTACTATAAGAGGAACTATGACTATACTGGCTACTGCTGGCATACACTTGTCACCTGCACCAGAGCTTCCAGAGAAGAGAGGTGTTAATAGAAGGGAAATAAGTATTTATCAATTTTTACCCTCAAAGGGGTATTCCCATGAAGACAAGTTTCTTATATTTATTCAGGATAACAAAATAGCACACTCTCTAAGTCACTGTTATTGACAAAAATACAGCATTTCACAGACATAAGTCCAACCTGTCTCTATCAGTCCTGCAGTACACAATTTCAGTGGCCTCTTGTATCTTCTGACTTAAGGGTTGGCAGTGATCTTGCCTGATGCTGTGGATCTGAGCTTCTCTCTCCCTTTGTTCCCTGCAGGGGCACCTCCCCCATGCAGCCCAGGATGGAGCTCACACTGATGCACAGGCACTGACTTCCTGCCGGCAGCAGTGTGAGGAGAGTAAAGCTACACACAGATACATTCTTTATCCTGGGCATTGGATTACAGTAGAGCTGACAGTATGTAATGGCTGTGATAGCAGAGGGGAGAAAGGCATGTGTAATATCCATCTCATGGATCTCATAATCTCTGACCTGTCTCATCTCTCTTTCCAAGTGTCAGATACTATTGTCAAGAAACTAAATGAATGTGTATATACACATGTGATAATCTAACCACATTGTCACCACACAGAACTAGAGGGATCATAAAGTGTCTGCTTAGATAGTCCCCGCCCACACTCTGTAATCTTACACCAACCATCACTGATTGATAGGAGCTAAAACAGTAAAACTGAGTAAAATTGTAAAGTAAGGGGTTAAAAAGTGTCTTAATTGTATATATATCATAGGCGATTGAAATTAGAGGGCTTTCTTTCATGGACAAAACCCTGTTACTATAGGGGGGTGGGGACCAAGTACTTATGGCTACCGTGGGGGAGCAATATGACTAATGACAACTGTGAGGGAGCAATATTAATAATTTCTACTGCAGGGGGCACCATGACTGTTTGCTGCTTTAAAGGGAACCTGTCACCAGGAGACCCATTTTTAGCAGTCCCCCAGTCCCCACAGAGCATAGTACATACACTGCCAAAGTGTTTTTGTATTAAAAATTGGTTTTACAGAAAAAAAGGTATGTTATATTGTACCTTTCATTAGCATCTGCTGTGTGACTAGGCACTCGTCCGCTGGGAGTAGCTGGAAAGGAGCAGTTCCCCCCCCCCCCCACTCTTGGGAAACTGCTGCTCCATGTGTCCTTTTCAAATATATGAAAACACCCATCACTTGGCTTAGCGACGCCCCCTGCTCCTCTACAGCCAATCCAGAGTGAGGGGAGTTATTCATATATTTGAAAAGGTCACATGTTTCCCAAGGGTGGGGGGGGGGACTGCTCCTTTCCAGCCCCTCCCAGCGGACGAGTGCCTAGTCACACAGCAGATGCTAATGAAAGGTACAATATAACATATCTTTTTTTCTGTAAAACCTATTTTTTAGGCAGTGTATGTACTATGCTCTGTGGGGACTGGGGGAGTGCTAAAAATGGGTCTCCTGGTGACAGGTTCCCTTTAAATTTTACTATATCGGCGGGGTCATTGTGACTTGGCTACTGGTGGGGGGCATTGTCCCTAAGCTACTGTGCGGACACTATGACTGTTTGCTCCTATGGGGCGCTTGTGACTATATTGGCTACTGTGGAGGCACTGTAACTAACTTAACTGAGGACATAAAAGAAAATATGAAAGGATAGAAAAACATTTTTCTCATGAAAATAATTATCTGCCTGAAAAACAACATTTAAACAATTGTTATTAATTTCCTTTAAAAACAGACTACTCATGAGCCAAAGCTAGAATCGGTAAATTAGGCTTCTAGTGTATGAAAGCAGCGGTGGAGAAAAAAAAATATTAGCCGACCACACAGGACCATTGGAACACATCACACACGAGATTTGATATGCTGCACATTTGCATGTGATACTGAGCTAAGGTCTCCTCTCAGATCAGGCACTTACCTCTGCTGGGTGTAACCTGCTGATCTCGCTAGCTACTGCATTGACAGAAAGTGAACTAAATAGACTACTAAAAACCTGCCGGATACGTTTCTGCATTTACCTTTATGGTCATTGCATCATCAGCGGCTCAGTCATAGAACCACGTAAGGATAAAGGCTGGTGGACACCTGAGAAAATAATCCTATAGTCCGGGGAAGGGCATTCCAGAGAATTGGTGCAGCTCTGGATAAGAATGAGGGCACAACCTAAGGTCTCATGCACACATATGTGTTTTAGGGGCCCCATTACCTTCACTGCCCCATTACCTTCTATAGGCCCAAGCACATGGCTGTGGATTCCTCGATCCCATGCCTGAGCTGACTTCCCAAACCGTAAAAGATAGAGCAGCACATCACTCGCCACTGACAGAACAACCTCCAGCTTCTATGAAGTATAGCACAATAAAACACTGAACTGGTGCAAAGGGGGTGGGATTCAATGCATTTTGGATATAATGGGGTGGGGGCTGTCAAGAATTTTGCCCCTGGGCCCAGAGGACTCGAGTTAGGCCACATGAGGTCACCTGTGTAGTTTGTAAGGGTTACAAGTCTGTACCAATCTTGATTAATGTGCATCTACACTCACCGGCCACTTTATTAGGTATACCTGTCCAACTGCTCGTTAACACTTAATTTCTAATCAGCCAATCACATGGCGGCAACTCAGTGCATTTAGGCATGTAGACATGGTCAAGACAATCTCCTGCAGTTCAAACCGAGCATCAGTATGGGGAAGAAAGGTGATTTGATGCCTTTGAACGTGGCATGGTTGTTGGTGCCAGAAGGGCTGGTCTGAGTATTTCAGAAACTGCTGATCTACTGGGATTTTCACACACAACCATCTCTAGGGTTTACAGAGAATGGTCCGAAGAAGAAAAAACATCCAGTGAGCGGCAGTTCTGTGGGCGGAAATGCCTTGTTGAGGCCAGAGGAGAATGGGCAGAATGGTTCGAGCTGATAGAAAGGCAACAGT
Source organism: Engystomops pustulosus (assembly GCF_040894005.1). Taxonomy (NCBI): domain Eukaryota; kingdom Metazoa; phylum Chordata; class Amphibia; order Anura; family Leptodactylidae; genus Engystomops; species Engystomops pustulosus. The sequence goes on from NC_092413.1 coordinate 197,515,829, forward strand.
GACTCAAATCGCCACCCGTTACAACCAAGGTAGGCAGAAGAGCATCTCTGAACGTACGTCGAACTTTGAGGCAGATGGGCTACAGCAGCAGAAGACCACACCGGGTGCCACTCCTTTCAGCTAAGAACAGGAAACTGAGGCTACAATTTGCACAAGCTCATCGAAATTGGACAGTAGAAGATTGGAAAAACGTTGCCTGGGCTGATGAGTCTCGATTTCTGCTGCGACATTCGGATGGTAGGGTCAGAATTTGGCGTCAACAACATGAAAGCATGGATCCATCCTGCCTTGTATCAACGGTTCAGGCTGGTGGTGGTGGTGTCATGGTGTTGGGAATATTTTCTTGGCACTCTTTGGGCCCCTTGGTACCAATTGAGCATCGTTGCAACGCCACAGCCTACCTGAGTATTGCTGCTGACCATGTCCATCCCTTTATGAGCACAATGTACCCAACATCTGATGGCTACTTTCAGCAGGATAATGCGCCATGTTATAAAGCTGGAATCATCTCAGACTGGTTTCTTGAACATGACAATGAGGTCACTGGACACAAATGGCCTCCACAGTCACCAGATCTCAATCCAATAGAGCATCTTTGGGATGTGGTGGAACGGGAGATTCGCATCATGGATGTGCAGCCGACAAATCTGCAGCAACTGTGTGATGCCATCATGTCAATATGGACCAAAATCTCTGAGGAGCTTCCAGCACCTTGTTGTATCTATGCCACGAAGAATTGAGGCAGTTCTGAAGGCAAAAGGGGGTCCAACCCGTTACTAGCATGGTGTTCCTAATAAAGTGGCCGGTGAGTGTATATCTTTCCTTCTCAAAGTACAGAAAAGTATTTTACTAAATGGTCCTGAAATTTAAAATATATTTGAGTCTTACTTCCTTGTCTCATCCTAGAAAACGTATTGGCTTATTTCATAAAGTTGTAGACAAATAAAAGGAATTTGTTTGCTTGCAAGGTTATTGTAATCTGTGATGTAAGGTACAGTACTGCAGTAATCGAAAGTCACCAGCGGAGGGCAGCAGAGTCCACATTCAGAAATTATAATGTACAACTACGGAAAATATACATACACAAAACGCATTATAGATTCCAGTCTGCAGTGGAAATTGGGTTTTATTCTTGTACAATCAGAACAATATGGTGATTTCACAGCATTCAGCAGCAGATCAGTTATGTCTGACTTCATTCAATCAAATAAAGACACTTGTTATTTCACTGTATCTTTTGCAGTGTTGCCTGTGTTTATTTTGGACATTTACAGTCATATGTTACAGTGTTTCTTTATAACAGTCAGCGCCTCCTGTAAAACCTTCTCCATTGAGGGGCTGGCGTCAAGGATGACACAGCGGGGGTCCTCCATTCTCTTGTATACTTCCTCCACTCTAGAACAATAATTAGGGTCAGCAACATATTAGACAACTTTTTTATGGTCTTTGGGATAAGAAGTAGTCCAACAGTTTCATCAGCCCCATGTTGTTTAACAAGCTCCCTATATCATCAACTCCCGCTCCCTACATAATCAGGACCACGACCTATGTCATCAGCTCCCACTCCCTACATAATCAGGAGCACCACCTATGTCATCAGCTCCCACTCCCTACATAATCAGGACCACCACCTATGTCATCAGCTCCCACTCCCTACATAATCAGGACCACCACCTATGTCATCACCTCCCACTCCCTACATAATCAGGACTACCACCTATGTCATCATTTTTCATGCTGCCATGTGAGTTCACTGCAAAGGGGCCACTAAGGCTCTGTTGCCCAGGGGCCTTCTGATACCTGGAGCCTACCCTGAACAGCTCCTAATCCCTACATAACCAGGACCACCACCTATGTGGACTGCCCCACAGCCAATCCCCTATGTCTAGCCCTTATCTGTCATTAGGGCTGTCCCGTTTTGTCATTGAAACCACTCCCATCCATTAATGAGACAGTAACCTTTATTTACTTCTGGTAGATTTACCAACTTTTTCAAATAACAATAAATGGGGGGATTTATAGTGCAATTCTATGCCATGCAGGACACAGCCCCCCACCAGATATAACAGGGGGCGGAGCCTGTATATCCGACGGCGCATGAACAGGGAGGTTAACATCAGACGCTGGTGCACCATGTGCCAGTGTATGCTAAATCCCCCCAATTTCTCTATAATAGAAAGTAGTACAAAAGTTTAATAATCGGCCACCTCTGCACCTTCCGCTATAGTGTCCACACATTCCCTTAATGGCCCCCACGTTGTATAATGCTCCCCATGTGGACCCCATATTATATTATGCCCTGTTTCCTTTGACTCTTTGTAATGCCCCCCTAAGGTGGATCCCCACTTATAATGCCCTTTTATGGTGCACAAGATGTGCATTAAATGGGTTGTACCAACCTTGATTTTTGTAACCTATATATAGGGGTCCCATTCTCATTAATTGATGGAGTTGGGGGTTCTGCATATGTACTGCCAATCCGTTCAAGACTATGGGGGCGTCATAAATTGCTGAGCACAGCACTACAAGTATTTCTGGCATCCTATTTACTGTTTATTAGAGTCCTGGATAAAGCTCAGCGCTGTAAGGATGTAAGCCGGACCTGCTGCTTCATTCACTAAGTGAGCACGGGACTCTCTCCTGTGGATCAGGGATGACAATCAAATCCATCATGACAGTGGTAATCTTCTTATATGTGTTATCCATGACCTATAACCCTGTCCCCCCTCCCCCTCTGCTCCTGCACAGCACTTCCCCCTGCCTCTGCCTGATATAATCTCACTGCAGCAGAGGGAGGGGGAAGTGCTCCGGTACAGCCTGTGAATCAGCAGCACTAAGGGGCTCTGAAAACACCACCAGTAGCACTTCTGTCTCATTAACATAATTGTAACAATAATTGTTCTAAGTTCTAAATTATATTTAGAGGGAAGCCATGGATAACAAATATAAGAAGATTACCACAGTCACGGTGCCCGGAGCTATGAGTAATGTCCCTGGTTTTATCATGGTGGATTTTGGTGGTAGATTTGTGGGGCACCACAATCCTAATACCACAATCCCACATCCCAATTTTGGTCAATAACAAAGGTCAATAACAGGGTTTGGTCTTATTGTAATAAGAATGTAGAGAGCATGAAGGTGACATAGGGGTCTGCAGACCACCCTCAGATTTGCTGGTTATTTAGGGCCCTCACCTTTGTCTGAACATGTTGTTAGCTTCTAGCTCCTTCTCTTCTTTGGTCTCCTGAAGTCCTCGCGTGCGGATACGTCGGATTCTCTCCTCATCAGAAACAGTCAGAAGAATGACAAGGTCGGGCTTGAGAAGATCATCTGGCCAATGGTAGACATCATGGTGGGGGTCTGGTAGGTTGTGGATGCCCCCTCCTATCTCTGTGGCTATGGCATAGGCAGCTGTACTGTGCCAGAACCTACGAAAATCACATTTTGTTAATCAAGTCTTTGCCTCTGAAAATATGGGGGCAGGGTAACACACCTAAAAGATGGAATACATATGAGTTAAGGACAACAAATCTTCTTGTCAAGAGGTAATGACTTATGAGGTGAGTTGGGTGGATTGGCTGACAACAGATGTGGCTGGAAAGTGTATTCTGGTTACATCTACTTGTCCCAAAACCCCTAAACTTGGTAATTGTTGGGGTTCCCATCAGTCAGAGAGAAAAGGGGGTCATCTTGTACCTTCCCAAATGAATAAATGAAAGAGAGTGACAAGTCATGGACTAGCTCAGGGTGCCTCTGGCAGACTCTAATAGTGATTGCTGTATGATAGTCATGGAGTCATGGAGTGATAGTCTCAGATGGGTGACAATTGGTTCCAAGTTATAACTTCAGTGGTGCAGTTGCATTCAACCGCACTATAAAAGGTTAACGTGTGTATAATACAGCAGGCACCCGCTCCATATGGAGAGGCCTTAGTGCATGAGCCCTCTCCCTACAGCCACAACACCGTACATTTTTGGCATTGGTGTCAAAAGCTTAAAAGGTACCTCTAGACTTGTCACACACCTGTCCATGATAACTGGAGATGTTTTTGATGCTTTCGCTATTTCCGCAGCTCCGATGTAATTGCCCACGGCGTAATAAGCCCTCTTTATCAGCGATGACTCCGAATCGAAGATGGACCTCCATTGGTTTATGGACCCAGGGGGAGATCTAAGTAATTCCGCCTTCAGGTGACTCCTAAGAGACTCTGTCAGGGTAGTTTTTCCTACAAGGCAGAAATGACAAATGACAACTTGTACACATACCGGGACTTACAGTAATATCATTATGTGACAAAGGCCAAAATCTGGTACAGATGTCATTTGGATCCACAGCCTGAAAAGTTATTTCCTTAATCTTCACATCAAGATTTTCCTATAAGCAGATATTGAGGCTCCTTAAAATTTCTCCAAAAATGGCCGGATAATCTGTAGTCTTGGTGTCACTAGTGATGACTCTCTGGTGGGCCCCAGTGTTGGGCTGAAAGCCACATGTGCATCAACCCCAAACCCCCATCGGGGCTGAGAGGTCATTTCTGTCGCTGTGTGCAGTTCGAGGCCACTAGTAGGCCGGGAAGGGGGTGTAAGATTGGAAATAAGTGACATTTTACTATAGTTGTGCATTTACTTACCTGTGGCATCAAGTCCCTCAATAACTATGATAGGAAAGGGTCCTCTCTCCGAATGTCTATGCTGCTCCATTGAGGCCAGAACTTTCTTAGCTTCAGGGATCACAGTGGAGCTCTAAACCCAAAATAAAGAGTCAAAATGGTAATCTGAGGTGTGTATTATGTTATGCAGCATCTGAGGTGTGTATTATAAGTTTCTGCAGCAGCTTAGGTGTGTATTACTATGTTCTATAACAGCTGAGATGTGTATGATAAGGTTCAGCAGTACTTGAGGTGTGTGTTTTGATGTTCTATCTGCAGAGGTATATATTGCGAGGTTCTGCCACAGCTGAGGTATGTATTATGAGGTTCTGCAGCAGCTGAAGTGTGTATGATAAGGTTCTGCAGCAGCTGAGGTGTGTATGATAAGGTTCTGCAGCAGCTGAGGTATTCGATGAGGATCCGCAGTAGCTGAGGTTTGTATCATGAGGTCCTGCAACAGCTGAGGTGTGGATAACAAGGTTATGCAGCAGCTAAAGTGTGTATTATGAAGTTCTGCATCGGCTGAGGCATGTATGAGGAGGCATCTGTGGTGTCTATTATGATTTTCTGTTGCAGTTGGAATGTGTATTACTATGTGTTTTGCAGAAGCGGAGGGTGTATTATGAGGTTCTGCAGCAGCTAAGGTATGTATTATGATGCATGCAGCAGCTGAGGGTGAATGGTGAGGTTCTTCAGCAGCTGAGTTATGTATTATGATGCAGTGCAGCAGCTGAGGGTGTGTTATGAGGTTCTGCAGCAGCTGATTTGTGTACTATAATGCAGTGCAGCAGCAGAGGTCTGTATTGTGATGTTCAGCAGCAGCTGGAGTGCGTATTATGATGCTCTGCAGAAGATAAGTTGTGTTGTAAGAAAGGTTGTTGATTCCTATAAGATTGACACTGCTTCTGACGGAAAAGATATATGGTGCCCATGTAACACTTATGGGCCCACGTTTATTAGTGCACTGCTTAACAGTGCAGTCTGTACTATATGCGGTTTGCCTGTGTAGTCTGCAGGGGGCGCCAGATTCAGGATTTCTGGCGCCCCCTGCACTGCCCTGACAGAGTGCACCACTTTTATTCGGTGCACCTTTAAGATGGGGCGTGTGACACAATTCTGTCAGACTATGCATGATAAATGTGGCGCATGGTGTGACCGGAATGCTCATTTCAGTACCAAAATTCCCATGGTGCCTAGTCCAGCTGCACAACAAAATGGTCGCGTGACACAGATATGTGGCGCGGACACTTCTTAAATACATGTACAAGCAGTATACACTAGAAAGAACATGCAAAGTCTGACAAAACTGGAGCAAGGTCCATAGTATATGTGCCCCAATATCTCTGCAGAACCATCAGGTTCCATGTAATCCCATAGAGACAGGTGTAGAACACATCTCACCTCCTCCAGCACATCACATGCATCTTCCAATGAGTAGAAGACAGCAGAACCTTTAATACTGTCCACAAACGGAGATGACACGGGTTCCTCAACTCGCGTTACTTTGGACCTTGTAATCTCCTTTGCTCCTCCATCCAGGTCCCATAGACATTGCCAGATCTCCGGTTCCTCTTCTCTCTTATAGCCGCACAGCTGAATGTCCTTCCTGTACTCCATGAGAACATCACAGAGTCTCCTCTCTGCATCAGGGCAGCCTGGAGGGGGTAAGATGAAGAAGCCCTTCTCTAGAGATTCGTGTAGGTTCTCTGGATTATAGGAGACCAGTTTTAGGATCTGGCTGCCTGGAAGCTCTTCAGATAACTGTAGTCCTAATGACTTGTGTAGTCTTGTAGTTTTAACTCTTTGTCCTTTAGTTACACATACAGAAAAGGCAAGTCCTCCTGGAGGCAGCATTGGCCAGTCATTAGGGTCCATGGATGGAGCCTGAGGTCCATGGCTACACAGTGTAAAATAGAAAGGGTTGGGGGAATATTTGCTCGGTTCCACAGCAAACATCCGTGACTTCAAGTCTAGGGAAGACCCGGCCATCCTTTTGCTTTGTATAATTCCAGATCTTAGATGTAAGAAAAGTCCTAGAACAAGTCTGTGTCTTCTCCAGCCTGGCATCAGGAAGGTCTTATATAATCCAATTATTGGCCGGAGCCTTCAGGTCATTACTAGAGGGAAGGGAAAGCCGATGACTGGGGAGAATAGAAACTCACATGTTCAGGCAGCCGGGTTCTTCCCAGTTTAGTTTCTGTTTCCTGACAGATGACGTCGCGCCGATTACTTTCGTTTTCCAAGCTGAAAGCAGAAGAAGAAAAACATGTTTACACTTGAGAGGAGCCGCAGGAGAGGACAACGCTGGATGCCCTAGGCTGGGGATGTCAAACTCATTTTCAGCCAAATGTCAGTGTATTACTGTATAAATGTATCCGCTGCTTCAGTAATTACATTTATACAGCGTTACCATTACAATCAGCCATTGGGGGCAACCACAAAGCTGAACATATTAAAGCTATCGAAAAAGGCCAGACTTGTACAAATGATATTTACAATAAGATCATCATTTTATTGAAACACATAAACATACATATAAGGGGGAGGGGAGAACAGATGCCTGCAAAATAAGCAACCTGTGCTGGAGACAATACAATCCATCTGGGGTATGTGGGCATTACCAAAATCATATGAGAATGTCTCTTAGTTGTATTGACAATAGTTAAACATGTATATTTGGAAATGGAAGGTAACGTATGTGGTATCAAGAAGGGTACAAGAAGGGTCCGCCTTGGTATAAGTTAGTAGACACAAATACATCAATATAAAAACTTATTGCACAACCCTGTATTGCTGTAAGTACTATGAATAGTAAAGGTGCTGGTAGTTAATCAGGTTTGTATGTACAATAGTGATAATACACATTAAAGTCCGCTGCAAGGTGTATCAATGGTTTAAGAAAGCTATTGTTCAATAACAATAACTTGAGACATCGTGTCGGCTCATAATATGTGTCCTCTCCAGCAGTCAAAGTGCCCCCCACAGCAATCAGAGTGCCCTGCAAAGCAGTCAGAGTGCCCCCCACAGTAATCAGCGTGCCCTCTCCAGCAGTCAGAGTGCCCCCCACAGCAATCAGAGTGGCCTCTCCAGCAGTCAGAGTGCCTCCCACAGCAATCGGAGTGCCCTGCAAAGCAGTCAGAGTGCCCCCCACAGTAATCAGCGTGCCCTCTCCAGCAGATTTTCCCTGAATTGCCCTGGGATTTTTGCGCACGCGATGGTATTGTGGCGATTTCGGAAAAAACGCCGTATTTTTTTTTAAAAAGTGTCACTTGACACGCACTTACCTGCACCCAGGGTAGGACAGTGAACTTCAGTGAACTCCGACGGAATTCAGCGCAGCAGCGACACCTGGTGGACATCCGGCGCACTACCATAGTGAATCGCCGGAAGACCCGAATCCCCCACTGAGAATGCGCCGCTGGATCCCGACAGGACCGGGTAAATAAATCTGCCCAATTCTGTACAATTGGAAAAATAGGAGCTGCACGGAGACAGGGAGCCGTAAAATTGATGGGCAGAAAAGGACCTCCCGGGGGGTGTCGGGAGGTTAGTACAATTTTTTTTTCTTATAGGCTGGGCATTCCTCGTGAGGGGCTGTATACTGGGGGCTGCAGGCTGTATACTGAGGGGCTTGCGCTGGTTGGCTGTATACTGGGGGCAGGCTGGGACCATTTCCTACCCTTGGCTTATAGTTGAGTCAATAGATTTTTTCCACTTTTTTGTGTTAAAATTGTCTTGGCTTATACTTGTGTCGACTTATACTCGAGTATATGCGGTTATAGGTGAATGCTATGATGCAACGGAAGATGGTGTTGGAGATACGCGAGAGGCATGGTTTGACAGATTCAGGGTTTTTCAATAGTTAATAACAAGTGTGCCTACGTTATAGTATCACCAGCTGCTTGGGGAGGAAGGGGAGGTTTATAGTATGTATTTGTTATCTTTCTTTATTTGAATATGTTTGGTTAAATAGATTGCTGTATATATTCAAGATATGCAAAATGTATAACTTAAAGGGGTTATGCCACGAAACTATTTACTACAAAAAGCTGTCAAAGAGGTTAAAATATTTAAAAAATCTATTTGTAATGGTTACCTGGAATTAAAGATACCTTTCTATTTGTTATTATGATGCTTGTTCAGCCTCTACTCTGTTCCACACAGAAGCAGATGTGGGAGGGGCCTAGCCAGGCACATGCACAGCACTGACAGCGGCAGTTATTGCACAACTCAGTGCTACAGAGCGCTCAGCCTTCAGAGTCTCCTTCCACCTGCTGTGCTCAAATAGTCCCTGCATTTACTGATCCCCAGCACCGCAGGAATCTGCTATTGGTGCTGTGTGTCACCTACCAAAGCCCTGACACTGCTTCCTCTCCTTTTAATCATTATCAATATATACTTGAATAAGAAAATAAATTTGAAATAAATTTGAGAAAGGCTCAAACACGAGCCGAAACGTCGCTACTGCACATGGAATAAAAGGACCACTTTTTGTTTGACTTGGACGTCTGGAGTGCGGATGGATGGATGGCAGGTGATAGATAATAGGACTTAGATAGATAAATAGGTGACAGCTTCTCACATGTTATTGATCTTTAGCTACTTCCCTGCTAGTCAGGGACAGGGGCCCCTTTGCAGGACAGCAGTGTAACATGGAGGGACAGTGCATGGAGGAGAGTACAGGAGGAGGACTGCAGGAGAGCAGTGTAACATGGAGGGACAGTGAATGGTGGAGAGTACAGGAGGAGGACTGCAGGAGAGCAGTGTAACATGGAGGGACAGTGCATGGTGGAGAGTACAGGAGGAGGACTGCAGGAGAGCAGTGTAACATGGAGGGAGAGTGAATGGTGGAGAGTACAGGAGGAGGACTGCAGGAGAGCAGTGTAACATGGAGGGACAGTGCATGGTGGAGAGTACAGGAGGAGGACTGCAGGACATCAGGGTAACATGGAGGGACAGTGAATGGTGGAGAGTACAGGAGGAAGACTGCAGGACAGCATGGTAACATGGAGGGACAGTGAATGGTGGAGAGTACAGGAGGAGGACTGCAGGACAGCAGGGTAACATGGAGGGACAGTGAATGGTGGAGAGTGCAGGAGGAGGACTGCAGGAGAGCAGTGTAACATGGAGGGACAGTGAATGGTGGAGAGTACAGGAGGAGGACTGCAGGACAGCAGTGTAACATGGAGGGACAGTGAATGGTGGAGAGTATAGGAGGAGGACTGCAGGAGAGCAGTGTAACATGGAGGGACAGTGCATGGTGGAGAGTACAGGAGGAGGACTGCAGGAGAGCAGTGTAACATGGAGGGACAGTGCATGGTGGAGAGTATAGGAGGAGGACTGCAGGAGAGCAGTGTAACATGGAGGGACAGTGAATGGTGGAGAGTACAGGAGGAGGACTGCAGGACAGCAGTGTAACATGGAGGGACAGTGAATGGTGGAGAGTGCAGGAGGAGGACTGCAGGACAGCAGTGTAACATGGAGGGACAGTGAATGGTGGAGAGTACAGGAGGAGGACTACAGGACAGCAGTGTAACATGGAAGGACAGTGAATGGTGGAGAGTGCAGGAGGAGGACTGCAGGACAGCAGTGTAACATGGAGGGACAGTGCATGGTGGAGAGTACAGGAGGAGGACTGCAGGAGAGCAGTGTAACATGGAGGGACAGTGAATGGTGGAGAGTGCAGGAGGAGGACTGCAGGAGAGCAGTGTAACATGGAGGGACAGTGCATGGTGGAGAGTACAGGAGGAGGACTGCAGGACAGCAGTGTAACATGGAGGGACAGTGAATGGTGGAGAGTACAGGAGGAGGACTGCAGGAGAGCAGTGTAACATGGAGGGACAGTGCATGGTGGAGAGTACAGGAGGAGGACTGCAGGACAGCAGTGTAACATGGAGGGACAGTGAATGGTGGAGAGTACAGGAGGAGGACTGCAGGACAGCAGTGTAACATGGAGGGACAGTGCATGGTGGAGAGTACAGGAGGAGGACTGCAGGACATCAGGGTAACATGGAGGGACAGTGAATGGTGGAGAGTGCAGGAGGAGGACTGCAGGACAGCAGTGTAACATGGAGGGACAGTGAATGGTGGAGAGTACAGGAGGAGGACTGCAGGACAGCAGTGTAACATGGAGGGACAGTGAATGGTGGAGAGTGCAGGAGGAGGACTGCAGGACAGCAGGGTAACATGGAGGGACGGTGTATGGTGGAGAGTACAGGAGGAGGACTGCAGGACAGCAGTGTAACATGGAGGGACAGTGAATGGTGGAGAGTACAGGAGGAGGACTGCAGGAGAGCAGTGTAACATGGAGGGACAGTGCATGGTGGAGAGTACAGGAGGAGGACTGCAGGAGAGCAGTGTAACATGGAGGGACGGTGTATGGTGGAGAGTACAGGAGGAGGACTGCAGGACAGCAGGGTAACATGGAGGGACGGTGTATGGTGGAGAGTACAGGAGGAGGACTGCAGGACAGCAGTGTAACATGGAGGGACAGTGAATGGTGGAGAGTACAGGAGGAGGACTGCAGGAGAGCAGTGTAACATGGAGGGACAGTGAATGGTGGAGAGTACAGGAGGAGGACTGCAGGAGAGCAGTGTAACATGGAGGGACGGTGTATGGTGGAGAGTACAGGAGGAGGACTGCAGGAGAGCAGTGTAACATGGAGGGACGGTGTATGGTGGAGAGTACAGGAGGAGGACCGCATCAGGAGAGGTGAGAGCTCAGCCTGTTACTTGTGTTATCTCTGCAGCCTCCTGTGTGACCTGACTAATGGTGGAGGGAGGAAAGGGCTGATACATTGCTATGATCCATGTTAGGGGAGGACTCCTCTGAGCAGACATGTCTGGCTGCAGTTACCTTGTATCTGCTGCTGTAGGCTCCTGTGTGACCTGACTAATGGTGGAGGGAGGAGAGGGCTGATACATTGCTATGATCCATGTTAGGGGAGGACTCCTCTGAGCAGACATGTCTGGCTGCAGTTACCTTGTATCTGCTGCTGTAGGCTCCTGTGTGACCTGACTAATGGTGGAGGGAGGAGAGGGCTGCTACATTGCTATGATCCATGTTATGGGGGACTCCTCTGTGCAGCAGATAGTCATGTATGTCTGCAGTTACCTTGTATCTGCTGCTGTAGGCTCCTGTGTGACCTGACTAATGGTGGAGGGAGGAGAGGGCTGCTACATTGCTATGATCCATGTTAGGGGAGGACTCCTCTGTGCAGACATGTCTGGCTGCAGTTACCTTGTATCTGCTGCTGTAGGCTCCTGTGACGCTGGTAAGCAGTGGCCATCACAGCACAATCTTTGCCCCTCCTCCTCTCTCACCTCCTATTGGCTGCAGTGTGTCAGCTGATCTCTCAGTGTGGAGAGGAGCTGTGTGGAGTGATCTGTAGTGCAGAGCAGCTGGCTGACTCCTTGTGCGCAGACTCGGCCAGATCAGCTGTAGCTCAGGACAGGACACAGCTACCACTAGAGGGCGCCAGCAACCAGGACAATAGGAGTTCTCAGTAAGGCTGGAGATTTTGTAATAAGTGTAAATGGTGAAAGTACTTGTCACAATGCATTGGACCCATTACAGCCATGTGCTATGGTGACACAACCCCTTTAATTGTGAAATTTTTTTGTTCCTTGTCTAAAGAAAAAAGAAAAAGTCTTGTACTGAATCCGGAGTGTTGAGTTCTACTTTTAGACCTGCTTTTGGAGCAACCTCCATAATATTTTGGCTAATTTCCATACAGAGACCCCCTTTCTCCCAAACCACGCCCCTGTTTGAGAGATCACATCACCTTTGATGGACAAAACAGAAAACAGCCAAAAAATGGTCTAGAAGCTTTCATAAATGTGCCGGAAGGCATTTTAGACATTTTTTTGTCATTTTTGGGCGCAGAGGCAATCATGAATTCCCCCATAGTGTTCACAAAATTATTATTTTTATGCAATCATTTTGTTATAACTGAAAGTTTGAACTTTAACTGCATCTGAATTGTTTTGTTAAAATTTCATTGTGGTAATGAACAGAACCAAATTTAAAGACATATTGGGGCTTATTTATCATGGGGGATAAGTAACACGGGGACAGTAACGCCCCCTGCCGGCCCACTCCTGGCCAGCCACACCCCTTCGAACCCCACTGGTGTGAAGGGGGTGGATTGGGGCAAATAATCGCAAGTGCTAGCATGCACACTGACGTGGCGCAGAGGCCCTGATAAACATCCCCCATTATCTGGTTCTGCTTGTCTGCCAACCAGTATGCAGTTGTATCTGTGTCCTGAGACTATGGATATAATTTAAATGTAGTTATTACGGGATCCAATACTATATAACTTAATTTCAATGTTAAGCCCCTAGTGACATATTGGAGTGTCTTAGTTGCTTAAAGAAAATCTAGTATCAAAATCCATCATGATAAACAAGGGTCACTTACTCATAGATCCAGGCACCGTGCCTTTATCCATACTAATGAGGCAGAAGGGCTCTGGGGGTGTTACCAGAGCCCTTCCATGCTTCAGATTAATAAACTGTTACAATGTCTCCCCCTGCTCACTCAGCGTTTTCTCCTTCCCTCTGCCTGATGTAATCTCACTACAGCAGAGGAGGTTTCAGAACACGGTGGGAGAGGGAAGTGCTCCTCTACAGTGTAACAGCCTATGAATCTGCAGAATGATAGGGAGGCCATGGATAAGGAAGGAGGCCATGGATAACACATATAAGAAGATTACCACAGTCACGGTGCCTGGATCTATAAGTAATGTCCCTGGTTTATCATGATGGAGTTTGATGGTCTCCTTAAAGTTGGTTTACCATCTCCCAGATGACATAATCATGCAAGGTAAGGCATGTACCAGTACAACATATAGCTGTTTATACAAAAGTTTTTTGTTTGTTTGTTTTGAACTTTTTTTTTTTTAATGTGCAAAAGAAGTAAAACATGTATACAGCAAGACATATATATGTCTTTTACACAATCCCAGACTGATGGAATAGCTGAGTAATTGTACAATTTCATATCAACACAAAAACAAAGTATTCAAGAAGGAAAGAAACTTTAGAAGTCCAAAGGAAAGGAAAGTACAGGTGTAATTGTAATGTGAGCCACTAGAGGCGCTGCTGAGAAGGATTCCCATTTCTTATGAATGGAAACTGAAACTTGTGCTGATGTTCTTGCAGTAGGAAGATAAGAGGAGGAGGAGTATATAAGGAGTCTGGTGTGGAGATCTGCATCCACATAGCATCACAGCTTCTCATCATGATGTCCCTGTATCTGCTCCCAGTTATGGAGGTGCTCACAGCTGTCTGGAGGAACATGTCCTTCCTGCTGCAATGTATGAAGATGCTGTCATCCTGGTGCTGGATGGAGATTTCAGGGACCAGGAAGGTTTCTTCTCCTAAAATTATTGCACCCCAAGATCCTGGCCGGGTAAAACCCATCAGTGTGAACTATCACTTCACCAGGCAATGCAACTATAAATGCGGCTTCTGCTTCCACACCGCAAAGACGTCATTTGTGTTACCCATAGAAGAAGCCAAGAAAGGACTGGCTATGCTAAAAGATGCAGGTGAGTCAATGACGGCTGCAGAACCGACCCATACGAGGTCCATATGTCAAACTTTGTATTAGTGCAAGTTTTAACAAAGGGACAGATGTATCACAGTTCTGCACACAAGTATCATTGTTGTGCCTATATTCTGGCGCATTGTTGCTCCAGAATTATCAAAAGCTACAACCATCTGTGATGAGTTCCTGCCTATTATTAATCACTTTACACGCAGTTTAGGTGCAATATGGGTGCAATGTTAGATTCGGACGCTTACATGTGATCCTGCTACAAGCTCCTCTCTGCTTCTCTCCTGTACCCCAGCATGAGAATAACCCGCACAGCAGCACCCAGGTGTGTGACACCCAGCACCCAGTGATCTCCTCAGCAGTGGCTTCTCCTGGAGGGGATACCCCAGTGCTGATCTCCTGCTGCCCCCCTGTAATTCTGCACAGTACCCCCCTCAGACACCAGTGGGGTCATCCTGCTAGACGGGGACACTTGTACTATCAGCAAACTTCTGCAAACTTCTCTCCTGTCCTGCTCTGAGCTGAGGCTTTTGCAGATTGTTTGTAAATAGAAGGTCATGACCTGTAAACTAGTGATGAGAATTCCGGCTCTTCTTAGTGAGCTGGCTCATTAGGCTCCGCTCAAGAAGAGTCGGCTCCTCTGGCTCCTGAACCAATCCCTATTAAATCTATAATAGGGAGCCGCAGGCCAGTCAATCACCTCACATCACTCCACTCACTGTTATTGGGGACATCTTTGGCTAGTGTATTGTTATGGGGACATCTTTGACTGATGTATTGTTATGGGGACATCTGTGGCCGATGTATTGTTATGGGGAAATCTTTGGCTGGTGTATTGTTATGGGGACATCTTTGACTGATGTATTGTTATGGGGACATCTGTGGCCGATGTATTTTTATGGGGACATCTTTGGCTGGTGTATTGTTATGGGGACACCTTATCTCATGCACTGTCATGGGGACGTCTTTGGCTCATGTATTTTTATGGGGACGTCTTTGGCTACGTGAATACATGGCAGCGCTGAGTTGGCGGATCTATGGGATCATGAGAAATGGTCATTTCTATCATTTGTATTAGAGTCACCATTTATTCTTCTTCCTAGGAATGGAAAAAATAAACTTCTCCGGAGGGGAACCATTTCTGCAGGAGAGAGGAAACTTTGTCGGGGAACTGGTCAAGTTCTGTAAGAAAGAGCTGAAGTTGCCCAGTGTCAGCATAGTCAGCAATGGCAGCCTGATCACCGAGAAGTGGTTTAAGAGCTACGGTAAGTGAGAGTCACGAAGATATGTACTGTAGGTAGCCCTTAAACAGGAGAGACCCCGATGACCTTTCATATAGACTTTCGTAGACACAAGGGGTCTGCTCCTGGGTTACCATCATCCACTTGCCTTTGCTCCCCAGAGTTTAAATGTGAATTAGCTCAAAATAGTCAAGGGGGCGGTGACCTGAGGTATAGAATGCCATGCATGATTTTGGTTTTTATAACAAGTACCTGTCTCCTATTCTGCTATGTCTACTTTGGTAATTACTTCATTATCCATAAAATGATGGGTCTGTTGCATTTTTTCTTAGTGTTACAGACGTTCTCTGTTATTCCTCCTGGAAACATACGAACATTCACCGGGAACGACAGATTAGGAGTCAGATTATTCTGGATCATAGTCTATTGACAAGAGAAGTAATACTGAGTGTTTAATATACATTTCCAGGAGGAATAATAGAGTTCTTTAAAAAAAGGCAACACAAGTGATTCATCTGTCACCTCTTCTGACCCGTCTGTTTTAACAAAGACTTTCCAGTGACTAGAGATAGGACATAGTATCAGGATAATGCAAGAAAATACATAATAATAGTACAATATGTGCTTTCCAGGAGAATACTTGGATATACTCGCCGTGTCCTGTGACAGTTTTCATGAAGAAGTCAACAAACTCATTGGTCGTGGTCAAGGCAGGAAAAACCACGTGGAAAAACTAATGAAGATCCGTCAGTGGTGCTGTGACTACAACGTGGCCTTTAAGATAAATTCTGTTATCAATAGTTACAATGTGCACGAGGACATGAGAGACGAAATCACCATGATCAGTCCCATACGCTGGAAGGTAAGGAAACCAAGTATCTGAAACTGTAAAGATACATCACATTCTATATTTTATGATGAATGAGAAGTTACTTATAGGGAATGGGTATCAATCATGGAAAGATGTGGAAAGATACCTTTCTGTGTGCTGTTAGTAACAGCAGAACTGTGAAAAATGCATTTATATTTCAGAAATGTAGCTATTTAAAGTATACTTAGTGCATGTCCTCACACTGCTGTGCTCTTTGCTCTCTGTATTGATCTGCTTCACAGCCATTTCCCTTTGCTTTGTAACAAAAGGTTCCAGGCATGGAGCAGGCTCCATAAAATATCCCCCACCCTGTATACTGCTTCCCTGTTCCCCCCACTTATATAGTCCTACCTCTCTGTATCCCTACCCTCAAGTTGTGATGATCTCCTCTATACATTGTGGCCCCCCTCCTCCAAATAATGTGACCACCTCCTACTACATAGATTGTGGCCCCCTCCTCCCCAATACATGGTGGCCCCCCTTCTCCAAACATTGTAACCACCTCCTCCTCAATACATTGTGCCCTCCTCTTCCAAACATTGTACCCACCTCCTCCTCAATACATTGTGCCCTCCCCTCTTCCAAACATTGTAACCACCTCCTCCTCAATACATTGTGCCCCTCCCCCCCCCTCTTCCAAACATTGTACCCACCTCCTCCTCAATACATTGTGGGAATCTTGGGAGGTATGCAGATGTTGCTTCAATCAGAATCCTTCTACAGCTCTTAAATGAGAAGAAGAGAGGCGTGATCAATGTTGCATTCAATCAGAAACATTCAACAGCTCTTACTCAGAGCAGTAATAAGGAGTAACTCATATAGCATTCAATCGATAACATATCATCACTCTTACTAGGAGTAGAAGGGGGGAAATGGTTGATGTTGCATTCAATCAGAAACCTTCTACAGCTCTTACTCAGAGAAGAAAGGTGGAGCTTTGAAGCACCTGAAGGAAGGCTTCTAAGACAACGGCTTTATGATAAAACAGCTCTGCATATCATTATCTTATGCTTCATTTGGCTTAAATGACAGATAAATTGTACTGCTGACTAGATGGCAAAATATGTAAGATGATATTTTACAATCGAAGTTGAGAACATTAGTAGTCACATGATGCCGTCCAATTATGAATATGAATCATCATGATGTCACTTTTATTATTTCTTAGGTGTTCCAGTGTCTCATCATTGATGGTGAGAATTCCGGAGAAGAAGCGCTGAGACAAGCCGAAAAGTTTGTCATCAGTGATGATGATTTTAAGGGTTTTCTGGATCGTCATAAGGACATCAAGTGTCTGGTTCCAGAATCCAACCAGCAGGTATTTATTATTATCTGATACCTTATATATGTGTTTTCTATCAGATTCCATATTATACAACAATGAAAGTGCTAGAATTTAAAAAAGTATTCTGGACCCTCTTTGGTGGGCTTCACCTTGGACACAAGACCTCTAGAGCAGTGGTCCCCAACTTTTTTTGTATTAGGAACTGGCTAGAATTTTTTCCAGGGACTGGTGGTGGGGGTGGTGACAAAAATTTTTGCCCCCTTTCCTGCCATAATTATAATATCCATAGCTATGTGCGGCTATAAAACCAGCAGGTGTGATGACATTTATTTATTGTATGACCCTGGGGTTTAAAGGAAATCCACCATGAAAATCCATCCTGATAAACCAGGGGCACTTCATAGATCCAGGTGCTGTGACTGTGGTAATCTTCTTATATTTAGTATCCATGCCCTCATTTCTTCTAAAATCAACTTTTAGAAATTAATATAATGAACCCGAAAGGCTCTGGGCGGGCATTATTTGAGCCCCTCTTTTCTGCAGCTTCACAGGCTCTTACCCCTCCCACTGGGAAATAATAAGAGGGCAGCGGGGTGGGGGGAGCTCAGTGTAACAGTCTGTGAAGCCAGAGCACTGTAACACCCCACTGAACCCTATTGGCTCATTAGCATAATTTTAAAAGTTGCTTGTAAAAGCCTTAGACAGCCTTAGAAGCTGCATAATGGAGGAGCTCTGGTAACACCCCCTGAGCCCTTCACTAGCATAATTTTGATTTTAGAAGGAAAGAGGCCATAGATATCAAATATAAGAAGATACCACAGTCCCGTTGCCTGGATCTATGAGTAAGTGTTCCTGGCTTATCATGATGGATTTTAATGGTAATTTTCCTTCAAGCTTCAGTACTAGTGTTTTTTTCCATCCCCCACAATGGTAGCGTCATTGACTGCCAAATGATAAACTGCATGTCCTCCAGGTAGCAGTGCAGGTATCTTACATGTTACATATATGAAGTTTTATTCAATTTACATATTTTCTCTCCTAGATGCGGGATTCATATCTCATTTTGGATGAATATGTAAGTTAATAACATTTTAATATAAACTGTATTATGTCATAAAGGTTCTCTCCGTATAACAGCATATTTAGAATCATTTGAGAGGGAATTAGACTTCATAAGAAGTTTGTCTGGTTAGTAAGATAACCGATGGATGTCGCACTGATGCCTATATACTAGCTTTACTTAGCAATTGAGGGATTTAAGCCCCTCCTCTAAGACTTCCGTATCCAGGATGCCAA
The DNA here is from genome assembly GCF_040894005.1 of Engystomops pustulosus. NCBI lineage: Eukaryota > Metazoa > Chordata > Amphibia > Anura > Leptodactylidae > Engystomops > Engystomops pustulosus. The sequence continues at coordinate 197,534,731 of NC_092413.1, forward strand.
CTTTTGGCCAGGGATTGCACAAACTCTGACCGATTTCTTGTTGGGGCAAACCTCATTTGCCAGGATTGTTGAAAAATTCACTACAATGAATAAATTCTGTACAATTCAGCAAAAAAAAAAATTGGTACAATCTTAGCAAAAATAATTGGTATAATTTCAGCAAAAAATCAGTACAGTCTCAGTAAGTTTGGTTCTGATGTCAGCTATTCTAATGGGAAACCCAGTGATACATTGTAATCTGTACAAGAACTTAGCGTAATGCTTCAATTCCCCTGTCGTGCCACAACAGGAAGTGAGATGAAGTAAGAAAAGTACAATAAAAACCTGATGAATGAAAAAATATGGGGTAGACATAGGATTAGTGGGTGGAGAGACCCCACTTGTATTGCAGGTGGTACAGCTGCTATATATACTTACTATGAAGCCCTCAAGGTTTCTCATAGCCTTTATGTACTTTGATTCCAGATGCGTTTCCTTGACTGCAGAAACGGGCGCAAAGATCCATCGAGGTCAATCTTGGATGTTGGGGTTGAAAATGCCATAATGTTTAGTGGTTTCGACGAAAGGATGTTCTTCAAAAGGGGAGGAAAATATGTGTGGAGCAAGGCAGATCTGAAGCTGGACTGGTGACCAGCGCTCTATGTCTTCTGGACTTGTTCAAGTATGGCAGCTGTACATCTTTAAGTGACTACATGAGAAGAAATTTATATTGTTGTCCTTTAGAGTCTAAACCTTCTAGTATCTAGAACTGTATCCCTCAACATTCCTACACTGAGTGTTTCTGAATGTTCCTACATCAAAGCAAACTAAAGCCTAAGTCCATACATGGGCTACAGCGTGAAGATAGTATGAGTTCCCCTCAGAGACATGGCATGTACCCTTTGAAAGTCAATGATCTGGATAACCTGTCCTCCAGGAAAGGACATATTGCTCCAAAGCTGCCACATTTACTAATCACTGCCTACGATCAAGATTCATGTAGCTCGAGGATAGAAAGCTCCTCCAAATTACTGAGATGTTTGTTGCAAAAGAAGGACAACTATATAGAATCAACTTAATCTCAAGGTCCCAAAAATGTCCATTGTTTAGTTTGGTTGAGGATTACCTGGCATGTCCACCAGCGATACACATATGTAGACATCTCATGAGAATAATCCATCTCATGGAATATACGGCACGTACACAGAAGATCCAAACAGAGAACCCAACGTCTAATGGCTTGTAGAAGTTTCCATAAATTTTACTTACAAAGATGTATTAGATGCCTACACATTTCACTTTTGACCCTTGATCATAGCAAGAGAACTATGACTGAGGGTCCCATGGCTAATGTGTAAGTAGCTACTGCCTGGTGGTTTTATGGGCCTTCAGGAACCTCACACCTTGGTCATATCACTAATTCAGAGCAAGTGACTTACTCTTATCCTTCCAAGTTTTCTGTTTGCTCTTTGTTTGTTTTATAGGTAACATTAACATATAGTTTTACAACTTTATTAAAGGGGTTGTCCACCAGTAAAGAACATGAACAACTCTATTACCTGTTTTCACTTCATTTTTGTTATGAGCATCATTGAACGAAACAGTCAATGAGCAGATGAGCTGACGGAATGTATTACGGGTGTTTTAGGAAATGACACTATTATTGTGGATAATAAGTTGAATACTACAGGAAAATACTAAAAAAAAGTCTATAGGAATGTGTAATTTATTATGAGAATGTTTTTGTCGTTTTGCATTACATTTGTTTTTAAGGATTGTTGTATCTGCCATGCACTTTACTAAGTCATTTTTGTAAATGTATTATATTGCGATTTGCCCGAATGTGGAATAAAGTTTTCATATTTGTATTTTACTTTAAATGTTGTTGTTATTATAATTTTCTTGGGAGAGTTTCTTGGTGGTCATCCAACTATGTACACAAAATATGAATGGGGTTTTTAACATCTTCCCATCCTGTGCTATAAAACATAGTACTAGCACATGTCCATGTAGTACAAGACAACACGTTCCCATTACCCCTTTTACAACACAGACACTCATGTGGGTTCACAATCTAATCAACCTACCAGTATGTTTTGGAGGAAACCGGAGGACCCGGAGGAAACCCACGCAAACACGGAGAGAACCTACAAAATCATTGCACATGTTGACCTTGATGGGACTTGAACCCAGGACTCCAGCGCTGCAAGGCTGTAGTGCTAACCTCTGAGTAACCATGCTGCCCGTAGCATTAATTTATCTTCAGCTGTAGTCTGACTCAAAGGCACCGAATAATACCCTTTAGGATGTTCAAGTATCGCTAACAAATCATTCCCCACAACTACTTGTCACTAAGCCTCCAGTTGAGTTTCCAGAGCACCTACTAATTCCCTTCCCCACCCCAAAAACACCATCTCCATTCATCAACTATGAGGACCCCCACCACAGCCACTTGGGCTTAACACCATAAGCCCTAATGTCTTCCAACAGCCACAAAGCAACTTAAATGCCTTCCTGCATGGACAGTACCCATAAATCCATCCTCACTTCTTCAAGGTTGGCCCGTCTCCAAATCGCACCCTCATTCCTCAAAAAGAGTGAAAGCCCAAAACAACTCCCTCACACTATAGACAACCAAACTGTGATCATGCCAGGAAACATGGCCCAAAGTCTCAACAGATTTATATCCCTCACTAATTTACCCACAAAGCCCCCCCCCCCCCTACTAGAAGAACTGATACGCCCCTGTCTAACCAAGTACGGTTATCACATTCCCTCATCACTCTATTACAGCCAACTCCCTGAAACCCATCAATCTCACATTCTCGTTGGATCCCTAGTTGATGTCTGTCTGGTTGTACTACTGCATGGAGAGCCCCCCTGAACACAAACGTGAACCTGAAGCCCCCATGTCCCCCAACTACCATATCTATACTCAATGCATCAGCAGGGGTGTTGCACATACTGTGAAGGGAAACATGAAGTTTCAGTCTTCTGAGGGGTAAGCAAGGTCAATTAATTATCCTTTTATAGACACTCCCAGAAAGCACAGGTTCTGGAAGGCACAGGAAGTGATTCAGAGTCGTCCGGACAACCTACGGATATGGCACAACAATAAATCACAACCCAGATTTTTTTCCTTTCCATCTAACCCTGAATGGCTATAAGATCCCTTTCACTAGCCTCAGAGAAACAGAACCTTATCAACCGAATTAAGCTGCCACCAGTTCTTGTTTAATATAAGCCTGGTCCGCGGGCTATATAGTGTGAGGAACCTACCCGGTAGCATGTATATAAACCAAGACATGGACGTGGGGATTTGTGGATCGAGATAAAAGAGCAACACAAGTAAAATTTTATATCCAATTGCCTTAAGGGCACACTAGACAAACAGTATATATATATATATATATATATATATTTTTTTTTTTTTTTTTTTTTAACAGAGTAACTGTATATCAGTTCCTACAGGGAACTGGTAGGCCACACTTAAAGATCCTTCCTGTGCTAGTGATGGTGAATCGTTTGCTAAGGCAAAGACAATGGGCATCAGGGGTTCTCTGATTATATTAGGTGTAGACACATCCCCAGGAGGGCTTTGAGGACCCTCCTACCTGGTATTAAATCCAGAACCTTGGAGAAGACATAATTTCTCCAGGGGAAGTCACAGGGTCAGGGTGAATCCCTGGATCACATTGATACCAAACTTGACCCATTTGTTATGGTTCCATTCAGAGATATTTGTATCTCGGTGTACAAGAATGCTAGAAACTAGTGAGACATAGCAATGTAATTCCCCAGGCGATAGAGTCCAAAAATGTAATTGCTCTTGGGCTGAGATGGACCATAACCCATCCCAAATGAACTTTATCTCTTGTATATGCAGGTGCAAGTATTTATGTGGCCACCAGGTGGTGCAGTGACTGCACTATTATGTGACGCACAGTATCACATACTATTTATGTACTTTTGAGTATTTTACTACAAAACTTTTTATTAAAAGAAACTTGACAGATACAAATGACATGCAATCTTATATGACCACTATCCTGCTAGTGATCCTTCATTATGAGACCTAGTTGATATTATAGACAATATTATACATTATATTAATGTTACAGTGGTCTCCTGCTGTACTTTGCATAATGAAAATTATTTGTAAGACTGGCCATGGGCCATGGGCTGTATGAATATTATCGCTCCTACAAATCTGGAATCACTTCCTACGTATGGGACTAGAAACAACTTCTTGAAATGGAGGATGTGGGGGGCGTGTCCGGATGCCGAGGGAGTAGGACGCGTGAGAGACAGGCTCCGCTCTCCCCGACCCGAATAATTGCGGTACCCGCTGCCTACCTCAACGCCATGGGCCACCGCCGCAAACAGAGGACGGCCAGCACCTCACCGGACCGTTTGGGGACACCGCAGACGACCACACTGCCGGAGATGTTCGCCAAGGGAACCAGGGCGTCCGCGGCCAAGATGGCGCCGGCGCGTGCCACAACTGCAGCAGACACGGACTTCCCGGAGCTCCCACCTGCAGGTGCAGATGCCTGGACTATGTCTGGAGTGGGCAGATACATAGGATCCCAAAGTCGGTCATGACCGCTGGATCCACTAACGGAGGCCTAGCCCTACCTGATCTAAAATTATACTATTTCTCCGCCCACCTCCGACACATAGCTTCCTGGTCCACTCTCCCGGCCTATAACAGGTGGACAGAGGTGGAAAAGTTGTGGCTGGCACCGTATCACCCAGGAACCTTGATTTGGGTTCCCCCGAATGACATACCACCATCCACCCTCCTGGGCCCTATACAATTTACTAGAGACATATGGTTTAAATGCAGAGTGCGTTTCCAACTAGCCACCCTTAGGTCGCCACTCACCCCGGTACTTTTTACCCCACACCTCCCAGACAGTGTGACTTCAGGAGGTTTTAAACCTTGGATAGAGGCCAAGTTATTCCAGATTAAGGTCTATACGGACGCTCACAGCAGACTGATTCTTCCCCTCGCCACCTTGGTAGAGAGGTTTCCGACTCTTGCAGAAGGCCTCTTTCAGTACAGACAAATTAAACATTATATATCATCTCATATGGGTCCGGGGGACCAGGGCCCTCTTCCAAGGGTTTAATTTCTAGCATTTTAAACTCCACAGTGAGACTTACTCAGCCTAGACATACGTATATGGCCAAATAGGAAACATGGTTGAATAGGAAATTTTCTATGGAACAATGGCAGAACGCTAAAAAGGCCTCCATAAACTCTCTTTACAAAGGAGAACCAAGTGAAACTCCTTATGCTTTGGTACCACACCCCCGAACTGTTGCACAGACTCAACCCAAATATCTCAAATACCTGCTGGCGATGAAACAGGGAGGTGGGTTCTGTGTACCACATTTTCTGGTCATGTCCAGCTATAGTAAACTACTGGAATATGATTGAAAACCTCTTGCAGGAGATCCTGGGAACTAGTGTCCCCTTGGATCCGACAGTATATTTATTGAATTTACCTCCCACAAACATCAAAGGCCCAAAAGCCAGGCTGCCCCTTCACGTCCTAACGGCAGCCAAATGTTTGATTTCCCTGTTTTGAAAGAGAACGGCCCCACCCCCTTCGACAGATTTGTATGTCCAAATTAAAAATATGAGGTCGATGGAACAACTGACTGCTCAATTGAACAACAAATTGGATCGATTTGGATCAGTTTGGTCTTCATGGGACATTCATTGTATGACTAATAGTCAAGGCTCTTAGGCCATCTGCTCTGAGTTTTTCGCACCGTCTCCTAAACGTGTGTAGCTAATATGACAGGATTGTTGTTTTGTTTCTCCCCATTTGTCTTTTATATGGTTATAAGGCTAATAACATCTACTATCTAATGCTCCTTTCATTAGACATGTCTATAGACCATGTTTGGGCAGATGTTTCTGTCTGTGATTGTTAAAGATAAAGCAAAATAAATAAAGAGTTGAACAAAAAAAAAAGGAAATGGAGGATGTGTCCCATCTGACTGCTTTCAGTCTGCGGTATCAGGACCTTCAAAGGTCCTGAAATGGATACATGTGTATTGAGTGCAGGAACAGATGTATGAGGATTTCATGTGTGAAGGTCCTTCTCAATATTAAATTTGGTGGGTGGTTTGGATGGCCCTGGGCCCCCTGGAAGGCTTGGGCCCCAGGCTACCGCCACTACAACCTATGATGGGCATAGGGCAGTCTAACTGGCAAAGGGCCACTAAATGTTACGAGGAAGCATTGATATGAGGATGCACTAAAGCCTATAAGGGGAAACAAAAAACAATGAAGGGGCACTATTTCCAATTAGTAGTCACAAAGGGGGATAGTTTATGTGGTGGTCATAAAGTGGCATTATAACTGCCTGGAGAGTGCAATAACAGCTGTACTACTGTGGGGCATTATACTCAGATGTGTCTGGAAACAAAACTCCTATAGTTCCTCTAGGCAACTAATGAGAACTCAGCTTTCATTTTATAAACTGCTGTGGGAAAATGAAAGCTGAGTTCTGATTGGTTGCCATTAGCAACTAGACCAGAGTTGCCTTCTCCTGTGTGGTTCTGCCACTGTATGGGGCCTTCAAGGCCTTATCTATTACAGTATATCATTATTTCAATTTACTAATTTGGTTATGATGGTAAATGTGTATATACACCATGGCCCATACATAGCCTTATTGTGGTTTGGACCTATGGAAATGTTATCATTGTTATTATTGAGGGTAATGCCTGGCACTAGGATGTCTGTATACCACTTTTTTATTGGGGTCACAGGTTATGAATATTATTAGTGTCATATTAAATCACTGTATGAAACGATATCTTCTGTACAAAACACAGGGAGAAGATACAAATGTCTGATCAAGTTTGGTCACGTTGACTTTAGATTAGTGGTGTTGTTCACGAATGAGCCGGCTCTTTCGTGAACGACGTGAGCCGATGGCTCACTTAACCCCACCTCTATCCGGCTCACCACGCCCCCCTTAACCTGATACAATCGGGTTAAAAGTGGAGTGGTGTGGGGTGAATAACCCCACATATTTAATAGAGAGCCATTCAGGAGCCAGAAGAGCCGGTCCTTCTTAGTGAGCGGAGCCTTATGAGCCAGCTCACTAAGAAGAGCCGGAATTCCCATGTCTACTTTACATGTGGATCATCCCGATTATATGAAGGGTCAGATATCTGTGGTCCCAACTCTGGTTTGCTCTGCTTCAGGACCGCCCATCTGACAGAAGAGAGCCTAATTAGCATAATTGATGCTTTTGGGGGATGCTAGAAAATAATTGTGGCAGAATCAGAAGAGCAGCACTAATCAAAGGATCAAACACCGTCCTCCTGAAGGATTTGTTGGCTGAGAAGCTTAGCAGAGGCAAATAAGGAGGCAAAACAAATCATAGATTACCAGGAGGAACAACAGAGGCGTGCCACAACACAAAAATCTGGATAGAAAAATCCAATAACAGCTCCACCGCTATTCACAGGCTGCATCTGGTATTGCAGTTGCAACCATCCATCTTCTAAATGGTACGGAGCTAGAATATTAGACACGCGCCTTGGACTTTATTCACAGAAATTAGAAAAAATTTCACAGGCGCCATTTCTAATGATAAATGGTAGGTAAAAAATGTGATTAAAAAAAAAACTGATATATTAATAAAATAAAAATAATAATAAAAATCCAGAATTATGATCTTGGCTAAAGCCGTGGAACAGAGACCGTTGTTATCAGCCACTGACAAAAATTAGAGCAGATGTGGAATTCTTGGAAAAATGATCATAGGGAAATATTTGGGTTTGCCTTACATAGAGCTCTGCGTGAGTCACATCTCCAACGCTCTCAACCCCCCCCCCCCTGTGATATATGGCTGACACTACGGAACCGCCACCACAGCGTAACCGTTTCTGCAATCTCCTATTTTCAGCTTTCAGTCTGTTTGAAATCACAGGGAAAACGAAACTTTTTTTTTTCTACCAGTAATTTTCGCGGGAGGAAAAAGCGAGCAGCTACTGTTTATAGAAAACCAGTTATTTTTGTCAAACGTCCAGGACTGCGGTCTCTTTCATTCAGCCGTAATCTGTCATTTCCCTAAAAACCATTGCACAGAAATAGAGGTGAAGGAAGACTGAACATCGTGTCCTACTTAGGTGAAATACAAAACTTTTACTAGCTCTTCATTTTATGATTAGTTTTTAATGTTTATTATTATTTTCAATTTTTATTCAGAGACATATTTACGGAAATATTTGCTTTATTTATTTTGCTTTTTTTTCGAATTTTTTTTCAGACACCATGACATGAAACGATTCATTTTATAAGAGAGGGTTGGGAGGTAAAAGGGTGGGGAGGAGGAGAGCTCTCCATCACCTATTGTCAATTATGTGATCCTGTGTTATCTGCTCTTAGCTCTAAAATGTAGGAGCTACTTAGCTGATGGAGTGTGTGACCACTAGTCCACTTAAAGGGAACCTGTCAGCAGACAATGACCTCATAAACCACTACCAGTATGTTGCCAAGTAGCTCAACACCTTTCAGATTATCTTTCTTTCATGGCCCAAGGTGGTGACATCATCCAGAAAATCAACTTTGAAGTGAGAAGTAAACAGGTTGTATAAAGTCAAGGAGGCGGAGATTTTAACACTGAAGTCAAGCTCTCTCTCCCTCAGAAAGCCCCCTATCACTGTAATTAATGGTCCTGCATCCAGAGACATCACTAACCAGATCTCCTGAAGCCTGATGCATAATGTCAATAGCAACGGAAGAGGTGTTCAGAGCTCCAAACCTTGAATTTAGCGTAAAACTCTCCGCCTCCTTGACTTTATACAATCAATTTACATCTTGCTTCTAAATCGATTTTCTACATGATGCCACCACACTAGATCATGAAAGACCCATGATCACTTTTCAAATCTCACCGGCTCATGTGGCTGGCACGGCCCTGGGGAAAGCATAAGTGATATTACGGTGGAGCTTAATGGTGCTCTGCAGAGCACTGCAGGCTAATTTGCATATCTTATGAACTTATTTTTTACAAAAATACAGCCATGGAAAGATATAGGAAATCAAGCTTGGGACACAGAGGGACGGGATGGGGAAGTACGTAATAGTCATCTATCACCAGTTATTCTAATGGTAGAGGTCCTTTAAACCCTTTGCCATTTTAACTGTATTGTGAAGAGGATTGTGTACAAGACTCTGGTCTCCTTTTGTAGTGGGAATTGGGTCTTCAATGATAACAAACTGATCACCCATCCTATGGATACGGGTAGGGCCAGATTACAATCAGTGAGGGCATCCGGGGAACGAGCCCCAGGGCCCCCACCATCCTGCCTGCCTCCTGTACTGACACTTTAGCAGCTCGAATGGTCACTAATTGTAGAACCCCCCCCCCTCGATTTCTACCAGTCGTGGAGATGGTGTGAAAAGGTAAATAATCTAAATTGCTGGGAGTTCGCTAGCAATTATGATTATTTCAGGACTTGTACACCAGTTTTCTTCACTCCCATAGAGTTTATTATGGATTTAATATGATTTATGAAAATTATTTATGAAAATATCGATTTTTCGCAATACTGTTTCTCGAAAATATTTGGAGGTCCCCATGAGTTTCTCTACCCTGAGGCCTTTACCAGACTTAATTGTTTGTGTTTCAGGTTCATCATTGGTTCAGCAATGCAACCAATAACAGCTCACCTTTCATTTTACCAGTGCTCATGAATATTTTAAAGGGGAGCTCTGATTGGTTGCCATGGGCAACTAGAAATATTCTGACTTTCAGACAGCCCCAATATTTCTCCCACACACACAATGGCCACACTTAAAGGTATTGGAGAATGTAACTGTCTGACAGATAGACCAGAATGAAGGTGTGAGGAGAACCCTTGAGGTGAGCAAAATACGAGCCAAAATTTGTAACCTCTGGTCCTTTAAATGAAGCCAGCAGAATTCTAGAGTAGAGATGAGTTGATTGCTTTATAGATTTGATTTGTTTCGAAGAATTTCGGGAATTTTCTGGCATCAAATGGAATCTGAATTTTCCTTGATTTGCTAGCACTACTGCTGCCAGACATCCCAGAGCGTGGAATTAGCATTAGAATTAGGGTTAGAGTTTACACTAATACTGACCCCAATAAAGAAAATTGTAGAAAACCAAAGACAAAATCAGTGTTTAGAGCGCTAAAAAGAGTAATATAACGTTTCCAGGACCCTTGAAGCCACATTGGTTCAGACTGATTCGATTTGAACCAAATTTGAGTCTTTTGAAAAAAAATGGTAAAGCTTCAGCTTATCAAATCTTTGAAAATTCACTCATCTCTAGTCTGGAGCACAAGTCTTTCCTTATCATGAAAAGACCACCGCCAATCTGATACTGATCACCTAATCTAAGAGCATATTCACACTGGCGCGTCTTGTTTCCGCTTTGCTTCCATTGCTTCCCATAGGGGGGGGCAATTATCATTGACTTTCTGCCAGAAAAATGGCATTTTTTCCCCTTGCTGCACCTAATGCCCCATATGTATTGAGTGCCGGCGCCACAATATTAGCCCTTTTCCGACACTCCCAAATTTTTCTTTTTTGGGAGCACAATCTGAGCACAATCCAACACTTTTCCTGCGGTTATAGATCTCGAACAAGTTTTTTTGGCACAATTTTCGGCACACATTTTTTGACCTGCAAAACTCTGGTTCTATGGATTCTAAAAGACGATGGATTCTATTTCACCTTCATGAACGTGGAGACAGTTCTAAACCTTTTCGGTCCTGCGGTAATTCATGAACCCATTGAACCACAATCCCAGTGCAAATTATAGCATGACTTGTGTGCCGAAAACACGGACCCTGCACCAAAACAGATAAATGCCTTCTCTAAGCTCCTATTGCCTTCTGTAATCCGAATCCGATCAAAAATGGGACAGGTTTAGAACTTTTTTCCATGACCAACGGATCAGTGAAAAAAAAATAACTATGTGAAAACAGTCATAGAAATCAAGGGCTCAGTAAGGCATCCATGGAAATCACTGAACCACAGATGTGAAAAACACCAGTGTGAAACAGCTCCAAGGATAAGGTCACCAAAAATGGTTAAACTGGTTACCATTTTCATGGTATTCATACATTTTCAGAAGCAGGCGGTCCAAAATAATATTTTCTTTTTAAGAAAAAATACTGATATTTACTCATTTTTTATTTTACTCATTTTTTCCTTTTTTTTACATGTACTTTATGTATTTGTGCCTTTAGTTCCGGAAGCTCAGGGGACAGATTGATCCGACTTGTTCAGAGACTTATTAAATTAGATAACATTCAACCTCCAGTCCTGAACATGACCATTTATCTAAATAATTCACATAATAATCCCGAATGTGGTTGTAGAGGACTGGAAACATGAAGGCGGTATTATATTTCTTATGACAATCAGAGAAGCCACGAATGTTCTATAGCCAGCACTGACGTCAATAGGAAGAGACCTGTTTCTAAGGTAATATCTAGTAGATGAGCTTCTCTGAGTCATGGCCCATAAGTACTAACCATGTATTTATAACAGCGCCAGCTGTGCACAGATAATTGTTACATTTCCCCATCACCTAGAAAAATCTTCATCTCCTAATGAGACAAAACACAACACGTAACATCTCAACGGCAAATGGTCATTTCCTACAAGGAGCAAATAGATCCCGTAAATGACATGATATCACTGGCCTGGAACGCCTGGATTGATGGTTATTTATCATTAGACCAGCTCCTTGGGGCATTTCAATGTCTGTTTTTGGAGCTCCGCTGCCCATCAGATTCATTATACAGGTGGTCCCCGAATTACAGAAAACCCCTAGTTAAAGATGGACCCCTCTGCCCACTGTGACCTCTGCCAAAGTCTCTGAATACTTTACTATAGTCCCAGACTGCAATGATCAGCTGTAAGGCGTCTGTAATGAAGCTTTATTGATAATCCTTGCTCATATCACAGCAAATATTTTGAAACTCCAATTGTCATTGGGACAAAAAAAAATTGGTCTGGAGCTTCAATTATAAAATATACAGTTTCGACATACAAATTCAACTTAAGAACAAACCTATAGAATTTTATCTTGTACGTAACCCAGGGACTGCCTGTAGTGGCTTTGGCCCTTAAATTAAATGTTTTTATGGTCTATTTTCTGTCCATAGTTTTTTTTTTTTTTTTATTAAAGTCCCAAAAAGGTCTCAAAATAATGAAAAGTACATGGACCAGACTGGGGTAACTAAGACTTTTTATGGGACTTTTTGCAAAAGTCTCAAGTCATGAATCGGGCTTTGCAGGTTGTTGCACTAGGAGTAGTTCTATGTTCACACCAAATGAATGAAGAGATGGAAATAGTCCTGTGAGACTTTTTAGCAGTGAAAAGTCTCAAAAAACCTCAATGCGACTACTTTATTTTTGCCAAAAAAGCCCAGGAAAACCAATAATAAATAACCCTCTACACCTATATTTTGACTAACCTTACTAAAAAAGATAACTGATGAGGTCAGTTCTAATATCTCTTTAAACAGTTAACGAAAAAATAAGGGTCAGACACATGAAAACCCCACAACAACAACAACTTTAACCCCCTGCTGCTGAAGCCACTTTTCACCTTTCTGACACGGCCCATTTTTTCAAATCTGACATGTGTCACTAACCCATGTGGTTATAACTTTGGAACGCTTTAACACAGACAGGGTGATTTTGAGATTGTTTTATCGTGACACATTGGGGCATATTTACTAAGGGTCCAAAGCACGTTTTTCCGCTGGGTTTCCCGGGATTTTGGCGCACGCGATCGGATTGTGGCGCATCAGCGCTGGCTTTCACGCGACAGAAATCGGGGGCGTGGCCATCGGAAAACCCAACGGATTCTGAAAAACCGCAGAATTTTTTTTAAAAATTGTGCCGCAAGAATATCACTCACATACACCAGAACAAAGCAGGTGAACTCCGGCGAACCTCGGCGGACCTCGGCGCAGCAGCGACACCTGGTGGACATCGGGCACACAACCTTAGTTGTCCCTCTAGTGAAAATACCAACAATGCTTATACCAAAAAGAATGTAGCACATATAAATATTCACTAGCATGAACAAACAGCACATATAAATATAGACCAAAAATTAATATACTACACTACACATCAATATATACCAGCATTAAATATACTATACATATCAATATATACCAGCATTACATGTTCAACAATACAGCAAGAAAATTAGCCAAGGCACTATTAACTCTTATTTTCAAATCTGTCCTAAGGCAGAAAAACGCCTTATCGGTCAGGCCTAAAACGTAACTTATGATTATTATTATAATTTCAAAGTGGACAAAACCAAATAATATCACACTGACTGCCTTAAACCTCCATGCTTGGACTGCTATCATATCTCTCTAAGTATTTGAGGTGAGTATCCCCTCAATATATAAGTCTTATTATTGGATCTTTCCAGTGATCCTATTGATTAGCAGCCTCAATCATGAAATTTAAAAAGACAAACGAGCCCCCCCTCCCCCCGACATGTTTCGCCGGTCAAACCAGCATCATCAGGGGATCGGTAGCCCCGATCCGCTGATGACGCTGGTTTAATATAAGTTTAATATAAGTTTAATATATATATATATATATATATATATATATATATATATATATATATACAGGCAGTCCCCGGGTTACATACAAGATAGGGTCTGTAGGTTTGTTCTTAAGTTGAATTTGTATGTAAGTCGGAACTGTATAATTTATCAGTGTAACCCCAGCCAACATTTTTTTTTGGTCTCTGTGACAATTGGATTTTAAAAATGTTGGGTTGTCATAAGAACCAGGAGTAACACTAAAGCTTCATTACAGACACCTGTGATAACTGTTATAGCTGTGTATTGTTGTCTAAGGCTAAAGAACAGTAAATTACCAACATCCAGAGGTCCGTATGTAAGTCAGGTGTTCTTAAGTAGGGGACCGCCTGTATATGGTTTATATATATGGTTTAATATAAGTTTCAAGGGGTTTTCCCATGAAGACAGAACTGAGACCCTCACTGATCAGCAGGTTAGGCTCTATCCCGTGGATTGGGCCTAACTTGTCTTTATGGGAAAACCCCTTGAAACTTATATAAAGTACCGAAATGATTCATAATTCTGACAAAGGCATAGCACAGGCTATTGGAACCTGTCACCAGCTAAAAATGACATTACTGGTGACAGGTCCGCTGTAGTGCTGGCTACAGGATGCACATAAAGTAACAGTAATTTTTGGAGTATTTATGACTACAAACATACAGAACGATCTCAGGACCCAAACGTCTACATCTCTTTAGAGGGGGATGAGTTTGATGTTTTATGACTGGACGTTCAGCTACACGGCATCCATGCAAAAGTGGAAGCCGTAAGATAAGACATCGAGTAAACAGATGAGCCAGTGCAGTCTATGCACAGAATATTTGTATCTCCCTAATGATCGCTAACCTGGTTGCCGAGAGACTCAGGCGGCGTTTGTGACATCCACTGTTCAGTTCACTCCGTGTTTACCATGTAGAAGGCTCCATTCACTGAATCCAAATTGATAAACAAGCTGAGATGCTGAATGGGCTTGAACTCAAAGCCACAGACGGTAGGACTGCAGGTTTTGTCAAAAATAATGACAATGAAAAGGGCTTTTTGACAAAAATAAGAAAACATTACTTACCTGTACCCCGATGGTACTTGAACTCATCTTCTTTCCGCTTCAGCACACCACAGGAAACATTGGGAGAATTGATCATTGCCGGAGGTGGAGGACGCTTCATGGTCTAGTCCCCTGTTTAGTCCAATTCCCCCATACACATACATGTTTGGTTCTTCTGGGATCTGGCATAAGATTCCATAAGAATAATGGATCAAGTGTGTACAAGTGAATATGAATGTTCCCTCCAGAGGATGTTAGAGTAGACATGACACATCAGGTGTTTACATGGTGGGTACATAAGTGTCAGTAATTAAAGGAAACCTACCACCACGGATCTACCTATTAAGGTAGATTGGGTGGTAGGTGCCTCTATTGTACATAGGGCTAATCCTCACGTACCATGTATCTTTTTCTAACTTTTATTGCCCTTTATTGCTAATTTACTAAAGAGGCTACTGGGGCTTGTAGTAGCTGGGCTAAGGCTACACGGTGCGGCTACTCCACGCCCCAGTAGCCTCTTTGATCCTCCTACCCGCATATCTTTGGCACGCAACTACGAGGAGCTGCATGCCCTCGTCCGCGAAGCCGTCATTCTGCAAATCCGCAGAACGCAGGCCCGCAGCTGAACTGTGGCTTCACGGACGAGGGCGCGTTGAAGATATGAGAGTAGGAGGATTAAAGAGGCTACTGGGGCGTGGAATAGCCACACCGTGTAGCCTCAGCTCCGGCTACTCCACGCCCCAGTAGCCTCTTAAGAAAATCTACCATTTGCTTTTCTACATTGTGAACCCAACATACCTTGAGAATGCTGTATTCCAGTATAAGAGTGGGTCATTATGGATCTACAGTATAGGAGTGATACTTGTGTGTCAGCTATCCTATACACGGTATATATCTGTAACAATTGGTTTAGTGATAGCTTGAGAATACTGTAGCTACACTGATGCAGAAACATATCTTGTTTAATCCCTGTTCTGAGTGGTTTTACTAAAAAAACTATTATAAAGTTATGATAATCAGGCTCTGTCACACTGCTCCAGCCTTGGTTTGCCCAGCATTAGAAGAGAATATGTCATCACTCTGTTGTACCTGACAGGCAAAAGTAATCAATCCCTGCACCATCCCCCAGCTGAGTCATCCAGCTCAGGTTGATTAGTCCTGTCTGGGCAGTTCAGGCATATTGAACTAATTTGTGTCACGGTTGCTCCCGTGATCCCTGTCTCAGATTGCGGGCGCATCCGTGCTCCCCCGTGTGCCCCCGCTGCAGCCCGATCTCTTCACTCACCTCCTGCTCTTCCCCGGACTGCTGTGCGCGCGCGTCCCCACCCCCTAGGGCGCGCGCACGGCTCCTGATGAAAATTTAAAGGGCCAGCGCACCGCTAATTGGTGCACTGGCTGAACACCTCACCTTTAAGAATCCTGCCTCTTCCTGTGTCCCCTGCCGGATCTTTGTGCCTCATAGCCTTAGAGAAAGCTTCCAAGCAAGTATTCCTGTGTGTTCCCACTCCTGAGTCCTGTGTTGCCGTGTTACCCGAGTTCCTCCGTGTTGCTGTGTTCCGTGTGCCTGTGTTCCCGTTCCAACCTGCCTGGACCTCCTGTTGCTGACCTCGGACTTGGACTTGACGTTGCATCTCTGCCGCCTGCCCTGACCCTGTGCCTGGACCTGACTACGAGATTGTCATCCGCTAAGGTACCTCGACCTCGTCCGCCACCGCGGGCTAGTCGCACCTGTGGAACGACATGGTGGTATCCTGCCGCAGCAAGTCCAACCCGCTTTGCGGCGGGCTTTGGTGATTACCAGGTGCCGCTAGGCTCCGATCCCGGGTGTTGGGTAGTTCCATCTCCCGCGGTGGTCCAGAGGATCCACTGATCCTAACAATGTGTTTATGTACGGCCGTGTGCACCCTGCTTTTCCAAGGTCCTGAATTGTATTTTGAGCCACTCATTTCAGGTATAAAACAAGATAGGTTTCTGCACCAGTGTCGCTACAGCATTCTCAAGGTATGTTTGGTTCAAAATACATAAAAACAAATGGTAGATTTTCTTTAACATCATTACAATTTCTTTAGGGTTCTTCAACCTACCTTGACAAGCCATCGATTACAGACTAATACCATAAAAATCATGTCCGATATCATTCTCTGGAAGGAAGTAACTCGCTATTGGAGACATAAAATGCAAAGAATGGATATTCCCATTGCACTAGATACTAGAATACAGGCAGTCCCCGGGTTACATACAAGATAGGGTCTGTAGGTTTGTTCTTAAGTTGAGTTTGTATGTAAGTCGGAACTGTATATTTTATCATTGTAATCCCAGCCAGAACTTTTTTGGTCTCTGTGACAATAGGATTTTAAAAATGTTGGGTTGTCATAAGAATCAATATTAACACTAAAGCTTCATTACAGACGCCTGTGATAACTGTTACAGCTGATCATTGTAGCCTAGGACTAAAGTACAAGAAATTACCAATATCCAGAGGTCCGTTTGTAACTATGGGTCGTATGTAAGTCGAGTGTTCTTAAGTAGGGGACCGCCTGTATGTCCTCATATGTAATTCAAATACAAAACAAATGTAAACTCTCCCTTGTATATGGATAGTAGATCGAGTTTTGCCCAGCTGAAGACCCTACATGAGCCACATTGTCACATTGTCCATGTCAGATGTTATACACCACTTGGCGGCTGTAGCTTTCCATTTACCAAAAAAGCATCATGGACAGTGCCACCAACAGTGACCCCATAATCACAGCCCCTTATCCTCAAACACTCCAGTCCAGTGTATAAGAGAAATCTTCAGTAACTTCAATGTGGTTCTCTCCCCCTGCCAGGGAGTGAACAGGCAACGAGAAGCCAAGTTCTCCTGGACCTGCTCCCTCCATGTCTGACCGCTGCTGCTGGCTGGAGATTTGCCTGTCCCGTCATTTCTGGTTTTTGCCAGACATTTTTAGAGACGAGGGAAATATTAGGCAATGACTATTTTTATTATGTTGTACTATACGCAGGAAGCAGTTATATAATCTCACGGCTGAGCTTCAACATGAACTAAAATTATTCTCAAAACTGGAAATAAAGGGAATCACCACAATTTACCTACCCAAACTATTTGCTATGTTACATGGGGCTATGCCCAGAGATGCCACCAATGCCTTTGTTTTTTTATTTGCCAGCTTCTCCTTCCCTGAAAAAAACTTCACTTTAGAAATATGTAAATGAGGCAAAAATTCCTCGGGGGCGTTAGCAGAGCACCTCCACGGTCATAACAACGCTGTTACACAACCACCACCCAGCGCCTTCTCTCATCCTCCACCCTTCAGCTACGTTACTCCTGGGTGGGGTCGGTTCTAGGTTTCAGTAGGCCCCTGGGTGACACAGCCTCAGTGGGCACCTGTCAAAGTCAACTGTTCCCTAAAATATTCCCTAGTTTATTATCCCAAACAGCCCCCTCATGGTTATATATAAAGCCCCCTCACTCCCTATGGATCAATTAGATACAACCCCCCTCACCTGCATGGATTCCTTATGTACAGCCTTATGTGGCCCCCCCCAGCAGTTCTGGGCCCCAGCACTTGCCCAGGTATGCCGAGTGCTGGCGCCGACCCTTCTCCTGGGTGCAGCGAGATCTGGAGCAGGAGCAGGATAGAGAGGCTCTATCAAAGCACTTCAGCTAAATTTATAAAGTGATGCTTTGGTGTGGAAGGAGTAACTAGTTCATGAAAGCAAAGGTCAGGATAACATTTGCGGGCAAAGCCATAAATACTGTAACATTGCAGTTAGCTTGGGTAGGAAATGCGCTCCTGAGTGCACTGTAGGAGGAGCCTAAATCTCCTAGTGCACCCATTTTCTTCTTTCTGCTCCTTTTAAGAGCGAATGTTAATCAATGTATGAAAAAGAAGAGAGATGGGTTAGACTGGGATGGGCTGATTTGCATAGAGGTACAAACTAGGATTTCTATGAAATGATGAATTTTTGGGAAATAGGAAAGATATCTCTGGGAGGATTATAAAGTGCTGCACACATTGCTGCTTTGACTTTAGAGGTGTTTTAGATGCAGATGGTTTCCCTTTAAATAATTGAGTGCTTCTGCATGTGTTAATATTCTCACTTTCCTTGCATTCTTAGTACTTAGCTGACATCTTACAATAGGATGCCAGGGATAAGAGCTCATGCAGACTCCCCCCAGTGTGAGTCAGTGCACTCCCCCTGCCAGTCCCTCCAGATTCCTTGCGGCTCAGCTCTAGCATCAGGCACATTATCCCAGCAGCCGGCTCTGCGCATGCGTGACTTGCAGACTGCATCAGGCTCCTTGTCTTGCTGTGCAGAGGCTGTAATATCCCTTCTGTCCAGGGACCACAGGGAGAAGGCTCCTGCCTGCAGTGCTGGAGGTGACATACATGGCTCTAATGCTTTCTTCTATGTTGCTTTCTTCTTGCTGGCCTCTCTCTTGCATTATGTGCTTGTCTTGTGTATAGTGTTTGTGTTGTGTGTGTAGCTGTAGTGATTATATACAGATGATACATTGTAGGAGCCCTGGTTTGGAGACTGCCAGGCACTGTACTCTCTCCCCTCCTCCTGAGGCTGTCACCAGATGAGGAGGAAGAGGAGGAGAGAGCCCAGTACTGCTGTTATACTGGGGGACATCACAGGAGCCCTGTACAGCTGTTATACTGGGGGACATCACAGGAGCCCTGTACAGCTGTTATACTGGGGGACATCACAGGAGCCCAGTGCTGTTATACTGGGGGACATCATAGGAGCCCAGTGCTGTTATACTGGGGGACATCACAGGAGCCCAGTGTGGGGTAAGAGAGCTGCTGCTTACACTACTGGCTGCAGGAGCCCAGGGGCAGAGAGGCTGGAGAAGCATATATGTATAGTGTGAGGGACAGTGTATACATGTATAGTGTGAGGGACAATGTATATATGTATAGTGTGAGGGACAGTGTATACATGTATAGTATGAGGGGCAGTGTATACATGTATAGTGTGAGGGGCAGTGTATACATGTATAGTGTGAGGGACAGTGTATACATGTATAGTGTGAGGGACAATGTATACATGTATAGTGTGAGGGGCAGTGTATACATGTATAGTGTGAGGGACAGTGTATACATGTATAGTGTGAGGGGCAGTGTATACATGTATAGTGTGAGGGACAATGTATACATGTATAGTGTGAGGGACAATGTATACATGTATAGTATGAGGGGCAGTGTATACATGTATAGTGTGAGGGGCAGTGTATACATGTATAGCGTGAGGGGTAGTGTATACATGTATAGCGTGAGGGGTAGTGTATACATGTATAGCGTGAGGGGCAGTGTATACATGTATAGTGTAAGGGACAGTGTATACATGTATAGTGTAAGGGACAGTGTATACATGTATAGTGTGAGGGACAGTGTATACATGTATAGTGTGAGGGGCAGTGTATACATGTATAGTATGAGGGACAGTGTATAGATGTATAGTATGAGGGACAATGTATACATGTATAGTGTCAGGGACAGTGTATACATGTATAGTGTGAGGGACAGTGTATACATGTATAGTGTGAGGGACAGTGTATACATGTATAGTGTGAGGGACAGTGTATACATGTATAGTGTGAGGGACAGTGTATACATGTATAGTGTGAGGCGCAGTGTATACATGTATAGTGTGAGGGGCAGTGTATACGTGTACAGTGTGAGGCACAGTGTATACATGTATAGTGTGAGGGACAGTGTATACATGTATAGTGTGAGGGACAGTGTATACATGTATAGTGTGAGGGGCAGTGTATACATGTATAGTGTGAGGGACAGTGTATACATGTATAGTGTGAGGGACAGTGTATACATGTATAGTGTGAGGGGCAGTGTATACATGTATAGTGTGAGGGGCAGTGTATACATGTATAGTGTGAGGGACAGTGTATACATGTATAGTGTGAGGGACAGTGTATACATGTATATTGTGAGGGGCAGTGTATATATGTATAGTGTGAGGGACAGTGTATACATGTATAGTGTGAGGGGCAGTGTATACATGTATAGTATGAGGGACAGTGTATACATGTATAGTGTGAGGGACAGTGTATACATGTATATTGTGAGGGGCAGTGTATACATGTATAGTGTGAGGGACAGTGTATACATGTATAGTGTGAGGGGCAGTGTATACATGTATAGTGTGAGGGGCAGTGTATACATGTATAGTGTGAGGGGCAGTGTATACATGTATAGTGTGAGGGGCAGTGTATACATGTATAGTGTGAGGGGCAATGTATACATGTATAGTGTGAGGGACAATGTATACATGTATAGTGTGAGGGACAGTGTATACATGTATAGTGTGAGGGACAATGTATACATGTATAGTGTGAGGGACAATGTATACATGTATAGTGTGAGGCGCAGTGTATACATGTATATTGTGAGGGACAGTGTATACATGTATAGTATGAGGGACAATGTATACATGTATAGTGTCAGGGACAGTGTATACATGTATAGTGTCAGGGACAGTGTATACATGTATAGTGTCAGGGACAGTGTATACATGTATAGTGTCAGGGACAGTGTATACATGTATAGCGTGAGGGGTAGTGTATACATGTATAGTGTGAGGGGCAGTGTATACATGTATAGTGTGAGGGGCAGTGTATACATGTATAGTGTGAGGGACAGTGTATACATGTATAGTGTGAGGGACAATGTATACATGTATAGTGTGAGGGGCAGTGTATACATGTATAGTGTGAGGGACAGTGTATACATGTATAGTGTGGGGGCAGTGTATACATGTATAGTGTGAGGGACAGTGTATACATGTATAGCGTGAGGGACAATGTATACATGTATAGTGTGAGGGGCAGTGTATACATGTATAGTGTGAGGGACAGTGTATACATGTATAGTGTGAGGGACAGTGTATACATGTATAGTGTGAGGGACAGTGTATACATGTATAGTATGAGGGGCAGTGTATACATGTATAGTGTGAGGGACAGTGTATACATGTATAGTGTGAGGGACAGTGTATACATGTATAGTGTGAGGGACAGTGTATACATGTATAGTATGAGGGGCAGTGTATACATGTATAGTGTGAGGAGCAGTGTATACATGTATAGTGTGAGGGACAGTGTATACATGTATAGTGTGAGGGACAGTGTATACATGTATAGTGTGAGGGACAGTGTATACATGTATACCGTGAGGGACAGTGTATACATGTATACCGTGAGGGACAATGTATACATGTATAGCGTGAGGGACAGTGTATACATGTATAGTGAGAGGGACAATGTATACATGTATAGTATGAGGGGCAGTGTATACATGTATAGTGTGAGGGGCAGTGTATACATGTATAGTGTGAGGGACAGTGTATACATGTATAGTGTGAGGGACAGTGTATACATGTATAGTGTGAGGGGCAGTGTATACATGTATAGTGTGAGGGGCAGTGTATACATGTATAGTGTGAGGGGCAGTGTATACATGTATAGTGTGAGGGACAATGTATACATGTATAGTGTGAGGGACAATGTATACATGTATAGTGTCAGGGACAGTGTATACATGTATAGTGTGAGGGGCAGTGTATACATGTATAGTGTGAGGACAGTGTATACATGTATAGTGTGAGGGACAGTGTATACATGTATAGTGTGAGGGGCAGTGTATACATGTATAGTGTGAGGAGCAGTGTATACATGTATAGTGTGAGGGGCAGTGTATACATGTATAGTGTGAGGGGCAGTGTATACATGTATAGTGTGAGGGACAATGTATACATGTATAGTGTGAGGGGCAGTGTATACATGTATAGTGTAAGGGACAGTGTATACATGTATAGTGTGAGGGACAGTGTATACATGTATAGTGTGAGGGACAATGTATACATGTATAATGTGAGGGACAGTGTATACATGTATAGTGTGAGGGGCAGTGTATACATGTATAGTGTGAGGGGCAGTGTATACATGTATAGTGTGAGGGGCAGTGTATACATGTATAGCGTGAGGGGCAGTGTATACATGTATAGCGTGAGGGACAGTGTATACATGTATAGCGTGAGGGACAGTGTATACATGTATAGTGTGAGGGGCAGTGTATACATGTATAGTGTGAGGGGCAGTGTATACATGTATAGCGTGAGGGACAGTGTATACATGTATAGTGTGAGGGACAGTGTATACATGTATAGTGTGAGGGACAGTGTATACATGTATAGTGTGAGGAGCAGTGTATACATGTATAGTATGAGGGACAGTGTATACATGTATAGTGTGAGGGGCAGTGTATACATGTATAGTGTGAGGGGCAGTGTATACATGTATAGTGTGAGGGGCAGTGTATACATGTATAGTGTGAGGGGCAGTGTATACATGTATAGCGTGAGGGACAGTGTATACATGTATAGTGTGTGGGGCAGTGTATACATGTATAGTGTGAGGGGCAGTGTATACATGTATAGTGTCAGGGACAGTGTATACATGTATAGCGTGAGGGGTAGTGTATACATGTATAGTGTGAGGGGCAGTGTATACATGTATAGTGTGAGGGGCAGTGTATACATGTATAGTGTGAGGACAGTGTATACATGTATAGTGTAAGGGACAGTGTATACATGTATAGTGTGAGGGACAGTGTATACATGTATAGTGTGAGGGACAATGTATACATGTATAGTGTGAGGGACAATGTATACATGTATAATGTGAGGGACAGGGTATCTATGTATAATGAGACAATGTATAGGTGTATCATTCGATGAACATCTTATAGTGTGTAGATGTATTATGTATGGTGTAAAACACAATGTATAGTGTAGATGTATAGTGTGAGGGGCAGTGTAAAGATATATAATGTAGAGCTCAATGTATGTATCTATCTATAGATGTATAGTATATAGAATGCATGCCTAGGACTATGTATAGTGTAAAGTGTACATGTATAGTGTAGAGCACAATGTATACATGTAGATGTATAGTATGAGGGAGAATGTAAAGATGTGTAGTATACAGTATAGATGTATAGTGTGAGGGGCAGTCATATGTGATGGGAATGTCCCCCTGACAATGAGTGTTACTTCTCTGTTACCAGTCTCTGTAAAGGAAACTTCTCCGGCAGATGCTGTAATATTGTCCTGTATGAGAGCATCTGAAGGTTGTGCTGCAGGAGATGACGTGGGATAGACTGGAGGAGGGTTTTGCTGTACATATTGTTACTATTTATCATTTGCTTTATGATACTTCTGTCTATGGTAAACACATTGGGGCTCATTTACTAAGGGTCCAAATTGCGCATTTTCATCGGGTTTCCCGAATATTTCCAAATTGCACCGAATTGCCACAGGATTTTGGCGAACGCGATCGGATTGTGGCGCATCGGTGCCGGTTTTCACGTGACAGAAATCGGGGGCGTGGCCGTCGGACAAGCCGACGGATTCGGATAAACTGCAGAATTTAAAAAAGAATTTGTGTCGCAAGATCAGCACTTACATGCATCGGGACGAAGAAGGTGAACTCCGACGGAACTCGGCGCAGCAGCGACACCTGCTGGATATCAGGCGCACGGACCTTAGTGATTCCTGGCAGACCCGAATCAGCGTCGGACAACGCCCCAATGG
Source organism: Engystomops pustulosus (assembly GCF_040894005.1). Classification (NCBI taxonomy): domain Eukaryota; kingdom Metazoa; phylum Chordata; class Amphibia; order Anura; family Leptodactylidae; genus Engystomops; species Engystomops pustulosus. The sequence continues at coordinate 197,559,014 of NC_092413.1, forward strand.
GGCACATTTACTTACCCAGTCCAGTCGCGATCCCGCAGTGCATTGTCCGACGCTGATTCGGGTCTGGCGGGATTCACTAAGGTCCGTGCGCCCGATATCCAGCAGGTGTCGCTGCTGTTCTGAGTTCCGCCGGAGTTCACCTTCTTGCGACACAAATTCTATTTTTTAATTTTGTTTTTTTTTCTGAGTCCGTTAAGTTTTCCAACGACAACGCCCCCCGATTTCGGGGAAACCCTTGGAAAATGCGCAATTCGGACCCTTAGTAAATGAGCCCCATTTTGTCCCTGATCTATTATTTTGGCGGCGCCAGTTTTCTATATGACTTTGCACTTTGATCAGAAGATCTTTGGCTCTCACACGTGGATGTAAGAAGTGTTTGCGCCAGTTTTGTGTTTCGGCTGCGCTGTGCTGACAAAACAGAAACCTGTGTACCTAAAGGGGCGAGTTACTGCTTAGTCTGAGTTTGGGACACATTTATTGTAGCGACTCTACAGAATTGCGCTGCACTCTCTATTTTAAAGGTGCTCCTAAAAAAAAGGATGGTGCACACTTCCCGAGTGGTGCAAGGTGTGCCATATTATTGAACATAGTGGGCCTCATTTACTAAGGGTCGCACGCTGCACTTTTGTTGGACTGTGCACCCAAAGGGTTATTTAACAAGGTATTTAACAAGTGTCTGTGCTGGTATTGTGGCACATGACACATGACACTTGAGCGTCGTATTTAACTTTTAAATTGTGTCGAACGTTGTGGGGGTCATTTACTAAGGGCCCGATTCGCGTTTTCCCGACGTGTTACCCGAATATTTCCGATTTGCGCCGATTGTACCTGAATTGCCCCGGGATTTTGGCGCACGCGATCGGATTGTGGCGCATCGGCGCTGGCATGCACGCGACGGAAATCGGGGGGCGTGGCCGAACGAAAACCCGACGGATTCGGAAAAACCGCCGCATTTAGGACAAAAAATGTGTTGCGAAAATTACTCTTACCTTCACCAGGTATAGGCCGGTGAATTTCAGGGCATTCCAGCGCGCCTCCGGGGAACTTCAGCGCAGCAGCACCACCTGGTGGACGGCGGAGGAACTACCTTAGTGAATCCCGGCCGGACCCGAATCCACCGCAGAGAACGCGCCGTTGGATCGCGAAAGGACCGGGTAAGTAAATCTGCCCCTGTATGTTAAAGTTGCACCACAAAAAATAAGGTGAACTCTGTCGGGCCAGTGCGGGAAAGCAACATATTTATGATTTCAGGCGCACAATCTTAGTGAATCGCCGCACGCAACATTATACACAGACGATGCACTTTGTGTGAACTCCGGTGACCCTGTAAGTAAATGTGCCCCAATGTGGTTATTCTGCTTTTGTCTAGCTACAACTCCCATTATATCCCAACTGCTAGGAGTCATAGTTGTGCAATCGCCAGTTTCAGGGCGACGCTTTAGTCTTTTATTTTACCGCTTCATTATAAGCAATTGAACATGTGGTGCGCTATAGTCACTAATGTATATTTAGGATGCATCATTTTTATTGCTGCACACACTATCTGTCTGTCTCTCCGTCTATTTATCATCACTGACTTTAGTTATAAATGCTGTAAATCTCTAATAGGTTGGTATTTAGGACCCCCAGTGCTCTTTGGCCTCCTCTTACATCTCCTGGTCCATGGGTGTGGTGGCCATGTGCTGCTGCCTGTTGGGGCTCACATTGGATACAACCATAGTATGTATAGCTGATAATGAGGGAGCGCTGATGTCAGAAATCATATACTGTATTGATCGCACTTGTGGAGGTAGATGAACGCCGGTTGCATTTGAATGTAAGTAGTTATTGACCGCATGATGCTTGTTATTTACCTACAGCGGGGGCGTCCAAACATCACTGCTGGAGTAGAGGACTCGTGAGTACAAGTCGTCATTATAGGAGTGAGGGGGGGGGGCGTTTTTGTGTGAATGTGGGGGGAAATGATCTGGGGCTGTTATAAAGATAAAAATGATACAGACTATTGGGAAGTACAGGACACACAGGAGATAATGATGAAGCCTGGGAGATGGCGGCTGAACACACAACTAGTAATTCTCTCCGAGACATGATACAATTTACAACGCGGTTCACTGAATTTAATATCGTGCAAAAGGATAGGAAATGCACATTCTGGGAGATTTTATTCTGCTATAGGCTCTTAAATGGACTGACACTATTGCAACATTTGGTTTTCTGAAAATTGCTACATTTCTGCAATGCATCCTCAATGTTTCCTTGTCGGGAGCCTGGTCGCTGGTGAATCTCTAAACTGCTGAGGATTTCTGGAAACATTACACCATTGAGGAGACCTGCAACTGACCATAGTTGTCATACCTCTGTTTATCTATAGGGGGGAGTATTGAGGTCATTTGTAAGTTGCAATCAGGTCTAATATAGTCTTGAGAAACATTGTCCAAGTTCTGAAATTAGAAGAAGAGTTTGGGGCTTCTATTACATAACACAACTCCCGGTGGCATTCATAGCTTGATACTGTGAGTAGATGAGTGTGGGGCCCTCTGATTGCCAGGGGCCGGAACCATTGCTTTAGTTGCTTTATTGGTAAATTCAGAACTGGACAAAGGAACTGCAGGTCACTTCCTGTCTAACATCACTCCATTTACTTCCTACCATCACTGTTCCATTCACTTCTTTCCCTTCCTGCCCAGCGTGGCCCCCTTCCCTTCCTGCCCGGCGTGGCCCCCTTCCCTTCCTGCCCGGCGTGGCCCCCTTCCCTTCCTGCCCGGCGTGGCCCCCTTCCCTTCCTGCCCGGGGTGGCCCCCTTCCCTTCCTGCCCGGCGGGACCCCGTTCCCTTCCTGCCCGCCGCGGCCCTGTTCCCTTCCTGCCCGGCGTGGCCCCCTTCCCTTCCTGCCCGGCGTGGCCCCCTTCCCTTCCTGCCTGGCGTGGCCCCCTTCCCTTCCTGCCCGGCGTGGCCCCCTTCCCTTCCTGCCCGGCGTGGCCCCCTTCCCTTCCTGCCCGGCGCGGCCCCCTTCCCTTCCTGCCCGGCGTGGCCCCCTTCCCTTCCTGCCCGGCGTGGCCCCCTTCCCTTCCTGCCCGGCGTGGCCACTCAACTCCCTATGGAGAAGGGAGGGGTGAGGAGCGCTCACCCTCGTCCCTTCTCCACCATTTGCAGTGGCCCCGGATACAGGAGCCTAAGACTATATACTAAACTGTATTTACCATGGATAAATTGCATAATGAATTCACTCAGAAGACTTATTCATATTTGATGCCCTTTAAGTAGATGACAAGGTCCCTTCCACTGACCTCCAGTATGAGAAATACATATTTCATGGCAGCATTACTTACACACCAGCTTCAGATCCGATATTCATCTACCTGTATAAAATCCATAAATACCTGCCCTACTATATAGCATATACTACAGAGCGGGCTTCTATAGTATCTTATCTACCCATTCTTTGTTCATCCTGATCCACCTGTTGCATGATTAAAATTCCAGCACTACAATAAAAACTCACACTAACTGGCAGATAATAGAAGAGGGAGAGTAACTGTGTATAACTAAGGGAATGTAGAGAATATTTCATGTGTGTATGTGGAAAGTAGGAGTGTAACAACCTCAGTACAAGGGATTGGCAGTCAGTGTCCTGGCCCGGGGTGATTGACAGGTCACTAAAATGAATGGATCTATACAACATATATAGAATGTAAACATATTCGTTTATACCATCCCCTCTGTATACTGCACTTTTTATGGAACCTCCTCTTATATATGAGATATTTTTCTTGATAAATTTCCCCTTGATGCGCCGAGGAGAGTAAATTGTATCCATAGAAACGTTTATCGGTAGGACACGCCGTGTCAGGCGTAGCAGCGCTCGTGCCGCACAGTACATTGCATTTCCATGGATATTTTCATTACTTTTTCCATTGACATAGATTATGAAGCAGATCATTTCTATAGGGGATGGAGGATGATGGGGCTTGGTGTTGCCTTTGTCCTATATATTTCAATTTCCACATTTTTAACATTTTTCCACGGCCTCCTGAGGACTCGAATCTCCATGTGGTGATGACAGCTCCTGCATAACGTAGGTTGCCAGATCAGAAGAATTGCTGCGGTGCATGAAATGATGGGTTAACGTGTATGGATTATATATACATCTAGTACAGAGCATTAGGGGGGCGATGTATGACTCAGGGAGTCTCTCTCTGCCCCCTCCAGCAGTAACAAATAGTATCATTTATTCCTGGAATGTCTCTAAATACATTCAGTATCCTCTGTAATGCTCTACGGAATATGATGGCGCTACATACATAAATGTTATTAATATTATTATCCACAGTGAGAAGGAGATCTGTCAATTTGTTTTACAAATCCCCCCCCTCCTTCATTTAATGTTCATCTCATGGCAGGGCAGGGAGTTTGTTTCCTCCTGTGCCATAGCTTCCAACTGTATCACCATCCCAAAGATGCCAATACAGTTAGATTGACACACAGCAAGGAGATAGTTCTACATTCCACTACTCTCCTGATCCCTGTATTTAAAGGGGTTGTCCACCCACAGGAAATTAGCTCCTATGCACAAGATAGGGGCTTACTTACTGATCGGTGGGGGATATCGGTGGTGTGACCCCAAGGACAGGGACTGGAATACCCCTTTAATTTTACTTGGATACCCTTTTAATCATCCGCTGATTATTTATGGTATATATTCGATAAAGTTGCCATAGATGTTTTGGGTATTGCAGATGAGCCGGAGTTCAGTATCGGTTCATACATGTCATTGGAATAGTTTGGTGCTGAGTGCATGTACTTCAGTAACATTCAGACAAATAGGACATGTGTGGAAATGTGCAGTGTGAATTGTGTCTAATACTACATGGAAGCAGCGATGTGCATCCCACATGTGCGCCATTCTTCTATTCCGCGTCATGGCCGCGGTCTTCTAGTATCTTACGTACAAATTCAAGGTCATCACGGATGTTGATGAAAGAAAAGCATTGAGTCTTTAGAAAAACAAGGATCTGTGCGTCAAAAGCGATGGACAATGTGTGAAGGCGAGCGATTGTCTGATACTGCTCCTGTATACAATGAGGCATCTGTAGTGGATGTCAGCGGGGAGCTGCACTCTATGAATATTTGGCACCTTATCAATGTGAACATGTACTGAACTTGCTGGAGCCTGAACACAACATAATCTCCCCCCATATTATTCTTCTGCCATCACAGACCACTTCCTAAGGTGGCTACACGCATCCGAATATTGACCGCTGGACCCCACCATCAGCAGTATATTGGGGTGTTACAGTAACGAGCTTGGAAAAAAATTGTGGAAATCTAAGGCCGCATTCACATGGCCATCGGGGAGGATGTATTTGCGGCCGCATATACGTCCCCATTGATGGCAATGGCGGCCCGGTGGGCATTCGGCTGTATGAATGTACCCTAACATCAAAGATCCAACATGATAAACCAGGAAACTTACTCATAGATCCTCTGATAATCTTCTTATATTTGCTCCTTCTACAATCAAAAATTATGCTACCTCCCCTAAAGGGCTCTGGGGGGCATTACCCTCACCCCCTTCCTCTGCTTGCTGTAATCTCACACAGTGGCAGAGGGAAGTACTCCTGCACAGTGTAACGGCCAGTGAAGCTAAAGCACAGAGGAGCTATGGTAACGCTCCTCCGGTGCCTTCTGTTAATTAGCATAATTTTAAAAGCTGATTTGCTAAGGAAGGAGGCCATTTATAATAAATATAAGAAGAGTACCAGAGTCTGGATCTAAGATTAAATCAGACTGTGCTTCATGTTTGGGTGCACTCTGCTCCATAGTGCGCAGTTTGCCTCATTATTAATAAATGTGGGCCAATGACTTTAATTCAGTATAAAAGAAGGATTATGTAGCGATCTCTTCCATACTGCTCCTCAGCTGTATATATCATATAGTGTAATGCCCCCCCCCCCCTCACTCTGTGCTTATGGATGGAAGTTTACAGATACATTATGTAAGGTTAGAATAATGCAGGCTGTTGTAGAGCTGAGCTGTCGCTGCAGTGTTACAGGAAGCCTCTGTATCCCCTTTTCCTGTTACCTTGTAATCTTTTCTATGCGGCCGGCCCCGGATTTAATGTGGGGAATTAGGAAACACAGATGGGTGTCAGTAACCATTCCTCCGTTACCTAGGAAAATAATAATAATGTCAGCGCACGGCTCAGTGTTGCCATAAGTTACATAATTTTCCATCACAAATATGAAGCTGTGTTCACACGAGCCCCTCTGTACCTGATCTCTATGAGACCGATAAATCACTGAGCTGAATAATACTACAGTGTAAGGGCTCACATTAATCATCTGCAATTAAAGGGATATTCCCTTTTCACTGATTTATGACTTATCCACATGTTGTATCACGTGTGTACATGAGAGGAGTGGGACTTACCTGCGAGACCCACACCTATAATTAGGATGGGTCATACCAGGTGTATACATGAGAGGTGCAGGACTTACCTGCCAGACCCACACCTATAATTAGGATGGGTCATACCAGGTGTATACATGAGAGGTGCAGGACTTACCTGCCAGACCCACACCTATAATTAGGATGGGTCATACCAGGTGTATACATGAGAGGTGCAGGACTTACCTGCCAGACCCACACCTATAATTAGGATGGGTCATACCAGGTGTATACATGAGAGGTGCAGGACTTACCTGCCAGACCCACACCTATAATTAGGATGGGTCATACCAGGTGTATACATGAGAGGTGCAGGACTTACCTGCCAGACCCACACCTATAATTAGGATGGGTCATACCAGGTGTATACATGAGAGGTGCAGGACTTACCTGCCAGACCCACACCTATAATTAGGATGGGTCATACCAGGTGTATACATGAGAGGTGCAGGACTTACCTGCCAGACCCACACCTATAATTAGGATGGGTCATACCAGGTGTATACATGAGAGGTGCAGGACTTACCTGCGAGACCTACACCTATAATTAGGATCGGTCATACCAGGTGTATACATGAGCGTAGAACCACGAGATGCTGGAGGAATGGTCCCGTTTTGTTGGAGGCGCTGCTGTCGGAGTGGAATGAGTGTGTACACTCGATAGAATGTAAAACTTCTTTATTTGTTGAGAGACACTACGCGTTTCGGCCCCGGACCGGGGCCTTCGTCAGGTGCAGTAATAATACGATATATATTACTGCACCTGACGAAGGCCCCGGTCCGGGGCCGAAACGCGTAGTGTCTCTCAACAAATAAAGAAGTTTTACATTCTATCGAGTGTACACACTCATTCCACTCCGACAGCAGCGCCTCCAACAAAACGGGACCATTCCTCCAGCATCTCGTGGTTCTACGCTTCCTCCGCCGAGTCCGACATCTGCTATATGCCCGGACCTGACCATCCCGTTGGCAGCAGCTCTCACGTGCGATACACACGCTATAATCGATCACTCCACAAGGTGAGAACCTGACTTTTCTACCTTATATATGGTTTTTAGAAATACACTTGAATCTCTCGCCATTCTTGTCTCCCGCACCGTGGTGAACTGGTACACTACGTGCACCAACCCATAGCATTTTTCGTCTCAGGTGTATACATGAGGCAGGGACCCGTTCCTAAGGGTGATGTCACACATGGCGTTTTGGGGCCGTTTTTAGTTAGTTAGTTTTTTTAAAAACGCATGCATTTTTGACCAGTTTGAGTTAAGATAATTGGTCAAACCTGTCAAAAGCGCATGTTTTTTTTACAATCTGAAAACGCACCAACTAAAACGGCCCAAAAACGACCTAAAAACGGCACGTGTCACCACCCTAAGGCCCCTTCCACACTAGCGTTGCATTTCACGTCAGGGTGCAATGCGTGAAAAACTGACGTTTTTGGCTGCGTTTTTGTTCCATTTTTCCTTGGAGTAATTAGCGTTTTTTTGCGTTTTCGGCGCGTTTTTCACGCGAGAGTCAATGGGAGACTCGAGCATTTTTCAAAGGGACCATGGTTTGGGATTAAAATGTGTTATTTAATTGAAAAATAATGTCTTATGATAAGTTGCAAACATCTGCGATCTATTCTTCACTGTTCCCCGTGTATATTATCTCCCGACAAGTTAGCAGATGTGAAGAACAGTGAAGAATAGAATAAAAACAGTGAACACAGGATCATTTAAGAGAAAAACACAGTGCAGAACACAGTGCAGAATAGATTACAGATGTTCGGCACATCTGCTTACTTGTCGGGAGATACGCACGGAACGGTGCGCCCAAAATAGCATGTGAAGAACAATATATATGTGTGTGAAGAACACATTGCAGATGTTTCTCTTAAATGATCCTGTGTTCACTGTGTTCACTGTTTTTATTCTATTCTTCACTGTTCTTCATTGTGTTTTTTTAATTAAATGATCGTTCGCGAGCAGGGGAAATACTGTTATTCTGGTCACCTAGCAACCCTTACGTTTAAAACGCATTGCACTCGCATTGCACTTGCAATGATTGCGAGTGCAATGCGTTCTTGATGCATCTCCATAGACTTGAATGGGGCGTGAAAAACGTGCAAAACAACGCTAATGAAGAAAGACCCATTGAATACAATGGGACAGAGTGCAATGCAAGTTCTGCGCGTCAAATGCACGCGCAGAACTCGCGCGTGAAAAACGCCAGTGTGGAAGGGGCCTAAGGGTGGCGTGGCGTTTTGAACACATTTTTGGCCCGTTTTCAAGCAGTCCATCAAAAAACCTATGTGTTAAAAACCGCATGCGTTTTTCAAAAACGTATGTGTTTTTTGAAAACTCATCCGTTTTTGACAGGTTTGACCAATTATCTTAATTAAAATGGGTCAGAAATGGATGCTTAAAAAAGGCCCAATGTGCATGCATGAGAGGTGGAGGACCTTTCTATAATGAGAACCGGTCATATCATGTCCATGTGTATACATAAGAGGTGTAGTATCAAGCTGTGGGTCCCTTACCTATAATCCGCATGGGCCATACCATAAACATACAAGATGCTTTTACTAATTATCGGATACCATGTGTCATTGCATTTCCCTGAGAGTCTTTCAAATAACAGTAGATCAGAAGAAAACTTTCAGCATGTGCTTATTAAAAATATATTTAAAGAATATCATTATTATTATTAATAAATCTTCCGCCCATCCTAGAAGCTGTAGACCCTGTTAGAGAACCTTTTGGGGAACCCGACTACACCTGTGCCGGTTTGCAGCTCAGTTGCATAGAGATGAATAGACCTTAGTTACAATATTACACATTACCTGTGTCTAGGTGACAGAAAGCGGCCATGTTTTGGAAGCTTGAACAACCCCTTTAAGTAAAAGGACACTACAACCCTACAACATTGTAATATTTTGACCCTATAATAATCATTCTGTATATAAGTGATGCTGTATATTCTGGTGTGTTTCTATAGATATATATACATTATTGTGTGTGTGTATATGGATGCCTATTGAATATTTCTATTCTTCTTTTTGCTTTTAGCATAACCTGCCATGACTACAGCAAGATACCGGCCGACGTGGGATTTGGCTTTAGACCCACTGGTTTCCTGCAAACTTTGCCTTGGAGAGTATCCAGTGGAACAAATGACCACAATATCACAATGCCAATGCATCTTCTGCACACTGGTATGCATGGATTTCCTAGCATTATTTCTCTATATGATGGGGAAAGTGACGGCCCTGATGGTAACAATGGCTTATGTAAATAGTCCAGCATGTACAATAACATCCAGTCCCTCAAAGTGGTTTTCCAGCATTTGCAAATAACTCTAGTGTGCACCGCGACAGCAGAAATAATAACATTTCCAGTAAACTTACAAGGGGGAGAATCACTAAGGTAAATGGGCCTTAAAAGGAAATGTACCATCAAAATCCAGGGGACACTTACTCATAGATCCAGGCAGAGTGATTGTGATAATCTTCTTATATTTATTATCCATGGCCTACTTCCTTCTAAAATCAACTTTTAAAATTATGCTAATGAGACAGAAAGGCTATGGGCTTCATAGGCTGTTACACTGTGTGAGATTATATCAGGTAAGTGCTGTGGGGGAAGTTCAGCACAGTGTAACAGCCAGCAGCGCAGAGGGGCCCTGCCCATCTCATTCCTTTAAATTAGTCTCAGACAACCCCTTTAAGTCTATTCTGAGACCCCTGTTGCTACACCACACCGCAGCTGGAGTGAAATGGTGGCAAATTTTTACCGAAACAATTTGGTAAAGGTTTTTATCCACTTTTCAAAAATACAGCAGAGGAAAAACTGCATTAAGTTCCCTGCATTAAGTTTTTACGCCTAAACTGAAAAAGTTGGAAATCCCCAATTTTTTACTTTTTGATGCTAAAATTGTACAAAACAACACATGGTATATCCTGTTCTTAGGCTTAACAACCTAAAGTTTTATCATCTAGTCTGATCCAAATCAGTCACCAACAATACATTGGAGACGAATGGGACCAACGACTCGGGCTGCTCAGTATTTTTATGATGGTGACTGCTTAAAGGAGAATTCCACTTTATATATAGCCTAAATCCATATAATGGTCCAGTGGTTACTACATATGGAGGCAGCCATAAAATGCACTAAATTCACACATCACAGTGGCTCATACTTGTGCACCTTTCAGCTATATTTACATATTATTATTATTATTTTTATTATTTATTGTTGGTTATTATTCTCAGCCATGTTTGTAACCTTTGTACTTGTACATGGATGAAGTAGGTCAGTTGGTGATACGTGTTTGGTCACCAATAGTTCCACTTCTGGGTCAACCAGCAAGGGAAGAATAAGGGTCTCCAACGTGAAGCGAGTGGTGGGGCACATCCTTGGTCACTACTTGGTGATCAGACAATGGTCCTTTATTGTACGGAAGTCTTTCCTGACTGTAGGACAGAATCCTTTGCGCTTTATATACAAGCAACCTGCACGCCCTTGCCATAGCCAATGCACCTCCTTCTGGGTGGTAGATGACTCTTGAGTCATGCACAACCTCCTCAAGCCCCAGTAGGTTGACATATCTTAAAGGTGATGGCTACTCCTTTACATAAGTTGCCTGTGTGCCTTTACTGCCTTGTGGATAATCTCTAAATGTTCATCAAGTGATTCAGCAGCCCTGCTGCTTACTTTTTTACTGTGTACAGATCCTCCATGCTTTTTTGTTTACATCTCTGAGCTCAGCTGAATAGTAGGAGCTGTAGCAGGAGATCATGACTCATCCTGCTCCTCCCTCTCCCCTCTTCGTGTCACTGTCAGTGAAGACACACTGTGAGTAGAAAGATACAGTGGGAGACACCATAAGGTCAGTCTAGAGGAGTGCAAGAGAGGAAGCTGTGTATATATAGAGGGCAGCATGGTGACAACAGGGAAAGGCTGAAGCTCTCCAACCAACCCCTTTAAGGTATCATTTGATCTTCACTGGCTTTTGTTAAGCAATAGTTGCATTGTAAAGGTACATATTATTCCTTATTTTTAGTAAATTAAGTTCTTTTGATCAATGTGTCCTGGATATTTCCATTACTATTAGTCATGAGAAGAGTCTAGAAGGTGCTGAGTGGAAACCCCCTGGATTCGGCATGTGCACCTGGAGGGGATCTTTAAGAGGAAGTATGTATAGCGTACAAAACTAGGATGTTGGCTTAGACATGACCTACATGACTTCTCCATGGCCTTTCACAAAAACATAATGAGAGGAAGCAAATCCATACGTTGCCTAATGACTAATCATAGCCAGGCTGGTGGTGAGGAGTCCATGTGCTGAGCTGTGGAAGGATAAATCACAGCTTCATTGCCGTCATAAAAAACTAGCAGCAACATCTTCTGAAAGCTCTGTCCACCACAATGAGCTCAGGAGACAAAAGAAGGATGAAAGCCCAGAGGATACTATTGTGTTATGTAGCTCAGATCGCATCGACAGATGGAGTCTGCGGAGTCAACTGCGGAGTAGCCTTTGCCCCTACATCGCAGGTTCTCGCACTTCTAATGCTCCGGTTCTTGGAGAGATAGAAGACTATGTATGATTAAAGGTCTGTGCAGGGTCATTACTTTTGTAGCTTCTCTACTGATCTGAGAGCTTTCCAATTGTTATTAGCATCTCAGATATACATAGGTGTTAGTGCCTCATGGCCCAAAATCTGTCCCTTTATGGAGTGTCGGGTATAGAATTTTCAGATGTTGTGTACATTATACAGTATATTTGCTGCTCAGAGTGGAGTTTGTTTTATATTTTGTAGAGACTTCTTAATATGCTTCAGAGAGAGAGGGGAAAAACTTGTATAGATAGCCTACTGCTCCTCAGAGGTGTGACTTGTATCCAGACAAACTCCGCCTTCCCTCTTTAAGACAGCTTACTGCTTCTTAGAGGTTCTGTCTTAAAGAGGAAAGGCGGAGTTTGTCTGGATATAAGTCACACCTCTGAGGAGCAGTATGCTGTTTTAAGGAGGGTAGACAGAGTTTGAATAGATATAACCTGCGTCAACATCTGCAAAGAGTTTGTATGTTCTCTCCGTGTTTGCGTGGGTTTCCTCCGGGTCCTCCGGTTTCCTCCCACACTCAAAAACATACGGGTAGGTTGATTACATTGTGAGCCCTATGAGGACAGGGACCGTTTTGGCAAGTTCTGTGCAGCGCTGCGTAATCTGGGTGCGCTATATAAATAAAGGTATTATTATATAACTTACAACTCTGAGGAGCAGAAGGTTGTCTTTAAGAGGGAAGGAGGGGTTTGTTTAGATAAAAGTTACACTCTGAGGAGCAGTAGGTTGCGTTAAAACGGGAAAGCGGAGCTTGTGTGTGTGTGTATATAATATGTTACACCTCTGAGGAGCCGTAGCTAGCTTGTAAGTTAGGGAAAAAAGGAATGTTAGTCTGTCAGCTCCCATATCACCCCACAATTGAAAACAGATTTGTGTAAGGCACTTTACAATCTTCCTTGACAAAGCTTTACCGCTTCCAAGTGATCTATCATTTTTTAAACAAATTAATTTTTAACTTTAACTCCTTTTTCTCCTATTTCCTTTTCTCCTATGTCTTTTATTCTACAGATAGTGTAAATCTTTGTGTAAGGGATAATGATGGGCAGTCATAACCATAATAGAATGGAGAATATGATTGCACCTCTGGGGATCAGTAGCCAGTCCTAAAGAGGAGGAGCTTATGTAGACTTATGTTACACCCCTGAGGATCATAAAGTGATGTTTATCTGCATTTAGAGAAAATCTTTGTGAATGGATCTTAATGTATTTACTATGCTATAACACCCTTGTGTTTTTTCTGCTTGCTGTCAGTGAATTGAAACAAATGTCTGGTTCTGTTCATGCTGAAGCTTCACAACTGTAATGATTTTTCAGCTAGATGATGTCTCCTCATGTGACTCATCCTGGAATAATTCTGAGTTACATAATAGGGGAGATGGCCAATTTTTTTTTCAATGGGCGCCTTTGAATTTTTATTTTTTTCTACATCATTTTAGGGTAAATGAGGACGTGCACTGCTTCGCATGTCAGTGACTACTGAACATGTCTCTTTGTCTGATTTCTACATCTTCAGGTTATGTGGTATGGGGGATGGGCATAACTCCTTGAAGTGTATCCAAACTTTGTTTTGTAATAAGCAGAACTCTTGTATCAGGTTCTGGGGCCCAGGTGCAGCCTCTATAGCCGTATATTGTTATATATGAGTGACACAGTAGCGCCTGTTAGAGTGCAATGTTCCCTCACTCTATTCTGTGACTGTATAATAGGATTCCTTCGTGGACAGGATCGGGCGGTGATACTTGATCAATGGTTTATCATCTGGCAGATGTCAGCTGACTTATTATTGCAATTATATCCTGAAATAATCTCTATTGGTATCGGAGTTTCTATTCTTATTTATTCCCTTGCAGGAAATCCCTGATGTTGTATTCTTTGCAGAGCAGGACAGCTGCACTCACTTATAATAGAGCTACTGGGAGCTTATATTTCATAGTGGAGTTGCCCTTAAAGGGGTATCTCCTGGTGAAGGCAGGCCCTTAACCATATGTTCTGTTGGGGTGTATGGACATCTAGAGGTGGATCTCTCACCAAGTATCTCCCTGGAGAACTGTTCCTTTATCTTAAGATAACTACTACGTCCAAGGCTCAATTTCTCTACTGATGGAAAACGAATAGACAATGGAACCATTATTGAAATGAAATCTGCCATCAAAATCTATCATGATAAACCAGGGGCACTTAACCACAGTCACGATGTATGTGGATCTATGAGTATCTTGTTACATGTGTTATCCATGGTCTCCTTTCTTCTAAAATCCACTTAATTTTATTCTAATGAGACAGAAGGGCTCTGGATGTCATTACCAGAGCCCCTCCGAGCTGTAGCTTCACGGGCTGTTACAGTGCTCCTCTCCCCTCAGTATCCTCAGCACTTCACCCCTCCAACTGCCTGCTCCTGCACAGTGTAACTGCAAAGTCAGGCTTTGGTAATGCCCCCAGAGCACTCTAGGCTCATTTGCATAATTTTAAAAATTGATTTTTTTTTTTAGAAGAAAGGATTTTCCAAGTCATATACTACATAGGTGATGACACATGGAGAATATAGGGATAGGGGTTCTATTTCACCAATAAACATAATCATAGCTACCCACAGAATAATAATGAAAAAAAAACAGCTTGGCAACCCAACTCTTCGCCACTTCGGGAATGCGCATGAAAATAAACGCTCAGTACACGGACATATTAAATCAATTTTTTTTGTTTACATCGAACAATGCGTCAGACAGATATTTCATCAAGCATAATCCCCCATTGCGTGGTTCATATAGTCCAGTGGGAACTCCCAGGGTCTGCAGGCTGAAACGAACATGCAGTACGGCGTCAAGAGCATCATGTGACATTTCGAGGCGTAGCCCATTCTTTGGACATGCTCAGTGACTATCCAACCACCAATATATATACTGCAATCAATATGAACACCATTCTAAAAAACATAAATACAAATATTAAAAACTATTGGCAGTATGATATATATGATATTGACAGAGGATACATACTCTACATAGGTAATTTAACTCATTTGTTTATCATCTCTATATGAATCTAACCTGAAGTAGAATAGAGCCCAAAACTCCTTCCTAAATGACTTAATGCAGAGTAACATAAAACAGAAATTATTACAATGTGAAGTATATCGGATCTTCTGGCTTGAGACACTATTTCCAAAAGGAATGAATGAAAATTGCAATTTTGGTGTCTTTCTGTAAATGTATTAAGTTGTTTAGGAAGGAGTTTCGGGCTCTATTCTACTTAACATTAGATTCTTAAAGAGATGATAAATTAGTTAAATTACCTATCTAGAGTCGATATTATATATATCATGCTGCCAATTGTTTTTAAGGAAATAGGAAGGGGGGAATAAGGTAGTTGACAGAGACGCTGGCTGTGTGTGACTAAGGGAGTTAACAGAAAGATTAGTTGTGTGTGATTGGCTAAAGTGGATTCATGAGTGAGAGGGAAATGTGGGAGGTAACAGAGATGCTGGCTGTGTGTGACTGGCTAAGAAGAATTGGCTGTGAAGGGATTGAGGAAGTTGAGAGAGACATCGGCTGTGTGTAACTCGCTGAAGATGAATCCGCTCCCTTATTCCCCCCTCCCTCAGGTATAGTGGAGGAAATTAATGACAAGGAAGACGTAGGCTACGTTCACACTGCCGTATGGGGGACGTATATAAGGCCGACGTATATACGGCATATATACGTCTCCCACGGACCACGGGAGTGGTACAGTGCAGCACATGTGCGGTACCGTTCCATAGACAGGGAAAGATGGGACACGTCCTATCTTTCCCCGGAATACGGCGCCGTGCCCCATGTTTCTCTATGGAGAGGGGCGGGGGTGAGCAGCGCTCACTCACTCCTTCTCCCCACGGGGCCAATGTGTGCCCGCCGTAGTACGGTACGACGGGCACAGGTTAATGTGAAAGTAGCCTTAGGGTGATTTGCATATATGGTAACACAAATTTACTTACAGGTCTCTTTAAAATAATGCATATGGTAGGTTTTTAGCAGTTTTTTGGGGTCTGCATCAGATAATATTAAATTCTGCAGGACCCCAGCACATTTTTGTGTGTGTTACCAGAGTTCGTTTGGGTTTTACTTCTTAATTATAGCTAATTACAGTCCTTTACAGAAGACGTGCGGCCATAGTGAGTAACTTTGTATAGATTCTGTAAGAGGAATAAATGTCCTGCTTATTCAGCTGGAACACTCCGGAGAGGAACAGACTCGGCAACGCACGCTGCCTGCATAATAAGGAGTAATGTGGACCTCCCTGGCAACGCTCCGCACCATGTCAACACTTCTCACTGGCAAAAATCTCTTCTCTTGTGTGGCATGCTAGCCGGCCTGATAACCGGGGTAAACAGGCTGATTCCCAGGGACAATTGTCTGCAGCACAAAGATTTTCTCATTCAGGAGGGGGAGGGGGTGTCAGAGATGATGCTTGCCTGGTGTCTGGACCTCTGTCAGGGTTTGCTGGTCAGACTTACTAAGACAATTGCAGCTACTGTAAGAAATTATAGATTGCATAGGATGATGTTAGCAATGAGGACAATAGCAGTGATATGTTAGTATATTTTCAGTAGACGGACACTTTATACTATGGGAGATGAGGCTGTGAATGAATGCACTCAAAGGAAATCTACCATGAAAATCCATTGTGATAAACCAAGGACACTTACTCATAGATCCAGGCACTGTGACTGTGGTAATCTTCTTATATTTGTTATCCATAGACTCCTTCCTTCTAAAATCAACTTTTACAATGATACTAATAATTCTGAAGGGTAATGGACATGTTACAGAAACCCTCTGTGCTCTTGCTTCAAAGGCTGCTACACTGCAGCATCACTTCTCAGTCCTGCCATCCCACTTGCATTTCCTGAAATCTCAGCAGTGGTGAGCACACATTGGGAGGGGGAAGTGCTCCTTTACATTGTAGAAATCAGTGAATCTAAAGCATGGAAGGGCTCTGATAACACCCCCAGAGTCCTTCAGACTCATTAGCATAATTTTAAAAGTTATGGAGGAAGGAGGCCATGGATAACAAATATAAGAAGATTACCACAGTCACAGTGCCTGGATTTATTAGTAAGTGCCCCTGGTTTATCAGGATGGATTTTCATTGCAGATTTCCTTTAATTCTGTGGGTGGTATGGAGATAGTTAAAGGGGTGTTCCCATTTCAGTAAATAAATGTAATTGGTTGAATAATTAAAAGTGTAACAATTTTACATCCTATATGTACATCTAATGTTGGATTTTGGGTTTCCACTGCCTGATCCTCTTGTTCTCAAGATATTTTTCCAGCCAGTTTTCAGTTTCAAAGAGAGAGGCATCTGCTGGTATCTCAACAAAAAGCCTTCAAAACATCCCATTTTATGAATAAGTGAAGGGACGCTTAGATAAGCAATGTTTACACAACCCATCCTGTGGATGGATAGGTGGATGGATAGGTGCGTGGATAGGTGGATGGATAGATGGGTGGATAGGTGGATGGATAGGTGGATGGATAGGTGGATGGATAGGTGGGTGGATAGGTGGATGGATAGGTGGGTGGATAGGTGGGTGGATAGGTGGGTGGATAGGTGGGTGGATAGGTGGATGGATAGGTGGGTGGATAGGTGGGTGGATAGGTGGGTGGATAGGTGGATGGATAGGTGGATGGATAGGTGGATGGATAGGTGGATGGATAGGTGGGTGGATAGGTGGGTGGATAGGTGGGTGGATAGGTGGATGGATAGGTGGATGGATAGGTGGGTGGATAGGTGGGTGGATAGGTGGATGGATAGGTGGATGGATAGGTGGGTGGATAGGTGGGTGGATAGGTGGGTGGATAGGTGGATGGATAGGTGGGTGGATAGGTGGGTGGATAGGTGGATGGATAGGTGGATAGGTGGATGGATAGGTGGATGGATAGGTGGATGGATAGGTGGATGGATAGGTGGATGGATAGGTGGGTGGATAGGTGGGTGGATAGGTGGGTGGATAGGTGGATGGATCGATGGATGGATAGATGATAGATTGTCCAATTTAGCATAGTCAAAAACACTTTTCGGACAAATAATTCCTCTAGTAACACAGCTAATAATTTCCAGCACTCCCAAATATCCAAAATCTTGACTCTTTATGCC
Source organism: Engystomops pustulosus (assembly GCF_040894005.1). Taxonomy (NCBI): domain Eukaryota; kingdom Metazoa; phylum Chordata; class Amphibia; order Anura; family Leptodactylidae; genus Engystomops; species Engystomops pustulosus. Next base: position 197,577,195 of record NC_092413.1, read on the forward strand.
AAGTTCTACATTCCGATTCACATACTGGGAACCTTTCTACTATAACATATTAGCTAGAATGTAGTGTTCTGTCTGTCCTATTTGCTTGATTTTTAGAACACATAATATTTGTGGAGCTTTATACACGAGGCGTCGATTTATATAAAAAAAAAAAAAAAACTGCTTGTCAACATCCAGAAATAGCAAACTATGGGGTAGAAGTATGAGGCGGGAAAAAGGATATCCAAATATTGTATCAATTGGGCAAAACATTGACTCCAAAATAATCCTGTGTTCTTCACACCTCAATACGCCCACTGTTGCCTGGGGAGATCCTAGGTTCAAATCTGACCATGGGCAGCAATTCCAAAAACAGACTGAAAGATTTTAAAACCTCAGTAGGAACAGATATTGATATTGTAACAAGCAACAATCCTGAGAGGATGGGAGTTATACACAGCGTTTGGTGGCTATGAACATGGGACCCCCACGGATCACAAAAACGGGGGTCCATTTTACCTCCATTGTACCCAACTCCTGTACAACTCGTGTTGTACGAGTTCAACAATCTAAGACGGCGCCATAGAGATGAATAAGCAGGCGGTGCATGCGCAGCCAACTGCTCTCTTCACCTCGTGGTATGATCATGTTCTCGTGATCTGTTGCAGTCCAATCACTGAGACCCCCAACAATCAGCAAATTAGCCCCTATCCTGTGGAGAGCTGGAGAACCCCTTAAAGTAAATTTGACCATGGGAGTGTAAAGAGAGATGTGGTATTTGTCATTGTACAGGGAGAAGGAGGAGATAAGCTGTGACATCATCTATTGTAAGTAGTGATGTAATAATGGGTCAGTGTTATCTATATAGAGGTCATTGTACAGGGAGGGGAAGGAGATAAGCTGTGACATCATATATTGTCAGTAGTGATGTAATGATGGGTCAGTGTTATCTATATAGAGGTCACTGTACTGGGAGGGGGAGGAGATAAGCTGTGACATCATCTATTGTAAGTAGTGATGTAATGATGGGTCAGTGTTATTTATATAGAGGTCATTGTACAGGGGGGGAGGAGATAAGCTGTGACATCATCTATTGTCAGTAGTGATGTAATGATGGGTCAGTGTTATCTATATAGAGGTCACTGTACTTGGAGTGGGAGGAGATAAGCTGTGACATCATCTTTTGTCAGTAGTGATGTAATGATGGGTCAGTGTTATCTATATAGAGGTCATTGTACAGGGAGGGGGAGGAGATAAGCTGTGACATCATCTATTGTCAGTAGTGATGTAATGATGGGTCAGTGTTATCTATATAGAGGTCATTGTACAGGGAGGGGGAAGAGATAAGCTGTGACATCATCTATTGTCAGTAGTGATGTAATGATGGGTCAGTGTTATCTATATAGAGGTCATTGTACAGGGAGGGGGAGGAGATAAGCTGTGACATGATCTATTGTCAGTAGGGATATAATGATAGGTCAGTGTTATCTATATAGAGGTCATTGTACAGGGAATAGGAGGAGATAAGCTGTGACATCATCTATTGTCAGTAGTGATGTAATGATGGGTCAGTGTTATCTATATAGAGGTCATTGTACAGGGAGGGGAAGGAGATAAGCTGTGACATCATCTATTGTCAGTAGTGATGTAATGATGGGTCAGTGTTATCTATATAGAGGTCATTGTACAGGGAGGAGGAGGAGATAAGCTGTGACATCATCTATTGTAAGTAGTGATGTAATGATGGGTCAGTGTTATTTATATAGAGGTCATTGTACAGGGAATAGGAGGAGATAAGCTGTGACATCATCTTTTGTCAGTAGTGATGTAATGATAGGTCAGTGTTATCTATATAGAGGTCATTGTACAGGGAGGGGGAGGAGATAAGCTGTGACATCATCTATTGTCAGTAGTGATGTAATGATAGGTCAGTGTTATCTATATAGAGGTCATTGTACAGGGAGAGGGAGGAGATAAGCTGTGACATCATCTATTGTCAGTAGTGATGTAATGATGGGTCAGTGTTATCTATATAGAGGTCATTGTACAGGGAGGGGGAGGAGATAAGCTGTGACATCATCTATTGTCAGTAGTGATGTAATGATGGGTCAGTGTTATCTATATAGATGTCATTGTTCAGGGAAGGGAGGAGATAAGCTGTGACATCATCTATTGTCAGTAGTGATGTAATGATGGGTCAGTGTTATCTATATAGAGGTCATTGTACAGGGAGGGGGAGGAGATAAGCTGTGACATCATCTATTGTCAGTAGTGATGTAATGATGGGTCAGTGTTATCTATATAGATGTCATTGTTCAGGGAAGGGAGGAGATAAGCTGTGACATCACCTATTGTCAGTAGTGATGTAATGATGGGTCAGTGTTATCTATATAGAGGTCATTGTACAGGGAGGGGGAGGAGATAAGCTGTGACATCATCTATTGTCAGTGGTGATGTAATGATGGGTCAGTGTTATCTATATAGAGGTCATTGTTCAGGGAAGGGAGGAGATAAGCTGTGACATCATCTATTGTCTGTAGTGATGTAATGATGGGTCAGTGTTATCTATATAGAGGTCATTGTACAGGGAGGGGGAGGGGATAAGCTGTGACATCATCTATTGTCTGTAGTGATGTAATGATGGGTCTATGTTATGGGTATGTGTCTAGGTGAATTATTTCAGTCTGCAATGAGCTGTGAACAGAGAAGAGAAAACAAGTTCTAATAGATGTTGCCTGTAGCAGGACTTAGCCCAAGCATGGAAACAATTATTCTATATGGTTTTTAGTAAAATGACTAAATCCTGTAAATGCGGAGCTCAGACTGAGGTGCGGATAGTAATTCATCTAGACTTGCCACAGACTGGGGGTACAGTCGTTGTGGTGACCCAGTCTAAACCAAATGGAAATTGCATAAATCAATATTTATGTAGCCATAAGAAGGCCTGAGGCATGACACACGCTTCGGGGGAGCACATACAGTATGTAAATGAGTTGTGGTACTTTGAGATCTTCAGGAATCTGCCACTTCTATGTGCCAAGATAAGCCTCATGTAACCCGGCCAAGTTTTCCTTGGCATACTAGACTTTCTTACATTCCTACATTGTGGCATGACTCCGACATTTATGGACAAAGGCCGTTATTGAAATCATTGTTAATAATACACATATGACATGTATAGGATGAGATGTGGAAAGTCAGGCGTATAATGGAGCCTGGATTTATAGAGTCTGAAACATTGGGGGGGGGGGGTCTAATATCTTTTTTTTCTAGAGACCTTGTTGAGTTGAAGATTTTGTAGTATAGAGTTTCTTCCAGGGGACTGTCAGTCTCCTGTTCGGCCAATCGTTCCAGAAATCCGACCTATGATTCGTAACCAGGATTACAGAACCAGATTTTCTGCCTACTTTGCTGTGCAAATGCAAAATGTTGCTAAAAAATTGCACAAAATGTTTGAACTTTTTGAAGCAAAAGCCTCCAGATCAGCATAAAGTATAACCCATCCCATGAGTGCTATTTGGAGAAGGGAGTCCTTTGTCGTATAGGGTTGTTTCTGGGGGACTTGTGGTCTCAAATCTGTAATCTGACCTCTAATTCTTAACCAGGATTACAGCGCACAAAAATATTGCTAAAAATTTGCCTTAAATTTCGCCACTTTTAAATCAAAAACAATGAAGTGCATGGATAATACCTCGTAGTTTGCAAAAGTGATAAAAATCGGGGCAGTTTTACACATTTTATCTAATACTTTATTTTTAAACCCCTATTAAATACCTGTCAAAGCTGCGCAAATCACAAAAACGCCGAACAGTTTGACGAAAGTGGGATCCGTGACCCTTAGTAAATAAGCCCCATTGTCTATATTCAAGTATAATCCAAGTTTTTTAGCCCAATTTTTTGCTGAAAATCCCCACGCAGATAATACTCAGGTATGTGTGTGTATATATATATATATATATATATATATATATATATATATAATAAACTTAGTACTTACCTCCCGCCCTCTTCCCCTTGCGTCCTCTTTTCCCCTTGGCTCCGGCTTCCGTGTGAGGAAGCCTGAGCTGAGGGGAGAAGAGGGCACCGGGGGTGAGCGCATGTGGTAAGTACTAAGTTTATTATTTTTAAGGGGGGCTTTTCTGCTGGTTTAAGTAGGGGGACACTATTGGACATTGTTTTATTTTAGGGGGCTCTGCTGCTGGACATTTTATTAAAGAGTTGTTGCTGCATTTCTCATCCTAGGCTTATACTTGAGTTAATACGTTTTCCGAGTTGTTTGTGGTTAAATACGGGACCTCGGCTTATACTCGAGTAAATACATATATGTGTGTACTGTATACGATACTTTGCGACAGAATTTGGCTTGTTGATGGCACCTAGTCTTGCCCCCCCCCCACCCCATCTAAGTCGCGTCCATTCACAGCCTAACCACATCTTGACAAGGTACAGCAAGCGTCTAAAACACATAATAAATGCGGAGCACAGCGTGTTCACTCTAGCAGTTTTATTTGGCACATATTAAGCCAGACTTTGTGGAGCGCTAAGCTTAGTGGATCTCCCTCAACCTGTCAATAACACTTAACCTTTAACCCCTTAAGGACGCAGCCTGTTTGCAGGTTAAGGCTCGCAACTTTTTTTGGAAATTTGACCAGTGTCTCTTCCTGTGGTAATAACTTTTCAACGCTTTAAGATATCTCTGTGATTTTGAGATTGTTTTCTCGTGAGACATTGTAGTTTATGTTAGTAGTGTCATTTCGGTGATCCGTTCCTTTTTTGGGGGGTAAAAATTCAAAAATTTAGGAAAAATTTGAAAAAAATGACTATTTTCAAAGTTTCAAATGTTATAATTTTTAGACAAAAAGTGATACCACAAATTTTTTTTGATAGAAACCTTTTGCCATTGGTCTTCTTTTTATATCCATAATTTGTTTTACGTTTCCATTATTTTTATGGATGTGAGAAGGTTTGAAGTTTTAGTAGCAACTTCTCAGATTTTCTTGAAATTTGAAAAATGCGAACTTTTTGGTGATCAATTCAGTTTGGAAGTGCTCTATAAAGGCTTATGTACTATATACCCCCACAAGTAAACATTTTATGAACCTAACATCTCAACCTATTCAAATCAGCATTTAAGAAGTCTGTTAACCCTTTAATTATTTTTCCGGAAGCATATGAAAATGGAGTGGAAATTTTGAAATTTCAATTTTTGATTTCAATCTTTCCAATTTAGCCCTAAAACGGATACATTCAGAAGGAATTTGAGGTAAATATATATTCCTAATTTCTTGCCCTGCTTCTTCCGAGTACGGCAATACCAGACATGTGGATGTCAGCTGCTGTTTCCCCGCACATCGATGTCCAGAACAGAGTTAGCGCTACTGGGAATTTGGAAGGCCAATTTGGCTGCAAATATTTTGTGGTGCCACAGTGTAATTGAAGAGCCCCTGAAGTAAAAGTACAATAGAAAACCCCCCAAAATGTCACCATTTCGGAAACTAGACCCCTCAAAGAATTTATCGGTGGTTGTGGTGAGCATTTTAACCCCCAACACGCTGGTCAAAATTGAATGCAAAGTAAATGGTGCAGAGTAAAAATTGTGTTTTTATCTCAAAAATGTCATTTTAGTGCCTCATATACTGTGCCCAACCCATGCCACTTTAGACAAACACCCCAAAAATCATTCTGCGGGTTGTCCCGAGTACAGCAATACCACACATGTGCCAATAATTTACAGACTGGGCGCACAGAAGGGATGAGAACGAAAGGAGTGAAATTTTGATTTTCCAGCTCCGTTTTCACATGTTTGGATTTGGAGTGCCATGTCATGTTGGCAGTGCCCGTGAGGTGCCAGTGCAATAGAAACCCCCAATAAATGATACCATTACGGAAACTAGACCCCTCAAAGAATTTATCGGTGGTTGTGGTGAGCATTTTAACCCCCGACACGCTGGTCAAAATTAAATGCAAAGTAAATGGTGCAGAGTAAAAATTGCGTTTTTATCTCAAAAATGTCATTTTAGTGCCTCATATACTGTGCCCAACCCATGCCACTTTAGACAAACACCCCAAAAATCATTCTGCAGGTTGTCCCGAGTACAGCAATACCACACATGTGCCAATAATTTACAGACTGGGCACACAGAAGGGATGAGAACGGAAGGAATGAAATTTTGATTTTCCAGCTCCGTTTTCACATGTTTGGATTTGGAGTGCCATGTCATGTTGGCAGTGCCCGTGAGGTGCCAGTGCAATAGAAACCCCCAATAAATGATACCATTACGGAAACTAGACCCCTCAAAGAATTTATCGGTGGTTGTGGTGAGCATTTTAACCCCCGACACGCTGGTCAAAATTAAATGCAAAGTAAATGGTGCAGAGTAAAAATTGCGTTTTTATCTCAAAAATGTCATTTTAGTGCGTCATATATTGTGCCCAACCCATGCCACTTTAGACAAACACCCCAAAAATCATTCTGTGGGTTGTCCCGAGTACAGCAATACCACACATGTGCCAATAATTTACAGACTGGGCACACAGAAGGGGTCAGGAATAAAGAAGCACAATTTAGGTTTTCAAGCTTCGTTTTCACTAGATTGGTAATGGGGGGTACCCCCGAGGTACCAGTACAATAGAAACCCCCAAGTAGTGAACCTATTTTGGAAAGGGCACCCCTCAAAGAATGTATGTAGGCTTGTATGAGCATTTTAACCCCCAACACGCTGGCCAAAATTGAGTGCAAAGTAAATGGTGCAGAGTAAAAATTGTGTTTTTATCTCAAAAATGTCATTTTAGTGCCTCATGTACTGTGCCCAACCCATGCCACTTTAGACAAACACCCCAAAAATCATTCTGCGGGTTGTCCCGAGTACAGCAATACCACACATGTGCCAATAATTTACAGACTGGGCACACGGCAGGGGTCAGGAATAAAGAAGCACAATTTAGGTTTTCAAGCTTCGTTTTCACTAGATTGGTAATGGGGGGTACCCCCGAGGTACCAGTACAATAGAAACCCCCAAGTAGTGAACCTATTTTGGAAAGGGCACCCCTCAAAGAATGTATGTAGGCTTGTATGAGCATTTTAACCCCCAACACGCTGGCCAAAATTGAGTGCAAAGTAAATGGTGCAGAGTAAAAATTGTGTTTTTATCTCAAAAATGTCATTTTAGTGCCTCATGTACTGTGCCCAACCCATGCCACTTTAGACAAACACCCCAAAAATCATTCTGCGGGTTGTCCCGAGTACAGCAATACCACACATGTGTCAATAATTTACAGACTGGGCACACGGCAGGGGTCAGGAATAAAGAAGCACAATTTAGGTTTTCAAGCTTCGTTTTCACTAGATTGGTAATGGGGGGTACCCCCGAGGTACCAGTACAATAGAAACCCCCAAGTAGTGAACCTATTTTGGAAGGGCACCCCTCAAAGAATGTATGTAGGCTTGTATGAGCATTTTAACCCCCAACACGCTGGCCAAAATTGAGTGCAAAGTAAATGGTGCAGAGTAAAAATTGTGTTTTTATCTCAAAAATGTCATTTTAGTGCCTCATGTACTGTGCCCAACCCATGCCACTTTAGACAAACACCCCAAAAATCATTCTGCGGGTTGTCCCGAGTACAGCAATACCACACATGTGCCAATAATTTACAGGCTGGGCACACGGCAGGGGTCAGGAAGAAAGAAGCACAATTTAGGTTTTCAAGCTTCGTTTTCACTAGATTGGTAATGGGGGGTACCCCCGAGGTACCAGTACAATAGAAACCCCCAAGTAGTGAACCCATTTTGGAAAGGGCACCCCTCAAAGAATGTATGTAGGTTTGTATGAGCATTTTAACCACTAAGGTGCTGGCTCAAATGTAATACAAAGTGAGTAGTGCAGAGAAACAATTGTATTGCAATTTATCAAATATGCCATTGAAGTGACAAAAGTATTTTGCCCAACTCATGCCACTTTAGACAAACACCCCAAAAATCATTCTGCGGGTTACCCCGGTTAGGGCAATACCCCATAGGAGGCAATAACCTGTAAGATGGAGACACGGCAGGGCTCAAAAGGGAATAACTTGTTGGAGCACAGACATTGTACTTTTTTTTTTCTTTTTGGCATCATGAAAGATTTGTAGATGCCAATAGGGGCCAGTACAGTAGAAACCCCTAAGAACTGACCCTATTTTGGAAACTACACCCCTCCATGAATTAATCTAGGGGTATAGTTAGCATTTTAACCCCACAGGTGGACCCCTGAAAAAGTGCATAATGGATAGTGCATAGTAAAAAATATCCATTATGTCATTTTGTGCCCAGCTGCTGCCATGGGAGACAAACGCCCTAAAAATCATGATGCATGTTTTCCCGGGTAAAGCATACGGGACAGTAATCTACAGGCTGGGCACATGGCAGGGCTTAGAAGGGAAGGTGCGGCATGCGGCATGATGTATAAGCTGTGCGTCAGGGTAACAACAGGGTACTCTAAAAATCCAGGGATGTATGATAAATTCGGAAGCAATCTTTCATACATAACCCTGGTTTTTCTGGGCATGTCTCACAGTGATGAATGGTGTCCTTCCGAATGCCATTTTTGGAGCACACCCTGCACCTCTTTTGTGACCTTCCCTTGCTGGCTGTTTGGGGAACTACTCCTGGAAAGTGCTGCCCTGGTACAATACGTGATGTGGCCTCACTTCCAGATGTGCTAGCACTCCCCCCTTCCTGGTCTCCAAAAAGAAAGTACTTTATTACCATCTCTTGAAATTCCAGGAAAGTTCCCCTCTGGCCGGCATATCGATGCAGCACATAAGCATTATACAATGCCATCTGCATGATGTGCACGGCCAGCTTCTTGTACCACACCCTCGACTTCCGCATGGCATTGTACGGCTGAAGCACCTGGTCAGACAAGTCCACCCCTCCCATGTATTTGTTATAATCTAAAATACAGTCTGGCTTGGGGGTTTCTGTACTGGCACCTCGTACTGGGACAGGGGTGGTGGTGTGCTCATGTATTGTGGTTAATACAAGGACCTCTCTCTTGTCCTTGTACTTAACACACAATACAGAGTCGCTGCATAGTGCCCTGCTTTCGTGCCTTTTAAGTTTTTGCCCAAGCAGCGACTTAGGGAGACCTCTCTGATTTCTGCGTACAGTGCCGCATGCCGCAGTATTTCTGGAAGTGAGGCACTTGAACAGGGTGGTGCTGGTGTAGAAATTGTCCAGGTAGAGGTGGTAGCCCTGGTCCAGCAGTGGGTGCACTAAATCCCACACTATCTTCCCTGTAACACCCAGGAAGGGGGGGCATTCTGGGGGCACTATAGTGGAGTCCTTCCCTTCATATATCCTAAACTTGTATGTGTACCCTGATGAACTTTCGCACAGCTTATACATCTTCACACCATATCTTGCCCTCTTATTGGGCAGGTACTGGCGGAATTGAAGTCTCCCTTTGAATTGTACCAGGGACTCGTCTATGCTCACATGTTTGGCGGGAGTATATGCCTGGGCAAACTTGGCACTAAAATGATCTAATATGGGCCTGACCTTAAATAACCGATCATAACTGGGGTCACCTCTGGGTGGGCACTGTGTGTTGTCAGTGTAGTGCAAAAACTTATGGATGGCTTCAAAGCGCATCCTGCTCATTGCCATGCGGAACATGGGGGTGTGGTACAGTATGTCTGTGCTCCAGTAGTCCCTGATTGAAGGCTTCTTTACTATCCCCATAAGGAGTATTATGCCCCAATACATGTACATCTCTGCTGCAGTGACAGGGGTCCACCTGTAGGGTTGTGCATAAAAGGACGTGGGGTTTTGGGCAATATGTTGTGCAGCGTAGAGATTTGCCTGAAATATAATAATATTCAGCAGCTCCTCATCAAAAAAAAACTTAAAAAAGTCCACAGCTCTGAGCCCTGTCGTGTCAAAGTTAATTCCAGGATGGCCCGTAAAGTCAGGGACCTGAGGGGTATAATTATCTGGGGCTACCCATGTGGGGTCAGTGGAAGCCCCAGACGCTTCTCCTGCAGAAGTCCCAGAAACTTCTCCTGCAGAAGTCCCAGGCACTTCTCCTGCAGAAGTCCCAGGCACTTCTCCTGCAGAAGTCCCAGGCACTTCTCCTGCAGAAGTCCCAGGCACTTCTCCTGCAGAAGTCCCAGGCACTTCTCCTGCAGAAGTCCCAGGCACTTCTCCTGCAGAAGTCCCAGGCACTTCTCCTGCAGAAGTCCCAGGCACTTCTCCTGCAGAAGTCCCAGGCACTTCTCCTGCAGAAGTCCCAGGCACTTCTCCTGCAGAAGTCCCAGGCACTTCTCCTGCAGAAGTCCCAGGCACTTCTCCTGCAGAAGTCCCTGGAACCCTACGGCGCCTTCTTGGGGGTCCTTCCAGGTCACTAGAAGATGAGCAGGAGGATGATGATAGGTAAAAGGGACCATCATCCCCACTAGCTGACTCGGTGTCAGAGGCAAGCATGTTATATGCCTCCAACACGGTGTACGTCTTCTGAGACATTGCACACAAAAAAAATAGAGAACTAGAAAAATTAGATAATGTGCACCAAACTACACGGATAAACCGTCTAGCAGGCACACAAAAAAAAAATATAATGCGCACCAAACTACACGGACAAGCCGCACAGATGGCACACACAAAAAATAATGTGCACTAAACTACACTGACAAGCCGCACAGATAGCACACAAAAAAAAAAAGATAATGCGCACCAAACTACACGGACAAGCCGCACAGATGGCACACACCAAAAATAATGTGCACTAAACTACACGGACAAGCCGCACAGATAGCACACAAAAAAAAAATGCGCACTAAACTACACGGACAAGCCGCACAGATAGCACACAAAAAATAATGCGCACTAAACTACACGGACCAGCCGCACAGATAGCACACAAAAAAAAAAAGAGAATGCACACCAAACCACACGGACAAGCCGCACAGATGGCACACACAAAAAATAATGCGCACTAAACTACACGGACAAGCCGCACAGATAGCACACAAAAAAAATAATGCGCACTAAACTACACGGACAAGCCGCACAGATAGCACACAAAAAAAAAGATAATGCACACCAAGCCACACGGACAAGCCGCACAGATAGCACACAAAAAAAAAGATAATGCACACCAAACCACACGGACCAGCCGCACAGATGGCACACACAAAAAGTAGCTATGTACGGGTACACCTACGGCGCTCTGGAAAAAAATATTACCAGGCACCGAAAAAAAACCTATGTGCACCGCGCAAAAAGGCGCTACAAATGCACCTAGCTTGCCCTAAGACAAACTAACTACCGCTAAGACTGCTAAAGATTCTGTGCAGCGCTATTCACACGGCGCACTGAAAAGTGCGTCCAGTGCAGAACAACGCTAACACAGCGCACTGAAAAGTGCGTTTGGGTTCAGAAGGGACAGACAGGGAAAAACGGAAGACACGTGGGATCACACAAGGCGATCACACAGGGAACACACAGGACACAGGAAAAAACAGATAGGGATGGGAATTTGTAGGGAACAATAGGGATCAGATAAGGATCAGAACACTATTTATAGTGTAAAAGTGTATTTTGGTGCACACAGTAACGCTCTCTCCTCTCTCCAGCGATACCAAACCAAAATGGTGCCGCTGGAGGAAGAGGAAAGGGCTAAAAGCACGTTTTTTAGCCCAAAATCGCTGTAATTGGCCAGTCAGGTTTGACTGGCCAATCACGGCGATCGGCGGGCGGGACCGATTTGATTGGTCGGGTGACGGAGACAGGAACTCCTCCTGCCTCTGTCACCCAATTCTCGTCCCGATGTGGTGACAATTCTAAAATCCTATGCGCTCGCGCCGTAGCTGTACAGCGCTGAGCGCTAATCGTCGGAAGCTGCGCAGTACAGCTACGGCGCGGAGCGCTAAGGTGTTAAAGACTCTGCACACATGTACAGTACAGTCACTGGACGTAGAATAGTAGAAGCCACTTGTCAACCAACACCGATCTAAAAGGTTACAAAAACATCACCTCTCCTGTCCAGTTATACGTAGCTCATACCATTGAAGTGAATGAGCCTCAACTGCAATACCACACAAAACCTGAGGACGTGGGAGGCGCTGTTTTGGGGAAGAGAGCAGCAATGTTTAGACTTTTACACCTTCATTTCACTACTTACTACTGTCCGGCCATATCTGCCCTTGTGTGTCTCACTGTTCCCAGTATAAGGGCAGATTGTCCCTATAATCACATAATCTAATATACCGTACAGCTAATCTCATCCGGGTTATGTAATGTCAGTACTGACAGCCGTATTATATGCCCAACATTCATTCATTTTATACATAGTATAGGAGCGTCTGGTATAGTTCACATGTGTGTAGATATCCTAGGAAATTCCTTATTTGCATTTACTTGCATGTCTTGTTTAGGACGACACACATGGCTGTCAATCAAATACTGAGTCCATTGATTTTAATAATAATAATAATAATAATAATATTGATTTTAATGAGTACCTTGCAATTCTTCATTGCCCCTGTGGTGGCGCTGTAGGGTAGTTGAACAATTTCTTGCGTATTTCCCTGCATATTACAGTAGATTACTGGGGGTTTTAGAAGAAACGCCCTCCAAAATGAAGGGATTGGCTGATACGGATAATTCTTTTCGGGACTTTCCCCATTTTTTTAACTTATAATTGATGCCCTACTAGTATATGACTTGGCTCCACATGGAAGGTTGGTACTATGAAAAATAAATCTCCTCTAAAAAGAAGACAATTGTCACTCTAGTGCCCCCTATTGGCAACTATTCTGTAAGTCAATGGCTGATGTAACTAGGTTTGGCCTCCTCCTTCTCTGAATCATTTGGTCACCGAGTTATCAAAAATGAAAATCCCAATGCAAATAGAAGGCAAATACATACTGGCTGTCACTTGTAGGAGAGACTCTGCCTCTAGTTATCTATTCGTCTGGTCTGCTGATGCGGAACCTACACTTTTTTCCGAAATAAGTTTTTAGTAGGCGATATTTGAAAATTTTACCCAATTGATTTTATTTTGTTCCTAATTCTTGGGTTGATTGGACAAACTGCGGCCAACTGCTATCACCGATCCTGCGGAGGTTACTGATTGGCCAAAGCGAATCCTATGATTCCTGACACACTGTTTTGGTTTTTTCTTATACTTGCGCTGTCCTCCTTGTGGATTTTCCAGGATTCCTAGAGATATATTGTTTTTTTTTTTATACAATATATTTTTATATAAATCAGCAAAGGAACAGAACACTGGTGCGGGAACTGGGAAACCTCAGTAAGGCCTCATATACTTTTTCTTCCCCCCTCTCCCTTAGGTGTCCCCTGCCACTAGGGAAACACCACCTTTAATGTTGCAGAAATGCCATGAATTGCACATTTTACCTTTTCCTCTCTTTTATGTTCCAGTGTTTGAAACAATACGTTGAACTTCTAATAAAAGAAGGTTTGGAAACTGCTATCAGCTGTCCTGATGCTGGGTGTCCGAAGAGGGGCAACTTACAAGAGAATGAGGTAAGTTAGCCATGATATGATAACTTCCTGTGTCCTTTGCCACGTTCACTTGTGTCACCGCGACGGAAAAAGGATAGAACGCGCTTTACGGCCCGGCAGTACGGCTTCCTATGGAGAGAGAAGAGGTAAGGAGTGCTCCCCCTCCACCTCTGCAGCTGAACATATGCTGTGCCCGGGTGCCCGGTGTAGCATACGTATGTCTGACAGTGACCATAGAGCTAGCTATTTCTAAGTTGATGCTGCGGTGCCAGGTGTTTTGCATTTTTCTTTTTGTGGAAGTAAAAAAAAAGATAAACAACCTAATTGAAAAATGGATATGGATACAATAATTATAATAAAATACTAATACATACTGAAATATGAAAACGTATGGGTTTTTTGTGGACGTGCAATGGACACACCCGTGTGGATGAGCTCTCACCTGCAAAATAGTGCATTGGTTTTGGCCATTTGCAGTTGCCGCTCCACCCGTGTGACCCTTATGGATTCATTGGGGGTGATGTTGAGTGACGTTGTTGTGGGCCAATGCTGTTTTGCGATTTTTCTTTGAGCAAAATGAACATCGAATGTGCAAAGTCACTTTGACATAGACCCGCCTTGCACCGAAATTCTTCACACTTGCAAAGTCAAGTTTTCACAATAGGTCAGAATTCATGATTTGTGACTTTCCACTTAGGTGCAAGTTTTGGCGCAAAGCGACACCAGTCACACCATGGTCTTTAGATTTTTTTTTTTCAACTTTGTATGCGACTGTCGCTAACAACCCAAGTAGCATAAGACATTGCCAGCAGATTTATGAAGGGCCAAAAGCCACTTTATGAATCTGAAGGACAGTGGTGCGCCAAAGACAGACCTAGAAGGAGCCGGCTGAATTATATATTAGACCCCACTTAGTTTCAGCCAGTAACAGTGGGTGCTGTCCTATGATCACTACTTACATAGGAACATATAAGAAAAGAAAGGCAGCACTCCAGATGCCAATGTAAAGTTATAAAAGAAAAAAACGGAATCCAGCTCACATCACCAGTAGTTGGCTCCTTTGTGGCACGGAGGTAAATTCGAAAGTCCAACTCTTAAAAAAATTATTCTTCTTTATTTCATATTATAAAAAGTTATTCACAGCAACAGTCCAGACATAGTGTGAATACAGACCGACACGTTTCGTCCTAATGTCAAGTTGTGGTGAAGATTATTTCATGTGCTGCAATGTTTCGATTTTGGATGCTGAAACGTCGCTGCACATGAAATATACTTCACCTCAACTTCGCAAAGGCATCTACAGAGCGGCCTGCCCTTCTTCATGTGCCTTCTGTAAGCCTTGCCAGGACCTGTGGGTGCTGCACCCTCCTGATCAGGACACAGTGCTGCGTTGGACCGTCTTCAAAGAAAACACAGATCTGAGAATGCGTCCACATGATTCCCTTTTAGTTCATATGTTCTCTTTTTCTCCTTTGTAACAGATTGAATGCATGGTGGCTGCAGAAATAATGCAAAGGTACAAGAAACTGCAGTTTGAAAGAGGTAAGTGATATAATATGGTATTTCTATGTGAGGGGAGATTAGCCAGGCAAAATTTTTCTCACACAGAATATAGTTTTTGTTGGGACAGGTAAGTAGCCATAGCTGGGGTACTGTAGGTAGCGCTGAGTTTGACTTTGTCATTAATATTGATGATTTATCTATAGGGCAGGTGATCAATATCAGATCAATATGGCTCCGACACTCATGTGGAGCGCAGCTGCAGTTACCTGGCCTGGCCACTACATTTGTTATGGCTCCATTCTTTGTGATATAATGTAACTTTACCTCAAGATTTTTATAATGTGTAGCGGGCAGAATATGAGGTAATTTACCAATATACATCTATTAATGGTTCTGCTCCGCTTTTTTTGATATATGTGAAGCCTCCTGTCTTTTACCTCATCAGTCAAATGGAGCGTCATGTGATCTCTAACTGTCCATGAACAATCGCCCTGCCAGGACCTAATGATACTATTCATGAATTTAAGGATACATTCACATGAACGTATGGGGGACGTATATAAGGCCGACTTATATACAGCATATACGTCCCCCATACATGGCAATGGGCACACGGCACCCTTCGAGAGCGGTACGGTGCAGCACACGTGGGGCACTGTACCGTTCCGTAGCCGGGAGAAAGGACATGTCTTATCTTTCGCCGTAATACGGCACCATGCGCCATATATTGCTATGGAGAGGGTCGGGGTGAGCAGCGCTCATCCCCTTCTCTCCTCGGCGCCGATGTATGCCCACCGTACTACGATACGATAGACATACTGGTATGAATGTAGCTTTATAGCAAGGTCCTGGCAGGGAGATTGTTCATGGAAAGATAGAGATCACATGACCCTCCATCTGCGGCCATTTTATGGTCAGGAATCTCTGGCTAATGAGGTAAAAGACAGGAGGCCTCACTTTACATGTCACGAAAGAGGAGCAGAACTATTAATAGATAGATATTAGCATGTTACCTAATATCCTACCCCCTACACATGAGATAAAGTTTCCAGCCCTTTTAGTACAGATAATGGAGCCATAAGAAATGTATTGGCCAGGTAACTGCAGCTCAGCTCCAAATGAGGGTCGGAGCCGCACTGATCTGTTTTGTGACATACCTATTGTCCCTTTACTTACCAATTTGGAGAAGTAAGCATTGGCCGCCTGCCCCTTCTCATGCCCGTCCATACTGAGCATTACATGGGATGCTTGGGCGCCTTTACCTTTAATGAATGCTCCATCATCTGAAATCTTCTTGCCAAGCTGCATAATTACCAGAGCAAGGAAGCCATGAATGATTTAGGCCGTGTTCCCCTCACAAAAGGTCTTCTATTATTGTCCTTCCAGCATGCCTCAGATGAAAGATTAAGAAATCAGGAGCCTCTAAAGCTATCTCCTTAATTACCAGCCGGGTCGTAGATCGTGCCCAATGTCCTTTCATCTTTGTGTTGAAAAGAAGTCATTGATTTAGTAGCAAATCTTTCAGGGAATAATATCATCTAGATCTAATTCATCTATGGGAGACCTATTCTTCCTACCATGTGTGACTGATAAGAGAGGTGACTGCTCCGAATTATAAGAGCCAATGCACATCCACAATGGATATTTGTTGGCTGAGCTGTGACGATGGACGGTAACACGTGCTCATTGCCTTGGACGAAGTTGCTTGTAAATGCATCGATTGGGCTATATTTTGATGATGGATCATTGGTGAGAATGAAGGCCTTTATATTCAAGATGTAAAGATTGTAGGAGACCTCTGGCAGTGGCTCTGTCCAATCATTACACATGCACTTTTGGCCTGACCAATCATGCTGTTCCCAATCATTACACACGCATTTTTACCAGAGCCGGTTATGCTCTGTCCAATCGTTACACATGCACTTGTGGTCGGGCCAATCATGGTCTGACCGATCATTACACATACAGTTTTGGCAGAGTAGATCATGCTCTGTCCAATCATTACACATCCATTTTTGGCCCGGCCAATCATTCTCTGTCCAATCATTACACATGCTGTTTTGGCTTTGCCAGTCATGCTCTGTCCAATCATCACACATGCAGTTTTGGCCTGGCCAATCGTGGGCTGCCGCCCAATCATCACTTATCTACTTTTGGCCAAGCCAATCATGCTCTGTCCAATCATTACACATGCACTTTTGGCCTGGCCAGTCATGCTATGTCCTGTCATCACACATTTGTAGGAAGGAGTTGGGAGAGATAGCTGTTGGATGGATGATTGTTACTGTCATGTTATGTGTATGGAGATCTGTCCATGAATGAAAGTTCCAATAATACATTTAGTTTTTTGCCCTTGCCCTGTAGTGTTCTTTGCCAATACCCAGTACATTGTATATGTGCTATATCGGTATATGGTACTGTTGGATTTTAAACCATCCAATTTCTTGTGCCTAACGTGTATGGCCCAGACACATGTCTCACACACGTACTACAAGAGACTGTGTAGGTCCTATTATCTCCTCATGCTACGTTCTTCATCTCACAAGTAGCTTGAGAAAATACACGGCCTTCCAATGTGATATTGTGGAAGTATTCCCCAGTGAAGGATTGTTTCTATGGTGGAAACCTCATTTGTTCCATTTGATGCTTTTATGCCGCTTATTCCCTGTAGAAGTTCTTCACCTTTGAGGAAATACATTGAGTAATTCAGGACCGATATACAGGGCAGAAATTCCCACCCAACTTAACTGCATGTAAAGCTTTGGATTATATACTACCCCAATGGTCAAGGCTACAGAACTTTAAAGAGATTCTCCTTAGATATGTAGACACTGTGGCAGATTTACTTACCCGGCCCATTCGCGATCCAGCGGCGCGTTCTCTGAACAGGATTCGGGTCCGGACGGGATTTATGAAGGTAGTTCCTCCGCCGTCCACCAGGTGGCGCTGCTGCGCTGAAATGCATCTGATCGCGCCGGAATACACCGAGCCGGACCAGGTGAAGGTAAGCGCTTCCCAAGCGACACATTTTCGGTTTTTAAATGCGGCGGTTTTTCCGAATACGTTGGGTTTTCGTTCGGCCACGCCCCCCGATTTCCGTCGCGTGCATGCCGGCGCTGATGCGCCACAATCCGATCGCGTGCGCCAAAATACCGGGGCAATTCAGGTACAATCGGCGCAAATCGAAAATATTCGGGTAACACGTCGGGAAAACGCGAATCGGGCCCTTAGTAAATGACCCCCATTATCTCTACGTCAGTGTACGGATGTTTTCTAATGTTGGACTTTAGGTCCATACGTCTTGATGACTATGGTCCATGATGGCATCTTTGGTACATTCTCATGCCCTGTGAATGTTCATCCAGTCAATTGCATTTGCAAAGATTTAGATATTGGCAGTACATAACCTTCTGATGTTTTCTCTTCTCTCCTGTTAGAAGTTCTTTTGGATCCATGTAGGACTTGGTGCCCATCATCATCTTGCCAAGCAGTATGCAAATTACAGGAGCAAGGACCCCAGAATCCACAGCTGGTACAATGCACATCGTGTGACATCGAGTTCTGCTCATCATGCAAGGCCAACTGGCACCCCGGGCAAGGATGCCAGGAGAACATGCCAATCACTTTTCTCCCAGGAGAGTCGAGGTACAGCATAGCCCTAACTGGACTGACTAATAATCCTAACATCTAAAATCTACCTATCTTTCTAATATCTACCTACCTCATATCTGTATGACCTTCCCCAATATACATGAAGCTAGAAGCCCTGTATATAAAGTAGTTAAGTCCTGCTTATACAGTATTATAGCGCTTACAATTTGGGATTTTTGCTCTACAGCTCTGCATTAAAAACAGTAGAAGACGACGTTCCGATCAAACGCTGCCCAAAATGTAAAGTCTACATAGAAAGAGATGAAGGCTGTGCACAAATGATGTGTAAGAACTGCAAGCACGCGTTCTGCTGGTACTGCCTAGAGTCACTCGATGTGAGTATATCATATGTGTCATTCGGGTAGTTGGAGATATAGTTAGAAATGTGAGTCGCAGATAAAGGAAATCTACCAACAAAATCCAGCATGAATAACCAGGGACATTACTCATAGATCCAGGCACCGTGACTGTGGTGATCTTCTTATATTTGTTAAAATCAACTTGTAAAATTATGCCAATGAGTCATAAAAACTCTTAGGGGGTTACCAGTGCACCTCCGTGCTGTAGCTTCCCAGTCTGTTACACTGTGCACTCTCACTGTATGCTGAAACTTCCTGTGATGCAGTGAGATTACAGCAGGCAGAGGGAATGGAGTGTAATGAAGGTGAAACGATTCTGAAAATGACGTCTCTAGACTCCTCCCTTTTTATTTTTACACTTTGCTTAGTTCATGTGGTTTCTGATTTTACTATCACGAGATATGTCTGAAATAAAGGTCTGATCCCTTTAGGAAGCAAAACTAGAATTGTGTTATACATGGAAAGTAGAAATAAAATCAAGAAAAAGGGGAAGTTGTCCGTATATTATATATGTAAAAAACAAACATATAAAAAAAATCAAAAACCTAAGAAGGTTGTCGTAGGTGTAAAGGTATGGTGCAATTTTTAGCCTAGAAGGAGTATGGGGGACATTATTCATAGTCTGTTAGACTGTTTTGAGCGTCTTTTAGCGCTAAAATCTGGCGCATCTAGTTAATTAGGCGCATTTATGCGCCATTTTCTGGCGCACGGCAAAGTTCGGCACTTAGTGATTTTGAGTCCCTGAGACTTATCTGACATAGTGAGTGCGTCCTATACAGATGTTTGCACGGGATCTATCACTATTTTGCGCCTAAAAAGGCACAAAATAGGCGCAGAAAATGCACCTGCTCTGAGCAGCTGCACTTCCAAAAAACTTCCCTTTTCATTACTAAAAACATACATTTTAGGTTCCCAAATGAAGAATCACCTCTATGCAACATGGAAAATCCTTCGGAGCAGTTTTAAAATGTAAAATTTCTCTAGTAACGACTTCATCATTGTCTATAGGATCATCTCTGGGAGTGATTATTGTCTTATTGTACAGATCTGAGAATATTATCAGTCTCCATTTCATGTACATTATAATAAAAAAGGCAAAGACTCATTTCAGCAAGAATTTTTTTTTTTTTTTACATATCTGTAACTTTTAGTCCCTGCAGTTGCATCACAATGATAGTTTTTTGTGCAGAGATGAAGCCCTGAACGTTCTGTCACATTTTCTCAGTCTCCTTTCATTATTGCTCACAAATGAGATCTAACAATTGCGCCAAAATTGGCGCTAATTTAGGCGCAAATGAATGGGACATGCGACAAATCCAAAGTGCATTTACTAAGGCAGAACCAGATCCATCATAGATCATTAGCCAAAAAGAAGAGCAAACCAGGCGCAAAAACAGGCGAACCTGAGACCCACTATGATTAATCTCCCCCTATGACTTTTTCAGTAAAACTAATAAATAACGTGTTCATTGTGTTAGTAGATGAATATCTATGCAAGGAAATCATTACAGTCGGTGTTTTCTGTGCTTAAAGGGGTTATCCGGGTTTAAAAAATTTTTTATGGCCGGGCTGGGGAGGGCTATTTAAACATAATAAACATGTACTTACCTCCTCCGGTGCTGCCGATGTCCCGCGCCGCGGCCGGTCTTCTCCGTGCGCCGGTTTCATTACACCGGCGCACAGGGAGCTTCCGGCCGGCCAGATGCTCCCATGCGCACCATCTCCCAGCGCTTACAACGCTGAGAGATAGGGACGGATGGGAGGAGCCGTCCGCAACGAGAACCGGAAGCTCCCTGTGCACGGATCGAAGTGACCGCGGCGCGGGACATCGGCGGCGCCGGAGGAGGTAAGTCCATGTTTATTATGTTTAACTAGCCCTCCCCAGCCCGGCCATAAAAAGATTTTTAAACCCGGATAACCCCTTTAAATAGCAAATTTAAATAATTATAGTAATTTTACATAATACATTTACTAAAGGGTGCACAACCCTTTTTTGTCACACTACAGAGTGGACTATGACTGATTCCCCAGACTCACCGTCCAGACTATAACTGATACCCCAGACCCCGCTGTCCATACTACGACTGTTGCATCCCCCCTGCCCAGACTACGTATGACACCCCGAATCCCCCTGTCCAGACTATGTCTAACACCCCGAATCCCCCTGTCCAGACTATGTCTAACACCCCGAATCCCCCTGTCCAGACTATGTCTAACACCTTGAATCTCCTTGTCCAGACTATGTCTAACACCCCGAATCCCTCTGTCCAGACTATGTCTAACACCCCGAATCCCCCTGTCCAGACTATGTCTAACACCACGAATCCCTCTGTCCAGACTATGTCTAACACCCCGAATCCCCCAGTCCAGACTATGTCTACCCCGAATCCCCCTGTCCAGACTATGTCTAACACCCCGAATCCCCCTGTCCAGACTATGTCTAACACCCCGAATCCCACTGTCCAGACTATGTCTAACACCCCGAATCCCCCTGTCCAGACTATGTCTAACACCTTGAATCCCCCTGTCCAGACTACATTTGACACCCCGATTTCCCCCTGTCCAGACTATGCCTGAAGCCCCAGATTCCCCCTGTCCAAACTATGGTTGACGCCTTCAAACCCAATGCCCAGACTGTCTGCCATCCCAAACCCCTCAGATCAGACTGACAGATGCCCCAACCCCCCCCCCCCCCCCTAGAATAGACTATGACTGGTATCTGTATTGTAAAAACTTGCAGCTTGAAATTTGAGATTTTTATTTCATTTATTTTTATTTGGGAGTGTGGGGGGTAACTTTGTTTTTTAAATTCTTTTTTCAGTAGGAGCACTGATATTCGGGGGCAGCTGTGACCGGGTACTGATAATATCTTCCCACTGTCACAGTACAGGATCGGGCCGTCACACATTCACTCACTAGATTTATCAATAGTGACACAAAATGCTCTACGTGCAGATTATTGAGTACTGGCACACTTCAATTATCTGGCGCACAATGGACACACCAATCGTATTTAAATTGAGTGCACCAGTTTTTATTTGAGCACTCAGTTTATTCGGAGTGCGCCAATTTTCTGTCTGACTTTTAACCTAAATTTGGCGCCCAGTGAAAAACGCCCCCGGAACGCCCCTTTAGGTGCAGTGTTCTGTGTTTTTAGCAGAAAACAGGTGCAGCCAGTTTAATAAATGAGGTCCATTTTGTGCAGGATGCACAACGCCATGGAGATAGGCAGAGCTCATGTGACTGGAGATCAGCATCTTTTACTGAATAACTGGGCTCTGGTCACATGACCTTTTATCGGTCCGCCGGCTGCAGCAATGAAGAGACGGGAAGAGGCTGCGTCCTGCCAGAAAGAAAACGGAAAATAGTTCTGTGCTGATGTATCTGCATGGGACTAAATTTGAGGAGTAAACCTCCCTGTACAAGCATTTATGATGCTTGTACAGGCATTAATGCGACCTATATATAGTATGATTTATAGATAGAGAAACCTAATATGAGATCAGATGATACCTAATATTTCCACATCGGGGATAGCATCCTTTCCAGGCATTGAGTCAATCATACGATCATACGGTAGATCTTCTCTGCAGCCTATAACTTTAATGTGATATTACTCTCAAAGCTGGGTGGTGGAGACCTAGCTGCTGCGACTCTCCAGAGAACATCTGTGTAGTCTGATATCTCTGTATGTTTCTGTAGAAAGACAGAATTCAGCAGAAGGGCGGGGACATGAGTGGAGCTAAATAAATAGAGAGGCACTATCATTACATAACGTTTAATACAATGTTTTCGTGTTAACGACCACTATGCAAGGTTTGTAAAAAAACTCTTGGTGAATGATGAATACATAATGTACCTTACACTCAGTAAATGAAAGTAGTGCCCATTCATACTTGCTGCAGACCATAAAATAGAACTTTCTTTACAAGGGCCCAGACCTTTCATCTTTCCTACTGTATGGATTCCCTGTGGCACACAGCTGGACCCACTATTGAGCGACGCCGTAGGGGGCAGAATTAGTAGGGGAGATGCAGCATAGTCTTTGACCAATTAATGGTCATGGTAAAGCATCATCCATTACATTTTGTTTGTTGAGTAGCAGGATACACTTGTAGCTCTTTTTTATGTTATGATTAATTTTGGGGTCTGTAATACATACATACACATACTCACACATACACACATACATACACACATACACACACACACACATGCACACATACATACACACATACATACATACACACACACATGCACACATACATACATACATACATACACACACATGCACACATACATACATACATACATACACACACACATGCACACATACATACACACATACATACATACACACACACATGCACACATACATACATACATACATACATACATACACACACATACTCAGCGGTGCCTCCTGTTGAGAACAGGATCACAGTAAGGGATTGTAGTCCTGCGGGAGGCCACGACTCACAGCATCATGGATTATTAGGATGATGTAAGTCCACCTCCCTGGAATGTAATCGGTGTGGTAGATCCAGCTAGAATAGTGTGAATTATCCCTAAGTATTTTTTTATCACAGATATTAGTGATGTTTTTGGGTGGGCGGGTGGAGCCCCAAATGTACGAATACATATAACATATCAAATGTAATAGGGTGAGGTCTCTTCCTCTTTTATCACCAAAATCTTTGCTTCCTTCTTGAACTTTTGGACCTATGTTTTGTCCCGGTCAGACTTTAATTTTTTTCTCAGGCCATTGATTAGAAAAAATAAAGGAAGTCCCTAAAATTGAAAAACGGAGGTGAAAATAATCCCTGAGGTCAGTTTCTTTTGTCATTAGGATTTGTAAGATAAAACAATGAGAATCCAAAAACCTGAGCTAAAAATCTTTTAGTAAGGCCGCCCACTAACATGGGAAAACAACCATATGCAACCCCGACCTTAGTGTTGCGATACGGGTTGCATATATTCCCATGACTGTCAATGTGCAATACATCCATCCATTTTGATGTATGTATTGCCCGCCTTACCGTACCGGGAGGAAAGATAGAGTAGGCTCTATCTTCCCCAGTTAGTACTGGTGTGCCCGCTTCTTCACATGACGAGGGGAGGGGTGAGAAGCACTCGCCCTTCCCCCTCTCCATTGGTTTTCCGTGTGCTTGCCTTACGAGCACATGTCAGTGTGATAGCAGCCTTAGAGCTAGTGCACTCAGCTGTGATCCATGATTGGTGGGCGATCAGGGAGACCCATTAGTGGCGCATACACAAGCATACCTACTAGAACCAGTACAAAATCATATCAGCCCAACAGGCCGGTGTACTAACCAGGTGGTAATCTTACTGATCCGGCCACAAAATATGGTCCTTGTGTTGTCTGCATTTGATCGGCCCACTTGTGATTTATGCAAACAGAACTTACAGTATCCTAGCGAGTAATTACTATTAACTACTCTGATTATGCTGTACTTGCCTCACAAATTTCCAAAAGTAAAGAGAGGGACACAAAATTTTGGGATGGTGAAATTATGTTCTTTCCACTTCTGGATTATGATTCCAACAGTGCTCACTGAAACCTTCTGTAGTTAAGAGATTCTTCTGTAACCAATGTCATCAGGATGTTTTGCAAAAAATAAGATTGTGAAGCTCTGGAGACAGCTCCCTGGTTTTACCCATCCTGAGAGGTTTCTTGTGTGGCACCTTGGTAATGAGACTTTTTTTTTTTTTTTTAATAGGCCATTGTTCGAGGCAACCAATATTATTTGTCAGGGATTGCTCTCTAATTATTGATAGATTTCAGCTGGTGTCATGACTCTCCATGGCTTTTTGCTCCTGTGCTCCATGTAGTTCATCATGTTGCTGGTTGTAGATATATCGTAGATCATGCCCCGTCTTATTTAATGTGACATTTCCACTGATATCTGCTTAATCTCTTCTCTCCCTATACCAGGACGACTTCCTGCTTATACATTACGATAAGGGGCCTTGTCGGAACAAGTTAGGTCATTCCAGGGCGTCCGTCATATGGCACAGGACACAGGTAGGTGAACACGTTTTTTTGCTGATCTGTTAAGAGACTGTTGCTGGTCACATAGAAGAAGTGCAGCAGTCAGCGGGGTAGCTACTTATATAATGGATTGTGTCCTGTATACAAAGGGCCTCTGCACATGGCAGAGCCGCGTGCCCAGAGCCCGTCCTGCAGAACATTGCGTCCTTTGTGCTCCAGGCTTACAGAGCCATGTGCTGCTATATGCTGCCACCATCCTACATCATAATCTCCTCTAAATGTACCAAGGGTCATATATTTTTAGTAAAAATACTGCCTTTTTGTCAGCCAGGTAGCAAATATATTAGGAGTAAGTCATTGGTAAAATATAAAATGTTCTTTAAATATTTTTTTTTTAAATTGGCATAAAAGTGGGTATTTTGGACTAATTTGGGGAATTCTGGAAGTGATGGAGATGGAAACTCCTCGTGACTGGAGATGTGGTTATTGGGGGGGGGGGGTACACCATTACCCATACTGCCCTCTGTTGGACATGAAGATACTTCTAAGGCTAAAATGAGTAAAAATGGTCAACACATAGTCCAATCCATATGTAAAGGGCATCCAGTATCATATAGAAATGCATATACACCGTTATACTTACCTTGTCAAAATGGCTCCAAATAAATGCAGAAGGAAGACAAAAATCTTGAATATCTTGAACCTGTATTTAATTTTACAGTATCACTGGATCTTGTATTTCGTTACCCTGCAGCCACTTTTGGTATAATACTGCCTCCTAGTGGTAAAAAGAAGAAATCCTGATCACAGCGGTGCTGATATTTGTAGATGATACAGATGACAAATAGCACATTTTTATAATATACCATACATAAAGAAAATAATTTAAATAATTCTATATATTTTCTTACATAGTCAGTACAGTATTTCTTATCTTGCAGAGGTTTTTATTGCTTCTTATATTTTGTCTTTGGAGCAGGAGAATATTTAAAGGGGTTTGTCCATTAAAGAAATTTTGCAAATTTTAATCCCCTAGTCATGTTTGCACAATAAAGATAATTCATAACCCCCATACTTTGCAATTTTACTCTTATTTTTACTTTTACTTACTTACTTTTATTGCTTTTAATGCTCCTATCCCTGTCTGGGCATGGACTCTCTACGCAGACACATTATGATCTCTCTAGTGCTGTGAGATGATGTGTGCTGACAATGTGCTTAAATTCTCAGGGTACAGGGTTTATCTACATTTTCATTTAGCTTCTGAACATTCTTCTTATATATGATACATAGAAAAAGAGACAGATCAGAGTCAAGCGATGGATATAAGACACAATTAAACACTCTGTTCTGCTATCTCACCTATAACACACACACAGAGTCAGCGCTGCCTCCCCTTCCCTAAGATAAAGACCTTATCTATCTGTAGCTTGTAGAGTAAGTTTCTGCATGCTGCTGCTTGTCATGTGGAAGTGCCTGTGTTGTGCCTGAGCTGGTCTTGTAATGCAGGGGGAAAGGGCAGGAGGGCGAGAGCTCTGCAGTGTGCAGATAAGAGAAGCTATTCATGATAAGAATCCAACCATAGGGACAGGGACCTGTGAAATGCTGTATTTTTGTTAATAACAGTGAATTAGAGAATGTTTTATTTTGTTATCCTGAGTGTATTTAAGAATCTTTTTATCTTGGAAATACCCCTTTAAAGGATTTGTCCTAAATGTAAATTATTCATAACAAAGTGAACGGTAAGGGTCCACCTGCTTGGACCCCCAATGATCCAGAGAATAAGGGTCCTGTTCTCTCTAAGGGGTGGAGTGGCTGTGCAAAAAATGTGCAAATCGGACCCTTAGTAAATGACCCCTAATGTCTCCAGTTTTATGGTGTATACATCTTATACTTTGTATACATATAAGTTTGTTTTTTCTGTTTTTTTGTGTCATCTTGATCACTTTTTTAAAAATTGAATTAAATATGAACAAAAAAAGTAAAATATGGAGGGATGCATACATTGTGCATACATAAAATCAACTTTTAAAATTATGCTACTGAGCCAGGAAGGCTATGGGCAGAGCCCCTCTGTGCTGTGGGTTCATAGGCTGTTACATTCTGAAGGAGCACCCCCCACGGTGTGCTCACTACCGCCAAGAATACAGGCGAGACTTAGGCTGCATTCAGACGAATTTATGGGGGACAATGACCTCCATACCTCAATGGCCTCACAGGGCTGTACGCTGCTGCACACTTTTGCTATGCGGGCATATGTTTGTCTAAATGCAGCCTTAGACAACAGCCTGTGTAAAGCCAGAGCCCAGGGCCCATAGCCCTTTAAGCTTGTTCGCATAATTTTACAAGGTGATTTTAGAAGGAAGGAGGCAATGGAAAGCAAATATAAGAAGATACCACAGTCCCGGCCTGGATCTATGTTTAAGTGTTCCTGGTTTATCAGGATGGATTTTGAAGACAGATTCCCTTTAGTAAAGTAAATTTGAGATGGGTCATGGTACATAGAACATAGATGATATCACGGACGATCCATTCACATTTTATCCATGTGTGTTTTTCCTCCGCAGGTGGTTGGAATATTTGCAGGATTCGGCCTCCTCCTGTTAGTAGCCTCCCCTTTCCTCCTACTGGCCACACCATTTGTCTTGTGCTGCAAATGTAAATGCAGTAAAGGAGACGATGACCCGCTGCCAACATAATGCTGAGGAGAGTCGTGTGGGTTCCCTCACCGGTCCAGCACACTCCTGATGGCTACATCACACTTGGGACACGTTGCAGCCTTCCCTGGTTCGGCCATCTTTCCCGGGACATGATCTGTGCCATTATCCCAAGACCTCGTGTCCTCGTCGCCCCTTCCAGGACCAAGGTGATGGAGGAGACATGAGGATTACTCCGCACAATGTACAGAACACATCATCCATCCACATAACAATTGTTGGGTCTGACTATGGTTCTGGTCTTGACGGTCCAATTTTAAACAATTTTTAAGCTTAGCGTCCTCCCGTCTGTATCATTCCTGATTTCCGACCTTGATTTGTGTGTCTTTTTTTTTCCGTTTACTTGTAAAATGCTGTACGTTTCATACGGTGCATTGTTCTAAAGGGAATGCGTTGCTGTAGGTTGACTCTTTGTTTTATACCGCCGGGTACATGGGACACTGAGCCTCATGTATGTTGCAGTCTGAATTTACCAAAGTGAGAATTGCTTAAAAAAAATTTGTAAAAAAAAGAAAGAAGTAAAAAAAACCTTCAACCCAGTCTTCTTAGATTTTGTTATTTTTGAGTCTATGCAATTTTTGCTTGTTTTGCACTTCTTTTCTCCCTGCGTTGTATGTTATCTGCACACATGGGGTAATATCTTCATACACACAATTGAAATCATAAAAAGGGCTTTTCCTAGTTAAAATTCTTGATAAGTTTTCTAAGGATAGGTTGTCAATATCATCAATATCAATACCCAGCATCCCCACAGACAATGGTGTAACTAGAAGCTGTAGGACCCCAGTGCAAAGTCTGTGCCAGGCCCCGACTATAATGTATGGTTTATAGTAATAGTCTTCTCATATGGGAAAGTGACACCATAAGGGCCCCCTAAACCTTTTTGGGCCCGGGTGCGATCGCAACCTCTACACCCCCCCAAGTTATGACCCGGCCCACAGATCAGCCGTTCTACAATTGTCCCTGGCCAGTCAACACCGTGGCTAGTTCGGACGCTATTCTGGCAATATGTCCAAGCTTGAACTCACTCATGACCAGAAAGTGGAGCAAGAAGCAGACAGCTCCATTCTCTGAGTAGTGGCTGAAACAAGTCATTGCACCTCAGCTCCCATTCAGATAATTGGAAACTAAATTCCACGACCTTTATATGAACACTTCACAGGAAGAGGATCTATCTACTTCCTGTTTCTGATCAAATTGTGTGATGCATGTCGGACCTCCACCAATCAGATACTGAGGCTTCTACTCTATGGATGTGTTATTACAATTTTTCATCAATAACAACCCTTTTGAAGGTGTTAAAATAATAATTATCTTATATACATATCTAATATACATATATATCTTATACATATATATACATATATATATGCGACATCATATTCTGCAGCGCTGTACAGATTTTGGGGGGACGTAAACATATAAAGTAAGACATTATAGAATTAACAGTCTATGAGAATGAAGGGGTAACACAAGAGGTATAAGAGATTGTATAATTTATAATAATATTATTATATAATATTATTTATATATATATACATTTTTTGATCTTACTAATTGGCTACAATGAAACAGAGTGAAAAATGTAAAGGGATTTGAATACTCTCCATACCCACTGTATGTATATATGTATATGTTTGTGTGTGTACACACACACACTATTCCGCGTGCCCACTACCGCAGGGTGTTTATGGTGTAGCAGTTGCGTCATTGTGGTTGGAATGGCGCCACCATCCCCTTTATACAGGCAGAGACACAGCGGACCCCACTTTGAGTGAACAGTAGCGTCTCAGCAGGCGCTAATAAGAGGTTTATTATTTTTACAGCCCCAGCCATGTATCATTTTTTCATTATTATTGGACAACCCCTTTTAGCATCCCAGCCACCATACAATGGATTTACTTGAATTTCATAATCATTCTGGAGTTTCTTAGAACTGCTTCTCTATTGTTCCTCTATTCCTACTGGCAACGTAAAATTAAATGTACAACTTAGACTTGGGCCAGTGTCACCCCAGTGCTCTGCAGATGGGATATGCTCGAGCTTTCATGATCAGGCATTCAGTAAGGGCGATATCCTCTGGGGAAACCTGGACAGTATTCAGCTCTTCAAACATGGTCTGTTATATATGGACTGTATCCACCCTCAAAACCTCTTTGCGGGCGTATTATATGGGGAAGGATAAGAGGAAAGGTAAAGGGCGGACTTAAAAAGTGAATATTTCCCTCTTATAGGTCTTTGTTTTTCATGGCCTGCACGGGGAGACACTGGATGGTCCTTGTGGTGGTGCCATGACAGTGGAGCACCCATAACCCCCGGCAGAGGTCTCAGCCTGTGGTACATAGTGGCGGGACACCTGGCCACAAAATGTTTGACACCTTAATGACATGTGACATAACTGAGCCACAGGAGGATGTTCCAGATGTTTCTTTCATGTAATGCAGGGGTGTTGGGGTCTTCTTATGAATCCTTGTTGGAGAAGTTTCCTCATCCTCTTCCATGGCTTCCTCCCCTTTTTCCTCCTGTACAGGTTTTTGCCATTTCTCCTCCTTTATTCTTTCCACCCTTCTTGCTGCTCCAGGGCGTCACGCAGCTCTCGTAAAATGGTTGCTCTTGCTAGCGGAGTCCTGAATGTTGGTCTGGGACTGAGGGCTAAGAAGATTCAAGTTACCGACCTTCTACCACCTAACACCCAAGTGTGATATCCACGATATCCTGATACCTCCATCTTGAATGAAGGGGATAGGAAGGGTAAAATGACAATTAACAGTGCGTAATCAACACTACAATAAGCATCAGCAATAAACGCTGTTATTCACCAACCCAAGTGATAGAATAATATTATGGGTGATATAGTGAACCAATCTATCAGTTAATGTACAACTGAAGATAGAGAAAAGATCTTACCAGTCCAGCAATAACCATGGTAGGGAGGTATTCTCAATGGTATGCAGAGTGAATAGGGAGGTCACATGAGTAGGTCCAGGTCAGGATTCAGTTGTCAGCACTGCCCCTGGTACACCCTATCATCCACTGACACTCCAAAATTTGCTCCTGCCCTAACAAGGACAGTCCCAAGCCATCCCTATTGAGAGGATGCCCTGGTACGCCCTATAGAGATGACCGTGTTCCCGTTGTGATACTGGGACTAGAGGTAATGGACCTTTCATCAGGGGAAGTAGTCATATTTATCGTTCAGTAGCCATGAGGGCCGCTGCATGCCCTGGACATTTGCCCACAGTGATAATCTTATTCCAGCAGTGATTATCAACTGCTTCATGCATGGTATATAAAAGGTTAGCGCACTGTTGGTCACAAATCCGCCTTATGGTCTCCTATAGAAACAACCCTTAGGCAGAAGATCGCACCACCAAGGAAGGTCCAGTCCATCAATCACTTAGACTGACATATTACAAGTTATACGACGCCAGTGGCAGGGTAACAGATGGCGAATCAGCACATCCCAGGTTGAATTCCAGTGTGCCATATGAACTGCTCCCGGTACTCACTGAACACTGCTGGCAGAGAGAAGATAATGTGAAAGAAACAATTAAAAAGTAGTGGAATTATTCAGATGCACAACAAATCTACATGCCCAGAGGTTATTGGAACCATCATGTAAAAGTGAAATTCCTGATGACAGGTTTCCTTTAATGTACCAATACCAACAAGTTTTAGTTTTTTTTTATTTATCCCTCCCATTTTTGGCTTAAAGGAAACCTACCATTTGATTTTATGCATTGTGCACCAAACATGCCTTGAGAATACTGTAGCTACACTGATGCAGAAACATCACTAATTTAATCCCTAAACTGAGTAGTTTTGCTGAAAAAAAAACTATTATAAAATTGTGATTATGAGGCTCTGTCGCTCCTGAGGCTGCCCCAGCGCTTCTCCTCTTACCCTAACATTGCCCTGCTCCAGAGAATGATATTATCACTGTGTTATGCCTGACAGGCAGAAGTAATCACTCGCTGCACCATCCCTTAGCTGCTGTGTATGAGTGATCCAGCTCAGGTTGATTAGTTCTGTCTGGACAGTTCAGGCAACTCTTATGTACAACAGCTAATCTGCACCCAGCTTTCCCAAGGTCCTGAATTTTATTATTGTTTTTTCAGCAAAGCCACTCGGTTCAGGTATTAAACAAGCATCAGTGTAGCTTAAAGTCAGAATCGCTCTGTGACAATGAAATCCACCTAGTTGACTGCAGTCTGGCTATAGACAGAATGTTATATTCTCCCGTCACGACACAGATTCCTTGTCAGGACCATGAGGCTCGTCAGCCCACTGATCTGCCTGTAGTACCTGGACACAGAGATAATCCATCCTGTCTCCCGTTTCCCATGATATGTTTCGGAGTTGTGCACAGCTGGGCTGCACCTGCCTTTATATTTATCTTTATCCATTTCATGGAATATTCATCAAGAGTAAAGAATTCGGAATATGTCATAACCTCGTTCCCCACAGCTGCTTCCTGCAGCCTCTGCAATGACACTGCGCAGGAGAGGGAACGCTCCGGTCACAGCGCTGCTCAGTGTATACTGGACCTGTCACCGTATAAAGCAAAAGTTCTGCAACTTTTTAAGATTTTTTTTGTAATTTTATTATTAGACTTAGTCAAACTGTCCATTTAGAGGCTGAGATTCTGTACATTGCTACCTCTGCTTTCAACAAAGAAGCAGATGCCTGTCCAGACAATGCTCTGTGAGCTAAACAGCCTGCACTCCAGACTGATACATTGTAGCATACCAGCAGTGTGACTTGTATACCTGCTGATGATGTATGCTGCTCACGGAGCATTGTCTAGATCAGTGGTCCCCAACCTTTTTGTAACCAGGGACTGGCTATGCCAACATTTATTTTCCAGGGATCCGGTTGGCTGCCCCCCCCCCCATAGAAAAAATGTGCATGTCCACAATTACCCTGTACCTAACTACAGCTCACTTTCCTGCAACCCACAACTTATAATGCCCCATTTCCTACAGCTACTCATCTGATAATGCCCCCATTCCTGCAGCCCCGTTTACTGTGGTCTGTCTTTATATGAAGGGGGCTACAGAAAAGGGGGCACTATAAGGCCTCTTTTTTTCTAGCTCCTCCTCCACACATTATAATAATTTCATCTTGTCTACAGCTCCTTCCTCCATTCTGCAACCTATCCGCTGTGAAAAATATATATACTCATCTTCCTTCTCTTCCGAAGCAGCAGCAGTCTCCTCTCCTCTCTGAAGTGGCTGTA
Organism: Engystomops pustulosus; assembly: GCF_040894005.1. Taxonomy (NCBI): domain Eukaryota; kingdom Metazoa; phylum Chordata; class Amphibia; order Anura; family Leptodactylidae; genus Engystomops; species Engystomops pustulosus. Next base: position 197,610,163 of record NC_092413.1, read on the forward strand.
TGTGGCTGTGAAGCTGGAAGATGTGACGTGGTGACATCTACAGACTTCAGCCCAGTTTACAGCTGCCACATGGAGGAGAGAAGACATGACTGCTGCTGCTTCAGGGGCAGAAGTTCTTTGGCCATGACCCGGGACCCGGTCTTGGTGGTTGGGGATCCCTGTATAGCTTGTATCTACCTCTCACCTGATGTATATGTGCAGGTTTGTGGCATCTTCATGACATCACACACATATCCTGATAATATGAGATATATAACCTGGAGAGGAGGCAAAGGGGCTCACGGCTCCAGTGCACCTCCAATAAAAGGGGAAAGGAAAGAGACAAATACGGGGCACACTCTCCTAGCTTTCCTATACGCTTTCCTATACGCTTTCCTATACGAAACAGTGCTGGTGGACTCTCACCTTAGGGCACTAAAATCAGTGCATGGCGTGGTCCTAGAATTTCAATCCCTCCATACTCCAGGATAGCAGGTAGGTGATTTTCAGGAAGAAACAACTGATTGGGTTTGTAATAGAAACTTATGCAGTGGTCGGCGCCTTTCTGGAATTCGCATTACTTGATATAAATTTTAATTTTTTTTATTTTAAACTAAGCAAAGTGTTTCGGTCCAGAATGCGTTTCAGTTGCCATGAGCAACTAGAACAGTTTTGATCTCAGAGACTTCTGATCAATTTCTCCCAATCTTTCTAAGACTTGTTGTCTTTCCACCATCTACTAACCAACCTAACCCTGACCTCTCCGTTCTGTCTGTGGTATCATCATAACCCCGAGGCAGCAGGCACTGTCTTGGGATTGTACTGGACTCTGACCTCTCCTTTCCACCGTATATTCAATTTCTTGCTGTCTCTTGCGGCTTGCATCTCAGAATCATCTTTAGAATCCGCCCATTTCTTAAAATTGAAACCTTTAAAACACTTATTGTCGCTCTGATTCTCACTCGTCTAGACTACTCTAACTTCCTACTAATTGTCTTCCACTGAGTAAACTCCATTCCATTCTCAATGCAGCGGCCAGGCTTCTCTTTCAGATTAAACGCTACACGGATGCCTCCAGTTTGTGCCAGTCACTGCACTGGTTGCCCGTTCTTCCAAATACAGTTCAAAATAATGACCCTCACCCACAAAGCTCTGCATAATGCTGCACCTCCCTACCTCTCCTCTCTTATCTAAATATATTACCCAACCCGTGTTTTTCGATCTGACAGGAATCGTAGGTTACTATACTCCTTAATTTGAACCTCCCTCTTGCGTCATCCCAGACTTCTGAGCTGCATCAATTCTCAGGAATGCATTACACCTGACTATTAGGCTAATATACAACCTACAAAGATTTAAACATGCTTTTATAAAACCGTCTTTTTTAGGCAAGCCTATCACACTCGCTAACTGCATGAGTCTTCAACTCTCTCTTTACTAACTCATCCTGTGTCCTCCTCCTGTCTGTTATCTGGTAAACCCCTAATACCAAGCTCTAGGCTTCTCTGCAGCCCCATAGACCTTGAAGTTAGTATACAGGATGGCGGCTGAAGACTTGTGTCACCCCTTGTATCCTCATAGACTGTAAGCTCTTCTTTCACCCCCTCATCCTCATAGACTGTAAGCTCTTATGTCACCCCCTCATCCTCATAGACTGTAAGCTCTTGTGTCACACCCTCATCCTCATAGACTGTAAGCTCTTGTGTCACACCCTCATCCTCATAGACGGTAAGCTCTTGTATCACCCCTTCATCCTCATAGACGGTAAGCTCTTGTTTCACCCCCTCATCCTCATAGACTGTAAGTTCCTGTGTTACCCCCTCATCCTCATAGACTGTAAGCGCTTCTTTCACCCCCTCATCCTCATAGACTGTAAGCTCTTGTGTCACCCCCTCATCCTCATAGACTGTAAGCTCTTATGTCACCCTCTCATCCTCATAGACTGTAAGCTCTTGTGTCACCCCCTCATTCTCATAGACTGTAAGCTCTTGTGTCACCTCCTCATCCTAATAGACTGTAAGCACTTGTGTCACCCCCTCATCCTCATAGACTGTAAGTTCTTGTGTCACCTCCTCATCCTAATAGACTGTAAGCTCTTGTGTCACCCCATCATCCTCATAGACTGTAAGCTCTTGTGTCACGCCCTCATCCTCATAGACTGTTCGCTCTTGTGTCCCCCCCTCATCCTCATAGACTGTAAGCTCTTGTGTCACCCCCTCATCCTCATAGACTGTAAGCTCTTGTGTCCCCCCCCTCATCCTCATAGACTGTAAGCTCTTGTGTCACCCCCTCATTCTCATAGACTGTAAGCTCTTGTGTCACCTGCTCATCCTAATAGACTGTAAGCACTTGTGTCACCCCCTCATCCTCATAGACTGTTCGCTCTTGTGTCCCCCCCTCATCCTCATAGACTGTAAGCTCTTGTGTCACCGCCTCATCCTCATAGACTGTAAGCTCTTGTGTCACCCCCTCATCCTCATAGACTGTAAGCTCTTCTGTCCCCCCTCATCCTCATAGACTGTAAGCTCTTGTGTCACCCCCTCATCCTCATAGACTGTAAGCTCTTGTGTCCCCCCTCATCCTCATAGATTGTAAGCCCTTATGTTACCTCCTCATCCTCATAGACTGTAAGCTCTTGTGTCACCCCCTCATCCTCATAGACTGTAAGCTCTTGTGTCTCCCCCTCATCCTCATAGACTGTAAGCTCTTGTGTCTCCCCCTCATCCTCATAGACTGTAAGCTCTTGTGTCCCCCCCTCATCTTCGTAGACTGTAAGCTCTTGTGTCACCCCTCATCCTCATAGACTGTAAGCTCTTGTGTCACCCCCTCATCCTCATAGATTGTAAGCTCTTGTGTCACCTCCTTATCCTCATAGACTGTAAGCTCTTGTGTCACCCCTCATCCTCATAGACTGTAAGCTCTTGTGTCACTCCCTCATCCTCATAGACTGTAAGCTCTTGTGTCACCCCTCATCCTCATAGACTGTAAGCTCTTGTGTCATCCCCTCATCCTCATAGACTGTAAGCTCTTGTGTCACTCCCTTATCCTCATAGACTGTAAGCTCTTGTGTCACCCCCTCATCCTCATAGACTGTAAGCTCTTGTGTCACCTCCTTATCCTCATAGACTGTAAGCTCTTGTGTCACCCCTCATCCTCATAGACTGTAAGCTCTTGTGTCACCCCCTCATCCTCATAGACTGTAAGCTCTTGTGTCACCCCCTCATCCTCATAGACTGTAAGCTCTTGTGTCATCCCTCATCCTCATAGACTGTAAGCTCTTGTGTCACCCCCTCATCCTCATAGACTGTAAGCTCTTGTGTCACCCCATCATCCTCATAGACTGTAAGCTCTTGTGTCACCTCCTTATCCTCATAGACTGTAAGCTCTTGTGTCACCTCCTTATCCTCATAGACTGTAAGCTCTTGTGTCACCCTCTCATCCTCATAGACTGTAAGCTCTTGTGTCACCCCCTCATCCTCATAGACTGTAAGCTCTTGTGATCAGGGCCCTCACTCCTATTGTTCCATATGACTGTTTGTTCTGTGTAATGTAATATAGTTGTATATGTCCCCTATGATTTGTAAAGTGCTACCGAAAATGATGGCGCTATATAAATACAGATTATTATTATTATTATTATTATTATTATTATTTTCCATTGTACCATGTACATAAATGCTCTTTGATATTATTTTATATTTTGGAATTTTTCATCCAGAAAATAAACATCCACTTTATTGTAAACCCATTGGACCCACGTGCAGTCAATGGGGTCTTTTGTGAAGCAATGGGGGACAATTTACCGGGAGCTTCTGCTTTTTATATGATAAATGAAATAATGGATGTTACCAGCAGATGGCGCCAAAGTATAAACTATGTGCAGCTTTTCCTGTGTGGAGATAACTAGTAGTTTCTTCAATTCCTGTTCTATAGGTTTTAAATAGATTTTAGGTTTTGTATGTACAATGACCACCAGTCTACTGAGCTACTTGGTGAGAACTGACAACTGAACACAAGTAATATATGTATGGATGGATCGCTGAATTGGGGCAATTTTTGTTTTGGTTCTGTTTCTTAAAGGATAGATATCAATGTATCCTCACTAGAGATGAGCGAACATACTCGTCCGAGCTTGATGCTCGTTCGAGCATTAGCGTACTCGAAACTGCTCGTTGCTCGGACGAATACTTCGCCCGCTCGAGAAAATGGCAGCTCCCGCCGTTTTGCTTTTTGGCGGCCAGAAACAGAGCCAATCACAAGCCAGGAGACTCTGCACTCCACCCAGCATGACGTGGTACCCTTACACGTAGATAGCAGTGGTTGGCTGGCCAGATCAGGTGACCCTGGGATAGACTAGCCGCTGCCCGCGCTGCTCGGATCATTCTGTGTCTGGATGCCGCTAGGGAGAGAGCTGCTGCTGGTCAGGGAAAGCGTTAGGGTGTTCTATTAGCTTACTGTTAGGCAGGAGTGATTCTACAACAACCCAACAGCCCTTCTTAGGGCTACAATAACGTTATACGTTTTTTTTTTTTTATTTGCAGCTAGTACCATATTGTGAGGAATTAGCAGGGGGACTTGCTACCGTTGTGTTTAGCTCTTAGTGACACACATATCCACCTCAAACACCGAAGTGGGACAATTTATTAGGGGTTTGATTAGAATTAGGCAGAGTCTGCTGATTTTTTTTTTTTTTTTACCTTTATTTCATTTTATAGCTCAAACTCATCTTGCAAAGCACAAAATCCAGTTGTGTGCTGTCAGTGTAGGTTAGAAACTAGCCATAGCAATAGGATAGCATCGTTTTGTTAAAAAAAATAAAAAGATAAAAAAAAATAAACACAAAATTTTTTTTTTTTCAAGTTTACACTTTAATTTGGAAAATGTTTAACCCGAGGGCTAGGGGTAGAGGACGAGGGCGGGGACGTGGGCGTCCAACTACTGCAGGGGTCAGAGGCCGTGGTCCTGGGCGGGGTGAGACACCACCTGCTTATGAGGGAGCAGGGGAACGCCGCAGAGCTACACTCCCTAGGTTCATGTCTGAAGTTACTGGGAATCGTGGTAGAGCACTGTTGAGGCCAGAACAGTGCGAAGAGGTGATGTTGTGGATTGCGGACAATGCTTCTAGCCATTTGTCCACCAGTCAGTCTTCCACGCAGTCCACCCATGTCACCGAAATCGGCACTCCTCCAGCTCCTCCACCTCAGCCTCCCCCCCCCCCCCAGTCTGCCCCCTCTCACCAAAATTTGGCATTTGAACCGGCATACTCTGAGGAACTGTTTTCTGGACCCTTCCCACAGTCACAAACCACTTGTCCGGTTGCTGCTGAGCTATTTTCCGATGCCCAGGTTTTCCACCAGTCGCAGTCTGTGGGTGATGATGACCTTCTTGACGTAGTGGAAGAAGTGTGTAAAGAGGTGTCCGACGATGAGGAGACACGGTTGTCAGACAGTGGTGAAGTTGTTGTCAGGGCAGGAAGTCCGAGGGGGGAGCAGACTGAGGGATCGGAGGATGATGAGGTGACAGACCCAAGCTGGGTTGATAGGCCGGGTGAACACAGTGCTTCTGAGACGGAGGCGAGTCCTACAGCAGAACAGGTTGGAAGAGGCAGTGGTGGGGCCAGACGGAGATGCAGGGCCAGAGCTGGTGCATCAGCGCCAAATGTGTCACGTAGTCAAGCTCCCGTGGCGAGGGCTAGATTTTCAGAAGTCTGAAGGTTCTTTAAAGAAACACCGGATGACCGACGGACTGTGGTGTGCAACCTTTGCCAAACCAGGATCAGCAGGGGTTCCACCACTACTAGCGTAACTACCACCAGTATGCGCAGGCATATGAATGCTAAACACCCCACTCAATGGCACCAAGCCCGTTCACCTCCGGCCGTGCACACCACTGCTCCTTCCCCTGTGTCATCTGCTAGTCAGCCCCCTGCCCAGGACCCCGGCCCAAACACCTCCCGTGCGAAAACCCCATCTTCGCCTCCACGATCCTCCACAGCATCCACCAGCGTTCAGCTCTCCATACCCCAGACGCTGGAGCGCAAAAGGAGGTATAGCGCAACCAACCCACACGCCCAAGCCCTCAACGTCCACATCTCCAAGTTGCTTAGCCTGGAGATGCTGCCCTATAGGCTGGTAGAGACCGAGGCCTTTCGAAACCTCATGGCGGCGGCCGCCCCTCGGTATTCGGTCCCCCGCCGCCACTACTTTTCCCGATGTGCCGTCCCAGCCCTGCACAAGCATGTGTCAGACAACATAATCCGTGCCCTGACCAACGCCGTTTCTGACAAGGTCCACCTGACCACGGACACGTGGACGAGTGCTGCCGGGCAGGGCCACTATATATCGCTGACGGCACATTGGGTTAACTTGGTGGAGGCTGGGACCGAGTCTGACCCTGGGGCTGGTCATATACTGCCGATGCCGAGGATTGCGGGGCCTGGTCTCAAAGGCCTACTATGCCTCCTCCTCCCACCCCTCCTCCACCTCCTCCTCTGAATTACCATCCGTGGGCATGGCGCCATCAGTCGGTAGCTCTAGGCACAGCAGCAGTGCCATCGCTAAGCGACAGCGGGCGGTGCTCAAACTGCTGAGCCTAGGCGATAAAAGGCACACCGCCCAAGAGTTATTACAGGGCATCACGGCGCAGACTGATCTGTGGCTGGCACCGCTGAACCTGAAGCCAGGCATGGTTGTGTGTGACAACGGCCGTAACCTGGTGGCAGCTCTGCAACTCGGCAGACTGACACATGGCCATGCCTGGCCCATGTGTTAAATCTGATAGTTCAGCGTTTCCTCAAGACATACCCCAATCTGTCTGATTTGCTCACGAAGGTGCGCCGCATCTGTGCGCATTTCAGGAAGTCCAGCACAGATGCTGCCACTCTCAGGGCAGCGCAGTGCTGCCTCCAACTGCCCGCTCACCGACTGTTGTGCGACGTGCCCACGAGGTGGAATTCAACACTAACCATGTTATCCAGAGTTTACCAGCAGCGCAGAGCGATTGTAGACTGCCAGATGTCAACTTCCACCAGAACTGGTAGTCAGGTCAGTCAGCTTCCTCAAGTCTACAATGAGGAGTGGACGTGGATGTCTGATATCTGTCAGGTGCTGAGTAACTTTGAGGAGTCAACACAGATGGTCAGTGGCGATGCCGCCATCATCAGCCTCACCATCCCGCTGCTTGGCCTGTTGAAAAACTCTCTGGTCAGCATGAAGTCGGAAGCTTTGCGCTCCTCACAAGAGACGGGGGAAGAAGATTCCCTTGTTGATAGCCAAAGCACCCTTAGGTCTGTTTCTCAGCGCATATCGGAGGAGGTGGAGGAGGATGAGGAGGAAGAGGAGGAGAATGTTGGCGAGACACAAGAGGGGACCATTGTTGAGTCCTTCACTGTTCAGCGTGTATGGGCAGAAGAAGAGGAGTTGGAGGAGTTGGAGGAGGAGGAAATGGACAGTCAGGCCAGTGAGGGGAGTGAATTCTTGCGCGTTGGGACTCTGGCGCATATGTCAGGTTTCATGCTAGGCTGCCTATCCCGTGACCCTCGCGTTCAAAGAATTTATTCCAGCACCGATTACTGGGTATTCACTCTCCTGGACCCACGGTACAAGTAAAATCTTTCCACTTTCATCCCTGGAGAGGAAAGGAGTGTGAGAATGCATGAATACCAGTAGGCCCTGGTGCACAAGCTGAAACAGTATTTCCCTTCTGACAGCGCTAGCGGCAGAGGGCGTACTTCTGCGGGACAAGTAGCGAGGGAGAGTAGGCGAGCAGGCAGCTTGTCCAGCACTGGCAGGGGTACACTTTACAAGGCCTTTGCCAGTTTTATGTCACCCCAGCAAGACACTGTCACCTGTCCCCAGTCTCGGCAGAGTAGGGCTGATCTTTACAGAAAGATGGTGAGGGAGTACGTAGCTGACCATACCATCGTCCTAAATGATCACACAGCTCCCTACAACTACTGGGTTTCAAAGCTGGACATGTGGCACGAACTGGCGCTGTATTGAAAACTTTTTTGGACTGCCACATACAGGCACTCAATCTATGTAATTTTTCTGGAGGACCAGCTACCTGCTCCTCTGGTTTGAAAACTTTTTTGGACTGCCACATACAGGCACTCAATCTATGTAATTTTTCTGGAGGACCAGCTACCTGCTCCTCTGGTTTGAAAACTTTTTTGGACTGCCACATACAGGCACTCAATCTATGTAATTTTTCTGGAGGACCAGCTACCTGCTCCTCTGGTTTGAAAACTTTTTTGGACTGCCACATACAGGCACTATCCAAATTAAATTGTCTCCATAGCAGCCTCCACACATCGTCTTTTTAGCTGCCTTCACACGTTGTCTCCATTGCTACCTCCACACGTCATCGCCATAGCTGCCTCCAAAAGTAGTCCATATAGCTGCCTCCATACATGGTCTCCTTATCAAACGAGCTGTGTCAGGCAGAATTTTGGATTGTTTTCATGGCTTCCATGTTAACTTTGTCGCCACCCTGCTGTGTAATCCACAAAATATACTGGCAAACTTTTATCATTTACCAATATTATTTCAGCGCTTCTTGCGCATCTGTTTACATTCCCCTCACCCGCCAGAACCCAAACTTATAAGAACGCTACTACACTTGATCTTATACAAAAGGTTCTTAGAAGTGCTGTTTGGGGAGTAGCCTAGAGACAGGGGCTTGGATTGGCGAAAGCTCGCCTGGCAGCGGAGCGCCAGCTCCATCTCAAGATCCAACTAACATAGTTTTAACTGCAGCACCTTTAATCTACTACTAGTTCCCTGCCTCCATACATCGTCCCCTTATCAAACGAGCTGTGTCGGGCAGAATTTTGGGTTGTTTTCATGGCTTCCACATCAAACTTGTTAACTTTGTCGCCACCCTGCTGTGTAATCCACAAAATATACTGGCAAACTTTTATCATTTACCGATATTATTTGAGCGCTTCTTGCTCACCTCCTTTGGTTCCTCTCTGCCACCCATTGGTTTAAAGCATGAGTCCATTTAGGGTATGTCGCCATGCCACTCTCTAGCCTGCCGCTGCTGCCGCTGCCTCTGCATGCCGTCCCCTATAGTGTCAGGGTCAATTATTGGATGTTTTAGATGCTATCTAGCCTCATTCGGTCACTCTGTCATGGCCATGCTGTTGCCCATAATTTTGGCATAATGGTGCGATTAAGCAGCCTCAGAGGCATCCATGCATGCTGCCCCTGCTGTTTCCTGTCCATTTCCATTGGTGTTTCCATCCTTTTCTGAGGTTCCCAGGTGCTTGGCCAAGCTTCCCTGTGCAGATCCTTGGTCCCCTTGAAAAATGCTCGAGTCTCCCATTGACTTCAATGGGGCTCGTTATTCGAGACGAGCACTCGAGCATCGGGAAAAGTTCGTCTCGAAAAACGAGTACCCGAGCATTTTAGTGCTCGGTCATCTCTAATCCACACACAACACACAAACCGATCACCATGAGACCCCCTTTTGGCACCCCCCCCCCCCCCGCCCCCATTCTGTCCCCATAGAACATTGCACATAGACAGCTAAACATTTTTTGTATGGAAAATCGGTTTTATAGAACAATAGATAACTTATATATGACTAGTCAAGTCGCCCCCTGGGGGGGGATGAAGAGGGGTAAATTCCCCACCCCTCACCCTCGGGTAACTGCTCCTCTGTGTTTGATATTCAGAAGACTAATCCCGCCCCCTTCTCCTTCATTTTTACGCTCCCTGGCTCCCCCTCCTCCCCCTCCTCCCCCTTGCAGACGTCACCTACCCACATCCCACCAGCTGTCCGGAACTCTTGCTGACCGCAACAGGCATTCTTGTGCCTGCGCGTTCAGCATGTATCGTACCGTGCGCACGGACATGCACAGATAAAGCGGTGCCGGCTGAAAGGTCCCCGCATTCATCTGTGCATGCGCCACATTACGCTGCCAACTTGGAGTAGCTAAGCAGTTTGTGTAGCTCCCAGTGCCTCACTGTCTACGTAGCTACTCCGAGTCGGCAGCCTATATGGCGCATGCGCAGATGAATGCAGGGAGCATGCGGTCGGCACCACTTCATCTGTGCATGTGAAGGTGTGAAAATGCCTGACACAGTCAGGGGGGGGGGTCAAGCCAGGGTGTGTTAAAATTACCGGAAAAGGGCATGTGATGGGCGGGATTAGTCTTTTGAAAATCACACACGGAGGAGCGGTTTCCCGAGGCTGGCGGGGAAACTTCTCCTCTTCAGCCCCGCCCAGGTGGGCAACTTGACGAGTCACATGTCATTCTAAGGTCATATATAATTTATTTTTTGTTCTATAAAACGATTTTTCATACAAAAAATGTTGGATTGGGGGAAGATGCTAAAAAGGGGTCTCCCGGTGACAGGTTCCCTTAAACATTTTGTGCTATGTATGTTGCTCCTACAGAAGCCCCCAGGAATCTCACTCTCAGACCATCTTCTAGCAATATTATTTGTCTTATCTCCCGTTGCATTTATAGATTTAAAGGAACACTCCAGTCACAGCTGATTCATATATTTATTATTACCTTGTGCAGTCCAGAAGGGAGGAGCCGAACTCCAGGTTCTAGGAATACAATACAATACAAATGAGTCCTGCTCCTCCCTTCTGGCCCTGCACTATGTATTATTCAATTTATTAGCTCTACTTACTTACTTGTATAGACTGAGTTCAGAATTAAACTACACATACTCATCTCTTCTTCTCTTCATCTTGATCCCGGTGCTTATCTTCTTTAATATTGATCACCTGAAAAAAAAGGCTAAAAAGCAGCCCAGAGCAAGGGGACAAGATGTCCGGAGCTCCGGGCTGCTAATTATTCACGCCTCTTTCCACCTCCTTCTCCCATGCTGGAGGCAGGAGATAGAATGGAGGAATGGAGCTCTGTGTTTCTTTGATGATGCATTGCTGCACTACGGTTTATAGAAAAAAAAACTTGAGCGCTGCTTTAATCATAGCATGTCCTCCTTCATTCATGTTTTACCACCTGGGAGCATTTCCCTTTTGAAAATGATTTCCAAGAAGTTTGTGCTATTTCTTAGAAAAATAGTTCCTCTGGGGAGGGGCTTCCTACACATGTTATTTTCACCCTATAACAAATGGGATTTTTCTCTTTAAGGGCTCTATGTTAGCTTGATGGGCCTCCTATAATATATGTGACATCTAAGCTTGCACATATTGATACAAGAAGAGCCATATGTATTTTATAGTATTTCAAGGGCAGGAATGTAATTTAAAAGGGAGTAGAGGGTGCAGTTGCACCCTGTCTCAGGAACCCTAGAGGAAGTCTACCAGCAAAATCCATCATAATAAACCAGGGACACTCATAGATCCAGGCACCATGACTGTGGTAACCTTCTTATATTTGTTATCCATATCCTCCCTCTTTCTAAAATCAACTTTTAAAAGTATGCTAATGAGCCAGAAGGGGTGGGGAGCCTTATTAGAGTACCACCATATCCTTTACCTGCTGTTACACTGTCTACCCTCTGCTCCCTTAGAAATTCCCTCCTCCCTCTGCTTGCTGTTATCTCACACAGTGGGAATGGGAAATGCTCCTGCACAGTGTAACAGCCTGTGAAGCTACAGCACGGAGGGGTTCTAGTAATGCCCCCTAGATTATAATTTAGAAGTAGATTTTAAAAAGATAGTTGGCAATGGAAGAGGATCACCACACTCAGGGTACCTACATCTATGAGTAAGTGTCCCTAGTTTTGATGATAGATTTCCTTTTTAGGCCTCAATTTGTCATTATTCTTTCATATAAGAAGACTAGTAGCATATACAGTACATTGTAGATGTAGATGTTGCATTGGGGGCCTAGTAGTCACAGGTCTGTGAAGGATGGTGGCCATGAAGATTGATTCCATTGACGTGTGCCTGTGTGTGAACATGTACAAGTCTTCTTCTAGGTGTATATCCTAGTGACCAGGCCATAGTACACCATAGTACACCATGGCCATAGTACACCATAGTACACCATGGCCATAGTACACCATAGTACACCATAGTACACCATGGCCATAGTACACCATAGTACACCATGGCCATAGTACACCATAGTACACCATAGTACACCATGGCCATAGTACACCATAGTACAGCATAGTACACCATAGTACACCATAATACACCATAGTACACCATAGTACACCATGGCCATAGTACACCATAGTACACCAAGGCCATAGTACACCATAGTACACCATAGTACACCATAGTACACCATGGCCATAGTACACCATAGTACACCCTGCATTGCAGCATCCACATAGATAATGATATTAGGAGCCGTCACATTATTACAGCGTTTATCATGTGCAGTTAATGCTTTGGATTTCCTCTTCATTGTTTTCCTCATTAGTTTTATGGCCTCCTGATTTATGATTCTTATTACCCAAATTACAGACGATTTCCACATTTCTTCCACCTTCACTGCACAACAAATAATGAGATTTGCCTGAGGTCAGATGCATCATGTGACAATGTCTGCTACACGTGAGGAGCGGCGGGGGGTCCACCGTATTATGTGCCCCTGCCCCTGGCTATAGACATACACGCAAGTCCTATTTGTCTCATTACTCATCGCACTTCTGTTATATAGGTGTTTACTTTGGACAATCTCTACGGCCCCTGGACCATAATTTGATAATGGGGGTCCCATAGCCAGATCATTTGTATGTTATGGAAATACAATTGTAAAGGATTTTATTCGGAGTAAAATCAGCGGATTTCTGACAAACCTGTGGTACCTACCACACTATATACACCTGATCCATTAGACCTAGATGTACAGGCACAGTATGCAGGTGCATAGGGACAGTATACAGGTGCATAGGGACAGTATACAGGTGCATAGGGACAGTATACAGGTGTATAGGGACAGTATACAGGTGCATAGGGACAGTATGCAGGTGTATAGGGACAGCATTCAGGTGTATAGGGACAGTATACAGGTGTATAGGGACAGTATACAGGTGCATAGGGACAGTATGCAGGTGTATAGGGACAGTATACAGGTGTATAGGGACAGTATACAGGTGCATAGGGACATTATACAGGTGTATAGGGACAGTATACGGATGCATAGGGACAGTATACAGGTGTATGGGGACAGTATACAGGTGCATAGGGACAGTATACTGTGTATAGCAGTGGTGGCGAACCTATGGCACGGGTGCCAGAGGTGGCACTCGGAGCCATTTCTGTGGGCACTCAGACCATCACCCCAGGACAGAGTTCACCAAATAGGACCAAATCAACCAAGTCCCAGGCAACTTAAGAGATGCTGGTCTCAACGCTATTTTAAAGCAACACTTCATTGGCTGTTTGGAACTGCGGGAAAAGTGAGAAGGTGTTGACAGAACTGCATTATCTTTGGAGGTCCTCCGTCTGGACTAACCATTTTTCCTCTACAGAAAGACCCTGGAGAGAAGCTACGAGAGTCTGAATTTGCCCACCTTCTTTCAACTGTATTGGTGGCCTCAGGGGGTCGATAGGATTGAAAGATGTAGATGAACAGATAACAATAAGTTACTGCCTAAAATGCCAGTTTGGCACTTCCCGGTAAATAAGTGGATTTTGGTTGTAGTTTGGGCACTCTGTCTCCAAAAGGTTCGCCATCACTGGTGTATAGGGACAGCATTCAGGTGCATAGGGACAGTATACTGGTGTATAGGGACAGCATTCAGGTGTGTATAGGGACAGACAGTGGAAATAATTCCAACTTACATGTTAAAACATGAAAAAAAATCCTTCCTTTGCCCCTGCCCTGGACCAGGTACCTAAATTATTATTATTATTTTTAGAGCCCATTGTCCTTTTTTGTTGCCTGCTTTTATCAGTGTTTTTCTAATTTGATGTTATATTATGACGCATGGCCTTAAGGGCATCTACCACCAGATTACTAATAAGACTGCCCGCTCTCTCTAGGGAATGGGGGGGGGGGACTGTTTTTTTACAAGGTTTCGGCATCTTTAGTAACAAAATATTTATTTTGGAAAACAGCTGGCGACGCTCAGGCTTCCCCAGCTTTTAATTTATGCCCAGCAAGTCTCCTCTTGCTCTCGGTTTTGTGCATAAATTAAAAGCCCGGGAAGCCGAGAGGCACTCGGGTGCCGTCGGCCTGAGCACCACTGGCTGTCTTATACAGTTAATATTTTCTTATTAAAGATGCTCAAAACAAACAAGCAGTCCCCCCCCCATCCCCTAGACGGAATGAGCAGTCTAATGAGGACACTCTACCACCAGTAATCTGCTGGTAGATGTCCTTTAATGAATTTGGTGCACTGGCAAAAGAAGAACAAATAAATGTCAGGTATTGAGATTCTAAGCTGTGTTCAAATTAAGCAACAAAAAAATTAAGCTTCCTTTTCGACACTCAGCAAAAAAATGTTGTGAGTGTCGAAAAGGAAGCTACATATATATTAATTTTTGCACACATGGCGCATCACCAAAAAAAAAGCCTCCACCAAAAAAACAGGTAGACAGCGAATAACAAATAAAAAATTGCTCCAATTTATGTAGAACAACATTAAAACAACAATACGTGTGGATTTGCTTTTGGAACAAAATGATTCAAAATCATAAAAATTTAAAAACACGGGGAGAGTATTAATTTGCTCTCCCCTGCAGTTAGCGAATAGCACCCCCAGTGGTGGAGGAGCAGCATTGACTTTCCCACATAGTTTATTAATAATTTAGAGTAAGAGAGGAACTATTCAGAGTTCTAGATAGAGATGTTATAGAATTGTTCTTCACGTCAGGACTGGTCCCCTTTAAAAGTTGCAATGACTACAGAAAAGTTTTTTTTTCCCACTGAAAGAGGCAGAAGTAGCACCGGGTATTACTGGGAAGTCAGTGTGACAGACTGTCATTGTAAAGCCCATAGCTGAGGGTCAGTATAAACCATTCTCCCTGCCAAATCATCCATCTGCTCATTTATTTGAAAGGGAAATACATCTGTGTTTTTCCAACATTTTTCTTATTTGTGTTATTTTGCAGTTTTTTTTGTTTTTTTTTGCACTTTTCTGACAGGCAGCTTGAAAGACGGACTTTAATTCACATCAGTAAAATGCAGCGAAAAGGGTAAAAAATAAATGATAACCCGTTTCGCAATAGACAGACCAGGTGCAGCGCAGAGTTTAACAGATTTGTAAGCATATTCCATCAGATATCTCTCATAATCCCACACATGTGGGAAAGAGCCGGTCAAGACATTTGCCGGAAGTTGTGCCAGATACACCTTAAATTTAATTCCAGGCAGGAGCCAGATTGCCCATTGCAGCTGTTGTTTATTAGCAGTGCCGCTTCAGGCCGGTATGTTGGCAACACCAAGGTGTGATACTAAATTTTAGATGAGCAAAAATAAATGAGATAGTCGGGGAAAAGATATACACAGTGCACATAAACTTTTACTTTTTAGGTATAGGAAGACAAATAATGAAATGTAGTCTCCACTATACATATCAGGTATAACATTGCTTCTCCTTATATGTGAACTGTAGCAAAATATTAATTCTTTAATGTTACATACAATATTATGTCCCATTTACTGGAGGAGTCTTTTGAGGGGTGTAACTTCAGCAGTAATAAACATAGTAGCTGATATGGGGCCCGCAGTGTCAGAGGGCCCTAGCATTCGATCTGACACAATAAAGATTGGACGATGTGCGCCATTTTATACAGATTATGCTGCACATTGTACAGTATAATATGTATATAACAGTGCACATCATGCACAGTAAACACAGTGGGGCACATTTACTTACCCGGTCCCTGCGTGATCCCCGAGGTGCGTTGTCCGATGAGGATGAAGTCTGCCGCGATTCAACAAGATCGTGCGCCCGATGTCCTGCATGTGTCGCTTCCCCGCTCAGGTCCGCCAGAGTTCACCTTCTTCTTACTGGTGCATGTAAGTGCATGTCTTTCGACACAATTTGAATTTTAAATCCTGAGCTTTGTCCGAATCAGTCGGGATGTCCGATGGCCAAGCCCCCTATTTGTGTCCCATGAAAGTTGGCGCAAATGTGCCAAAATTCGATCACGTGTGCCAAAACCCCTGTTAAATGCGTTGCAAAACGCAAAACAGAAATAGTCGGGAAACCCTGACGGAAATACGGTTCTGCGGACCCTTAGTAAATGTGCCCCAGTAAGTCAGCAGCTCAGATAAGAAATGTCAGGGACGGAGGGGATAGGAGAATGGCAGGACTAGGGATCTCTCATCTCTAATTGCTGCTATGTGAGTACAAATGCATAAATAAAATATCCAAAATAGCCATTGTTAACCCTGTGTATTATTATTACACTTTAGTACTCATGTTCACTGACTAGCCTCAGTGAAACAGAACCTTATCAGCCCAATTAAGCTGCCACCAGTTCTCCTTTAATACAAGCCTGGTCCATAACGAGATTTTATAGGGTCAGGAACCAACCTGATAGCTTGTATATAAGCGAGATACAAACGTGGGGTTCGTGGATCGAGATAAAAGAGCAAAACAGGTTAAATTTTATATTTCATTGCATTAAGGGCACACTAGACAAACAGTACATACAATAGATATTAGGTGCAGATACACCTCTGTCCATCCCCAGGAGGGGTCATGGGTTCCTCCTACCAGGTATTACGTCCAGAACCTTGGAGAAGTCTTAACTTCTTAAGGGGAAGTCGTAGGGTTAGGGTTTTGTTATCATTTGATCTCGGTGAATCGCTTGCATTGATACCAAACCTGACCCATTTGCTATGGTCCCATCCCGAGTACTTGTATCTCTGGACCCAAGGATGCTAGAGCCTTGGGAATTGGGCCACTTTTATTCCCTGACGATAATCCAAAAATGTAGTTGCCCTTGGTCTGAGATGGACCATAACTCCATAACTGTCCCTAATCAATGTATTGGTTTAAGAGTTTTATGACCTATTGTCTACTGTTTGAAAATGGGGGGGAATCAGATCACGTCTTTGGAGTCGCTGTGGCTGTACAAGGTGTAAGTCAATAGCTACCCCCTACCGAGTTCCTCTGTAGGCTTTGCAGTGTTAGATAGCTCCATTACATAGCCCCCTCCCCCGGCTATATTTATCACACTGTCTATCCAGAACCTTCTAGAAGTGAGAACCGAAAGTTAATAAAAAAGGGTTTCACCATGGGTCTAAATGTGGGAAATCAGAAGTGGATGATTTAGAGGAATGGTAAAGTGTTAGCAAAGACTAAGGAAGTCAAAGACAGGGGAGACAGCTTGCAGACCTATACATCTCTGGCTGCAACAGTATTATTCAACCCCATATTTAGGGAAACATTTTATCAACTCCAGACTTGAGTTTGAAGGAACTATCAAGGCCTGAGCCACAGCCGACATGCAGCCAGTAGTACCTCAGCCTAGCCAGCTACCAGACAGATTCTACACTATTATTATTGAGGCTGTTGGATTACGATAATGGAATAAAGAACTATGAGTTTGATTCAACCATTATGGGCCTCCCCTATATCATCCCCGAGTGGATCTTTGCAGCCCTTCTTACAGCCTCTCAGTCAGCCCCATCAGGTGTGGGAAGATTACCATTATCCAGGAGAGGGGCCACCAGGACTACCCAGCTTGGCTGCATAACAGAACCACTCTATCCCTGGGCTATCACTCCCTAATCCATGGAGGACACGTTGCAACAGCAGTTAGGTCCACAACCCATCATGAGCTTGGGGCCAATTTTAAAGGGGGTAATTGGGCAATTGTCCAAGGCCCCAGTGTCCTGAGAAGCCTTGGACACCCTGAGCAACTTAACTAAGTTCAACAGAGCATTTACATTTAATCCACTTTCACTACACAAGACCACAAGACATTTTAATACCTTTTCACTACCCTAGACCACCAGGGAAATAGTTTATAGTTTATTAAAGGTTTAAAAATTTAGAGACTCTTGTATTATATACTTACTGTTTTGTCCTATATCTTCTACGGCCATCAACGACTCCATGATGTGCTTGCCGATAACCATCTCAAGGAAGAAGTTGGTCATGCAGGGGTTAAATATCCCCCCTCCCTCCCCATGGACCTGTTTTATTAAACTGTAAGCCTCAGCCGCCCAATGCTTCCGTACATCCAGATAAAGTGCAAATTCTAAATCCTGCTCAATAATGATAATGGTAAACGGAAGAACACAATGGACGTTGGTGCGAGGCAGTAACTCGCTATGACATTGCATTATGCATAATATATTTTAAATCTGCTCGGCGCAGACAGGAGCAGGTTCCTATAATTTATAACAATGTATTGTGTTTATCAGCCGTGATGCAGCCGCAACAGTTCCCTCAAACGGGAGAAAACTTCCTCGAAACATGGTACAAAAGAAGGTGAAAGATACAGTGTTCTCCGCAATCCAATGCAAATATATGCAAATGCGCTCATATTAGAATCATTGTCTACTTGTCATTGTCACATGGGGCACATCAAAGCCATATGACCTGATTTTGCACCTGCTGTTTAATTAAATTTACGAGGCGCACACTCCCAACTCCTGGTGATATACAAATCAGTTTTTACTACCGCGGCTTTCAATTTGCGAGACAGTCGACTGCTACGTCTGATCAGGAGCTGCCCAACTGCTACGGTATAACCTCATCATTTCTAGGGGACCGCAACATCGTTACCCATTACTCATGGGAATAAATATCAAGTACAGCCTTTACTATACTTTTTAACAGTAAAATAGTAAGCCCAGGTTTTATCGTTAAGAGGGGGTTCTGCCGCACTCAATGTATGAGGCTTCAAAGGCTTTTCTGACATCTTAAAGTTGTTTTCAATATACTTTATACAGGGCAATACAAGTGTGCTACCCAGAGGAGGTATCAAGGGGTAGGATAGAGGTTGGAAAGTCTCAGGTCATGAGCAGCAGTGGATTACTTCATAGGCGGTTTGGGCGCTAGCCCGTGGCACAAGCCTTCGCGGGACTCCATGGTCAACCAAACCACCCACCAAATTTTATACTGGGAAGGGTCTTCACCCAAGAAATCCTTGTACATCTGTTCCTGCTCTCAGTATACATTTACAGAAGAGCAATTTCAGGACTTTTAAAGATCCTTTAAAGATCCATAAACCAGATATCGAAAGCAGAAGTAAAGGACACATCCTCTATTATCCACGAAGATTCTAGTATGATATTTAGGAGGTTATAGGGCAGTGATGGCGAACCTTTTAGAGACTGAGTGCCCAAACTACAACCAAAATCCATGTATTTACCGTGAAGTGCCAACGCAGCATTTTAAGCAGTAACTTATTGCAACGTCTTCTTCCACATCTTTTAATTGTATCGGCCGCCTAATGCCACTAAGACAGTTGAAAGAAAGAGGGCAAATAGCTTCTCTCCAGGGACTCTCTGTACAGGAAGAATGGAGGATCTAGCAGGATGACCTCCGAAGATAATGCAGCCCTGTCCACACCTTCTCACTTTTCCCGCAGTTCCAAACAGTCAATGAAATGTCGCTTTAAGACAGCGCTGAGAGCAGCATCTCTTAAGTTGCCTGGAACTGCAGGAAGATTTGGTGGATTTGGTCCTGTTTGGTGAACTCTGTCCTGCAGTGTGGCCTGAGTGCCCACAGAAATGGCTCCGAGTGCCACCTCTGGCACCCGTGCCATAGGTTCGCCACCACTGTTATAGGGGCTATAATATTCATGGCAGTCTTAATCCGCCCCTGAGGGCCAGTGAGCTACTGGCCGTCCAACATTATGAGCTTACGAAGGGTCTCCCACTTGTTATGTGGTGAATCTTGGTGCCCTTTACATTAAAATAAAGACACAGAGACACAGAGGAGGCAGTTGACTAACAGCCTAACACATGTTGTATATATGCTTTTTCCATGATTTTACGGATTTACATTTCTCTGTCAATGAAGTTCCATCAAATCATTTGCAACAAAGTCCCTGCTATTCTTATTATTAGCGGCACTAGCAGATAGTCCCCCACTGGATAGGATTTATGTTTAGACTAATGTATACAAAAGATAAAAGGATGGATACAGCTCACATAGTTCATTAGTCCAAAGTTTATTTGGAAAGGATATATAAAAGAAAGGTCAGGTACATGGAGGGAAGACTGGAATCACTTGGTTTTCTCCTGATGTAGCACATATAAAAAACAACCAGTGTGAGTTCCAATCTTCAAGACTTTAGATAAGAATTATTAATGCGTTTCAGAAGGAACACATGACTAAAGACAGCGTTCCATCCAAAATGCATCAACAGTTCCATCGCTGTTCGGTTACAAATACTTTTGATCGGATGAAATAAAGCCTTGAAGATTGATCACACAGGAGGATTACCAGTTTCTACAATTTTCCATACATGGAGGCCCTACGCTGTTTATCTGCAGGAGTCCTTCCCTCTACATGGTGGAGTGCAGTTTGACAACTACTGACCCGCACACTTTTACCTGAGTAATAGTGTTTTTCCAAAATCCAATTTCTCTGGTGTAGAATACTGTAACTTACCTTCTTTGCCCATGTAGCCCTCTCTTTGGCAATACTGGTCTTTTTGTAGTACTGCTTCTACAGAATACTATGACCCTAGCTTCAATCCAAATGGACAAGAACCTTCACCAACAATGGTTCTGATGTTAGTCCCAAAATCTCTTCCCAGTTTCTGTCCTAAAACCTAGAATCAGTAAGCTGATTGCCTGGTGGTATGGGGTCGCCTGTTGGTAACTGTGTTACTCTCCTAGAAAAGCCACCTAAAATACTGTATATTAGAAATACCTGACTGGCATGTAATTATTCAGAAGTGCTCCAGGACCTAAGGGCTTGTGGACAATACATGAGGTCAAGAGTGGTGGATGGTTTCTGCCAGAATTGGCTTCACCCTTGTTCATAGGTTACGTGATGCATTGTAGGCAAGGTCAGGTCAAGTGGAAAGTGGCTGATCTACATTACCATGAACAGATTAAAGGGGTAAATTTGTAAAATGTGTCTCAAAGTAAGAAAGACAATGTTATAGTGCTCCAAATTTATCAGGTGTTATGCTAAATGATAAAAATGTTGTACAATAAGACTGCCTTGTGGTATTTTTGTTGCATTTGTTTATTGCCCCTTTTGCCGAGAATATGTCCCTTTTGGCGCACCAGTCAGGAAAATGCCTACAAACTGTCTTAAACCTTTAGATAAATCTGGTGCAAAATGTTCAGTTTTTTTGTGAAAATTAATACCAAATTCTTCCCTTTAACATTTTAGCTCCTCTCCACAATGCTTTTTGTCTTGCCCTTCCCTCACTTTATTTTGGATGAAAGTGATTTAAGGGGGCCGTGAATCCCCTTTAACACCTGGCATTTTTTTATTTTTTTATTTCTATTTTTCACTCCCCACCTTCAAAAATCTATAACTTTTTTATTTTTTACACGTAAAGAGCTCTGTTATGGCTTACTTTCTGCGTAGCAAATTGCACCTCCTAGTGACGGTATCTAATATTAGTACTTGGAAGCGGGAAAAAAATTCCAAATGCAGTGAAAATGATGAAGAAACGCATTTGCTCCGTTTTCTTGTGGGCTTGGATTTTACAGCTTTCACTGTACAACACAAATGACCTGTCTACTTTATTCTTTGGGTTGGTGCGATCACGGGGATACCACATTTGTATAGGTTTTATAAAGTTTTCATATATTTACAAAAATTAAAACCTCCTGTACAAAAATGATTTTTTGATATTGCCATCTTCTGGCATCAATAACTTTTTCATACTCCGGTTTACCAAGCTGTGGTGTAATTTTTTTTGTAATCTTTGATGACGTTTTCATTGGTATAATTTTTAGGACTGTGCTACCTTTTAATCATTTTTTATTGATTTTTTAATATTTTTCAAAATGGCAAAAAAGTGCAATTTTTTTACTTTGGATGCTCTTTTCCGTTACGGGGTTAAAAGCAGTAAAAAAAAGTTATTATATTTTGATAGATCGGGCATTTTTGGACGCGGTGATACCTAATATGTTAATGATTTTTACTGTTTATAAATATTTATATCAGTTCTAGGGAAAGGGGGGTGATTTGAATTTTTAGGGTTTTTTTATCATTTTTTTAAATTTTTATTTTTACTATTTTTCAGACTCCCTAGGGTACTTTAACCCTAGGTTGTCTGATCGATCCTATCATATACTGCCATACTGAAGTATGGCAGTATATGGGGATTTTCCTCCTCATTCATTACAATGTGCAGATAGCACATTGTAATGAAAGGGTAACACGAAGCAGCCTCAGATCTTTGGAAGACCCGAGGCTGTCATGGGGACAGATCGCTGGTCCCCGATGACTTCATGGGGAACGGTGATCCTCGGCAAGATGGCGGTGCCCATGCGCCACCATCTTTGTGAATCCGCCGGCAGCAATGCCTGCGCCGATCAGCGGGAAAACACCCGCAATATGCAGCAAAGACTTACTGGCTATGGAAAGGGCTCAGACTGTGAGCCCGCTCAATGGTAAGGGGTTAATTATGTATTCTCAGGCTACATACATGTGACACCTGAGGGCTATCGCTGGTTGTCCCCATTACACATGTTGTAGGGACTGCTTTGGGACCCATGGCCTATGTCCCCTAGCCATAGCGTTAGAGATAGTATAATGGCTGTGCTTGGTATTACAGCTTATCCTATTTATTATTACAGCTTTATCCTAATGTATTGTTAGGAGCTTTTGAAGCGGTAGCAACGCTCCCTACAGTATCAGAGTGCCTTCAAACATCTGAATGTCTTATATTAGATCACCAATTACCTAATTTCCCGGATAAATCCTTGAATACCCTTTAAGAGTTCTATCATTTTGTATTATAATCAGAATTAAATTAATACTTCATATTTAGAAAATAAATTACAAAATATTTTCTTAAAGGAATCAACCATCAAAATCCACCATGATAAACCAGGGACACTTACTCATTAATCCAGGCACCGTGACTGTGGTAATCTTCTTATATTTATTATCCATGGCCTCCTTCCTTCTGAAATCAACTTTTAACATTATTCTAATGGCCCAGAAAGACTGTGGGCATTACCAGAACTGCTCCGTGCTACAAATTCACACACAGATACACTGTCTCACAATAGCCCCAGCTCCCTTGGAACTTCCTGCCTTCCTCTAACTGATATCACACAGTACAGGAGGAGGGATGTGCTCCTGCACATTATAACAGCCTGCAAAGCTGCAGTACGGAGGGGATTTGGTAACACTTCTTATAGGCCAATTAGCATAATTTTAAAAGTTGATTTCAGAAGGAAGGGGGTCATGGATAACCTATATAAGAGGATTACCACAGTCACAGTGCCTGGATCTATGAGTAATGTCCCTGCATTATCAGGATGGATTTTGATGGAAGATTCTTTTAATTTGTCAAACAAAAAAGAAATGTTGCATTTAAAAAAAATTCTTCCATGTATTCACATTTTTTATTGCACTCATCAATTTATAATCCATCCATAGTCATTAATAGCATGTCGTGGGCTGCAGACCATAATATCAGGGTACACGAGGTACAATAGGTGGCAGCATCTACTCGTATCAGGCAGGAGCCATAAAAGACAAAGAAGAGTTGGCCCGAAGCTGTATGTTCTGACTACACCATATGGCTGAGTCCTTAACCTACAGAAGAATAATAGCGCCAGAAAATGTTTGTCATTTTAACATTAAAAATAAGTAAGACAGAATATTATATAGACTATCGCAAAATATTATACAATTAAAGGGAAACAGATGTTATTGCAAAACAGTATTTGCTGGAAGTCTTGTAGTTTGGAGGTAAACAAAGGCATTTGCATGTGAAAAAAAAAAAAGTCTCCTGTTTTGCATTTTTTATTTGTATCGGATGAAATGGAATCATGGAAAAACAAATATCGCAAAATAAAGTAAAAGGAAGTTATAAAAAATGATAGAAATGTATGAAGTTTGAATGGAAGTGCCAACACAGGGTTAATGTGAGGGCTATCAGCAAAAATGGACATGGCTCTGACAACCACATATAACTGAGACCCTGGGGCACATTTACTTACCCAGTCAAGTCGCGATCCCGCGGCGCGTTGTGCGACGAGGATTCGGGCCTGCCGGGATTCACTAAGGTCCGTGCGCCTGATATCCAGCAGGTGTCGCTGCTGCGCTGAGGTCCGCCGGAGTTCACCTGCTTCTTCCCGGTGTATGTGAGTGCTTGATCTTGCGACACAAATCGTTTTTTAAATTACACGTTTTTTCTGTCCGACGGCCACACCCACCGATTTTTGACGTGTTAAAGCCGATGCGCCACAATCCGATCGCCTGCGCCAAAATCCCGGGGCAATTTGGTGCAAAACGGAAATATTCGGGAAACCTGGCGAAAGTGCAGCGTTTGAAGGAAATCTACCATCCAAAATCCATCATGATAAACCAGGGACACTTACTTATAGACCCAGGCACTGTGACTGTGGTAATCTTCTTAGATTTGTTATCCATGGCCTCCTTCCTTCCAAAATCAACTTTTATAATTATGCTAACGAGCCAGAAGGCAAGAGGGGCTCTGGGAGCATTTCCAGAGAACTTCCTCACTGTAGCTTCACAGGCTGCTACACTGTCTTCCCAATCAGCACTTCCACCTTCCTCTGCCTGCTGTAAAATCACACAGTGTGAAGCTATAGCCATTATTGCTTATTAGCATAATATAAAAGGCGATTTTAAAAGGAAGGAGGGCATGGATAACAAACATATAACAAAAGAAAATTACCACTGTGCCTTTGGATGAGAGTTATCCTTAACATTTTTTTCATATTTTTTTCATAAAGTCAAAAGAAAAAAAAATATAGAAAACCAATAAACCCAACAGAATATTAATAAGAACATATAGCATCCATGTAGATGTGGGTCTGGCTTCAGTGCTGCTGGGAAAAAAAATTCTAACTACTAATTTATGTAGATAATACATTCTGCTTTTTTATATATACTATGCACTTTTATTTTGTATAGATTGTTGTTTATAAATGATTTATTCTCTGCATTGCAAAATCTGCAAATTGTTAATATTGGCACAATATAAAATGCTTTGAATTAGTTCTAGATAGATTGTATTAAAAACTGTAGGGGGGTTAAAAATGCTTTTGTGCCATTTTATTTTTTTAAGGTTTTGTGTTAAGATGTTGCAGTAACAATGAGACTCTCAGAAATATCTGAACTGACTTTGTCACCATCTTCCGCGCTTCTTTAGGTAATTTTTCAATTCAGCTCCCCTGGCTGGGAAGCACACCCGGGTGTGATGTTTTGCTGGATGCTAATTGAGTAACAGGTCAGCACACTCTCTAAACTGGGGTAGTGTGTCTCATGCGCCAACTAGAAAGACAGAGGGCTGAACCAATTGGTTTCAGAAGTGCTGACCGATCACTACATTTGCACCTGATAGTTTAATACACTGGTGCCTGTTATTGACTGTGTCTTATGACATTTGTGGAACTCTGTAGTGTTTTTGCTGTGATCCTAGTCTTTTGTCTGATCCTTGACTACTCTTCTGTCTTACAATTTTGTACCTCACTGCCATTGTGGATATCTTACTTTGTCTTGTTGTCTGTCTTGTATCTTTTTGTATGTCTGTCTTACTGTACTTTACACTTATCCAGTGTAGAGATCACCGCCCAGTTGTCAACTGCGGTTTAGCAGAGGGATGGAAATTAGGCAGAGGTTGGGGGAAGCTCAAGGCTCCAATTTTATCCCTGTCTTGACACATTGACCCTAAGTTGGGTTAACAAAGAAATGGAAATATAAAGAGCTTACCCATCTGCTTGATTTGGTCAAAAAACTGTAGTAAAATGTAGAACACTGTATACATGTCTCCAGATATTTAGCTTATCTTATGGTTCAACTGCAACACTTATCCTTATAAATGTATTCTTTTTTTTGGACCTGTCCATCCAACTTCCCAGGCATTTGGTAGGGGCAATAGAACAGGAACTGAGTTCCTTAAATGGGCATTTCTTGAAAAATGGGGCAAGAACAGGGCACCTTTATTCTACCTTTGTTAAGATAGAAACTGAACCTATATTACTAAGTTTCTTATGGGTAAAAATAAAGTTTTTAAGTTCCTGGTTAACCCCTTCAACATAGCACAAGTACTACTGCCCTTCCATGTGGTTCTTGGCACTAAGGCCTTAGAATAACTGCGACTTTGCACTCCCTATAGCTATTTGGATCATACTATGCCCTGAATTTTACTTTAGGTTTGCCTCCTATTAAAGGTGAACCTGTAACTACATTTTCACAAATACAGCTAGTAACAGGTTCCAATGGAGTCCTATTAACTAAATGCTAAAAACTGTTACTCTCACAACCACATAAATAAACTTTGTTGTCTTACCTGGCAAACAGCAAGATCTAGGTGGAGTTGTAGAGGGCATCTTCCTGCTCATGCCTCCTCGAACACTAAGCA
Organism: Engystomops pustulosus; assembly: GCF_040894005.1. NCBI lineage: Eukaryota > Metazoa > Chordata > Amphibia > Anura > Leptodactylidae > Engystomops > Engystomops pustulosus. The sequence goes on from NC_092413.1 coordinate 197,636,536, forward strand.
CTACATGCTATGTGAGTAGGTAGATGTTATCTAAGGTTCTTAAATCACTGACATTTGTAAAATCTACCCCATGTATGTATCTGATCACATGAAATCACAGAACGCCTCTGTGAAGGATAGGGAGGACTAGGAGGTATGTAGTCCATGTGATGAGATACAAATGTTAGTGGGGGAAAGAAACTAAGATGACATTACCCTGGTCACATGACATGGAGTGCTAAATGATGAAGAGGCATATGGCATGGCGAGGGAGAGGATGGTCAAGCAGGAAACCTTCCCTCTGTAAGATAACAAAGTTGATTTTATGGGGATGTGAAGAGAGCAATGTTTAGCTCGCTGTTTTTTTGAAAAATGTGGTAACAAGGTTCCCTTTCATTTCTTCTAATGGTGTCGATATCCACACAACATATAAACCCACCTAATCCGTAGACCATCAAAGTCATGGGAGAATCTTGATATGTGCATTATCTTAATTCTTCTCGAAAGTTTTGACATGATTGCGATGCTTTACACACATTCTGTGATGATCTGAAATCTTAGACGGTGCTGGAGATTGCTCACATAACTCAAAACCTGGGATCAGAGGGGAACATGAAAAACTCAAGGAGAAAGTTAAAGAAGGAAAAAAAGAAATCTGGCTTATCTCTCCATGATTGATAATTCAAGCTTTACCCGTACAGCGGGAACTGTCAGAGTGGCTTGAGCAGAAAACAGATGTTCGCTCCGCTCCTTTTCAACAAAATCTTACGTTACCCTTCAGGCGAGCCAGGTGGCTTTAGATCTTTTCCGTATCTTTTGCTTGAACTATCTCATTCCTGCTTCATTTCGGGCCAGCCTTACTGTTCCTCTCTAGGGGTGTATACGATTAGCTCCAATAAACTCTCCAAAACAACATTTGAAAAATTATGCCTTAAGTGCTCGGTGGAAAAAAAGCAAGCTGTTAGCAAAGAAGTGTTTAGAAGAGCTTGGTTGGTACTGTGCAGGTGCAGAGACTGGCATCAATCCAGGTCATGCTGGTGCCATAGGTTTTGTATTAACATAGGTTTTGTATTAACATTTGTCAGGCATGATAAAGTTTCTTTAGAAATTTTTTTTTCCCCCCCGGAAATTATAATAATAAAAAATTCTGTCGAAATATCAGTTGGCTTTTCAGCTTTGTGTTGGGATAATTAGAAGAGATTGCCTCTTTCTGAAAATAGACTTTAATTTGTTAATTTTATTACAATTAGCATTTAAAAAAAACGAAACGTTAGATTAAACTTTCCTGATTTCATGGAGTTTTACTTGTGACAACGTAATAAAAATAATTCAAGTTATAGTTCAGTAAGTCTACGCGGTATGAATAACAAGGAGTTAAAAAGGTTGGGAAACTCGTTCTGTCATTGATTGGGGTCCTGTGACGATCATTTTGGAATACAATATTCTGGATTGGACCTTAAAGGGAATGTCCAGGGTGGAAATGTTTTTCTTATTTTTCTAACAATAAAAAAAACTTACGTTGGCCTTTGCCAACTGTCCAGCCTCAGCCTGATGTATACTAGAGACTCCACAGTACCCCTTGTACCAAAAGTAACTGGAGGTATCACACTGGACTCCAGGAAAGGTCCAAGCAGGGCCGGCGCTATGGGTAGGCAAAGTGGGTAATTGCCCAGGGCCAGGGCCGGTTCTAGACAAAGTGGGGCCCTGGGCAAAACTAAAAGTAGGGCCCCAAAATAAAACTATTTTATGACCAGTCACAGTCAGTAAGAGGCTCCCTATAGTATGGTAAAACAAACTGTAATATGTGAGAATTTTATAGGATATGGATAGATAATATGGAGATTCAAAATTCAAGATTCATTTGAAAGAAGAGATTCTCCCCTTTCAGGGGGCCCTCCAAAGTAAGTATCGATTTTGTAATTTTCAAACCAACCAGTAAAGAAAAAGTCTGGACAATCCCTTATATCATATGATCTTCAAAAACAGCCATATGCTTTATGTTATTTTAACAGGCGATACACACTACAATTAAAACCATTCAATCCTTTAACCGCCAGGGTTTGGTGAGATTGTGTGTTTTGGGGCAATTAAAAAAAATGTAATAAAATCATTCTATGACTAAGAGTATGAATCCGATTTCCTTGATTTATGCCCCTTTTGGCCATGGAAGTAGCCAACAGTTTTCATTTTGGCAGTAGAATATCATGTGAGAGGTTACTGTCAGAGGTAGTTCACAATCAAAAATGATTGACCAAAGAGCAAGGGTGAGATCCGACCAGCTCCCTCCCCCAGTTGACAGCAGTCCATTCTGACCTGGCGCCAGAGCCTATAAAGGTAGATTGGGTGGTAGGTGCATCTATTGGACATGAGGATAGCCCTTTTAAGGGCTAATCCACACATTCCTAAAATCTTTTTTTTTTTTTTTTAAATCTTCCCTAGTATGCATATTTTCTAAAGAGGCTACTGGGGCGTGGAGTAGCTGGAGCTGAGGCTACACGGTGCAGCTACTCCACTACTGTAAAAGTGAACTGTCTATAGCTACAATTACCCGGAATGATACAACTTTTTTATTTTGCAATATCTTTCTTTTTTGCAGACTTGATGAAAAAAGAGGGACTTTGCGCTGCTACTGAGGCATTACTAGCTGACAGATCTTACAGCATTTTGGAAATTGCTTTGTAAATCCAGCGATACTCTAGAGATGCCGTCTCCCTCTTAGATGCGCTGTAAACCTCATTATCTTCTAGTTGAGCTCAGTATTCTGGCCAACTGTCAGATGGCTTGTGAATGCTCCTGCTAATGAAGTACAAAGCGTCAGGGGGGACACAAGTGCCGTCCTACTGTAATATTTATGCAGCCCGAGATTTTGGGTAGCGCTTTATCATGTATATGGGGTGTGAATGACAACATTTTAAGGCTGGTGTTGATTTATACAAAATAAACAGAATCAATTTCAATCTTTCTATATTTGGGCGACGTTTAGTAAATAATGAAGATGCTTACGAGAAGGAAATGGGAATGGGAGCTGGGGAATAATGAAGATACAGGGTTTAGAATGGGGGCGATTTGTAAAATATAACATTCTTTTTTTACTTCCTTGTTCCCTTATATAGGATGTTAAAGATAAGCAAGGGCAGGACTTTCTCTTGTCTGGTACTGGTTTGCACACTTATACATTAGTGATATGGGAAACATGAAGAACTCCTTACTAAGCCATTCTTTTCAAAGATCAGTCCAAAAATTTGGTAAAGAATTGTGATTTGGATAGGAAAATGCACAACAGGCTGCATGTTATAAAGCAGGAATAGCTGAGCATATTGTATATAGTGTCCTATCTGCAGGCAGCATGTTATAGAGCAGGAATAGCTGAGCATATTGTATATAGTGTCCTATCTATAGAGCACATGTTATAGAGCAGGAATAGCTGAGCATATTGTATATAGTGTCCTATCTGCAGGCAGCATGTTATAGATCAGGAGGGGTTGAAACGATTGTACATAGTGTCCTATCTGCAGGCAGCATGTTATAGAGCAGGAATAGCTGAGCATATTGTATATAGTGTCCTATCTATAGAGCACATGTTATAGAGCAGGAATAGCTGAGTATATTGTATATAGTGTCCTATCTGCAGGCAGCATGTTATAGAGCAGAAGGAACTGAGCAGATTGAACATAGTGTCCTATCTGCAGGGATCATGTTATAGAGCAGGAGGAGCTGAGTAGATTGTACATAGTGTCCTATCTGCAGGCAGTATGTTATAGAGCAGGAGGAGCTGATGCAGCAGAGGTGATCCAACTCCAGGAAGATTTACCCAATACCCAACCACTGCTGCAGTACTAAACACTTATAGATAAAAATAAATTGAGAATAGAGATGAGTGGACCCAAACTTTAGGTTTGATGGCCTCTGTTCAGTAGCTCCGTCTAACTTGGACTTGTCGCTCTATGGGCTGCTGAGCAGCCAATTAGGTAGCTTTTTTTGTGCTGAGCTGCGCTGTGATTGGCTTGGTGGACACCTGGTGGACACATCTGGCCAATCACAGCCATGTCTTGTTTCTAGGGGTGTAAAGCTGCCTGATTGGCTCCTCTGCAGCCCATCAAGCAACACACCTAGGTTAGGTGGAGCCATTGAACAGAGGAAACCAAACCCAAAAATTTGTGTCCATTCATCTTTAATTGTGAATACTACCTAGTGATTAAACAAAAACATCTAAAATTCACAGCCTTTACTACAAGCAATAATGTAGCATGTTCCATGAGATCCTACATTATGGAAATACTCTACTTTAGAACCATATTATAAATGTTGCGCAATGGCGGTACATGGAGTCCCTGAACCCATTGGCTCCTCCATTGTAAAGGGGGGGTTAGGAAACATCCCTTTAAGGCTACATTCATACGGACATAAGGGGGGCGCATATACGGCTGACGTATATACAATGTATATACGTCCCTCATACATCGCAATGGCCTCACGGCGCTGTACAGGCGCCGTACACGTGCAGGACCGTACTGCTCCGTACCCATTGAAAGATAGGACATGTCCTATCTTTCAATGGAATACGGCACCGGGCTCTATGTTAGGCTATAGAGAGCCCCTATCTATAGCCTAACATAGAGCCTGGCGCCGTATTCCGTTTGCTCTCCCCCTCCTCCTCTCCCCGGCACTGCTGTGTGCCCGCTGTGCTAGGTACCCGGGCAATGGTAGTGTGAATGTAGCCTTAGTGTGATGACTTTCTCATTCCTGTACATGACTTGAACATTTAGAAGAATAAAATCTCAAATGAATGAGTTCTATTTCTTGACTCTTTTTTTGCGCTTTGCAGATGCAACCCATTTTTTAAGCTTGGTTAATCCTGAATCCGTACAGCATGTAATCATTTTAATGTGCTTCATTTTGCTAATTTGAAAAACACATAGAAAGTAGTCTGCTCAGCGAAGATATGACAAGTCATGAAACAATCCCTTTTTATACTATGTTTTATTATTACAAATGCAATCTTTAATTGTCTCCTTGTTCAGGGGGCTATGAATAGGATACTTGTTCTGATGCCAACGTCTCCCGGTGCCAACATTAGTGGATTATTGTACCGTCCCATCTTCCTTGTTCTCCGCTATAGGTCTCCCTCTGCCTTCTCATGTTTCTCCCTGATAATGGGAGCCACATATAAAACATACTGATAATTCACTTTTTAAATACCCGTACACAAGGATTACTCGGGATTATATTGGCGAGATGTTTACTCTTGAGGAAGCCTTGTTGCGTCAATGATAGAATCGAGCATTGTCAATTGTCTCATCAAAGACGTTCGTGAATAAGAATGTGTTGGCTTTGGGTGACCCACTTTCACTTGACACTTCTAATTTTCTAAGAGCTTGAAAGGTAGACATTTTTGTTTTGGGGGGAAGAAGGTTTTTGGCAGAGATAAGGTTTTGTTTGGGGATGATTCACAATTCCTTTTCTTTCCTTTTTTTTGTTTATCTTTTTTTATACTTTTGATTTACAAAACTCAAATTTTTCAAAACTAGGCATTTTCAGAGTCAATTGTAATCAATTTTGTTCTGTTTTTTTTGTGTTTTTTTTTCCTCGAGCATTTCATTGTGCCATTGCACTGTGCAACAGGTTTGTAGACATACCGGGGGTCATTTACTAAGGGCACGAATCGTGTTTTTCCGTTGGGTTACCCGAATATTACCGTTTTGCGCCGATTTTCCCTGAATTGCCCCGGGTTTTTGGCGCACGTGATCGGATTGTGGAGCATCGGCGCCGGCATGCACGCTACAGAAATGGGGGGGGGGGGGGTAGTGGCCGTCAGAAAACCCAACGGATTCGGAAAAACCGAAAGTGTCGCTTGACACGCACTTACTTGCACCCAGCAATGGATCGTGAACTCCAGTGAGCTCCGACGGACTTCAGCGCAGCAGCGACACCTGGTGAATCGCCGGAAGACCCGAATCCTCCACAGAGAACGCGCCGCTGGATCGCGACAGGACCGGGTAAGTAAATCTGCCCCACTGTGCCCCTTACCTGGTTTGGCATTGGACCTATCCCAAGAAGAGTATCTAAGTGTCTAGGTTAATTATTACCATTGAACTAGTATCTGGACTCCACTGCTATGAAGACACAAGGTGCTACTGCTCAGACCAGTCAGAGGGAGACAAAGTTCAGGGCTCGCAGCAGATAAACAGAATCCTTAATACAAGCCTAAGGTCAGGGAGGACTGCAGACAGATAGAACCCAAGGTACAAAGCTGAAGTCAAAGCAGGCAGATATTGATCGGATCAAACCAAAGTCATTAACAGAATAGAGTCCAGAAATGTAAGTGGGAAGGTGCCTTTTATAACAAAGTTATACAACACCCCTGCCAATGCATAGGCAAGGTGGTTGTTTGCGAATAGCGCCCTATCCTGGTCAGGAGCTACCTGTTGAGCCTGCTCAACTTATCCAGATGCTACCCCTAGGAGAAGGCAACAGTTAACCCTGTGATATGTGACTGTCCAATTATGTTCTTGGAATACAAGCTGGAAGGTGATTGGAGAAGTGCTAACACCTGACCAAGGGGTATATAAACTCCTGTTTGGCGGAAGTGCAACACCCTCGCCGATGCAATGGCGAGGTAGGGTTTGCGAATACGTCCCACCTGCATGTAATCCCATTACACAACATGGTTCTGATAGGACATAGGGATATTGCAGTGGTTAATCCTGCCTGGCAAGGCAGAGGTTAAGTATTTTGTATAATGCCAGATGCTGTTATCCAATGATATGTGTTCCATCCTGTGCTCTGTAAGCTGAGATGTGATTGGAGGAGCAGCCACCACCTGACCAAAGGGAGGTAATAAAACCCCCTGGCCAGGAATGTTCTGGGTCTTTCCAGAGATCTTTTCAGAGAGATTCTGTTGTAGGAGAATCAGTGAGTGAGTGAGTGAGTAATCTCTGTCTAGCCCATACCAGAGCAGGAAGAGCCTAGCCCCTGCCTCTGAAGAGTGGAGCATTAGACTAGAGTTAGTGTAGTGAGGAAAAGGGGTATCATCTTACCTTTAAAGGTGATACCTGAAGCCCTACAGGACAAGCTGAAGCTTCCTACCAGGACACAGCTGCCTCCCAGCCTGCCCTCTACTTCCAGGCTGGTGAACTATCTCCTGAGGCTCCCTCCAACTCACATCTCGGCACCCTACCTACCTGTTAAAGGCACGTTTGCTGCGGTTCCTACGGTTCAAATAAAGAACTGTAAGTTGTTTTCTTCAACTTCTGTCTCCGTCTGGTCCCTGCTAATACGGCTGCCTTCATCACCGGCACCCTGTCCATCACCCAGAGACTCACACTCGGGACATTAAGGGGTTGCCCCAGGGAGATCCGCTATAGCAGCCTCTCCCTCATCTTTTCTTGCCAACACCACCCTGCTGAAGACCTGCCAGGCTGTAGGACAGCCCTCCGGTTCCCCCGTACCAAGCACCGTGACAATAGCGTGCTTAGGCCGCAACCGCCAGCCACTCCGGTACCGCGGGCCCCGGCTGTCTCCAGGCCTCACCGCAAAAGGCTAGGCCCCGGTGGGGGATGTTGCAAGTGGCGTCACGAACAGGATATATACTTCTGTGCCTTATTCTGGCACTAAAGACTGTGCTGCCTAACCCTGCTGCCATCCGGGTTTAGGCCCAAGTATTTGTGTGTTTCTACATTGAACTTTATACTGCTGCCACGTGCTGTCGAGCGCCGCTCCAGCACTCAAGAGGTTAATTCCTGCAAGAACTGTTTCAGCTCTGCTACATCCGGCGCTGCCGCGCCTGAAGATTTTTACCTCAGAAACTGTGGCGCAGCAAGTAAGTCCAGCCCGCCAAAACTTTCACTGGCGGGAAACCCAGAGACATCGCTAAGCTCCGCCCCCTGCGCGTATGGCGCGAATCCTGCCTCAGCGCGCTGTGGCGCAGCAGAAAATTCAGCCCGCCACATCTCCTGGCGGGAAAGACTCAAGCTCCGCCCTCTGGCGCGAAACTCTCCCGCGCTGCAAAGCCAGTGAGAGCCCACGAGGTACCTCAGAGTCAGCGCAGCCGCCATCCAGCATCAGAGAGGTTAATCGGCCATCTTGGATTTCTCCACGTGCTGTCTCCTGTCCTGCCGACATGCCGCACAGCCTCCGAGATGAAGAACCAAGTGTCGCATGGCTTGCCCACGAGCCTCGGGCCCCTTCCTCTGCTGCACCGCTTACTGCTGTCTCCTGTACGCAGTCTCCAATGGCGGATTCTCCACAGCGGCTGCCTCCTCCGATGACGGACCTCCAGAGGACCACCGCGGATGTGAGTACCGTGGCCCTCAGGGCCTATATCACAGTGACTGTTACTATATCTCCCTTAACCCCGGCTGGGGTACAGTCCGGCCTCCCTGCAGAGGATCAACATCTCCCCATAGGAGGCCCGGCTACAAAAGGGACTCTCTTAAAGGGGCCTGACCCCTTATCTAATGCTGCTGATCGTCCTGCGGAGTATCCAGGACCACCTGCTAAGAGGCCCAGGCTGTCCGGTGAGAATGCCCTGCCAGCTACAGAGGTTACCACCGCCAGCGCAACAGCGCCCCCAAGAGCTGCAGGTCAGTCCAGGAAAAACAATCCTTCAACTGTCAGCAGTGAAGAAGTTACAGCTTCTGCGGTCATCATCATGCGCTCCACAGCGCCCCCAGCTACAGAAGGTCAGCCAGAGAAGTGCCTGCCTCCTTCCTTTGCTGAGATGCCTGCCGCCGCAGAGGACCTCCCTGCTGTTCCAGCTCCAGCTTCTGGGTGTTCCATGTCAGCAGTTCCAGTATCTACCACCAGATGTCTTCAGGTGACAGATCTCAACACTGCTTTCTTCACCCAGGCTGATGATGTCCATGCTGCAGTTCCTGCTTCCATGCCTGCAGCCATTGCTCTTGAGCAGCAAGATTAACCCCTGAAGGGCTGTAGCCCACTTCAGGTACTGTGTACATATTGTATATTCCCTTCTCTCCATTTTCCCCAAAGAGCCAGAGACTTTCCTGAGACTCTTACCCTTGTTTATCTCGGTCAAGAGATTATACACTGTCATGTGCTATGATAGCACCCTTCCTCTGCCACAGCAGAGATTTCTTCAAAGGACTCTGTCCCTCTCCAAATAGAGGAGACCCTTTGCTTCTTCATTGCACTTTTCCCCACATCAAGGGCTGTACCCAGAAGATGGACTTTGTCATTAGAGACCTTCTGAGAGACTTTTGCCAGATACTCCAGGGAAAAGTTGCTATTGCTATTGATTATCATTTTGCACTTAATGCCTTCCTTTTTAGGTACGGACATTATGTTTGCACTTCCATGCCTTTTCTTTGCAGGAAAAGAGACATTTGCTACCGTGCTACCCTGAGTAGCCTACCTACCTCTGTAACGTTATGTTATAAGATGTGTACCCATTGGGCTCCTTAGCCAATGTGAGTTTACAAAAATGTTTGCACACTGTCATATATGCCAGTAGTCTGCATTAACCCTTTCATAGGCTTTTCAGGTTGTAGTGTGGCTGTGTCGGACCGTCTTTTATGTAAAACACTGACCGCTACCTGATCCCTCAAACTGAGGTTTGCACGTGGGGGTAGTCCGTAAACTGCGGGTCTTTAGGGGACCGGGGGTGTTACAGAGTTAGCACCTGGATGCCACCCATACATGGGTAAGGATGCCAGTCAGGAGGTACTCGTGTCGCATATGCTAACGCAATGCAGATATACACACTATATAATTGCCGCCAGGGAAGAAGCGTTGATATAACAAATATACAGGCCTTGGTGCAAGGAGTGGATTACAGGACATGACACCACACCTTTCCTACTGTACAGTTCGGTTTAATGGCGTCAGCGACCAACTGTCATACAGCTACATGTTTTGTCTCAGTCCGACACCAACCCAGGTGCCTGTCTCCAGGACCATGGGCGGTTTGTCCCTACACCTCACACAGCCTGCACTTCCCAGAAGTGCCCTTAGCCCCCTCTGTATCCCAAAACATCTGTAGTCGAGCCGAGGGCGGCTCTTTCAATTGCCCCAGGGGTATGCAACACCCTCGCCGATGCAATGGCGAGGTAGGGTTTGCGAATACGTCCCACCTGCATGTAATCCCATAACACAACATGGTTCTGATAGGACATAGGGATATTGCAGTGGTTAATCCTGCCTGGCAAGGCAGAGGTTAAGTATTTTGTATAATGCCAGATGCTGTTATCCAATGATATGTGTTCCATCCTGTGCTCTGTAAGCTGAGATGTGATTGGAGGAGCAGCCACCACCTGACCAAAGGGAGGTAATAAAACCCCCTGGCCAGGAATGTTCTGGGTCTTTCCAGAGATCTTTTCAGAGAGATTCTGTTGTAGGAGAATCAGTGAGTGAGTGAGTGAGTGAGTAATCTCTGTCTAGCCCATACCAGAGCAGGAAGAGCCTAGCCCCTGCCTCTGAAGAGTGGAGTATTAGACTAGAGTTAGTGTAGTGAGGAAAAGGGGTATCATCTTACCTTTAAAGGTGATACCTGAAGCCCTACAGGACAAGCTGAAGCTTCCTACCAGGACACAGCTGCCTCCCAGCCTGCCCTCTACTTCCAGGCTGGTGAACTATCTCCTGAGGCTCCCTCCAACTCACATCTCGGCACCCTACCTACCTGTTAAAGGCACGTTTGCTGCGGTTCCTGCGGTTCAAATAAAGAACTGTAAGTTGTTTTCTTCAACTTCTGTCTCCGTCTGGTCCCTGCTAATACGGCTGCCTTCATCACCGGCACCCTGTCCATCACCCAGAGACTCACACTCGGGACATTAAGGGGTTGCCCCAGGGAGATCCGCTATAGCAGCCTCTCCCTCATCTTTTCTTGCCAACACCACCCTGCTGGAGACCTGCCAGGCTGTAGGACAGCCCTCCGGTTCCCCCGTACCAAGCACCGTGACAATAGCGTGCTTAGGCCGCAACCGCCAGCCACTCCGGTACCGCGGGCCCCGGCTGTCTCCAGGCCTCACCGCAAAAGGCTAGGCCCCGGTGGGGGATGTTGCAGAAGCACATGGTCAGAGCATAGAGTCTGCAGACAGAACCAGACCTCAGGGTTTGTCTGCCACAGCCACTGTCCTAACTCCAGGCCAGGAGGAAGCCCCGATGCTCGGCGATACGCGTGGGGCATTTTTGTGTTCCTTTCCCCTACACTGCATATTACATGGTTACATCTTTGTGAGCATAAGTTTACTATTTTTTGTGTTGGGCAGTATTATTAGTAATTATTACCGTGCGGAGTCTCGCAATTGATTGGAGGCTTACAGCTCAGGGTCAGTATTGTCACTCAGTCTGTTGTACACCTGACTTTGTATATTTTGGTGTTATATTTTCCTGCATGTGCACACCGGTGCTGCCCACACATATGATGTATACTCTTTATAAGTGTTACATATATTTTTTGCACTAGACAGTCTTTTTGGGTAGTAGAGCTCTATAGCAGGACTTTTTTACATTATCAGGCTCCATTGTCCTATGGTGATATGCTACACAGGTGCAGTTCGCCTGTATCCCCTTTTCAATGTTTTTAATTTTGTCCGATTGCTGTTTTTGTACATATATGAATTCTAATAAAGATTCATTTTTTGGTGCTATGAGACTCAAGTCTCAAGTGTATTTTTAATGGAGAATGTGACACATCTGTTAAAGGGGTATTCCAAGAATAAGTATAATTCATTAATTCATATTCAAATGAGTCATTAAAATATAAGCTGATATGTAATTAGTTGTTATTTAAAATTTTGCTCCTCCTAGCAAAAAAATGATGTGGACATTCACTGTAATGAAGAATTTAAATGCTACTGGCCAACGTCCTTCAACTGCCTGGGCAGGTCATATGATTATTACTATGTTTGGCTGTAGTCGGTTGGTTTCTGTACCTCCAGTATGGCCAGTGCTGTGGTAAGGCGTCATCTCAGTGGGGTAATGTGCAGTGATGGTGGTCACACATTATTACTATGGTAACAGAGCAGGACAGTCTGTTATGTCATCACCGGGAGCAGAGCATAATACGGACAAGCTATTACTGAGAACTGTGGGATCATGGGATTTGTAGTTGTAGATGGCGGCCATCTTGGAGATAACTCCACCATCTTTAGAGAGGCCATAAAATTTTGTGAATCATAAAATTAAACTATTTACGCTCTGCTTTGTGATTAATGACATTAATTTGTGGGTTTTCATATTCCTGTAATACCTCTTTAAACTATAAGGCACTTTCATTGATGAAATGTCACCTGTAGAGAGGATGTCACATCCATTGATAAATAGTTGACACGGCCATTGATTAAAGGATAATACATGAGAGTGTCACATCCATTGATGAGAAGATTGCACATCTACTGATGAGAGGGTGGATCCAATGAAGAGAACATCGTTATACGTACCTAATAAAGAAAAGGTTTTGGATCCGTTAAAGAGAGTATATTCCAATTATTATGTATTTCCATTGAAGATCAGATTACCCCTTTTTAACTTACAACATAAATCAGGAAATGTTACGACACACAATTATACGATTTACAATGTCCAACACAGCGCGTTTATTTGCTTTGCAGTCGATGTGCAGTACACCCAGGGACCACTAGATGGAGCATTACACAAGTGTTTCCATGGTGTCTGTGAGTTCCGGCATATTGAGTATATCTCACTATGTGACACTTGTGTATGGCCGCACTTCTCCTACATTACTTTGATAACAATAATAAATTGTAATAATAAATTGTAATACACGTGGCAAATTTTTTAATTTTTCGATAAAAAGTAATAAAAGATAACACGATTATTTTCTACCCCGTTCTTTGGAGGAATATTTACAATCTAATAAAATAACATTTGATTCTTAGAACACTTTTGAATCAAAATTGTGTTTCTTTGAGTATCTTCAGGAAACTTCTCTGGTTTTCACGTACAAGGACTGAAAATACGGTTTCTACAATTATCGCTTCGATTTCTGGAATTACATTTGAATGGTAAGATATCAATTAACTTTGGCAATAAAAAAAATGATTGCAGAACTGATCCTTAGTCACATTACTCTAAGGACTCTCCAATAGGGATCCTTGCTGTGTGACCCAGTCACGATGATGTCACAGGATGTGAACAATGTGCACAGTGACATCATCAGAACAAAACAACTGGCTCATAATGTCACAGCAAAAGATTTATGCCAAAAATGTGGCCAACGATAATAAATATAACATCGTAATGCACTCTCACAATGTCGTGATGTCACAGAACAGAAGTCATGAAAACGGTGACATCATTGAATGTTGCACAAGGAAAACGTTAAGGAAAATCTACCATCAATATCCATCATGATAAACCAGGGGCACTTACTCATAGATCCAGGCACCGTGACTGTGATAATTTGCTTATATTTATTATCCATGGCATCCTTGCTTCTAAAATCAACTTTTGAAACTATGCTAATGAGCTAGAATGGCTCTGGGGGTGTTACCAGAGGCCCTCTTTCTTGTAGCTTCACAGGTTGTAACACTGTCACCCCCTCCCCTTGCTCCCTTGGCATTTCTCCCACCCTCTGTCTGTTGTATTCTCACACAGTTAGAGAGGGAAAGTACTCCTGCACAGTGTAACAGCCTGTGAATCTCCAACATGACTAACGACATCCCACCAGAGTTCTTCAGGTAATTAGCATAATTTTTAAAGTTGGTAGGAGGCCATGGGTTATGGTGCATGATTTTGATGGTAGACTTTATGTAAGCGAGTTTTCCACTTCCTGTGGATACCAAATTTTATATAGGTTTTATTATGTTTTTTAATATTATAGTTCAATATTATATTTTTAAAAATTATAACCTTTTGTAAGAAAAAAAATAATAATTTTGCCATCTTCTGGCTCTAATAATGTTTACATACTTTATTACTACCATTTTGAGGACTATACAACCTTTTGATCACTTTTAATTCCAAACTTTACAGCCCATAATTATTAAAGCGTTTGCGCCAGTTTTCTGTCTGACTTTGAACTGGAAAGAACGTGCAGACTGCTCGCACATGTATTTATAAAGTGAGAAAGGAGAGTTATGACTCACCGGGGGTCATTTACTAAGGGCTCGAATCACTATTTTTCGCCGGATTTCCTGAATATTACCGATTAGCGTCATTTTTCCCTGAATTGCCCTGGGTTTTTGGCGCTCGTGATCGGATTGTGGTGCATCGGCGCCGGCATGCAAGTGGGGGAAATCGGTGGCGTGGCAGTCGGAAAAGCCAAAGGATTCGGAAAAACCACCATATTTTTTTTAAAAAGTGTCGCTTGACATGCAATTCCGACGAACTCCGGCGGACCTCGGCGCAGCAGCGACACCTGATGAACATCGGGCGCACTAACTTAGTAGACCCGAATCCTCGACGCAAAATGCGCCGCTGGATCGCGACAGGACCGGGTAATTAAATGTGCCCCATCCTGCTCCCTCCTGTGTCTGTCAGTGAGACAAATTGAGGGAGAGATGCCATATGCTCGACCTAGATCACTGAGGGGAAGCTGTGTATATATATGCAGAGGGCAGCATGGTGAGAACAAGGAAAGGCTGAAGCTCTCAAAGGAGGCAAAGACACATGCAGAAGATTGCCATAGACTCTACGTAGTCCCAAAGAAGAGATTTTCTTGAAAAGTGGCCAACGCCTTATTTCCAAAAAACTACCTGGGAAAGCCTCTTCAGATGCCTTCAAAATGGCCCCTGAATCCATGACAAGAAGGTTTGGATCTGGCATTTGCCAAATTTTCTACCCCCCCACAAATACAGGCAGTCCCCGGGTTACATAAGAGATAGGGTCTGTAGGTTTGTTCTTAAGTTGTATTTGTATGTAAGTCGGAACTGTATATTTTATCATTGTAATCCCAGACAGAACTTTTTTGGTCTCTGTGACAATTGGATTTTAAAAGTGTTGGGTTGTCATAAGAATCAATATTAACACTAAATCTTCATTACAGACGCCTGTGATAACTGTTACAGCTCATCATTGTAGCCTGGGACTAAAGTACAGTAACTACCTACATCCAGAGGTCTGTTTGTAACTAGGGGTCGTATGTAAGTCGAGTGTTCTTAAGTAGGGGACCGCATGTAAAATAAATGAGAAAGTAGTCATTTGCGCCTCCACATCTCCCATTGTACATTCACTAAAACGGATTCTTGTTCCATTTTCGGGTTTAGTGCAGGTACATTACGACCCAGGTCCTACAAACGTGACATCTCCTAATTACAGCTAAAAATCCATCTTGTTTTGTTGCTGTTAAAATCTAATGCACTTTGCTCTGTGTTGTGTTATGAATTGAGAAATAAGTCGGCTCTGTGTATCTTTTCAATTCAGACTCATTATAAAGAACAAAATTGATTTTACGTCTCGTCCAATGGCGCTAGCGGGGGTTGAGGAAAAATGTGGATTTGAAAAGGAGAGAAGAAATAGCTCCAATTTTCTTCCCAAAAATATAATGGAAAGCGCGTCTCCCCATGCTGGTTTTATTTATACCCAGAAGTGGGTCAAACATACATGTGTAATGTCCACACGCTGTGCCCAGACCGTCTCCATACAAACAAGGTGTTTTCAGGTTCCTTCTATTCACATTATTGTCAGTAATGGCTCGGTGGACACTTACTATTCCCAGCTATAATTGCTTTCTTAACCCATTAAGAACCTGCACTGCGTGAGGTTCAGTCCTTGGTGAAAAAACTCGGAATTGGAAAAAAAAAAATTCTTCTTCGTAATTAGTTGTTCAGTTGAATAAATAAAAGGATATAATAATAACACATAAACAAAACTGCAAAATATTATACTGCCGAAATAAATATATAATAATACAGTATATAATACATGCATAATAACACATAACAGAAGCTTTATTATGAATACAGTCAGCCCCCGGGTTACATACAAGGTAGGTTCTTTAGGTTTGTTCTTACCGTAAGTTGATTTTGTAAGTCGGAACTGCATATTTTAGAATTGTAAAACATTTTGTCCCTATGACAATTGGATTTTGAAAGTTGTGCTGTCATGGGAACACGGATTATCAATAAAGCTCCATTACAGACACCTTACAGCTGATCATTGCATCCTGGGACTAAAGCAAAGTATCCAGAGAGCTTCACCAGAGATCACAGTGGGCAGAGGGGTCTGTCTTTAACTAGGGGTTGTCTGTAAGTCGAGTATCCTTAAGTCAGGGTCCTCCTGTACATATCAAAATCCATAGCAAATAAATTACGATTATTATTTGTTTTTAAAGAGGTGATAAATACATCATTATAAATATATAAAATATATGAAAGAAAAATAATAATTTCCTGCCCTATGTGTATACTAAATAGAAGTCTGTATGACCTGTCACCTATAGGGTCCCATTGTATAAATCATTTATACTGCCTGTATTTTTGGATACAGATTCTATAACCTAATATCAGTGTCCCTTTTTGCTTCTTTCTGCTGAATAGGAGCCTATAGAAATGTATATGATGGCAACTTTTTTTACAGGGGCCTAACTAGGAGAGACAGGGCCCCGTATCAGACTTGTGAATGGGTCCCCCTACCCCCTCAGAATCTTATTTCATTTATACCCTCATGCGCACACATTTATGCAGTGATATATACATTTATACACTTACACAGATCTGTTGACCACATGGTGGATGCAGACGGCAGGAATTAGAGATGAGAGATCCCTAGTCCTGTCGTTCTGCTGTCCTCTCTCCCTCCAGACATTTCTTATGTGAGCTGCGGATTCGTGGTGTGTACTGTGGAAGATGTGCATATACTGTACAATGTGCAGCAGAATATGTATATAATGGTGCACATCCTCCATTCTTCAGGATGGATGCCAGGCCCCCTGTCACTGCGGGCCCCATAGCAGCTTCTACCACTGTAGTTACACCCCTGCTTATTGTGCATGTTAGACACTTACCCAAACTTTCTTTTATCCAGTGAGTCTTATGTAGGTGTTTTACATCTACTAATGAGTAGTGTTGAGTGGACCTGAACCGCAGAGTTCAGATTTGCATTGAACTTTGCAGATTTGGGCTCCCCTGGAATCCCCCTTGCCATTAAAACCACTAATGTAAGCTCTTTGTAAGTCATCTATGGCGATTGAATAACTTTGGCCTCAAGCGCCATCAGCCTCCATTTTGGTGAGAATCCTTGATGACATCATCGGGAGCAATGACCCTCCACAAAACCGTGGCGCGCAGCCTCTGTGCTTTAAATGCCAAATGGCACACTAAAATAGTTTACACCTGTGATCGATGCGTGCGGGTGTTACTGGTTCGGTAACCAAACCCCAACCGGAATAGATTTTTAAAATTCTAGATGTCACATGAAGATGACTTTCTGGCCAATCAAATTCAAGTATGAGATATTTAAAAGGATGTTCTCTTCCATATAGTGATGGTAGATGCCATTATTTTTGCCATCATAGGGACTGACGTCGGAGACAGCAATGCTTTTTTCTGTGCACAGCAGCCTTAGGATCTATAGGGTTTCTACGGGTCCTATATAAATGTCCACGTTGGCACCCAGCTATGCCATCACTTTTCATACTGGTGTTAATGGTTCTCCGGTGCCCGGTCTATGTTGCCCCAGGAGTGATCATTTCACATTTTGTGGGACCAAATCCCTGCCGACCTTATGGTAACATATATAAGCAGCACATGATCGGTTTGTAATGTCATCCTTTAGATCACAGATCCAGTATATTGATGTATCAGAGCCATAAGTGCTCTGTGGGCGTTTGAGTTTACAGCAGGCAGAGAGAGGAGGAAGTGTTAAGCAGAAGCAGAGGGATCCATGAGGCAGTGTATCAGCTTGTGAAGCTACCGTACAGAGGTGCTCTGGTAACACTTCCTGTGTGTCATGCTTAATTTTTGAAGCAGATTTTCTTTGAAATGTATCTTCAAAATGATTTATATGTCAGTACCTACAGCAAATGGGTACATGATTTACACATGTGTCAGATCCTGCTTCTTGGCTGCTTTATATCTGAGCTGTGACTTCAGTTTAGCTACTGGACTCACAGGGAGTCTGAGGAAGTCGGCCTCTTTGCTGAAGCATGAACTCTTTGCTGACGTCACGGTGCTGGGTATGGGGACCGGAGGGCTGTCCTACAGCCTGGCAGGCCTCCAGCAGGTGGGGTGTGCAAGAAATATGGAGGGAGAGGCTGATGTACTGGTTCTCCCTGGGGCAACCCCCGAGTGTCTGTAGGATGAGTCCCTGGGTAATGGATGGGGAGCCCGTGGTGGTAGAAAGCCGTATCCAGGGATCAGACAGAGGCAACATTGTGCAAATTAACTCACGGTTCTTTATTCAACAGCAGGGAATAGCCAAATGATAACAGCAGATTTAGCAGAGCTGGAAGAGTCATGGACAACTGCAGCACAGGAGCCGAGTCCGGGTGATGGATCTTGGCTCTGGGCTTAAGTCTCCAGACTTGCCCTGGGTGCTAGGCGATGGCTGAGGCACCTGTGGTTCCTGGTAATAGGATACTGGCTGTAGCAGCACTGACATGTGCTGCTCACTCTCACTAGACTTGACTTCAAGATGGGGTCTCTCATTCTCCTGCTCAGACAGACCCTGTGCTCCCGCCCACCAGGGGTTTATATACTCCCTTGGTCAGGTGGTAACACTCTCCAATCAGCTTCCAGCTTGCTTTACAAGAACATCATTGGACAATAAAATCTCACAACGTTAACTCTTGCCTTACCAGGCAGTGGCTACGGCTGCAATTACTAAGTTCTTCAATACTTAGAGACTTCCAAGAGAGCTAATAAGTCTCCCTAACAGCTCCTGACATAGACAGGGGCTATTTGCAACTACCACCTTGCCAAAGCGTTGGCAGGGGTGTTGCAAGCCAATGATGAATTAGGAGGTGGTTTTCTGACACTTTGTGGACACTGGAGAAAAAGCGGCAAAGGAGGAAAATAAAATCAGGCAATAATTCCATATCAAAAACTATGGGAAAAATCAGCTCACCTTTCTTCTTGGATGAATCACCGCTGCCTACGAGCGACGGATCACCTGAGCCCCTTAGGTATGCACAAAACTTGTTATCATAGATAGATCCCGCTGCAGGAGTTCTTCACACAAAACACATATTCTTTATTTCATTCTTAAAATCCTTATAAGCAACAAAATATCTGGAATGTGCATGTGGGTAAAAATCTAGACATGGCCATGAGTAAGGCTATGCCAAAACGGGTTGTCTTTACATAGATTTTTACCCACAGGCACATTACAGCTATTTTGTTGCTTATAACAAAAATCCCATATTAGTAATAATTTTTGTGCTCCTCACTGGGATTTCACTTTAAAGACTTTAAATGTTAAACTGCTCTTTAAAGGGATAGGCCAGGAGTTGTAATTGAAGAACTGTCTGTAGGATCAGCCATCATTATCTGTTTAGTTGGGTAAAACAGACAGTACAGAGACCAAAGCTCCATTCTCTATGCTCTAGGCTCCATTCTCTAGGCTCTTTGTTCTAGACTTATGCTCTAGGATCTATGCTCTAGGCTATTTGTTCTAGGCTCTTTTCTCTAGGCTCCATGCTCAAGGCTCTTTGTTCTTGGCTTATGCTCTAGGATCTATGCTCTAGGCTCTAGGATTATGCTCTAGGCTCTTTGCTCTAGCCTCTATGCACTAGTCTATTTTTTCTAGGCTCTTTGCTCTAGGCTCCATGCTCTAGGCACTTTGTTCTCAGCTTATGCTCTAGGATCTATGCTCTAGGCTCTAGGATTATGTTCTAGGCTCTTTGCTATAGGCTCTATACTCTAGGTTATTTGTTCTAGGCTCTTTGCTCTAGACTCTTTGCTCTAGGCTCTAGGTTCTATGCTCTGGGTTCTAGGCTCTCTTTACTAGTCACAACTACAGCCATGGCTCCCATAGAAAAGATAGTTGCCCTGAACTTACAATACTGAGAGCAGGAACCCAAATGCCTCTGTTTCTGTGTTTTACATTCATGATGGAAATTACAAAACATAACATCATAATCAGGGCAGATAGATCATATATAATTCCTGACCACCTCTTTAAAGGGAATATGTCAGAAGTTTTGACCATACAAAGCTGTCGACAGTGTTAGTTAGCCGCCCTGGGGATCTATGTAACCATACCTCTGTGTATGCTGTTAGCAGTGACAGGACAGTGTAAAGTGGTGTTATTATTCAGCTCTACAGCTCTGCAAGGGCTCCGGGCAGTTCTTTCATCCTGAAGAGCTTTCTGCTCTTTGTGCCGCTCCACAGCCTCTTCCTCTGCTACGATTGGGAGCGTTATTAGTTTTTTAGTTGGATACAGAGGAAAGGGGGGAGGGGTTGTGTAACTGCTCATTGCATAGAGCAGAAAGCTCTTCAAGCTGAAAAACTGACCCAGAGCACTTGCAGGAGCCACTATACTAGAATAAGGTTCTCTTTTCACAGTCCAGCTGCTACTTTCTACACACACAAAACTATGGTTGTACAAATCTCCATGGCTTATACCTAGTACTGTCTACAGTTGATTACGGTGAAAACTGCTGACAGACTCCCTTTAAAGGAACACTCCATTCACATATGGCTTATTAAATTATACCTTGTACCGGTCCTGAAGGGAGGAGCCAGACTCTGGATTCTAGAAAGGCTCTGCAATGTGTTACAAACTTTACATTAATTTACCCCACATAAGTAAATGTACACCAACACAATTCATTTTATTTATAACAGTTTTTTGCAGCGTTTCACCTATTTTTTTGTCTTTTTACTTTGGCTCATGGTATCATCCTCATCCCCTGGTAAATTCCGCCCACCCTAATGCACCGTGTAATCAGGCTACACCTTCTCAGCAAAACAATTTACTAAGTGGATTTTTTTTTTCCTGCATAAAGCAAATGGATTTCTTCTCGTCCTTTGTACAATGCGGCTTCTTTATATTAAATGCATCTTCGTGCCCAGAACATTTTTCATCAGTCTCATGAAAGCCCATTATCTTTCCATTAGGAAATCTGTTAGCTAAACTACCCAGGTGCCTTTTGATCTGTCCAGTAGATTTGCATTCCCTTCCTGTAGAGTTTTACATCACTCTCAAGAATTAGTTAGCAATTTTATTTATAGCCCTTTGTCTAATTAGATTCAGTCCACATTTCGTTCTTATTAGTTACAAGTCATTCTGCCACGACTGGGACTTTTTCATGTTTTTTCTGCATCGTAGGGAATTAAACTATTTTTTTACGGGGATATTTTTGGTATTAAAACTCATTTAATTTACTCATTCATTTATTTAGGAAAAATAGTCATGTCCTATGTGCTGCATTAATATAGTTGATTTTGTAAATTGTAGCATTTTTTTAATTACCCCAATGACAAATTTTATTTAATTTTAATTCCCTACGATGCAGAAAAAAACATGAAAAAGTCCCAGTCATGGCAGAATGACTTGTAACTAATAAGAACGAAATGTGGACTGAAACTATTTTTTGGGGGCAATATTTTTGGAACCAAAAACTCATTTAATTTATTTATCAATATATTTAGGAAAAATATTCCTGTCCTATGTGCTGCATTATTATAGTTGATTTTATAAATTGTATCATATTCTAAATTACCCTAATAGCAAATTTTATTTATTTTTTAAAATTTTTTAAAATTTTCAATTAAAAATTTCCCCCCCCAAAAATAGTTACATTTGATTTTTATATTTTTAAATGTTAATTTTTAATATTTACACAGTGAAGTGCTATATTTCAACACAAAAAAAATATTGGGGGTCATTTACTAAGGGCCCGATTCGCATTTTCCCGACGTGTTACCCGAATATTTCCGATTTGCGCCGATTGTACCTGAATTGCCCCGGGATTTTGGCGCACGCGATCGGATTGTGGCGCTTACCTTCATCCAGGATAGGCCGGTGAATTTCAGGGCATTTCGGCGCACCTCCGGGAACTTCAGCGCAGCAGCGCCACCTGGTGGACGGCGGAGGAACTACCTTCATAAATCCGGGCCGGACCTGAATCCAGCGCAGAGAACGCGCTGCTGGATCGCGAATGGGCCGGGTAAGTAAATCTGCCCCACTATGTTGGATTATAGTAATTTTTTTTACATGTTTTTTTCTAAATAGTGCATGTATGAATTTTAGGGTTCTTTGAGACGTATTGAGGGGCATATATTCATTTTGGCGCAGGGTGGCGCTAGAACCGTTCTATATTTCTCAGTGGGATAAAAGTTTTGGTGAAGGGATTAATAAATTGGCACAGGGACTAAAAAGTGTAGAATTCCCTAGACCGGCTTTTAGCTGGCATAAAAAGGGCCAAAAAATATGTGGGAAAAATAGCAGCGCCAGAAAACTGGTGGATTCACAAGCAGGGCCAAAATTTTGCACCCAGTAATAGAACAAGTCGAGAGTGTCGGAAAACACCAATATTATGGCGTTGACATTTCATGAATTCAGAAAAGGGAAAAAATACTGTCAGTTTTCTGTTTGAAAGTCCATAATAAATGGTTTTTGTTTTTTTATGTGACTTTTTACATGTCCATTTACTATTCTGTTCATTGATTCTGCCTTATCCTTTAAGCCTCACATTCAGGCCCTTACTAGAACCTCTCCCGTTTCAGACCCATTCTCAATCCAGAGTCTACAAAATAACTAGTCCATGCCCTCGTCATCTCCCGATTCGACTACTGTAATTCTTCTCTGTGGTCTTCCAGCTAAATCCGTAACGCCCCTCCAATCTATCCTAAACTCTGCTGCACAACTAATCCATCTCCATCTCCTCGCTTCTCCTCTGTCTCTCCTCTCTGACAGTTTCTCCACTGGTTTCCCATTGCACAGTGAATTCAGTTTAAAATATTACAAAGTCATCCATAACCTGTCCCCTCAATATATCTCTGATCTAATCAGCCAATACTGTCCCAAATGTAATCTCCGTTCCTCACAGGACCTTCTGCTGTACTCAGAATTACATTCTGTTCTTCTCACAATCGTAGCCAGGACTTCTCCCGTGCTTCCCCAATACTCTAGAACTCTCTACCAAAATGTGACTGTCCCCCACATTCCAAATCTAACCCCACTGCTATGTTCCCTCACCCTTGCATCTCCATCTTTCCTGCCAGATTTATAGTCCTCATGGGCAGGGTCCTCCTTTCACTTGTATTTTGTTCTTGTCTTAATGTATGTGAACCCCTTACAGATTGTACAGCACCATGGAATTAATGGTGATCAATTCATAATAATAATAATATAAATAGTAATAATAACAATAATAATAATAATAAATTAAAGGGAACCTACCACCACAAATCTACCTATAAAGGTAGATCGGGTGGATCAAAAGGACGTGAGGATAGCATTTTAAGGGCTAATCCTCGCGTCCCCGCACTTTTTTGGTAACTTTTATTAAACTTGTATGCAAATTTTGTTATGCGGCTACTGGGGCGTGGAGTAGCCGCATCTGAGGTTACATGGCACGGCTACTCCACGCCCCAGTAGCCTCTTTTCTCCCCCTACTCACAATCTTCGGCGCGCAGCGCGGTCACTGCTCTGAAGCGGGAGCTGCTGTTCTGTGCATGCACAGACAGCAGGATTGTCGGACGAAGGTGCACAGCTACGAGGAGCTGCACCCCGAAGATTGCGAGTAGGAGGAGAAAAGAAGCTACTGAGGCATGGAGTAGTCGCGCCATGTAACCTCAGATCCGGATACTCCACGCCCCAGTAGCCGCATAACAAAATTTGCATACAAGTTTAATAAAAGTTACCAAAAAAGTGCGGGGACTTGAGGATTAGCCCTTAAAAGGGCATGTGCCTAATTTAGTGTTTCTAGGGCATGTGCCTAATTTAGGCTTGCTTTGTGCCTTTTAGGTAACAGGTTCTGGCGTTCTCTTTTTCATATTTTTGGTAAGTATTGCTTAGCCAGATTTATCAACCAGGCCTTTTTAAAACTTTACAAAATGTTGGGTCCAAAAGCCTTATAAACTGTAGAGCACATTTACTTACCCGTCCCTGTACGTTCCCCGATCCGGAGTGTCCAACGAGAATGAACTCTGCCATGATGGACAAAGATTGTGCGCCCAATATCCTGCATGTGTCGCTTCCCCGATCCGCCGGAGTTCACCATCTTCTTCCCGGTGTATGTAACTTGAGATACAATTTTACTGTTATATCCCGCGCTCTGTCCGAATCAGTTGCATCGTCTGATGGCACGCCCCCCGATTTCTGTCGCATGAAAGCCGGCTCCAATGCACCAAAATATGATCGATCCAACACAATCCCCTTCTAAATACCTGTCCCAGTGGGGCAATTATAAATGTGAGCTCATTGACTATAAGGTGCCTACCATGGGACAAATAACAAAAATTTGTCTTGGCCATCACTTTGTCATTGAGGTCCCATTATTGATACATTTATCAATGCCTTGGTTATTCCTTTTACCTTCATATTCCTTTTAACTTAGCTACCGATCCTTTATAATTATGGACATATATTATATATATGTAATAATATGTATATTATGTCATCTAATTGATAATATTAATGCCTCTGCTCTGTGCCAGAGTTCTGCTTCTCATCCACAAAGGGTTATAGAAAAATATTCGCCCTCCTACATCTCTTCATTCATATCTGTGTGATCTACAGTTCTCATCCTTATCAGAACCTTTCACTTCCATCTCCAAGACTCCTCCCGTGCTGCACCTGTGTTCTGGAATGTTCTTCCTCAACCATCAGTCTAACCATTGACATTCATTCTTATAAACACATCCTGAAGGCTCATCTGTCTAGTGGTTCTTATCAAACTCCATAAAACATTGCACAGAGCCGCTGCAGTCCTTCATCTTCACACCTTTGCTGTCATTTTTTCATTGCTTTACTTCCCAATACATAATTATCAGTGAAGTGAATGGTAGATGCCCTAAGTTATAGCGTGTCTATCTGTGGCATACCTAGCAGTTATCTCAGGAATATGGAATATGTTCTTTCTTCTGATAAAAGACCTTAGGCATCATAAAACATATAAGTCCATATTTATCAAAAATAGAGAAAACTGTTCTATGTGCAGTTTGCCTGTAGTGTGTGCAGGGGGCGCCAGATTCCTGAATAATGTCACACGGATCCACATTTATTTAAGTGTTTGCACCAATTTTATGTCTGAATTTGCACTGGAAAAAACATGCAAACTGCTTGTACATGTAGAATTGTTGCGCAAACTCCAACTAAGCAGTAACAGCCCCTTTATGTGCAGATTTTTCTGTCTTGTAGGACACAGAGCAGCCGCGACACAAAACTGGCGCAGACACTTTATAGATACATGTACAAGCAGTTTGTATGTTCTTTTCAGTGAAAAGTCAGACAGAAACGCTTTAATAAATATGGATCACAGTGTCTGAGCTGCTGCAGAACATCATAGTATTAACTTCGTATACAGTTGAATCTCTTAAAGCAGACCTCAGAAACACAGTAATGCACAAGTCAGCTGCTGCAGAGCATCATAGTACACAACTGAGCTGCTGCACTACCTCGTTATACACACCTCAGCTTCTACAGAACCTCATCAGACACACCTCAGCTGCTGCAGAACCTCATCAGACACACCTCCACTGCAACATGACCTCAAAATACATGCCTTGCTGCTGCAGGACATCATAATACACATCTCAGCTGCTGCAGAACCTCATAATAGACTCTTTAGCTGCTGCAGAACCTTATAATACACATTTCAGCTGCTGCACAACCTCATAATACACACACACATCAGCTGCTGCACAACCTTATGATACTTACAGCAGCTGCTTCAGAACCTCAAAATAAAGAGCTTAGCTACTGTAGAATCACATTATACATATCTCTGCTGCTGTAGAACCTCATAATACACACCCCTGCTGCTGCAGAACCCCATCACACACAGTCCAACAGCAACATGACCTTAAAATACATGCCTTGCTGCTGCGGGACATCATAATACACATCTCAGCTACTGCAGAACCTCATAATACAAACATCAGCTGCTGCAGAACCTTATAATAGACATCTCATTTGCTGCAGAACCTTATGATACATATGCCAGCTGCTTCAGAACCTCAAAATATAGAACTCAGTTACTGCAGAATCTCATTATACACATCTCAGCTGCTGCAGGACCTCAGAATACAGATCTCAGCTACTGCAGAACCTCATTATACACATCTGAACTGCTGCAGGGCCTTATAATACACATCTCAGCAGCTGCAGGACCTTATAAAACACACATCAGCTGCCACAGTCCATGAAAAAGAATAGAAACAATGGGGGTCATTTATTATTGCCTTTCAAGCGGAAAACTGGCGTTTTTTATTTCCCCTTTCTGCGCCTCTTGCTCCACAATATTGGTGTTTTCCGCCACTATCGACTCTCGCAAAATTGTGTCGCCGCAAGTGAATCCAACAGTTTTCTGGCGCTTCCATTTTTCGGACTAATTTTATGGCCCAAATTAATAAATGCCCCTAAATGTGACATCCCCCGGAGCACAGTGGAGGATTCTCAGTGTATTCTATGTATAGAGATGCCCTTCCATACAGGATAATACTTGTATATTTTTATGGCATTTCTATATCTCGTTGCACAATGTATAATGCGATGAATACACATTGGTTCTGCTCTTTGTGCATCGTGCTTAATGTAGCACACAGTAATCTGCTTTGCAAGAACAAAAAAAAAGAAAGATATTTTTGGGGGTTGCACAAAGGGCGCACATTTCAGATTGTCCCTTGTAATGAGATATCTATTTTTATGCCTTTCATTAAAAAAGGGTCCTTTGCACAAGGCAAATTGTCTCTTTTACTCTACTTGGCACGGGCTAAGCACAGCACTTATAGAGGAGAAAGCCTTGTGCGCTGCTTAATCTGTCTTGAATATCTGCCAATGTCCAAAATGGCTTGAGGCTTATACACCTGCACTTTTGTTTTGCTGAGCAAGTGTTTGGAAAGTTAATGAAAAGCGGAGAAGTCGCTGAATAGTATCCGTGCCGCACTCTGTAACTTCTAGTATGGGAGATTACTCCTTATCCACTAAATAGAAAAATGTATAGGTGATCCCCTACTTAAGAACACCCCACTTACAGACGCCCCCTAGTTACAAACGGACCTCTGGATATTGGTAATTTACTGTACTTTAGCCTTAGGCTACAATAATCATCTATAACAGTTATCACAGGTGTCTGTAATGAAGATTTATTGTTAATCCTGATTCTGATGACAACCCAACATTTTTAAAATCCAATTGTCACAGAGACCAAAATAAATTTTGGCTGGGATTACAATGATAAAATATACAGTTCTGACTTATATACAAATTCAACTTAATAACACACCTATCTTGTATGTAACCTGGGGACTTGCCTGTATATACATGGATTGGGGACTCCATAAGTGTCTCTTTCCTGCACATCACGACCTCAGCTACTGCAGAACCTTATAGTTGGGGTCCTGAATTTTGCTTTGGGAATCAGCAGCTTAATAGGAAACCTCTCATCAGGTTTTCACTACAAAACCTAATGACAGGTTCCCATAGCACTATGCTAATTATTGCACACATTGGGGCGAGTTCTCTGCATTCTCACTATGGTAGTGCGTCCGATGTCCACCAGGTGTCGCTGCTGCTCTGACGTCCGCCGGAGTTAGCCGGAGTTCACCGTCCTATCTTGGGTGTAGGTAAGCGAGTGTCAAGCGACACATTTTTTAAAAAAAATTCTGCGTTTTTTCTGAATCTGTCGGGTTTTCCGACAGCCACGCACCCGATTTCCATCGCATGCATGCCGATGCGCCTCAATCTGATCGCGTGCGCCAAAAACCCGGGCCAATTAGGCCCAAAACGGTAATTTTCGGGAAGCCCAACGAAAAATAGCGATTAGGGCCCTTAGTAAATGACCCCCATTGTTTTTAGCTAAAAAATGCTTCATTCCTATCCCAAAAAAATGAACTTTGTAAGCCAAAAAGATCAGCGAGTCCCAAGGGCTGCATTTTATTCAGCGAGTCATTATGTGACTCAGCCCACCTATTGTGCATTTCCCTTATTTCCCCCTCCCTTCTGCTTATAACATTGCAAATTCAATGTTATAAGCAGAAGGGAGGGGGAAATAAGGGCAATGCACTTGTGCACTCAATACCCAGCACTAGTCATGCATAGTGACTAGTGTTATGCATATGTTTTGCATATGTTAGGCTGTGAATGCGCAGGCTTGAGAATTCAATGGGAGCAGAGGTTGATCTTAGCTGAAGGGACGGGGGAATAAGGGGGGAAAGAGCATAGTGTTATGAGAACCTGTCATTAGGTTTATTAGTGAAAATCTTATGACAGGTTCCCTTTACAATGTAGCAAAACTTTTAACAAAATGTTAAAAATCCTTAGTGCAGAAATAAACATTGTTCCACATAAATAAACAATTTCAGGTGCTTTTTTCATGTCCGGCCAAGGGGTTGGAGACTTTTTCTGTTAATATTTTTTTTTCTTTTTAAAATCTATTTCTATGGCCATGATGTTGTTTGAAGAAAGGTACTTCCGGAATAAGGGGCACTCAGAAGCTCATTTGCATAATGATAACTAAGATATGTTCTCTGAAACAACATGTAGTGTAGTTGGTAAACAGTTAAAGGAAATCTACCATCGAAATCCATCATGATAAACCAGGGACACTTACTCATAGATCCAGGCACCGTGACTGTGGTAATCTTCTTATATTTGTTATATATGGCTTCTTTCCCTCTAAAATACACTTTTAAAATTATTCTAATGAGCCTGAAGTGCTCTGGGGGTGTTACCATAGCCCCTTGTTGCTGCAGTTTCACGGGCTGTTACAATGTTTCACCCTCTGCTTCCTGTAACATCCCTGCAGCACAGACATTTTTAGCACAAAGTAGGAGGAGGGAATTTGGAGTGGGGAAACCTGCAGCATGGAGAGGCGCTGGTAATACCCCCAGGAACCTCAGGCTCATTATCCTTTAAAAAATGAAGGGGGCCATGGATAACAAATATAAAGTAAAATATAAGATCACCACAGTCATGGAACTGGATTAGATAGATTTCCTTTGATGAATAAAAAGCTAAGATCTTGATTTGTACTGCAACATATGTTTTATACAGTAGTAGACTCCTGAATTTATTTTAAGATTGTCTAGTCTCACTTTGAACAAGTTTGAGATATTATTATATTTCCAACAATAAATTATAGAGCAGAAGAAGACAAACAATTATTAACAGTGTTTTTATGTTAACTATATTTTTGTATGACTTTTTGGCAAATGTTTTAAATTTATATTTAGAAACAATTTGTATATAATATTTAATCCCCGATTCTGACAATTGATGATGTCACAGCTTATCTTCTCCTTCTCCCTGTACAATGACCTATATATAGATAACACTGATCCATCACTACACCACTACTGACAATACATGATGTCACAGCTTATCTCCTCCCCCTCCCTGTACAATGACCTCTATATAGATAACACTGATCCATCATTACATCACTACTGACAATAGATGATGTCACAGCTTATCTCCTCCCCTCCCTGTACAATGATCTCTATATAGATAACACTGACCCATCATTACATCACTACTGACAATAGATGATGTCACAGCTTATCTCCTCCTCCCTGTACAATGACCTCTATATAGATAACACTGACCCATCATTACATCACTACTGACAATAGATGATGTCACAGCTTATCTCCTCCCCTCCCTGTACAATGACTTCTATATAGATAACACTGACTCATCATTACATCACTACTGACAATAGATGATGTCACAGCTTATCTCCTCCCCTTCCTGTACAATGACCTATATATAGATAACACTGACCCATCATTACATCACTACTGACAATAGATGATGTCACAGCTTATCTCCTCCCCTCCCTGTACAATGACTTCTATATAGATAACACTGACCCATCATTACATCACTACTGACAAAAGATGATGTCACCGCTTATCTCCTCCTCCTCTCTGTACAATGACCTCTATATAGATAACACTGACCTATCATTACATCACTACTGACTATAGATGATGTCACAGCTTATTCCCTCCTCCTCCCTGTACAATGACCTCTATATAGATAACACTGATCCATCATTACATCACTACTGACAATAGATGATGTCACAGCTTATCTCCTCCCCCTCCCTGTACAATGATCTCTATATAGATAACACTGACCCATCATTACATCACTACTGACAATAGATGATGTCACAGCTTATCTCCTCCTCCCTGTACAATGACCTCTATATAGATAACACTGACCCATCATTACATCACTACTGACAATAGATGATGTCACAGCTTATCTCCTCCCCTCCCTGTACAATGATCTCTATATAGATAACACTGAGCCATCATTACATCACTACTGACAATAGATGATGTCACAGCTTATCTCCTCCTCCCTGTACAATGACCTCTATATAGATAACACTGACCCATCATTACATCACTACTGACAATAGATGATGTCACAGCTTATCTCCTCCCCTCCCTGTACAATGATCTCTATATAGATAACACTGAGCCATCATTACATCACTACTGACAATAGATGATGTCACAGCTTATCTCCTCCTCCCTGTACAATGACCTCTATATAGATAACACTGACCCATCATTACATCACTACTGACAATAGATGATGTCACAGCTTATCTCCCCCCCCCCTGTACAATGACTTCTATATAGATAACACTGACCCATCATTACATCACTACTGACAATAGATGATGTCACAGCTTATCTCCTCCCCTTCCTGTACAATGACCTATATATAGATAACACTGACCCATCATTACATCACTACTGACAATAGATGATGTCACAGCTTATCTCCTCCTCCTCCCTGTACAATGACCTCTATATAGATTACACTGACCCATCATTACATCACTACTGACAATAGATGATTTCACACCTTATCTCCTCCCCCTCCCTGTACAATGGCCTCTATATAGATAACACTGACCCATCATTACTTCACTACTGACAATAGATGATGTCACAGCTTATCCCCTCCCCCTCCGTGTACTATGATCTCTATATAGATAACACTGACCCATCATTACATCACTACTGACAATAGATGATGTCACAGCTTATCTCCTCCCCTTCCTGTACAATGACCTAAATATAGATAACACTGACCCATCATTACATCACTACTGACAATAGATGATGTCACAGCTTATCTCCTCCTCCTCCCTGTACAATGACCTCTATATAGATTACACTGACCCATCTTTACATCACTACTGACAATAGATGATGTCACAGCTTATCTCCTCCTCCCTGTACAATGATCTCTATATAGATAACACTGACCCATCATTACTGCACTACTGACAATAGATGATGTCACAGCTTATCTCCTCCCCTCCCTGTACAATGATCTCTATATAGATAACACTGACCTATCATTACATCACTACTGACAATAGATGATGTCACAGCTTATCTCCTCCCCTTCCTGTACAATGACCTCTATATAGATAACACTGACCTATCATTACATCACTACTGACAATAGATGATGTCACAGCTTATCTCCTTCTCCTTCCTGTACAATGACCTCTATATAGATAACACTGACCCATGATTACATCACTACTGACAATAGATGATGTCACAGCTTATCTCCTCCCCCTCCCTGTACAATGACCTCTATATAGATAACACTGACCCATCCTTACATCACTACTGACAATAGATGATGTCACAGCTTATCTCCTCCTCCTCCCTGTACAATGACCTCTATATAGATAACACTGACCCATCCTTACATCACTACTGACAATAGATGATGTCACACCTTATCTCCTCCCCCTCCCTGTTCAATGACCTCTATATAGATAACACTGATCCATCATTACATCACTACTGACAATAGATGATGTCACAGCTTATCTCCTCCCCCTCCCTGTACAATGACCTCTATATAGATAACACTGACCTATCATTACATCACTACTGACAATAGATGATGTCACAGCTTATCTCCTCCTCCCTGTACAATGACCTCTATATAGATAACACTGACCCATCCTTACATCACTACTGACAATAGATGATGTCACAGCTTATCTCCTCCTCCTCTCTGTACAATGACCTCTATATAGATAACACTGACCCATCATTACATCACTAGTGACAATAGATGATGTCATAGCTTATCTCGTCCTCCCTGTGCAATGACCTCTATATAGATAACACTGACCCATCATTACATCACTACTGACAATAGATGATGTCACAACTTATCTCCTCCCCCTCCCTGTACAATGACCTCTATATAGATAACACTGACCCATCATTACATCACCACTGACAATAGATGATGTCACAGCTTATCTCCTCCCCCTCCCTGTACAATGACCTCTATATAGATAACACTGACCCATCATTACATCACCACTGACAATAGATGATGTCACAGCTTATCTCCTCCCCCTCCCTGTACAATGACCTCTATATAGATAACACTGACCCATCATTACATCACTACTGACAATAGATGATGTCACAGCTTATCTCCTCCTCCCTGTACAATGACCTGTATATAGATAACACTGACCCATCATTACATCACTACTGACAATAGATGATGTCACAGCTTATCTCCTCCTCCCTGTACAATGGCCTCTATATAGATAACACTGACCATCATTACATCACTACTGACACTAGATGATGTCACAGCTTATCTCCTCCCCCTCCTGTACAATGACCTCTATATAGATAACACTGACCCATCATTACATCACTAGTGACAATAGATGATGTCATAGCTTATCTCCTCCCCCTCCCTGTACAATGACCTCTATATAGATAACACTGACCCATCATTACATCACCACTGACAATAGATGATGTCACAGCTTATCTCCTCCCCTTCCCCCTGTACAATGACCTCTATATAGATGACACTGACCCATCATTACATCACTACTGACAATAGATGATGTCACAGCTTATCTCCTCCCCCTCCCTGTACAATGACCTCTATATAGATAACACTCACCCATCATAACATCATTACTGACAATAGATGATGTCACAGCTTATCTCCTCCCCCTCCCTGTACAATGACCTCTATATAGATAACACTGACCATCATTACATCACTACTGACAATAGATGACATCACAGATTATTTCCTCCCCCTCCCTGTACAATGACCTCTATATAGATAACACTGACCATCATTACATCACTACTGACAATAGATGATGTCACAGCTTATCTCCTCCTCCCTGTACAATGACCTCTATATAGATAACACTGACCCATCATTACATCACTACTGACAATAGATGATGTCACAGCTTATCTCCCCCCCCCCTGTACAATGACTTCTATATAGATAACACTGACCCATCATTACATCACTACTGACAATAGATGATGTCACAGCTTATCTCCTCCCCTTCCTGTACAATGACCTATATATAGATAACACTGACCCATCATTACATCACTACTGACAATAGATGATGTCACAGCTTATCTCCTCCTCCTCCCTGTACAATGACCTCTATATAGATTACACTGACCCATCATTACATCACTACTGACAATAGATGATTTCACACCTTATCTCCTCCCCCTCCCTGTACAATGGCCTCTATATAGATAACACTGACCCATCATTACTTCACTACTGACAATAGATGATGTCACAGCTTATCCCCTCCCCCTCCGTGTACTATGATCTCTATATAGATAACACTGACCCATCATTACATCACTACTGACAATAGATGATGTCACAGCTTATCTCCTCCCCTTCCTGTACAATGACCTAAATATAGATAACACTGACCCATCATTACATCACTACTGACAATAGATGATGTCACAGCTTATCTCCTCCTCCTCCCTGTACAATGACCTCTATATAGATTACACTGACCCATCTTTACATCACTACTGACAATAGATGATGTCACAGCTTATCTCCTCCTCCCTGTACAATGATCTCTATATAGATAACACTGACCCATCATTACTGCACTACTGACAATAGATGATGTCACAGCTTATCTCCTCCCCTCCCTGTACAATGATCTCTATATAGATAACACTGACCTATCATTACATCACTACTGACAATAGATGATGTCACAGCTTATCTCCTCCCCTTCCTGTACAATGACCTCTATATAGATAACACTGACCTATCATTACATCACTACTGACAATAGATGATGTCACAGCTTATCTCCTTCTCCTTCCTGTACAATGACCTCTATATAGATAACACTGACCCATGATTACATCACTACTGACAATAGATGATGTCACAGCTTATCTCCTCCCCCTCCCTGTACAATGACCTCTATATAGATAACACTGACCCATCCTTACATCACTACTGACAATAGATGATGTCACAGCTTATCTCCTCCTCCTCCCTGTACAATGACCTCTATATAGATAACACTGACCCATCCTTACATCACTACTGACAATAGATGATGTCACACCTTATCTCCTCCCCCTCCCTGTTCAATGACCTCTATATAGATAACACTGATCCATCATTACATCACTACTGACAATAGATGATGTCACAGCTTATCTCCTCCCCCTCCCTGTACAATGACCTCTATATAGATAACACTGACCTATCATTACATCACTACTGACAATAGATGATGTCACAGCTTATCTCCTCCTCCCTGTACAATGACCTCTATATAGATAACACTGACCCATCCTTACATCACTACTGACAATAGATGATGTCACAGCTTATCTCCTCCTCCTCTCTGTACAATGACCTCTATATAGATAACACTGACCCATCATTACATCACTAGTGACAATAGATGATGTCATAGCTTATCTCGTCCTCCCTGTGCAATGACCTCTATATAGATAACACTGACCCATCATTACATCACTACTGACAATAGATGATGTCACAACTTATCTCCTCCCCCTCCCTGTACAATGACCTCTATATAGATAACACTGACCCATCATTACATCACCACTGACAATAGATGATGTCACAGCTTATCTCCTCCCCCTCCCTGTACAATGACCTCTATATAGATAACACTGACCCATCATTACATCACCACTGACAATAGATGATGTCACAGCTTATCTCCTCCCCCTCCCTGTACAATGACCTCTATATAGATAACACTGACCCATCATTACATCACTACTGACAATAGATGATGTCACAGCTTATCTCCTCCTCCCTGTACAATGACCTGTATATAGATAACACTGACCCATCATTACATCACTACTGACAATAGATGATGTCACAGCTTATCTCCTCCTCCCTGTACAATGGCCTCTATATAGATAACACTGACCATCATTACATCACTACTGACACTAGATGATGTCACAGCTTATCTCCTCCCCCTCCTGTACAATGACCTCTATATAGATAACACTGACCCATCATTACATCACTAGTGACAATAGATGATGTCATAGCTTATCTCCTCCCCCTCCCTGTACAATGACCTCTATATAGATAACACTGACCCATCATTACATCACCACTGACAATAGATGATGTCACAGCTTATCTCCTCCCCTTCCCCCTGTACAATGACCTCTATATAGATGACACTGACCCATCATTACATCACTACTGACAATAGATGATGTCACAGCTTATCTCCTCCCCCTCCCTGTACAATGACCTCTATATAGATAACACTCACCCATCATAACATCATTACTGACAATAGATGATGTCACAGCTTATCTCCTCCCCCTCCCTGTACAATGACCTCTATATAGATAACACTGACCATCATTACATCACTACTGACAATAGATGACATCACAGATTATTTCCTCCCCCTCCCTGTACAATGACCTCTATATAGATAACACTGACCATCATTACATCACTACTGACAATAGATGATGTCACAGCTTATCTCCTCCTCCCTGTACAATGACCTCTATATAGATAACACTGACCCATCATTACATCACTACTGACAATAGATGATGTCACAGCTTATCTCCCCCCCCCCTGTACAATGACTTCTATATAGATAACACTGACCCATCATTACATCACTACTGACAATAGATGATGTCACAGCTTATCTCCTCCCCTTCCTGTACAATGACCTATATATAGATAACACTGACCCATCATTACATCACTACTGACAATAGATGATGTCACAGCTTATCTCCTCCTCCTCCCTGTACAATGACCTCTATATAGATTACACTGACCCATCATTACATCACTACTGACAATAGATGATTTCACACCTTATCTCCTCCCCCTCCCTGTACAATGGCCTCTATATAGATAACACTGACCCATCATTACTTCACTACTGACAATAGATGATGTCACAGCTTATCCCCTCCCCCTCCGTGTACTATGATCTCTATATAGATAACACTGACCCATCATTACATCACTACTGACAATAGATGATGTCACAGCTTATCTCCTCCCCTTCCTGTACAATGACCTAAATATAGATAACACTGACCCATCATTACATCACTACTGACAATAGATGATGTCACAGCTTATCTCCTCCTCCTCCCTGTACAATGACCTCTATATAGATTACACTGACCCATCTTTACATCACTACTGACAATAGATGATGTCACAGCTTATCTCCTCCTCCCTGTACAATGATCTCTATATAGATAACACTGACCCATCATTACTGCACTACTGACAATAGATGATGTCACAGCTTATCTCCTCCCCTCCCTGTACAATGATCTCTATATAGATAACACTGACCTATCATTACATCACTACTGACAATAGATGATGTCACAGCTTATCTCCTCCCCTTCCTGTACAATGACCTCTATATAGATAACACTGACCTATCATTACATCACTACTGACAATAGATGATGTCACAGCTTATCTCCTTCTCCTTCCTGTACAATGACCTCTATATAGATAACACTGACCCATGATTACATCACTACTGACAATAGATGATGTCACAGCTTATCTCCTCCCCCTCCCTGTACAATGACCTCTATATAGATAACACTGACCCATCCTTACATCACTACTGACAATAGATGATGTCACAGCTTATCTCCTCCTCCTCCCTGTACAATGACCTCTATATAGATAACACTGACCCATCCTTACATCACTACTGACAATAGATGATGTCACACCTTATCTCCTCCCCCTCCCTGTTCAATGACCTCTATATAGATAACACTGATCCATCATTACATCACTACTGACAATAGATGATGTCACAGCTTATCTCCTCCCCCTCCCTGTACAATGACCTCTATATAGATAACACTGACCTATCATTACATCACTACTGACAATAGATGATGTCACAGCTTATCTCCTCCTCCCTGTACAATGACCTCTATATAGATAACACTGACCCATCCTTACATCACTACTGACAATAGATGATGTCACAGCTTATCTCCTCCTCCTCTCTGTACAATGACCTCTATATAGATAACACTGACCCATCATTACATCACTAGTGACAATAGATGATGTCATAGCTTATCTCGTCCTCCCTGTGCAATGACCTCTATATAGATAACACTGACCCATCATTACATCACTACTGACAATAGATGATGTCACAACTTATCTCCTCCCCCTCCCTGTACAATGACCTCTATATAGATAACACTGACCCATCATTACATCACCACTGACAATAGATGATGTCACAGCTTATCTCCTCCCCCTCCCTGTACAATGACCTCTATATAGATAACACTGACCCATCATTACATCACCACTGACAATAGATGATGTCACAGCTTATCTCCTCCCCCTCCCTGTACAATGACCTCTATATAGATAACACTGACCCATCATTACATCACTACTGACAATAGATGATGTCACAGCTTATCTCCTCCTCCCTGTACAATGACCTGTATATAGATAACACTGACCCATCATTACATCACTACTGACAATAGATGATGTCACAGCTTATCTCCTCCTCCCTGTACAATGGCCTCTATATAGATAACACTGACCATCATTACATCACTACTGACACTAGATGATGTCACAGCTTATCTCCTCCCCCTCCTGTACAATGACCTCTATATAGATAACACTGACCCATCATTACATCACTAGTGACAATAGATGATGTCATAGCTTATCTCCTCCCCCTCCCTGTACAATGACCTCTATATAGATAACACTGACCCATCATTACATCACCACTGACAATAGATGATGTCACAGCTTATCTCCTCCCCTTCCCCCTGTACAATGACCTCTATATAGATGACACTGACCCATCATTACATCACTACTGACAATAGATGATGTCACAGCTTATCTCCTCCCCCTCCCTGTACAATGACCTCTATATAGATAACACTCACCCATCATAACATCATTACTGACAATAGATGATGTCACAGCTTATCTCCTCCCCCTCCCTGTACAATGACCTCTATATAGATAACACTGACCATCATTACATCACTACTGACAATAGATGACATCACAGATTATTTCCTCCCCCTCCCTGTACAATGACCTCTATATAGATAACACTGACCATCATTACATCACTACTGACAATAGATGACATCACAGATTATCTCCTCTGCCCCTCCATGAAGTTTCCTTTAAATGACAATGTATATTCAGAGCAATGTTCCTGAGCTTCAGGAAATAGATCTGTTACTACAGAATAATTCTTCTTTCTATACTACAGTAAATCATACAGGGAGCTTCTCCTTTTCTGCTTTATGATGTGTGAAATAAACATATATTAAGAGAAAATAATGTGTTATTTTTTTTTTAGAAAATGTTCTCTTCTGAATGACATTTTAACTTTTGTGTTTTAAATAGCAGATGTTGTACTATGGCATCAAACATGCTGCTTAATACCACAACTATTATTCATCTATTCAGCTTCTCATACTGTGAGCAAGCTGGCACCAGGCACACTCCTTAAAGAGCCCTAAATAATTCATACCTCCACTGCCTGACATATGTAATAAATCACCCTCCCAGAGTTACTCACAAGTTGTATTGAGCAGATACAATTTGGAACAGGATAGAAGAGATGAGTAGCTGATAGCGTGGAAACTCTAAAAACCGAACAATGTGGGAATAATGAATCAAAGCTAAGTGTTAAACATAGGAAGAAAAATATCTAGTTTTAAATCATTTTAGCATTGAGTAATATGTTAAAGATATTGCAATACTAATGATCTATAACCTAGCATAATTTATTGATATTACCCGGGGTTCTCACCAATTAGTAGTCTGAAGCGGAAGTGTAGCTCCCGTGATCACTACTTCTGCTTCCACTTCCCAGACCTATGACGTTGTGTACTTTGATCACATGACCTGGCTCCGGCTAAGCTGTATTCATGTGAATTGGTCATTAATATTAAAATACCATTAAGGAGATTTCCCATCTTAAGGGGAGGGGGCAGATGGAAGATTAACAAATAAGCATGATATATTCTGTCCAATGTGCCCTAATATGAGTATGCTTCTATGGTCACACACCTATGTACATAGTATACCTCCTGTAAAACACATTATAATTAGAGATGAGAGAGTATACCCTGCTCGGGATCGAGCATTTAATTAAGAAAAGACAGTGAAGAACAATGAAGAATACAATGAAACCAGTGAACACTGTGAACACAGGATCATTTAAGTGAAGAACACATTGAAAGAACACAGTGAAGAACACATTGAAGATGTTCACGTACATCTGCTAACTTATCCAGAGACACACGTGCAGAACGGTGTTCTTCACAATAGTATGTGAAGAACAATGGGGCTCATTTACTTACACGGTCCATTCGCGTTCCAGCGGCGGCTTCTCTAACGAGCGTTCAGGTCTTCCGGGGTTTCATGAAGGTCCTGCGCCCGATGTCCACCAGGTGTCGCTACTGCAACGAAGTCCGCCGAGGTGCCCCGGAGTTCATCGTCTTCATTGTGGTGCATGTGAGTATGGCCCGTGCGACCAATTTTTTTTAAAAAATGTGGCGGTTTTCCTGAATCCGTCGGGTTATCATTCGGCCACGCCCCCGATTTCCGTCGCGTGCATGCCAGTGCCAATGCACCACAAACCGATCGCGTGCGCCAAAATCCCGGGGCAATTCAGGGAAAATCGGCGCAGATCGGAAATACTCGGGTAACACGTCGGGAAAACGCGAATCGGGCCCTTAGTAAATGACCCCCAATATGTGTGAAGAACACATTGCAGATGTTTCTTTATAACGTGTGAGGAGGTGATTAGAGATGAGCGAACATACTCGTCCGAGCTTGATGCTCGTTCGAGCATTAGCGTACTCGAAACTGCTCGTTGCTCGGACGAATACTTCGCCCGCTCGAGAAAATGGCATCTCCCGCCGTTTTGCTTTTTGGCGGCCAGAAACAGAGCCAATCACAAGCCAGGAAACTCTGCACTCCACCCAGCATGACGTGGTACCCTTACACGTCGATAGCAGTGGTTGGCTGGCCAGATCAGGTGACCCTGGAATAGACTAGCCCCTGCCTGCGCTGCTCGGATCATTCTGTGTCTGGATGCCGCTAGGGAGAGAGCTGCTGCTGGTCAGGGAAAGCGTTAGGCTGTTCTATTAGAATAGTGTTAGGCAGGAGTGATTCAACAAGAACCCAACAGCCCTTCTTAGGGCTACAATAACGTTATACTTTTTTTTTTGTTTGCTTGTGGCTGGGCTTGCTGGCACTAGTAGTGCAGCTAGTACCATATTGTGAGGAATTTGCAGGGGGACTTGCTACCGTTGTGTTTAGCTCTTAGTGACACACATATCCACCTCAAACACCAAAGTGGGAAAATTTATTAGGGGTTTGATTTCAATTAGGCAGAGTCTGCTGATTTATTTATTTTTTTTTTACCTTTATTTCATTTTATAGCTCAAACTCATCTTGCAAAGCACAAAATCCAGTTGTGTGCTGTTAGTGTAGGTTAGAAACTAGCCATAGCAATAGGATAGCATCGTTTTGTTAAAAAAAATAAAAAAATAAAAAAAAATAAACACACAAAAAAAATTTGAAGTTTACACTTTAAATTTTGAAAATGTTTAACCCGAGGGCTAGGGGTAGAGGACGAGGGCGTGGACGTGGGCGTCCAACTACTGCAGGGGTCAGAGGCCGTGGTCCTGGGCGGGGTGAGATACCACCTGCTGATGAGGGAGCAGGGGAACTCGCAGAGCTACACTCCCTAGGTTCATCATGTCTCAAGTTACTGGGACTCGTGGTAGAGCACTGTTGAGGCCAGAACAGTGCGAAGAGGTGATGTCGTGGATTGCGGACAATGCTTCTAGCCATTTGTCCACCAGTCAGTCTTCCACGCAGTCCACCCATGTCACCGAAATCAGCACTCCTCCAGCTCCTCCACCTCAGCCTCCTTCCCCCCAGTCTGCCCCCTCCCAGCAAAATTTGGCATTTGAACCGGCATACTCTGAGGAACTGTTTTCTGGACCCTTCCCACAGTCACAAACCACTTGTCCGGTTGCTGCTGAGCAATTTTCCGATGCCCAGGTATTCCACCAGTCGCAGTCTGTGGGTGATGATGACATTATTCACGTAGTGGAAGAAGTGTATAAAGAGGTGTCGGACGATGAGGAGACACGGTTGTCAGACAGTGGTGAAGTTGTTGTCAGGGCAGGAAGTCCGAGGGGGGAGCAGACTGAGGGATCGGAGGATGATGAGGTGACAGACCCAAGCTGGGTTGATAGGCCGGGTGAACACAGTGCTTCTGAGACGGAGGCGAGTCCTATAGCAGAACAGGTTGGAAGAGGCAGTGGTGGGGCCAGACGGAGAGGCAGGGCCAGAGCTGGTGCATCAGCGCCAAATGTTGCCCGTAGTCAAGCTCCCGTGGCGAGGGCTAGATTTTCAGAAGTCTGGAGGTTCTTTAAAGAAACACCGGATGACCCACGGACTGTGGTGTGCAACCTTTGCCAAACCAGGATCAGCAGGGGTTCCACCACTACTAGCTTAACTACCACCAGTATGCGCAGGCATATGAATGCTAAACACCCCACTCAATGGCACCAAGCCCGTTCACCTCCGGCCGGGCACACCACTGCTCCTTCCCCTGTGTCATCTGCTAGCCAGCCCCCTGCCCAGGACCACGGCCCAAACACCTCCCGTGTGAAAACACCATCTTCGCCTCCACGATCCTCCACAGCATCCACCAGCGTTCAGCTCTCCATACCCCAGACGCTGGAGCGCAAAAGGAAGTGTAGCGCAACCCACCCACACGCCCAAGCCCTCAACGTCCACATCTCCAAGTTGCTTAGCCTGGAGATGCTGCCCTATAGGCTGGTAGAGACCGAGGCCTTTCGAAACCTCATGGCAGCGGCCGCCCCTCGGTATTCGGTCCCCAGCCGCCACTACTTTTCCCGATGTGCCGTCCCAGCCCTGCACAAGCACGTGTCAGAGAACATCATCCGTGCCCTGACCAACGCCGAGCATTGCGGGGCCTACCTCGGTCCAGGTCTCAAAGGCCTACT
Organism: Engystomops pustulosus; assembly: GCF_040894005.1. Classification (NCBI taxonomy): domain Eukaryota; kingdom Metazoa; phylum Chordata; class Amphibia; order Anura; family Leptodactylidae; genus Engystomops; species Engystomops pustulosus. Next base: position 197,679,006 of record NC_092413.1, read on the forward strand.
ATGCCTCCTCCTCCTCCCTCCCCTCCTCCACCTCCTCCTCCGAATTACCATCCGTGGGCATGGCGCCATCAGTCGGTAGCTCTAGGCACAGCAGCAGTGCCGTCGCTAAGCGACAGCAGGCGGTGCTCAAACTGCTGAGCCTAGGCGATAAAAGGCACACCGCCCAAGAGCTATTACAGGGCATCACGGCGCAGACTGATCTGTGGCTGGCACCGCTGAACCTGAAGCCAGGCATGGTTGTGTGTGACAACGGCCGTAACCTGGTGGCGGCTCTGCAACTCGGCAGACTGACACATGTGCCATGCCTGGCCCATGTGTTAAATCTCATAGTTCAGCGTTTCCTCAAGACATACCCCAATCTGTCTGATTTGCTCACTAAGGTGCGCCGCATCTGTGCGCATTTCAAGAAGTCCAGCACAGATGCTGACACTCTCAGGGCAGCGCAGCGCCGCCTCCAACTGCCCGCTCACCGACTGTTGTGTGACGTGCCCACGAGGTGGAATTCAACATTAACCATGTTATCCAGAGTTTACCAGCAGCGCAGAGCGATTGTAGACTGCCAGATGTCAACTTCCACCAGAACTGGTAGTCAGGTCAGTCAGCTTCCTCAAGTCTACAATGAGGAGTGGACGTGGATGTCTGATATCTGTCAGGTGCTGAGTAACTTTGAGGAGTCAACACAGATGGTCAGTGGCGATGCCGCTATCATCAGCCTCACCATCCCGCTGCTTGGCCTGTTGAAAAACTCTCTGATCAGCATGAAGTCGGAAGCTTTGCGCTTGTCACAAGAGACGGGGGAAGAAGATTCCCTTGTTGATAGCCAAAGCACCCTTAGGTCTGTTTCTCAGCGCATATCGGAGGAGGTGGAGGAGGATGAGGAGGAAGAGGAGGAGAATGTTGGCGAGACAGAAGAGGGGACCATTGTTCAGTCCTTCACTGTTCAGCGTGTATGGGCAGAAGAAGAGGAGTTGGAGGAGTTGGAGGAGGAGGAGATGGACAGTCAGGCCAGTGAGGGGAGTGAATTTTTGCGCGTTGGGACTCTGGCGCATATGGCAGATTTCATGCTAGGCTGCCTATCCCGTGACCCTCGCGTTCAAAGAATTTATTCCAGCACCGATTACTGGGTATTCCCTCTCCTGGACCCACGGTACAAGCAAAATCTTTCCACTCTCATCCCTGGAGAGGAAAGGAGTGTGAGAATGCATGAATACCAGCAGGCCCTGGTGCACAAGCTGAAACAGTATTTCCCTTCTGACAGCGCTAGCGGCAGAGGGCGTACTTCTGCGGGACAAGTAGCGAGGGAGAGTAGGCGAGCAGGCAGCTTGTCCAGCACTGGCAGGGGTACGCTTTACAAGGCCTTTGCCAGTTTTATGTCACCCCAGCAAGACACTGTCACCTGTCCCCAGTCTCGGCAGAGTAGGGCTGATCTTTACAGAAAGATGGTGAGGGAGTACGTAGCTGACCATACCATCGTCCTAAATTATCACACAGCTCCCTACAACTACTGGGTTTCAAAGCTGGACATGTGGCACGAACTGGCGCTGTACGCCTTGGAGGTTCTTGCCTGCCCTGCCGCTAGCGTGTTGTCCGAGCGGGTTTTCAGTGCAGCTGGTGGCATCATCACCGATAAGCGTACACGCCTGTCGACTGACAGCGCTGACAGGCTGACGCTTATCAAGATGAATAAAGCCTGGATTTCTCCGGATTTTCATTCTCCAACAGGTGAAAAAAGCTCAACCTGAATAATGTATGCACTCCTCATTGTCCTCCTTCTCCTCCTCTTTGTACACTAAAGCATAGGAAACTGGCTATTTTTTGCCAGGGCCAACTGGCTCTAGCTCTAGTACCCTATGTATTTAATTTTTCTGGAGGGCCACCTACCCGGTCCTCTGTTTTAAGCAATTTTTGGGAGTGCCACATACAGGCACTCAATCTATTTAATTTTTCTGGAGGACCACCTACCTGCTCCTCTGGTTTGAAAACTTTTTTGGACTGCCACATACAGGCACTCAATTTATTTAATTTTTCTGGAGGACCACCTACCTGCTCCTCTGGTTTGAAAACTTTTTTGGACTGCCACATACAGGCACTATCCAAATTAAATTGTCTCCATAGCAGCCTCCACATGTCGTCTTTTTAGCTGGCTCCACACGTTGTCTCCATTGCTACCTCCACACGTCATCACCATAGCTGCCTCCAAAAGTCGTCCATATAGCTGCCTCCATACATTGTCTCCTTATCAAACGAACTGTGTCAGGCAGAATTTTGGGTTGTTTTCATGGATTCCACATCAAACTTGTTAACTTTGTCGCCACCCTGCTGTGTAATCCACAAAATATACTGGCAAACTTTTATCATTTACCGATATTATTTCAGCGCTAATCTGTTTACATTCCCCTCACCCGCCATATCCTAAACTTATAAGAACGCTACTACACTTGATCTTATACAAAAGGTTCTTAGAAGTGCTGTTTAGGGAGTAGCCTAGAGACAGGGGCTTGGATTGGCGAAAGCTCGCCTGGCAGCGGACAGCCAGCTCCATCTCAAGATCCAACTAACATAGTTTTAACTGCAGCACCTTTAATCTACTACTAGTTCACTGCCTCCATACATGTCCCCTTATCAAACGAGCTGTGTCAGGCAGAATTTTCAGGTGTTTCACCAGATACATAGTGGAACTCGGCCCATCTGTCGCCGCCATGCTGGAGACCTGAAGTTGCAATCATAGCAGTGCAATATGGATGCCCCATACTGTCGCTCTTAATCATGGAACCATTTCCGTAAAAACAATTAAAAATAGAACCACTATGCTATTCCATTATTCCTAGGTGAAATATTCAAACGACCCGGCCTGCTTTGAAAATTATAATTTTTTCAAAGTCAACGCTTCTGGCCCCCAGGCCCATTTTGGGTGGGGAGGAGCCGAGAGACAGGGGCTTGGACAGGCGAAATCTCGCCTGGCAGTGGACCGCCAGCTCCATCCCAAGATTAGGCAGCCTCAAAGGCATCCATGCATGCTGCCCCTGCTGTTTCCTGTCCATTTTGCCTCCACGATCATCCACAGCGTCCACCAATGTCTCATTTCAACTCTCTATACCCCAGACGCTGGAGCACGAGAGGATATGCAGCACATCATCCCCTTATCAAACAAGCTGTGTCAGGCAGAATTTTCTGGTGTTTCACCAGATACATAGTGGAACTCGGCCCATCTGTCGCCGCCATGCTGGAGACCTGAAGTTGCAATCATAGCAGCGCAATATGAATGCCCCATACTGTCGCTCTTAATCATGGAAGTCGTCTCCATGGCTGCCTCCACATGTCGTCCCCTTATCAAAAGAGCTGTGTCAGGCTCATTTTTCGGGTGTTTCACCAGATACGTTATGGAACTTGGTCACTATGTCGCCACCATGCTGTGTTATCGACTAAATATACCGTCAACCTTTTGTTCACATAGGAAATCATTTCACCTCCTTTGGTGAAACCTGAGTCCATTAGGGTATGTCGCCATGACACTCTCTAGCCTGCCGCTGCTGCCGCTGCCTCTGCATGCCATCCCCTATAGTGTCAGGGTCAATTATTGGATGTTTTAGATGCTATCTAGCCTCATTCTGACACTCTGTCATGGCCATGCTGTTGCCCATAATTTTGGCATAATGGTGCGATTAAGCAGCCTCAGAGGCATCCATGCATGCTGCCCCTGCTGTTTACTGTCCATTTCGGTGGTGTTTCCATCCTTTTTTGAGGTTCCCAGGTGTTTGGCCAAGCTTCCCTGTGCAGACCCTTGGTCCCCTTGAAAAATGCTCGAGTCTCCCATTGACTTCAATGGGGTTTGTTATTCGAGACGAGCACTCGAGCATCGGGAAAAGTTCGTCTCGAATAACGAGTACCCGAGCATTTTAGTGCTCGCTCATCTCTAGTGGTGATAGGTCTTCTTTAACACCAACTCTCAAGAGCTCAGCATTCAGCAAGCACTCCTTCTTGACATCATACACCCTGAAGATTGTAGTTTTACCAATGACTTTGGGGACTAAGGTTTTGCTCCTTAGAACCACTTTAGGCAGAAATTACTAAAAATATTCACAGTAAACAACTCAAGTACAAGTTTTGTACTCATCCTCTTCAATAATTGTTATCCAAAAAGTTGTCAAGTTGTGAAAAGACTTTGGGGTGACTTTGAGAGTGAAGCAAGGTTGCATTTTCCACAAGTATGATTTAGCAAGTTCCAATCTAAATCCTGATCTCCCACACAGCAGCAAATTGTTATATGTCCTTATATCCTTATGAAACGGTCTCTCTATACATTCGGCTCCATCTGTTAGGATGGCATCCAGCCCACTTTCGAGTTTTGTTTTTCCAGCGTACCATGTGCTAAGGAATAATGTGTGTACTGTAGGAGGGCGGCCTGAGTAAGCGTTGGAAATGTGATATCTAAAACTGGAAGGGCTCTCTGTATGACAGCCTGCCGTATCATTAGAGAGTGTTCCTATACACCTACCTGTAGTCATGAGAAATGTCATGCCAAAATAACAAAATGAGGGAAATACACAACAGCACAGATTGAGCTCTAGCAATGTCAGCTAATTATACTACAGCATCTAATACATCCTTAAAGGCTAATAAACAACAATTGCAATCTAAGGAGAAGCAGCTATTTTTATTTGAGGAAGTTAAAGAGTTTTTTCCCCCATTTTACGGATATTGACATATCAGTAGGATAGACCCTCAATCAGGGCCGGCTCCAGGTTTCTGTAAGCCACTGGGTGACAGAACCTCAGCGGGCCCTTTTGCAGAGAACTCATGTGGTGACAGTATATACAGTCCCCTCATGGTTATATTATATACACCTCTCTGATGGTTTAATTACATAGAGCCCCCATGAATTAATTATATAAGTAACCCCTTTTGCCTTTATTGTCTACTTGTCAATTGCATCTGTGTCTTTAAGCTGCAGATACAATTGTTATCTCTGATTGTATGATCTTGCCAATATTTGCCGAGTCTATACATCAAATAATCTGCCAGTCATGGTGCCCCTGTCATTGACTGCCTGCGCCAACACCCAGGCCTTGCTGTCTTCCAATTGCCGAGGTAAGAAGCGGCTGAGAATGGGCCTCCCTTTTGGCCACTGAACTTGTCCCGTTCTCCCCGCTGCTGGCCCTGCTTCTAAAAGAATGAAAGGGCTTCTTAAATTAATTTGTTCTGGGAAGTTCCATTGGGCATGTAGGGAGTCCATTCAGTTGAAGATTCTGGATATTGTTCTGATATATTATATAATGTAAATATTATCTAAGCCCATTGGCAAATATAATGTAAATTTAAAAAAGTGTTTTTGTTAAAGGGGTATTCCAAAGTCAGGTATTATGTCATAAATACATTTTAGGTTTGGGTTCAATATGTAATCTGGACCTATCTTGGGAACAGGGGTTCACTAACTCCTTTAGGCGGCTTGTCGAATGGAGAGTTTACTGTGACTGTGGATGCGCTCTCCATTCAAGTCCATAGGAGTATATAGTCTTGACTATTTTCATGACTCTTATAGATCTCTATGGAAAGAGGCCAAACACGTGCAGCAAAATCTTTTTTCGGCAGGGTGGCTGGAGAAGGGTGGCTGTTCCCAAGATGGGTGCAGGTCTCAGAGCTGGGACTCATATTTATGACATCTGACTTATTAATAACATGTGACTAGGCATTAGACTGTCTAAGTGGACAAGAGTCTTATGTGTCAATGGAAGTCATATTCTATGATCATTCCTATAAGAATAATTGAGGAACTGGTAAAGTGGCTTCCTGTCCACACATAAGATAGACTAGCAGTTAGAAATTATGATTAAGAATTCCCATGCTCAGGACAGGAGGGAAGTGGAAAACTCACAAATGTATTCCCTACTTAGACATCCTTTACATTACAATATACATCATTTTTTAATGGACACAAATTAAAACTTTTTGAGGGAGTCCTATTTTGTAGAACCTTAAAAAAGATATACACCATTGATCATATATGCTCACAGTAAAAACCTAAAAGTGATTGCTAGTTAGAATATAAGTTAAACACTTCTAAAAACTCACATAAGTTTTTACTGCATTGTAAACTAGTAAGCTTATTAATAGAGATGAGCGAACATACTCGTCCGAGCTTGATGCTCGATCGAGCATTAGCGTACTCGTAACTGCTCGTTGCTCGGACGAGTATTTCGCCCGCTCGAGAAAATGGCAGCTCCCGCCGTTTTGCTTTTTGGCGGCCAGAAACAGAGCCAATCACAAGCCAGGAGACTCTGCACTCCACCCAGCATGACGTGGTACCCTTACACGTAGATAGCAGTGGTTGGCTGGCCAGATCAGGTGACCCTGGGATAGACTAGCCGCTGCCCGCGCTGCTCGGATCATTCTCTGTCTGGATGCCGCTAGGGAGAGAGCTGCTGCTGCTCAGGGAAAGCGTTAGGGTGTTCTATTAGCTTACTGTTAGGCAGGAGTGATTCTTAAAGAACCCAACAGCCCTTCTTAGGGCTACAATAACGTTATAATTTTTTTTTTTTTTTATTTGCAGCTAGTACCATATTGTGAGGAATTAGCAGGGGGACTTGCTACCGTTGTGTTTAGCTCTTAGTGACACACATATCCACCTCAAACACCAAAGTGGGAAAATTTATTAGGGGTTTGAGTAGAATTAGGCACAGTCTGCCAGTTTCTTTTTATTTTACGTTTATTTTTTTCATAACTCAGCGTCATCTCATCTTGCATAGTAGTGTGCTTTAATACTTGGCTAGAAAATAGCCATAGGAGAATACAAACGTCTTAATTACGCCTACAGTAGCGTTATATATATTTGATTTCTGGTTGATCTGCTGGTGGCTGTACTTGCTGCAGTGCATCTACTATCAAATTGGGAGCAATTTGGAGTCAGACTTGCGACCACTGTGTTTTAGTGACGCACATATCCATCGCAAAGACCGAAGTGGGAAAATTTATTAGGGCCCGGGGTTGTATTTCAATTAGGCACAGTCTGCCAGTTTCTTTTTATTTTACGTTTATTTTTTTCATAACTCAGTGTCATCTCATCTGGCATAGTAGTGTGCTGTTATACTTGGCTAGAAAATAGCCATAGGAGAATACAAACGTCTTAATTACGCCTACAGTAGCGTTATATATATTTGATTTCTGGTTGATCTGCTGGTGGCTGTACTTGCTGCAGTGCATCTACTATCGAATTGGGAGCAATTTGGAGTCAGACTTGCGACCACTGTGTTTTAGTGACGCACATATCCATCGCAAAGACCGAAGTGGGAAAATTTATTAGGGCCCGGGGTTGTATTTCAACTAGGCACAGTCTCCCATTTCCTTTTTTATTTTACGTTTATTTTTTTCATAACTCAGCGTCATCTCATCTGGCATAGTAGTGTGCTGTAATACTTGGCTAGAAAATAGCCATAGCAATAGGATAGCATCGTTTGGTTTTAAAAACTAAAAAACACAAAAAAAAAAAAAAAAAAAAAAAAAGTTAAAAAAAAAATACAAGTTATAACTCTCATTTTCAAAATGTTTAACCCGAGGGCTAGGGGTAGAGGACGAGGGCGGGGACGTGGGCGTCCAACTACTGCAGGGGTCAGAGGCCGTGGTCCTGGGCGGGGTGAGACACCACCTGCTTATGAGGGAGCAGGGGAACGCCGCAGAGCTACACTCCCTAGGTTCATGTCTGAAGTTACTGGGACTCGTGGTAGAGCACTGTTGAGGCCAGAACAGTGCGAACAAGTGATGTCGTGGATTGCCGACAATGCTTCGAGCAATTTGTCCACCAGTCAGTCTTCCACGCAGTCCACCCATGTCACCGAAATCGGCACTCCTCCAGCTCCTGCACCTCAGCCTCCTCCCCCCCAGTCTGCCCCCTCCCAGCAAAATTTGCCATTTGAACCGGCATACTCTGAGGAACTGTTTTCTGGACCCTTCCCACAGTCACAAACCACTTGTCCGGTTGCTGATGAGCAATTTTCCGATGCCCAGGTTTTCCACAAGTCGCAGTCTGTGGGTGATGATGACCTTGTTGACGTAGTGGAAGAAGTGTGTAAAGAGGTGTCCGACGATGAGGAGACACGGTTGTCAGACAGTGGGGAAGTTGTTGTCAGGGCAGGAAGTCCGAGGGGGGAGCAGACTGAGGGATCGGAGGATGATGAGGTGACAGACCCAAGCTGGGTTGAGAGGCCGGGTGAACACAGTGCTTCTGAGACGGAGGAGAGTCCTCGACCAGAACAGGTTGGAAGAGGCAGTGGTGGGGCCAGACGGAGAGGCAGGGCCAGAGCTGGTGCATCAGCGCCAAATGTGTCAACTAGTGAAGCTCCCGTGGCGAGGGCTCCTGCGGCGAGGGCTAGATTTTCAGAAGTCTGGAGGTTCTTTAAGGAAACACCGGATGACCGACGGACTGTGGTGTGCCACATTTGCCAAACCAGGATCAGCAGGGGTTCCACCACTACTAGCTTAACTACCACCAGTATGCGCAGGCATATGAATGCTAAACACCCCACTCAGTGGCAACAAGCGCGTTCACCTCCGGCCGTGCACACCACTGCTCCTTCCCCTGTGTCAGCTGATAGTCAGCCCCCTGCCCAGGACCCTGCCACAAAAACCCCATCGTCACCTCCACGATCCTCCACAGCATCCACCAGCGTTCAGCTCTCCATACCCCAGACGCTGGAGCGGAAACGCAAATATAGTGCAACCCACCCGCACGCCCAAGCCCTTAATGTGCACATTTCCAGATTGCTAAGCCTGGAGATGCTGCCCTATAGGCTAGTAGAGACCGAGGCCTTTCGCAGCCTCATGGCGGCGGCCGCCCCTCGGTATTCGGTCCCCAGCCGCCACTACTTTTCCCGATGTGCCGTCCCAGCCCTGCACCAGCACGTGTCAGACAACATAATCCGTGCCCTGACCAACGCCGTTTCTGACAAGGTCCACCTGACCACGGACACGTGGACGAGTGCTGCCGGGCAGGGCCACTATATATCTCTGACGGCACATTGGGTTAACTTGGTGGAGGCTGGGACCGAGTGTGACCCTGCGGCTGGTCATATACTGCCGACGCCGAGGATTGCGGGGCCTACCTCGGTCCAGGTGTTTGAGGCCTACTATGCCTCCTCCTCCTCCCACCCCTCCTCCACCTCCTCCTCCGAACGACCATCCGTGGGCATGGCGCCATCAGTCGGTAGCTCTAGGCACAGCAGCAGTGCCGTCGCTAAGCGACAGCAGGCGGTGCTCAAACTGCTGAGCCTAGGCGATAAAAGGCACACCGCCCAAGAACTATTACAGGGCATCACGGCGCAGACTGATCTGTGGCTGGCACCGCTGAACCTGAAGCCAGGCATGGTTGTGTGTGACAACGGCCGTAACCTGGTGGCGGCTCTGCAACTCGGCAGACTGACACATGTGCCATGCCTGGCCCATGTGTTAAATCTGATAGTTCAGCGTTTCCTCAAGACATACCCCAATCTGTCTGATTTGCTCACGAAGGTGCGCCGCATCTGTGCGCATTTCAGGAAGTCCAGCACAGATGCTGCCACTCTCAGGGCAGCGCCGCCTCCAACTGCCCGCTCACCGACTGTTGTGCGACGTGCCCACGAGGTGGAATTCAACACTGACCATGTTATCCAGAGTTTACCAGCAGCGCCGAGCGATTGTAGACTGCCAGATGTCAACTTCCACCAGAACTGGTAGTCAGGTCAGTCAGCTTCCTCAAGTCTACAATGAGGAGTGGACGTGGATGTCTGATATCTGTCAGGTGCTGAGTAACTTTGAGGAGTCAACACAGATGGTCAGTGGCGATGCCGCCATCATCAGCCTCACCATCCCGCTGCTTGGCCTGTTGAAAAACTCTCTGGTCAGCATGAAGTCGGAAGCTTTGCGCTCCTCACAAGAGACAGGGGAAGAAGATTCCCTTGTTGATAGCCAAAGCACTCTTAGGTCTGTTTCTCAGCGCATATCGGAGGAGGTGGAGGTGGAGGAGGATGAGGAGGAAGAGGAGGAGAATGTTGGCGAGACACAAGAGGGGACCATTGTTGAGTCCTACACTGTTGAGCGTGTATGGGCAGAAGAAGAGGAGTTGGAGGAGTTGGAGGAGGAGGAAATGGACAGTCAGGTGAATTCTTACGCGTTGGTACTCTGGCGCATATGGCAGATTTCATGCTAGGCTGCCTATCCCGTGACCCTCGCGTTCAAAGAATTTATTCCAGCACCGATTACTGGGTGTTCACTCTCCTGGACCCACGGTACAAGCAAAATCTTTCCACTCTCATCCCTGGAGAGGAAAGGAGTGTGAGAATGCATGAATACCAGCAGGCCCTGGTGCACAAGCTGAAACAGTATTTCCCTTCTGACAGCGCTAGCGGCAGAGTGCGTAGTTCTGCGGGACAAGTAGCGAGGGAGAGTAGGCGAGCAGGCAGCTTGTCCAGCACTGGCAAGGGTACGCTTTACAAGGCTTTTGCCAGCTTTATGTCACCCCAGCAAGACACTGTCACCTGTCCCCAGTCTCGGCAGAGTAGGGCTGATCTTTACAGAAAGATGGTGAGGGAGTACGTAGCTGACCATACCATCGTCCTAAATGATCACACAGCTCCCTACAACTACTGGGTTTCAAAGCTGGACATGTGGCACGAACTGGCGCTCTACGCCTTGGAGGTTCTTGCCTGCCCTGCCGCTAGCGTCTTGTCAGAGCGGGTTTTCAGTGCAGCTGGTGGCATCATCACCGATAAGCGTACACGCCTGTCGACTGACAGCGCTGACAGGCTGACGCTTATCAAGATGAATAAAGCATGGATTTCTCCTAATTTCAAATCTCCAGCAGGTGAAGGAAGCTCAACCTGAATAATTTATCCACTCCTCCTCCTCCTCATTTTCCTCCTTCTCCTCCTCTTTCTACAGTAAAGCAGAGGAAACTGGCTGTTTTTTGACAGGGCCCACTGGCTCTAGGTATAGTACTTTATGCATTTAATTTTTCTGGAGGGCCACCGACCCGGTCCTCTGTTTTAAACAATTTTTGGGAGTGCCACATACAGGCACTCAATCTATTCAATTTTTCTGGAGGGCCACCTTTCCGGTCCTCTGTTTTAAACAATTTTTTGGGACTGCCACATACAGGCACTCAATCTATTCCATTTTTCTGGAGGGCCACCTACCTGCTCCTCTGGTTTAAAAACTTTTTTGGACTGCCACATACAGGCACTCAATCTATTCCATTTTTCTGGAGGGCCACCTACCTGCTCCTCTGGTTTAAAAACTTTTTTGGACTGCCACATACAGGCACTCAATCTATTCCATTTTTCTAGAGGGCCACCTACCTGCTCCTCTGGTTTGAAAAATTTTTTGGACTGCCACATACAGGCACTATCCAAATTGAATTGTCTCCATAGCAGCCTCCACACGTTGTCTCCATTGCTACCTCCAAAAGTCGTCCATATAGCTGCCTCCATACATCGTCCCTTTATCAAACGAGGTTTGTCAGGCTGAAATTTGGGTTGTTTTCATGGATTCCACATCAAAGTTGTTAACTTTGTCGCCACCCTGCTGTGTTATCCACAAAATACACTGGCAAACTTTTACCATTTACGGATATTATTTCAGCGCTTCTTGCGCATCTGTTTACATTCCCCTCACCCGCCATATCCTAAACTTATAAGAACGCTACTACACTTGATCTTATACAAAAGGTTCTTAGAAGTGCTGTTTGGGGAGTAGCCTAGAGACAGGGGCTTGGATTGGCGAAAGCTCGCCTGGCAGCGGAGCGCCAGCTCCATGCGCATCATGCGCTTCTTGCGCATCTGTTTACAGTCCCCTCACCCGCCATATCCCAAACTTATAAGAACGCTACTACACTTAACTTGGTGCAGGCTGGGACCGAGTCTGACCCTGGGGCTGGTCATATACTGCCGACGCAGAGGATTGCGGGGCCTACCTCGGTCCAGGTCTCAAAGGCCTACTATACCTCCAAATCCTCCCACCCCTCCTCCACCTCCTCCTCCTCCGAATTACCATCCGTGGGCATGGCGCCATCAGTCGGTAGCTCTAGGCACAGCAGCAGTGCCGTTGCTAAGCGACAGCAGGCGGTGCTCAAACTGCTGAGCCTAGGTGATAAAAGGCACACCGCCCAAGAGCTATTGCAGGGCATTCCACATCAAACTTGTTAACTTTGTCGCCACCCTGCTGTGTAAGCCACAAAATATACTGGAAAACTTTTTTCATTTACGGATATTATTTCAGCTCTTCTTGCGCAGATGTTTACATTCCCCTCACCCGCCATATCCCAAACTTATAAGAACGCTACTACACTTGATCTTATCCGAAAGGTTCTTAGAAGTGCTGTTTGGGGAGTAGCCTAGAGACAGGGGCTTGGATTGGCGAAAGCTCGCCTGGCAGCGGAGCGCCAGCTCCATGCCAAGAACCAACTAACATAGTTTTAACTGCAGCACCTTTAATCTACTACTAGTTCACTGCCTCCATACATCGTCCCCTTATCAAACGAGCTGTGTCAGGCAGAATTTTGGATTGTTTTCATGGCTTCCATGTTAACTTTGTCGCCACCCTGCTGTGTAATCCACAAAATATACTGGCAAACTTTTATCATGTACCAATATTATTTGAGCGCTTCTTGCTCACCTCCTTTGGTTCCTCTCTGCTACCCATTGGTTTGAAGCCTGAGTCCATTTAGGGTATGTCGCCATGCCACTCTCTAGCCTTCCGCTGCTGCCGCTGCCTCTGCATGCCGTCCCCTATAGTGTCAGGGTCAATTATTGGATGTTTTAGATGCTATCTAGCTTCATTCTGTCACTCTGTCATGGCCATGCTGTTGGCCATAATTTTGGCATAATGGTGCATTTAAGCAGCCTCAGAGGCATCCATGCATGCTGCCCCTGCTGTTTCCTGTCCATTTCCGTGGTGTTTCCATCCTTTTCTGAGGTTCCCAGGTGTTTGGCCAAGCTTCCCTGTGCAGAGCCTTCGTCCCCTTGAAAAATGCTCGAGTCTCCCATTGACTTCAATGGGGCTCGTTACTCGAAACGAGCACTCGAGCATCGGGAAAAGTTCGTCTCGAATAACGAGTACCCGAGCATTTTAGTGCTCGCTCATCTCTACTTATTAACCCTTCCCCAAATCCTTAAGCCTTCACATGACTCTAGAAAAACGGTAACAATCTATGTAGTAAGGGAATGTCTGGGATGGACTGGAAGAACTGACAAAGACAGTAAGCCCTAAGCTAAAACCCAATCTCAGCTACCTCTACCTAGTTGCTAAGCCTACCCTAAGCGGTAGGTGACAACTAGTTGAAGTTACCTTACTTCGCCAAAGTGCAAAAGCTGAGAAAAAGACTGGACAATACAAACATGAAAGAGTAGTACAGGTCAGAGCCAAGAGAACAATGCAGTACACAATCAAAAGGCAAATGGGTGGTCAAAAAACAGACAAAGGGTAATGGAATTTAAAATACAGAAGTCAAGTTAAATGCCAGTACAGGCAGTCCCCGGGTTACATACAAGATAGGGACTGTAGGTTTGTTCTTAAGTTGAATTTGTATGTAAGTCGAAACTGTATATTTTATCATTGTAGTTCCCGACAATTTTTTTTTTTTGCCCCAGTGACAATTGGAGTTTCAAATTTTTTTGCTGTAATAGGACCAAGAATTATCAATAAAGCTTCATTGCAGACAATTTTAAGATGATCATTGCAATCTGGGACTATTTTAAAGCATCCAGAGAGCTTCACCAGAGGTCACAGTGGGCAGAGGGGTCCGTCTGTAACTATGGGTTGTCTGTAAGTCGGGTGTCCTTAAGTAGGGGACCGCCTGTAAGTTCTAAATAATACGTAAAGCAATCACAAGTCCAATAACAGGCAAATATCGACATTTGGATAGAAAAAAGGTCTGGACTGCACATCCACACATGCAATTTTATCAACATGTAACTAAGACCCCCAAATTAATTTTGTCTAGTGGCTATTAATTCTCTCTCAAAACTATATCACTAAAACACACAAAACAACTTTGCACTGACGCATAAAATAAGTCCCCTAGATGGTAAGTAGCCACCAGCATTCATAAACCATCAAAGTTATTTTAAAGGCTCAAACATTTTCCCTAAAGTTTCCAAATTTTCATTGCTAAACCTGCAAAACTCATAAAGTCCTCATTGAGCTTCATCAATTGATAAAATTTAATAAAACACTTCTCCTTACCGAAGGCATGGAGAAAACAAAGGGTTGTTTGAACAAAAACATTTTTTTTCTTATTTTTCCAAAGTTTCTTCATTTGTTTTTCCAGTTTCATGAAAGCATATTAATTATTATAACTTAAAAAATACAAATTTCTACAACTTTCTGATTTAATTAGATATTTGTAATTGATATGAACCAAAGTTTTGAAAAATCTCATAAAAAACTTTCAAATAAGAGGTCAGTCACATCGGGCGCGGAAAGGGACGGATACATTATTTTATTTTACACCTTACACTAAAGTTGGAGATTTGGGTAATCTGACATATCTCGTTAACCAGTTTATTACTTATGCTCATATCTTTCTGGATCTACTACTTTCTATATCTTCCTCGGCTAATTGCGGTTATGATTGTAATGAGCATTCGTGGCTGTATTCCTCCCAGGAGTCATTAGGTTCACCACACACACACTGGATGTTGCACATCGTTGGATTCTAAGAGTAAACATTAATATAAATATACTGTGTTTAATGTTTCAATACAAAAACTATCGACTTGATCTGCTCTCCTTGGAGAACGCCCGAACCATTGAAATCACAGAATGTGACGTGCTAATCGAGGTCAACTGGAAAGAGAAAATGCTGATATGGCATAAAAGGGAATAAAGGAGGCGAGTAGTAAGGAAGAAGATGAACACATAAGGGCACATTTACTAAGGGTCCGCGGACCACATTTCCGTCGGGTTTCCCGACAATTTCCGTTTTGCGACGCATTTAACAGGGGTTTTTGTTGCACGTGATCGGATTGTGTTGCAATCGATCCGACAGATTCGGACAAACCGAGGGATTTAACATTCAAATTGTGTCGCATATAATGCACTTCCATGCACCGGGAACAAGACGGTGAACTCCGGCGGACCTGATCGGAAAAGCATCACATGCAGGATATTGGGCGCACGCTATAAGTAAATTGCAGCAGCTATGCGGTCGGGGATCACGCAGGGACAGGTAAGTAAATGTGCCCCGTAGTCACATAGACCAAAGGTGACTTTAGGTATGTGTTTCGAAAATTCTGCTTATCTAGCTAAAATGTGTTACGGCTGGTGATGGTGACTTTGGTCCTAGCACCATCAAATCGCCAAGTCTTTTCCATTACGACCAGCGGGTGGTGGATCCCTCACCAGCCAATTCCTATGAGCATTGTCTAAGTTATCTGGTTTACAGATTTTACCCCTCGTAGTGGGAGATCACCAGGTCATAAATTCCTAATGTAGGAGATGGCTGACCCTGATGTAGATGGTCTACTTTATGGAGCACAAAAGGTTAGGCAAAAGAGTAGTCAGGTATGAGCTGAGGTTAGGGCAGGTGGAGTTTGGGCAGAGTTGATAATAAGGATGTTGGTCAGGATTGGCAGAACAAACATTAAGTCAAACACTGGTATGTTGATAAATGTCTTTGGCATGAATCCGAATAATTATACTGCTTTTTAATTGTTTCTTCAAAAAACTGTGTGTGGTGAAGGGGGGGATACAGTCCTAATGGCACAAGTTATCTTCTCCACAATGCCTCCTCCCTCATTGCCCTCCCCCTCCCTCTACCCTCCTCCCACCCCATGTTATGTCAGCTCACTAGCACAGGCAACTATCATGTGAACTGGACCCCCCTTCTCCCGTGACTTACCATACGCTTCTGGCAGGGAGCCAGGTAATGTTAAAGAAACTATTGTAAAGTAGTGAAATTATTAAAATGCACCACAATGGCATTTGTTTTTAAATCTACATGGCAGAGGATATTGAACCTGTTTTGATGACCTTCCTGATGACAGGTTCCCTTTAAGCAGGTTAGGATACATGACAATATCAAAGTCAGGGAACAAGTCGAGGCAGATAGAGGAGGTTTCAGGTCGGAGATGACTTTCTGGATACAACGTCAAGGACCAGCCTGGGTCAACATGGATGGAAGAAAAGCAGATCAGGGATGCATGAAAATAGCAAAAGTCAGCAATATGGGAAATATGAAGGAACATTTGTCACAATCGACATGTCTTACGTGAAAGTGTTAAGTGCATATATTTTATAGGGTCAGCAAAAACTATTCTTAAATGTAACAAAACCAATGGTGTGTCTAAAACATGAAGGAGAAGCAAATGAACTATAGGCAGTCCCCTACTTAAGGACACCCGACTTACAGACGACCCCTAGTTAAAGATGGACCCCTCTGCCCCCTGTGATCTCTGGTGAAGCTCTCTGGATGTTACTATAGTCCCAGACTGCAATGATCAGCTGTAAGGTGTCTGTAATGAAGCTTTATTGATAATCCTTGGTCCCATTACAGCAAAACATTTTGAAACTCCAATTGTCACTGGGGCAAAAAAAAAATTTGCCTTGGACTACAATTATAGAATATACAGGTTCGACTTACATACAAATTCAACTTAAGAAAAAACCTTTGGAACCTATCTTGTACGTAACCCGGGGACTGCCTGTATTCTACTCCTTCTCTCTGTAGATTTGTCTTATACACACCAATATTGTAAGACAGGCTCTGCAAACAGACAGACTGTGGGCCATGATTCTAAACCCAGTTCCCAGATTTCCCTTCCTATTGCCAGGCCCCTCCTAGGTAGGAGGTAGGCAACTCAAAGACGATCCCTCCTTAGCTCTGTAGGTCTGTAGTGCACACATGAAACACAACAACCAAAAACACAAAAAGGCAGAGTGAACCAACCAGGTCAGCAATAATGGGAGCAACAAAGAACAAAATTGCAATCCAATAGAAAAGTCAGAAATCAGATACCAGAAGGTTAACAAATACACGAACTAAGCAATGGGAACAGGACCTGACAATAAATTTGACCAGCAAAGAGTGTAGCCTGTGCTGGGCACTTATAGGGAGCAATCACAGACAGGGAACAGTATGGCAGATGCCATGTCAGTCAGGCACTAGAGCCCAGTTCAGATAGCCGGAAGAGACAATAGGAGTAAAACTATACTTCTCCTAAACCTAATAACATGGATAGAGGATGACACTGAAGCACATGGGACATGTAATAAACAGACCAAAAATACTGCGGAAGATCCAAAATATTGCCTGATTTTCAACCTATCATTAGAAAATCTAATCCTTTTGACAAATTATAAGGTGCTGAAAATAAAATTGGAAAAGGTAGATCATCAAACCAGTTGGACACAATGATAAGCATTATAAATGAGCCATAAGGAAAGGTGAGAGGATCCAAGAAGAGGACGGAGTGTTCCAGGACAACATAACTCTCATGGCTGCTGGAGTACAGCAGGCGTAACACCCTATCAGTCACCATAAAATCATAAAAATAACATCCTGAACTTGTACACTTTCACTGTAGACTGTGAACTTTGAGACCCATGTGAACATCGATGGTGCATAGTTTACGTCTTTTTAATGATGGAACAGAATTTGACTTTAACAGGAACAAGTTACATTAGACAGGTCTGTGGGAGGAACTGGGCAGATCGATACAGTATAAACCTTTATGGGGTAAGGTGACGGATGAAAGGCGGGGGGTAACAGCAGGTGGCCCTACTCAGCTATTGATAACCTTCCTGTATGACTGATTACTAGGGAGACATTAAAATATAGAAAGTAAATACAAACTTTTTTTTACCAAACACTATCTACAAATCTTCTCTGCTCCTCCTGCTCTATAACATGCTGCCTGCGGATAGGACACTATATACAATCTTCTCAGTTCCTCCTGCTCTATAACATTCTGCCTGCAGATAGAAAACTTTGTAAAATCCGCTCAGCTCCTTCTGTTCTATAACATACTGCCTGCAAAGAGGACATTACAATATGTTTAGCTCCTTTTGCTCTATAATATACTGCCTGAGAGAGGACACTATGGGGCACATTTAGTTATCCGGTCCAGCGAGTTCCCCTGAAGTGCATTGTCCAACGAACGATCATGCACTCTGCTGCGATTCACTAAGCACTAAGATCCTGCATGTGTCGCTTCCCTGCTCAGGTCCAACAGAGTTCACCTTCTTCTTCCAAGTGCATGTAAGTGCATTTTCTTGCGACACAATTGGAAAGTCAAATCCTACGCTCAGTCCGAATCAGTTCATCCAACGACACGGCCCCTCAATTTCTGACACATGAAAGCAGCGCAGCTGCGCCACAATCTAATCGCTTGTGACACAATGGGGGTCATTTACTAAGGGCCCGAATCGCGTTTTCCCGATGTGTTACCCGAATATTTCCGATTTGCGCCGAGTTTCCTTGAATTGCCCCGGGATTGTGGCGCACGGGTTTGGATTGTGTCGCGCGCGCACCAGCTTCCGTGCGCCACAAATAGGGGGCGTGGTTTTCGAGCAACCCGAATTATTCGGACAAGCCCCTGAATTTAAAAACCGAATTGTGTCGCATAAGGACCGCTTACCTTCACCTGGTCCAGCTCGGTGCATTCCAGCGCGATGAGTTTACTTTCAGCGCAGCAGCGCCACCTGGTGGACGGCGGAAGAACTACCTTATTAAATCCCGGCCGGACCCGAATCCAGAGTGGAGAAGCCGCCGCTGGAACGCGAATGGACCGGGTAAGTAAATGTGCCCCAATCTGTCCAATACCTGTCCAAGCTGCTAAATCCCGAGAATGGTGAACAGTCCGACGAAAGTGCGATCCCCTGTGTATAATCTACTAAGATCCTCCTGCTCTATAACATGCTGCCTGCAGATAGGATGTTATATAGAATCTTCTTAGCGCATCTTGCTTTATAACATATTGGGGGGGGAGGGATTTACTAATGCACTTGCACCAGAATTGTGGTGGTTTTGGGCCTTGCACCACAGTTATCAAGGCTTTTAGACCTTTTATTAGCACTTTCCCGACTTGTCCGACTAAGGGGCGTGGCCTTCGGGAAATTGGGCGTGGTTTCACGAAAAAAGGAGTGAGGGGATTTAACAATGTGTCTCAGGTTCCGCCAGTTTCTAGCTGGAAATCACTAGTCTTTTGCTGCGCCAGATTTATCACTGTGATGATGAATTCTAGTGCAGGATAAGACTGTCGGTTCCTACTTTAGACCTACTTTTAGTTGGTCTAAACTGTGCGCCAGAATTTTGGGTGCACGGATGATTTCCTGCGAGCCATGCCCCTTCTCCCAAATGCCATGCCCCTTAATCGGACAGGTCAGAAAAGTGCCAAAAAAAGGTCTAAAAGCCTTCATAACTGCCCCGGGTTTTTGGCTCACGCGATCGGATTGTGGCGCATCGGCACCGGCAGGCATGCATGCGGAAAACGGGGGCGTGGCCGCAGGAAAACCCAACGGATTCGGAAAAACCGCCGTATTTTTTTTTTAAAAAAAAGTGTCGCTTGACATGCACTTACCTGCACCCAGGATACGATAGTGAAATTCGGTGAACTCCAGCGCAGCAGCGACACCTGGTGGACATCGGACGCACTACCTTAGTGAATCCCGGCCGGACCTGAATCAGCGTCGACCTGGACCAGGTAAGTAAATGTGCCCCAATGTTTTGGCAAAATTGTGGCGTAAGTGTGTTTATAGATCCCCCCATTGTTCAATCCCCCCATTGCATGCAGTTAGGACACTTTGTAAAAATCTGCTAAGCTCCTTCTATTCTATTACATGCTGTTTCCAAATAGGACACTATGTACAATCTACTCAGCTCCTCCTGCTCCATAACACACTTCCTGCAGACAGAACCCTATATACTATCTGTTTAGCTCCTCCTGCGCTATAACATGCTGCCTGCAGATAGGACACTATGTACAATCTGCCCAGCTCCTCCTGCTCTATAACATGCTGCCTGCATATAGGACACTATGTACAATCTTTTCAGCGCCTCCTGCTCCATAACATGCTGCCTGCAGATAGGACACTATGTACAATCTGCTCAGCTCCTCCTGCTCTATAACATGCTGCCTGCATATAGGACACTATGTACAATCTTTTCACACTTCCTGCAGAAAGAACCCCATATAGACTCCAAATTTACCTCCTCCATATTTTTGTTTGTGCTGCTTTTGTTTTGAATGTATGAACAAAAAATTAAAGGTTAAATGATCAACCAGCCCCCCCCCCCCACATTAACTGAATCAACAAACAAAACTGGTGTCAAACATTAGTGCTACATTTGTACTGGTTTGTGTAGCAAAAATTTTCGTTTGTGTCGCTATCATTTTTAATATATTCATACTTTTTTGCAGAGGTCATTTCTTCAAAAGTATAATGTCTTTGTTAGCTCCCCCTGGTGATCAAGCCAGGGAAGTGTCACTAGGTTTATTTTTTACCAGTTCATACTAAAGACCTTAAACACCTGAACATACCTTAAAAATGATAGCGGTACAAACAAAAAATTTTGCTGCACAAACCAGCACAAACGTAGCACTAACGTTTGACACCAGTTTTGTTTGATTCGATTAATGTGGGAGGGGGGGCTGGTTGAACTTTTGAACTTAAATTTTTTGTTCATATATTCAAATCAAAAGCAGCTCAAACAAAAATTTGAGCAGCACAAACCAGCACAAATGTAGCGGAATTGTTCGGTCCCAGTTTTGTTTGATTTGGGCAATGTGGGGGGGGGGGGGGGCTGGTTGACCTCTGATGATCTCTGGAAACTTTCATTAAAATCTTAAAAACAATACGATAGCAACACAAACGAAAATTTCTGTTGCACAAACCAGCACAAACGTAGCACAATCGTTTGACACCAATTTTGTTTGATTTGAACAAGGTGGGGGGGCCAACTTCATTTAGGTCAAAGCCACTTCTCAATGTCCCTGTGAACAATGCAAATTCCAAAGTTCTTATCAGTCCTTTGGGTTCACCAGTGCTTTAGCTTTAACCCACAAATCTCAATGGGGGTCATTTACTAAGGGCCCGATTCGCGGTTTCCCGGCGTGTTACCTGAATATTTCCGATTTGCGCCAATTTTCCCTGAATTGCCCCGGGATTTTGGTGCACGCGATCGGATTTTGGCGCATCGGCGCTGGCATGCATGCGACGGAAATCGGGAGGCGTGGCCGAATGAAAACCCGACGGATTCGGAAAAACCACCGCATTTAAAAATCAAAAAGTGTTGCGGAGCTTGCACTTACCTTCACTAGGAATAGGCCGGTATACTTGAGTGCGTTCCGTGGCAGCAGCGCCACCTGGTGGACGTCGGAGGGACTGCCTTAGTGAATCCCGGCCGGACCTGAATCCACCGCAGAGAACGCGCCGCTGGATCACGAATGGACCGGGTAAGTAAATCTGTCCCAATGTTCCTTTGACCAATGCAAATTCCAAAGTTGTCATCAGTCCTTTTGGTCCACCAGTGCTTTAGCTTTAACCCAAGATCTAAAGCCACATCTCCGTGTTCCTGGGAAAAATACAAATTCCACACCTGCCAACATGGGCCCACCAACGCATTCTGGATTCAACTAATACCTTAATTCCTGTGCCCTGCCATCTGTTATATTCTGGATATAAAAAACCTTTTTCTAGCTCTGGATCGAATCAGAGACATTTTAAGGAACAGTAGGGAGCAAAAAGGTCTATAATTGCCATATGCAGCTGCAGAATGCCCATATACATCCTGGAACTAAATCCTTCTTTTCTGGTGGTCACATCCCAACACATAGTAAAATATTCTGTTTAGCAGATGAGCGCCTATTGCACGAGGGCCAAAACATACAATGGCGTGCCGCACAATTGCTTTGCCGTTTTTTCCATTCTCAGTATTCTCCTCTCATTTTTCTACCACATGTCTGAGGACAAATACGTTTCCTTCACTGTAAGCATCAGAGAAACCTTCAATTTAAACTGTTTCCTAGGACCCCAGCTGTTCTGTTCATGTGACAAATCTCAAAGAGAAAAATTACAATGATTATATATACTTTGGGCTGGAAATTATTTGATTGTTTGCCACTGGAGACTTCCTACTGTCATATCAACTGAAATCTCTCACAACTAATAAACCAGAATGGATCAATGGATATTTCATCATGGCTCGCCCAGCTGCAGGATCTCATCATGTTCTGTGTGTTTGTCTTCAATTAGATTTAAAAGGGATTGGCAGTAGGTGGCACGGTCCCTTTGTTAGATTTTGTCGTCTGACAGGAGATGAGTTTTTCCGCAGACACCACTATTTGGTTCATCCATTGCCTTATTTTTTGGGGTTTTTTTAAGAGATAAAATAAGAAGCTACAATACGCCGTGATAAACAGTTCCATACAGTCCATGTGGTTTTACCTTCCACCTACGCATAACCAGCGCTGTAGGTGATAACACAGAACAGATGTATCCCGCCGCCCTCCACCCTCTTCTGAGAAATTGCTCTCACTCTTTTTAAACATTTGATAGGCAAACACAATCAAATAGGAAAACTATTGAATTTATGATTCATTTTTGGTTTAAAATGTTCAGCGCTGTGAAAAGTAAAAGCCCCCGTGTTCACGTTATTGTGAGCTGTCAATGAAATGTGATATCAGACATCATTGCCTTGTAATAGCTGAAATACATAGATTTTTATTTAAACATAACTTTTTTTTTGGGGGGGGGGTTGTTTTTTGCTGGACAAGATTTATTTTTTTCTTCTTCTGGGTACTCAATACTATCTATTTTATTTATGGAATTTGAGTGTAATTATGGGTGTAGTATTCTGTACTCATAGACTGTGAGAGCTTTTGTGTCACACCTTTATCCTCTTGTGTCACCCCCTCATCCTTATAGACTATAAGCTCTTGTGTCACCCCCTCATACTCATAGACTGTAAGCTCTTGTGTCACTCCCTCATCCTCATAGACTGTAAGCTCTTGTGTCACCCCCTCATCCTCATAGACTGTAAGCTCTTGTGTCACCCCTCATCCTCATAGACTGTAGGCTCTTGTGTCACCCCCTCATCCTTATAGACTGTAAGCTCTTGTGTCACCCCCTCATCCTTATAGACTGTAAGGTCTTGTGTGACCCCCTCATCCTCATAGACTGTAAGCTCTTGTGTGACCCCCTCATAGACTGTAAGCTCTTGTGTCACCCCCTCATCCTCATAGACTGTAAGCTCTTGTGTCCCCCCTCATCCTCATAGACTGTAAGCTCTTGTGTCATCCCCTCATCCTCATAGACTGTAAGCTCTTGTGTCACCCCCTCATCTTCATAGACTGTAAGCTCTTGTGTCACCCCCTCATCCTCATAGACTGTAAGCTCTTGTGTCACCCCCTCCTACTCATAGACTGTAAGCTCTTGTGTCCCCCCTCATCCTCATAGACTGTAAGCTCTTGTGTCCCCCCTCATCCTCATAGACTGTAAGCTCTTGTGTCACCCCCTCATCCTCATAGACTGTAAGCTCTTGTGTCCCCCCTCATCCTCATAGACTGTAAGCTCTTGTGTCACCCCCTTCATCCTCATAGACTGTAAGCTCTTGTGTCACCGACTCATCCTCATAGACTGTAAGCTCTTGTGTCACCCCTCATCCTCATAGACTGTAAGCTCTTGTGTCACCCCTCATCCTCATAGACTGTAAGCTCTTGTGTCATCCCCTCATCCTCATAGACTGTAAGCTCTTGTGTCACCCCCTCATCCTCATAGACTGTAAGCTCTTGTGTGACCCCCTCATCCTCATAGACTGTAAGCTCTTGTGTGACCCCCTCATCCTCATAGACTGCAAGCTCTTGTGTCACCCCCTCATCCTCATAGACTGTAAGCTCTTGTGTCCCCCCTCATCCTCATAGACTGTAAGCTCTTGTGTCATCCCCTCATCCTCATAGACTGTAAGCTCTTGTGTCACCCCCTCATCCTCATAGACTGTAAGCTCTTGTGTCACCCCCTCATACTCATAGACTGTAAGCTCTTGTGTCCCCCCTCATCCTCATAGACTGTAAGCTCTTGTGTCCCCCCTCATCCTCATAGACTGTAAGCTCTTGTGTCATCCCCTCATCCTCATAGATTGTAAGCTCTTGTGTCACCCCCTCATCCTCATAGACTGTAAGCTCTTGTGTCACCCCTCATCCTCATAGACTGTAAGCTCCTGTGTCATCCCCTCATCCTCATAGACTGTAAGCTCTTGTGTCACCGACTCATCCTCATAGACTGTAAGCTCTTGTGTCACCCCCTCATCCTCATAGACTGTAAGCTCTTGTGTCACCCCCTCATCCTCATAGACTGTAAGCTCTTGTGTCACCCCCTCATCCTCATAGACTGTAAGCTCTTGTGTCACCCCCTCATACTCATAGACTGTAAGCTCTTGTGTCCCCCCTCATCCTCATAGACTGTAAGCTCTTGTGTCCCCCCTCATCCTCATAGACTGTAAGCTTTTGTGTCATCCCCTCATCCTCATAGATTGTAAGCTCTTGTGTCACCCCCTCATCCTCATAGACTGTAAGCTCTTGTGTCCCCCCTCATCCTCATAGACTGTAAGCTCTTGTGTCACCCCTCATCCTCATAGACTGTAAGCTCTTGTGTCATCCCCTCATCCTCATAGACTGTAAGCTCTTGTGTCACCCCCTCATCCTCATAGACTGTAAGCTCTTGTGTCACCCCCTCATCCTCATTGACCAGTGATGGCGAACCTTTCAGAGGTCGAGTGCCCAAACTGCAACCCAAAACCTGCATATTTTTTGCACAGTGCCAAAACAGCGATTCAAACAGTAAACTTATTGCAAATTTCTTGCTCCGTGCCGTACCACAGCTTTCAATGGGCCAGAGGGCACGTCACTGGAGCTTCCCTTGACAGCCACCTAAACAGGAAGATTCAGGGGTTGCACAGAAGTGGCTCCAATGATAACCTGACCCTGTCCACACTACCTCTCTTCCTGCAGTCAAAGGATGCTCCACATTAAAATAATGCAAGTCCTGAGACTACAGGAGGATTCCTGTCTGGCAAACTCTGCCCTGGTGAAACAGCCTGAGTGCCCACTGAGAGGGCTCTGAGTGCCACCTCTGGCACCCGTGCCATAGGTTCGCCACCACTGTCATAGACTGTAAGCTCTTGTGTCACCCCCTCATCCTCATAGACTGTAAGCTCTTGTGTCACCCCCTCATCCTCATAGACTGTGAGCTCCTTTGTCACCCCTCATCCTCATAGACATATACAGAACTTCACATAGATCGGACACGGATCTTAAGGACCACAATGGTCTGAAATGCTTTAGATCT
Source organism: Engystomops pustulosus (assembly GCF_040894005.1). Lineage (NCBI taxonomy): Eukaryota > Metazoa > Chordata > Amphibia > Anura > Leptodactylidae > Engystomops > Engystomops pustulosus. The sequence continues at coordinate 197,704,311 of NC_092413.1, forward strand.
ATGTGACGTTCTGAATATAAAGAGTGAAATTTTTACAATTTTTGCTCGGTCTGGATGCTGGAGCTCCTTCACTGAAATTCTATTAATGGTCTATGGCTGGTTCCCACACAGCTCTCCGTGCATCGACCTCATCATATACCGGTGATGAGGAACTTGAGCTTATCCCATCTACGGAGTAAAAGAATGGTTTTGTTTATTCTTTGGTACGATTACAGAAAGATCAAATGTCTTTATTTTATGTAGTATTATTATATTTTCACTGAATAAAGCTATTTCTTTTCTTCAAATGCCATCAAATGAAAAAACACCAATAGAATTGTAATTTTTTTGAGGTTTTGAATATTTTATATTTTTTTGAATTTTCTTTAATGAATAGTAAACAAAGAATTTCAGTCCTATTCTCTAGGCCACTAGATCCACTTCAAATAATGTTTATAGAAACCTTTAATTTTTTTTAGTTTTAAAGGGAACCTGTCACCAGGAGACCATTTTAGCACTCCCCCCGTCCCCACAGAGCATAGTACATACACTGCCAAAGTGTTTTTGTATTAAAAATTGGTTTTACAGAAAAAAAGATATGTTATATTGTACCTTTCATTAGCATCTGCTGTGTGACTAGGCAGTTGCCTATTGGGAGGGGCTGGAAAGGAGCAGCCCCCCCCCACCCTTGGGGAACAGCTACTCCATGTGACCTTTTCAAATATATGAAAACACCCATCGCTGGGCTTAGCGACGCCCCCTGCCTCTACAGCCAATCCCAAGTGTGGGGAGTTATTCATATATTTGAAAAGGTCACATGTTTCCCAAGGGTGCGGGGGGGGGGGCCGCTCCTTTCCAGCCCCTCCCAATTGGCAACTGCCTAGTCACACAGCAGATGCTAATGAAAGCTGCTATATAACATATCTTTATTTCTGTAAAACCTTTTTTTTTATACAAAAACACTTTGGCAGTGTATGTACTATGCTCTGTGGGGACTGGGGGAGTGCTAAAAATGGGTCTCCTGGTGACAGGTTCCCTTTAATACTAGCACATTTTATTTCATAGACAAAAACAGGTGCAAGCTAGTTTTTGGCAAGACATTTGAGGTGTTAAAGTCAAAGCTGATTCAATTGAATAATACCTTGTGCAGGGCCTGAAGGATCGTGACTCTAGGCCTCCTCCCTTAGGCCCTGCATCATGCATTTTCAATGATAAAGCCCAATAATTTAGCCAATTAAATAACATAAATCAAAGCTTCGTGAAGTTCCGGCTGCTAGAGACCATGTGGCATAAGACAACAAAGCAACCACTCTTTTGGACATGGGACATCCATGCAACAGTTAGAATAGTCAACCAGAAAAAAAATTGGTGATGTAGCCTAAGGCCCATTAATGATCACCCTATTTTTCACTATATTTTAGGGGAACATGACAGATGCTATTATGTAAATGAACTCTAAGGAGAAACGAGGGTGAACAGGAGACTTTCTTTTACTCTTGATTCCATTATGCAACGCAGGTGTGGACTGGACACAATTTTGCAGCCTTGATCCAGCTAATAATGTGTTCATCACTAAGATGAAGGGAGATTTAATGAGCAACAGGACATAATTTAAGATGTCCGTGAGGTCTACAAGAATTATATTTGGCTGGAAGAGACATGGTATTGGTGAACCTCATGGATAAGACAAGTAACAAGAACTACAACACATGGACACATCGGGGCACATTTACTTACCCGGTCCATTCGCGATCCAGCGGCGCATTCTCTGCGGTGGATTCGGGTCTTCCGGAGATTCACTAAGGCAGTTCCTCCGACGTTCACCAGGTGTCGCTGCTGCGCTGAAGTCCGCCAAGGTCCACCGGAGTTCACGATCCATTGCTGGGTGCAGGTAAGGGCGTGTCCAGCGAAACTTTTTGTCGCAGAAGGCTTACTACGACCTGAGTGAAACAGAGGCCCGTGAGTACCCCCAGCTAAAGGCGGAGATTCAGGCTCGTCTTGGGGTCACCATACAAGTTCGTTCCAGCCGGGTCCACCAGTGGGCTTACTCAGAAAAATTACCCCCACGCTCCCAAATGCATAACCTGATCCATCTTGTCCGGAAGTGGCTACAACCAGAGGACTGCACCCCAGCACAGATGGTAGAGAGAGTGGTCCTCGACAAGTTCACCCGTTCTCTGCCCTCTCGGCTCCAGCGGTGGGTTGGACAGGCCGGTCCCACAAAAGTTGAGGAGCTCGTGTCCCTAGTAGAGAGGTATCGGGCTACGGAGGACCTTCTACTTACCTCTCCCACACGAAGCAGTGCCAGTGACAGGGTCACCAAACCAGCTGGTAAGACTGCTACTGCGGAAAAGGGGAGACATGTCAGGTTGGGAGGGGGTTCATTGGGGGGCGTGGATACCCAGAAACCCAGTGAGGCTCGTGACAGAGGCCATGGCCGTATCCAGTGCTGGCGGTGCCATGAAATGGACCATATTGCTGCCAACTGTCCACTGTCAGTGGAGCCAATGGACTGCAACCAGACCCGGCGAGTGTCACTGTTTGCCCGGCCGGTTCTGGTGGCCGAGTCAGTCACGGATGCAGAACCCCAAGTGTGCATGGTCACACAGTGGAAGCCTTGCTAGACTCAGGGAGTCTGGTCACCCTGGTGCGGGGAACTTTGGTTGATCCTGGACTATACAGTGGGCGGAGAGTGGGAGTGTTGTGTATACATGGGGACACTCGCGAATATCCCACTGCTGTCATCAACCTACATACCCCTTGTGGTACTATTGCCCATGAAGTGGGGGTGGTGGGGACCCTGTTTCATGAGGCTATTATCGGCAGAGACTTACCGATGTTTTGGGACCTCTGGAGACGAAGACCCACCTCAGGTGCTGTTGCAGATAATGGACATCAGGTATGTCCGGCCTTGGCCCCTGAACCCTTTGAGGCCGATGTACCCACACCAGCAGTAGGGGTGGCCCCATGTGATGAATTCTCTCCCCTAGAGGTCCTAGCTGGTGAGGTCGAGGGCCACGAGGAGGTGGCCGACGTGCCGGACTTTGAGATTTCCCGTGAAAATTTTGGGGCTGCACAGCTACAGGACCCTACCTTGTTTAAAGGAAACCTACCACTGCTTGCATGATGAAATCATGCAAGCAGACCACCCTGTAGGCTACTTAATGCAGATGCCGGCACATAGTTTAGTTAGGCTCGGCGACCTTTAGTTTAGGTAAAAAAACGATTTTCTTATATATGTAAATGACCTCTCCGGTGCTACCCTACGTCATCTTCGGCTGGCGATGGCTTCCGATGTTTAATTACTCCCGCCTCCTTCATATTACCCGTCCTCCTTCAGGTGCCGAGAGCCGCGACGTCACCAAGCTCTCGGCACCTATCGCCGGCCGGCTGTCCGAGACTTTGTGTTTGCGCATGCGCGATAAGTGCCGAGAGCTTGGTGACGTCGCGGCTCTCGGCACCTGAAGGAGGACGCGTAATATGAAGGAGGCGGGAGTAATTAAACATCGGAAGCCATCGCCAGCCGAAGATGACGTAGGGTAGCACCGGAGAGGTCATTTACATATATAAGAAAATCGTTTTTTTACCTAAACTAAAGTTCGCCAAGCCTAACTAAACTATGTGCCGACATCTGCATTAAGTAGCCTACAGGGTGGTCTGCTTGCATGATTTCATCATGCAAGCAGTGGTAGGTTTCCTTTAAAGCACGGGAGAATGTTAAGGTGATAAATGGGGTACTCCAAATACCAGGGGCTGACAAAATATACCCCCGAATGGTGATTGTTGGGGAACTGTTGTACAGGGTCGACCAGATACGGGGTGAGGAGGTTGAGCAACTGGTAGTACCCCAATCTCACCGTAGGCTGGTGCTAGAGTTGGCACACAAACATGTGCTGGGAGGGCACTTAGGTGCTGAGAAGACCCAAGAGAGGATCCTGCAGAGATTTTTCAGGCCCGGGGTGTGGGAGGAGGTAAACCGGTATTGTAGCTCCTGCCCTGAGTGTCAACTTACTGCCCCGGTGTCCCACTTCAGGAGTCCTTTGGTCCCGCTACCAATCATAGAGGTGCCATTTGAACGGATTGCAATGGATCTGGTTGGCCCCATAGTCAAATCCTCAAGGGGGCACCAATACATCCTAGTTATCCTGGACTACGCTACGCGGTATCCTGAGGCGATTCCACTAAGGAACACCTCCTCCAAAAATATTGCTAGGGAGCTGTTCCAGGTGTTCTCACGCACAGGCCTCCCCAAGGAAATCTTGACTGACCAGGGTACCCCATTCATGTCTAGGGTAATGAAGGAGATGTGTAAGTTACTGCAGGTAAAACAGCTCCGCACCTCTGTGTATCATCCTCAGACAGATGGCCTAGTCGAGAGGTTTAACAAGACCTTGAAGGGGATGCTAAAGAGGGTGGTCAGCAAAGATGGGAAGGACTGGGATTGTTTGTTGCCCTATTTGATGTTTGCCATACGTGAAGTTCCACAGTCCTCCACGGGTTTCTCACCCTTTGAGCTGTTATATGGCCGTTCCCCACGTGGGCTTTTGGATGTAGCCAAGGAGACCTGGGAACAGGAGAGGACCCCCCACCGTAGTGTGATAGAACACGTCTCCCTTATGCAGGACCGCATAGAGGCGGTAATGCCCCTTGTAAAGGAGCACATGCCAAGGGCACAAGAGGCCCAGTGTAGGGTCTACAATAGGTCAGCCAGACTCAGGACCTTTAACCCAGGCGACAGAGTGCTAGTTCTGGTGCCCACCGTTGAGAGCAAGTTCTTGGCAAAATGGCAAGGACCATATGAGGTCATGGAGAAAGTGGGGGAGGTAACCTACAAGGTATCTCAGCCGGGGAGGAGGAAACCCGAACAGATATACCACGTGAACCTCCTAAAGCCATGGAGGGAAAGAGAGTCCCTGATGGCCATGGGAGTAGAAAAGGCGTCTGTCCCCAAGAAGGGGACACCGGAGGTAGGTGTACCCGATGCCAAGGTGCCTGAAGTACGGATCTCGGAGTCCCTCTCCAGGGCCCAGATTCAGGAAGCGAAGGAGTTTGTGCTCCGAAATGTGGATGTGTTCTCTAAGTTACCGGGACGATGTCAAGCATGACATCATAACCGAACCCCACATTCGGGTACACCAAAAACCCTACCGGGTCCCCGAAGCACGCCGGCTTGCCATATCCAACGAAGTCAGGCAGATGTTAGACCTGGGGGTTATCGAGGAGTCTAAAAGTGACTGGTCGAGTCCTATTGTGTTGATTCCCAAACCTGATGGTTCCCTACGGTTCTGCAATGATTTTAGGAAGTTGAACGAGGTGTCCAAATTTAATTCTTATCCCATGCCCAGGGTTAATGAATTGATAGAACGACTTGGACAGGCTAGGTTCTTCTCCACCCTTGACCTGACAAAAGGGTATTGGCAGGTGCCCCTTACTGACAAGGCCAAAGAGAAGACCGCTTTTGTTACTCCTGACGGGCTTTTTCAGTACGTGGTACTCCCCTTTGGGCTACATGGGGCCCCCGCCACATTCCAGAGGTTAATGGATCTCGTGCTAAAACCTCACCGGAGATATGCCTCGGCCTACCTGGATGACATCATAGTTTATAGTACCGATTGGGAGAGTCACCTGGCCAAGGTGCAAGCAGTGGTAGACTCCCTGAGGGCAGCAGGGTTGACAGCAAACCCCCAAAAATGTGCACTGGGTCTGGAAGAGGCCCGTTACCTGTGGTACCGTATTGGGTGAGGTGTCATCAAACCCCAAGTAAATAAAGTAGAGGCGATCCAGCAGTGGCCACGACCTATGAGCAAGAAGCAAGTGAGGGCTTTCCTAGGCATAGTGGGCTTTTATCGCCGATTTATCCCTGATTTTGCTACCATAGCGGCACCCCTGACTGACCTAACCAAGGGTAGCAGGGTGGTGATGGTCAAGTGGAGTGAAGAGGCTGAGGGGGCGTTTCAGCGACTTAAGACGTTTTTGTGCGAGGGACCGGTACTGATAACCCCTAACTTCACCAAGACCTTTATTGTGCAGACTGACGCTTCGGACGTGGGCTTAGGGGCTGTCCTGTCCCAAGTAGTGGAGGGTGAGTAACATCCCGTGACATTCCTGAGCCGCAAACTCACACCCCCTGAGAAGAACTATAGTATAATTGAGAGGGAGTGCTTGGCGATAAAATGGGCTCTGGAATCCCTGAGGTATTACTTAGTAGGGCGACAGTTTACACTAGTGACCGATCACTCTCCCCTCACCTGGATGAGTCAGGCCAAAGAGAGGAACGCCAGGGTCACAAGGTGGTTCCTAATGTTGCAGAATTTCAAATTCACGGTGGAACATCGAGCAGGAAAGCTGCATGGGAATGCCGATGCCCTGTCTCGTACCCACTGTCTGATGGCCAAAAGTGTTCGCCCCCACAGGGTCAAACAGAGGGGGAGGGTATGTGAGACACTGAAGGGGTTAACTGTGGATGGGCGGTATGTTTCCCCTAGGTTTTGCTATTATGCAAGGCCTTAGTGCTGAGGTTTGTGTCCAGCACCTTGGACACAGGTGGTGGGAACAGCCCAATTAGCCTCATAAGGCCGCTCAGCAGAGCTGGAAGGGTTGTCTCTCTCTGGAAGGAGGCTGGAGAGCACACAGCCCTGACCTCTGTGCCTGGAGCAGCCAAGTGATTTTGTATAGTGGTGAGTTAGTGAACACCTGTATAGTTAGCACCCTGACAGGTAGGATTTTTGTTTATTTAATGCCTGAATGTGAAGGCTGTTTTATTTTGCTGCTGCAATAAACGCAGGCGAGACTTGTTTTGGACTGTACCTTGGTGTCACTGTCTTGAACTGCATCACAGCACCCCGCTACCACGGTCTCTACTGGGCCAAATCTCCCACAACACCTTTAACGAAATAAACTAGATTTAAATAACTGAAAATCTTTGCATACCGTACAAGTGATTTGTTTTGTATTTTTTCCCCTAAAATCAGTTTTTACAAATCAGTTTAATATTTTTTTTTTTATTTAATTACAACTTTTTTTTTTTTTTAAATTCTTTAATCACAATAAAATGATATGAAACTTCATCTTACTAAAATAAAAACTTACCCAGGGTGTTTTTTTTAAATTTAATTTTGACCTGACTCATTCAAATTGATGAGCAGATAAACTTACTTACCAATTACTGTACCAAAAACAGATGACAGATAGCACAGGTAAATCTTCTGCATCCTACCAATCAATTTCAAACTTTAATTAATATTTTTTTTTAAGTAAATCACTTCCTTCATTAGTCCCGATTGTCTAATGACCACTCTTTTTTTCCAACTTTTAATTTTTCTTTTTACATCAACAAATTAGGACCTCCGTTCTGACTATGCCGATACGAAAGTGTCACTAATTGTGTTTTAAGTTGTAATTCATTGACCTTCTTATTAATGGCGCTTTTGTACCAGCCTACAGTAAATTTTCATTTACAAGCCTCGATTCTAATGGCTCCTTGGAGAATTCACGTTACTGATTATTACCTGGCGCCAATTGGTAAATCTTGCAGGATCATTAATTAAATGGATAGAATGGCGGCAATGTAAGATGCTGAGATTGATTATTGAATTAAATCCTATGGCAGTAAACACTTAACTTTGAAGCAATGTGAAACCTTATCGGCAATTTGTGTAAAACTTGAAAAATAAACATCCCAGTCGTTTGCCGCCACTTATAACATAAGCAAACGGGGAAAGATGATTAACTTATGGATTTCTCATTACCCATCAATTAAAAAAGATCCGGGAAAATCTAAATCTAAAGTCTAAATCTCTCATTACTTTGTAATATTATTTTAATTTGAGTGTGAAGGAATTACATTAAACTATTTTTCTTTAGCGGAAACATGAAAATGTTCTCCTTGAAAAATAATTATCATGTAATTGACATATAGAGTTAACTAGGCAGAAGATGAGTTTTCTACATTTGACATCCAGCCGTAATGAGATTACTGTGTTATTGAAGAGAAGTTTTATTACTAAAAATCAATGACAGTTTTGACCGGTTGTGTTTTTATGTTCATTTTGAATTCATTTGTATCCCTGTTTAAAGGAAACCTACTGTCAGGAATCGACCTATTAAGGCAGATCTGATGGTGGGTTTCTACGAAGCTAAGCTCTAACTTACCTTTTGCTAATTCTATAACACTTTCTAAGCTTAACTACACTTTATATAACTGATATGCTTATTTTTGGGTAAAGTTACAGGGCTACTGGGTTACTGGACAAGGGCTGGACAGTAGCCTCTGGCATTCCACCTACCTACTTGGCTTCCTTCTTCTCACCGCCGACTAAGTATTTGTAGCCGATGGTGAGAAGTGTAGTTCAGGTGTACAAAAAATTGGGCTAAGGATATGAAAAAGGGTATGAATTCGTGATATCTAATATACATTATACCATGATTTTCTTGTTCTATTCCATCCACGGCAGACGGGAGACATAACATGGATACGGGTATGTCAACATCGCATTATTTGCACATGCACTGAGCACTTTATGGGGCAGATTTACTTACCCGGTCCGTTCGCGATCCAGCGGCGTGTTCTCTGCGGTGGATTCGGGTCCGGCCGGGATTAATTAAGGCAGTTCCTCCGCTGTCCACCAGGTGGCGCTGCTGCGCTGAAAAGCATTGTAACGCGCTGGAGTTCACCGGCTCGAGCTGAGTGAAGGTAAGCGCTTCCTAAGCAACACATTTCTTTTTTTAAATGCGGCGTTTTTTCCGAATCCGTCGGGTTTTCGTTCGGCCATGCCCCCCCCCATTTCTGTCGCGTGCATGCCGGCGCCGATGCGGCACAATCTGATTGCTTGCGCCAAAATCCCAGGGCAATACAGGGGAAATCGGCGCAAATCGGAAATATTCGGGTAACACGTCGGGAAAACGCGAATCGGGCCCTTAGTAAATAACCCCCTATGTGTTAAAAAGGATGCATTGGCATCCTGGACAATATCGTCAGCATTTGGTGCACGTTTTTGCCATACTTTGTCAATTCTGTGCATGAATTGTATGATTATTTTTAAACTTATGCGATATGACCCTTGAGCATTGACCATTTCACTCTCCCTGTCGCTCATGTTTTTAAAGTTCCTGTGTGATATCCTCACTATCCGTTTGTATCACCCCCTTGTGGAATTTGTGTTTTTAAGTAAATGTATTGATTAATAAAGATTTCATATATTTTTGACTAAATTGGTTTAGTGTTGTGTTTGTAGGTGTGTAGTTCAGGTGTAGTACACCTGAAGGGTAGTGCAGGTCAGAAAGTATTAGCGAAAGGTAGTTTAGGGATTAGCACATTCCTAGGAACCTATCATTAGATCATACTCCTTAGGCTGGATTCACACGACCGGTGCCCGCCGTACCATAGCATGGCGGGCACACGGCAGCGCGCGGGGAGAGGAGGAGGGGGAGAGCGCTGTTCACCCCCGCCCCTCTCCATAGGGATATATGGCGCACGGCGCCGTATGCCCTGAAAAAATAGGACATGTCCTATTTTTTCACGGGGCACGGAGCAGTACGGTGCCGCACGTGCGCTGCACCGTACCGCTCCCGTAGGGCGCCATGCGCCCATTGCCGTCTATGGGGGACGTATATCGGCCGTATATACGTTGGCCGTATATACGTCCCCCTTGCGGTAGTGTGAATGCAGCCTTATTAAGTGAACTGATAGATCCCTACAGTCTCTGAAGCCAGCAATAATCTCATCATATCGTGTCTGCTGGCTTCAGGGTTGCGCAATATTGGAAGTAAAGAGTATGGCTGCTGCTGCTTCATGGAAGCGTGGAAAAGTAAGTACACGGTATGATTGGATTTTTTTCTTCACAAGAAGGGGGTAGGATGAACTGGAGGAAAGGGGGCATAAATTAATGGGTAAATATATATGGGAGGGCTAGAGATAAGGGGGTGTTATAATGCTCCCTTTGCTTATTCTTTTCCCCTTTTGGTAGCCCCCTACTTAAGAGCACAGACAACTAAAAAGGAGGGGTTGTTAGAGAGAAGGCATTATGCGGTGGGATTCAGGATAGGGCATCAAGAAAGAGAACTTTACAAACGCGGCAGTTACAGAAAAGGAACTGTTATAAGAAGGGGACTCTACAATTGAAACCTGTAGGGAAGGAAGCATTATTAGGGGGGCAGCTACTTGAAATTGGGCATTATAAGATGGCAGATAAGGGGGCATTATATACTGTAGGTCGGTTTTAGGTACACAGTAAGAGTGAAGCAAATATTCTTTTGTTTTTCCAGGTAACATCTATGGGGGGGGGGGGGATAGAGCGCACAACCCCAATTGGTCCCAGTAAAAAAGAAATTGTATGCAGCTGGTTCCTGGTTATGAAAAGTCTGGGGAGCACTGCTTTACAGAACTCCTAGAAGAGACAGGAGTCCTTCACATAGTGGTCGCAGTAGTAGATTATAATATAGGTGGTTTGGGCGGTAGCCAAGCCTTCTAGGGGGCCCATGGCCACCCAAACCACCCGCTAAATTTTATACTCAAAAGGAGTTTCACCCATGAAATCCTCATGCATCTGTTCCTGCTCTCAATACACACATACACAAGAGCCATTTCAGGACCTTTGACGGTCCTCCACACATCCTCCATTCTTCAAGAAGCTTGAATCTAGTATCCTGTAGAAAGTGATTCCAACCTTGTAGGGGCTATAATATATATACAGCCCAGGGCCCATGGCAGTCTTAATCCTGCCCTGAGTGGTTGTCTGTGAGAGTCATGACTTCTTCTTCCAATTCAAAACTCTGGCACTAGGACCCTGTTATCACTGCAACCTCTTCATCACCTTCTGTTTATCACACCTCCTGCTTGTAGCCACTCCTATCCTGTACATAAATTCTGTTTTGGATTATACAATTTATCTTCACTAGGGGGCACTATTTAGCTATATCCTGTCTACGTTACAGTTGGGAAAGCAGATGTACTGTGACCATTCCAGGTATCATGTATTAGTAGCATTTACTTAATAACCTATTTTTATTGAATTCTTATCAAAGTCGGAGAAATATCCCCTCGTTATAAATAGTATACATTTTCCTTTACTACCTTTACCTAGAATCGGGTCTTTGATCAGTAAAGGGGCCTTTGTTTTAATTTTTTTTTTACATTTAACATCATATTTTCCAAGCAACAAGATATTTTACATCAGGTTTTCATTGATCTTCAGATGTTTCTGCAGATTTAATAAAGGTTGAAGGTGCCGTAAGTGAAAGGATGTGGTTTGCATCGAAGTTGACGAACATGACAACATAAGATGGGGAGTAGTGAGCGCCGCCCACACAGGGCCAGGTGTGTGCACCCTTGCCACGACGACTTCTGACCACACCTATTAATACATTACCCTCATCGACATTAGTCATAGTCATTATTACTTTACACCTCGCACCAAAAGAAATGATAACGTAGTAATATGCAGAAATATTCTCAGCAAATGAAGGATTTCAGGTCACATTGTAATTAGCTGGAATATATATTTTACTTTAATGTTGATAAAACAGTAGTCGTCCGCCCACCTGGAAAATATAACCGCAAGCTAAAGACTAGTGTCAAAATATTGTGGTTGAGGAAAAGGGAGGCTGTTATGTTTTTATAAATGAGCCGAATTCATATTGTAGCAAGTTAATTCTAATGGTATAGGAACACACAGGCAATGGAGAAGATGGGAATCTTGCATTGTATAACCATTGAAGTAAAATGGTCAGGAGATTGCTGACACGGTATCTGAGAGCATGATATTATAGTGGAAGGGAAGCTGAGTTTTATAGATTTAAGTGGTTTGGAATTGATTGTAAAGCAAAGTTTTGACAGTACTACCAAGGAGGAAAAATGAGTCCTTCTTACCCCGACCACACACAGTGATTGACAGTAAGAGTCCCGATTACCCCGCCCACACACAGTGATTGAGAGTGAGAGTCCTGATTACCCGGCCCACACACAGTGATTGAGAGTGAGAGTCCTGATTACCCCGCCCACAAACAGTGATTGGTAGTAAGAGTCCGATTTCCCCACCCACGCACAGTGATTGACAGTGAGAGACCTGATTGTCCTGCACACATACAGTGATGATAGTGAAAGTCCTTATTACTGTATCCACACACAGTGCTTGAAAGTAAGAGTTCTGATTACCCCTCCCATACACAGTGATTGACAGAGAGAGTCCGTATTACTCTGCCCACACACAGTGATTGGTAGTAAGAGTACTGATTTCCCCACCCACACACAGTGATTGACAGTGAGAGTCCTAATTACCACATCCACACACAGTAATTGACAGTGAGAGTCCTAATTACCTAACCCACACACACTGATTGACAGTGAGAGTCCTGATGACCCCACCCACACACAGTGTTTGACAATAAGAGTCCTGATTACCCCGCCCACACACAGTGATTGGTAGGGAGAGCCCTGACTACTCCTCCCAGATACAGTGATTGACAGTGAGAGTCTTTATTGCTCCGACCACGCACAGTGATGATAGTGAAAGTCCTTATTACCACATCAACACACAGTGCTTGAGTGCTGATTACCCCTCCCATACAAAGAGGTTGAGTGTGAGAGTCCTGATTACCCCTCCTATACAAAGAGGTTGAGTGTGAGAGTCCTGATTACCCCTCCTATACAAAGAGGTTGAGTGTGAGAGTCCTGATTACCCCTCCTATACAAAGAGGTTGAGTGTGAGAGTCCTGATTACCCCTCCTATACAAAGAGGTTGAGTGTGAGAGTCCTGATTACCCCTCCTATACAAAGAGGTTGAGTGTGAGAGTCCTGATTACCCCTCCTATACAAAGAGGTTGAGTGGGAGATTCCTGATTACCCCTCCCATACAAAGAGGTTGAGTGTGAGAGTCCTGATTACCCCTCCCATACAAAGAGGTTGAGTGTGAGAGTCCTGATTACCCAGTCCACACACTGTGATTCATAGTTAGAGGCCTAATTACCTCACCCACATGCAGTAATTGACAATGAGAGTCTTAATTACCCCACCCACACACAGTGATTCATAATTAGAGACCTAATTACCTTGCACACACATTGTGATTGACAGTAAGAGTCCTGATGACCCCACCCACAAACTTGAGGATTATCAGGTCTTCCTGTGCATGCACATAAGGCTGTCAATCACCAACCATCCTGGGAGCCCTGTCATTACTGTGAAATTAACCAAGAAAACCTTCTCCAAATCAGGTTGCCAACCAAACAAGATCTAACCAATAAAAGCTAGTGTGTCCAGAGTGGGGTCTGAGGAATGCAAATAGCTCCATAAGAGGAAACAAATTTTATAAACAGTATCTGATTTTGAGTTGTCCTGTTAAAAGAGATATCATAACATAACTTATCATCCAACCTATAGAATAGGTGATAGATCCCAGATTACTGATGGTTCCATGGCTGAAAAACTCAACAAGGAGAATGAGGAACAGACCTCAAGTGTCCCCTCTTTGAATAACCGACAGCAGAAATTGACATACTAAGTCACTACCAATATGTTGCCAAGCGGATGAACACCTTCTAGATTGTGTTTCTTTCATGACCCAGTGCGGTGACATCATCCAGAAAATCATCTTTGAAGTGAGATGCAAACTAGTTGTATAGAGTCAAAGAGGCAGGGATTTTAACACTGAAGTCAAGCTCTCTCTTCTTCAGAAAGCCTTTTATCTGTAATTGATGGTTCAACATCTAGAGCAGTGGTGCTTAACCTTGTTTGAGGTACCCACAAGTTTCATATGTACATTCACCTTCTTTAGTAATAAATCAAATATGTGTGTGTCTTGACCTCCGTGGCGGAGGCTTCGCCGAACCCCTGAGACCGACTCATCGAACCCCTAGGGTTCGATAGAACCCCAGTTAAGAACCACTGGTCTAGAGACATCACTGACCAGATCTCCTGATTCCTGATGCACAATGTCAATCACAGAGGAGGAGGAGTTCAGAGCTACACACCTTGACTTCAGTGTTAAACTCTCCGCCTCCTTGACTTTATACAACCAATTTACATCTCACTTCAAAGTTGATTTTCTGGATGATGTCACCACCATCAGCCATGAAAGAAACAAAACTAGAAGGTATTATGCTTTTTGACAATATACTGGTAGCGGTTTATTAGGGCAATTGCTGATGACAGGTTCCCTGTAAGGGACTGAAGAGGGTGTGGTCCATACATCGCCCGTAATGTTTGTCTTCTCCATATGAAGTGAGTGCTACTATAGACATCATCACTCGGAGCTGAACAGATCAGGTGCATTTTCTATGCAAAGGAAAGAACACAAGGCGCGTCGCCTAACTTTCCTGCGAAACAATAAAGAAGTTGTTTTAGCGTCTGTTAAGATCAGCTAGTAAGCACAATTTATAAAACAGTGAATGACTAACCCCTGTAACCATTTTTAATGACCCTAAAATAAAGTGCTTGGAGCAACATCTGTCCCAGCAGCTGGGTTCTCTGCATGACTGGGCAGAGCGACACATTGGGACAAATTCTCTTCTCCCTTTTGACAGAAACAATTGCTGCAGATCATTTTTATCGTAATCAATTTAGGTACAGTTTCTTGGAAACCATCTGTGTGGTGTTCATAGATTGTGCTTAAGAATTTAAATGTGTATATTTTTGGTTGCTTCATGTGGCATCTGCTAATGACCACATAAGTTCCATCTTCTATGCGGAAAGCCGTTTCCTTGGGAAGAGATTAGCTGAATGCTTTTAACTCCCATAGTCACATAGGCACAAGGCAAAGCAAATCACTGTATGTGCACTATACATATAACATAATGGGATACACAATATTATACTCTATACTACATCAATATATCATCATTATTATTAATATATGAAGAGGATGTCTCCATTTTCTTATATTACATTTAGAATCAATTTTCCCGAAATGAACATCTACTCAATATTTTTAGTCCTTATGACGTAACAATTCTGGATCATATTTTCTTTGAACTTTGAATATATATTATATGGTCCTTTCAGTATTGGTGTCTTCTTTTTTTTCTGATAGATCTGCTCCTTTAGGACAACAGAACATTAGAGGTCATTACACCAGGTCACCATTGTCCTAAATTATACCCTCACTGCCTCTGGCCTCCTGGAACTCACGACAGGATGGCACACCAGTCTGTAGAGTCAATGTCATATCTTCTTCTAACTACCAACTCTAATGATACTACTGTAATCTGCTTAGGAAGTGATATAGGAAATGTATACTCAAGAGCATGAAACAGGGAACCCAGTCACAGGCAAAGTACCCATTCCCCACCTAGTCATAGGGAGTAGACTTGTTCCTAGTCAATTAGTAAAATGAGAACTGCCACCACCGATCCCAGAAAGCATCACATACCTGATTATTTGTGGATGGAAGGAACAGATGTTAACGGTGGTGCTCAGCCAAATGGACAGTTCAATAAGATGTAGAAGAAGACTACAATGGCACTCACCGATTTGTGGCATAGCTGGGAAGATGCTGATCTTGAACAGGCCATATTGCCAAAAGTAGCGTTTTTCGAGCGAATCGGCCCATCAGCTGTTGGTGACCGTGGTCTTCCTTGTGCCACTGTATTCTTCTTCTACATATTAGTAGGCTTGCTCATGAAGACTTTCCTTTGACCTCCCTTTGGCCGTGGTCTTCCTTGTGCCACTGTATTCTTCTTCTACATATTAGTAGGCTTGCTCATGAAGACTTTCCTTTGACCTCCCTTTGGCCGTGGTCTTCCTTGTGCCACTGTATTCTTCTTCTACATATTAGTAGGCTTGCTCATGAAGACTTTCCTTTGACCTCCCTTTGGCCGTGGTCTTCCTTGTGCCACTGTATTCTTCTTCTACATATTAGTAGGCTTGCTCATGAAGACTTTCCTTTGACCTCCCTTTGGCCGTGGTCTTCCTTGTGCCACTGTATTCTTCTTTTACATATTAGTAGGCTTGCTCATGAAGACTTCCCTTTGACCTCTCTTTGGTGTAATTATAGTTAATATTGACTGAATATTTTCCATATTGAATGGTTCCCGCTTTAAACTGCAATATACTGTATTTCACATGTAAAGACACAACGAAACACAAGTAATATATTTTCCTCGCAGCTGACTTCCTCTGTATATTTTCCACTTGAAATTGGTTTATGTAAAACTTTAGGCAGGATTAAAGTCTCTTAAGGAGGCTCGTTTCATCAGACAGGAACTATAAGCAGACGTGAGGAATTTTTAACTTGCTGAACTCTATATTTAGACGTGTCTCAGTTCACTCAGAGGTCTGTGTCCTTTACTACAATAATTATATTTCATTATTACACAGAAAGAAATGTACTTATATAGGACAAGCTTCACTTCTGATCTGGGGAAGATCTGCTTAACGTCCCACTAAAATCGGAGGGCTGTGTGTTAGAGGGTGAGGTGCAAGTTTTATATTTGGCCCCGTACAAAATGTTAAAAGTACTCTGTAAAAAACGCTGTTATTGATGCTCTTGTTCTTGTGATGATGTTTAATACTGTATTGTTGCTTGCCATATAGTAATAATTCTCAAAAAATCGCATATGTTTAGCGAACAACCAGGCATTGCAATTACTTTCCCCTTTATGTCAACTCCCGGTCAAGTGGCCGTGGAGGGGCGAGAAGGGGGCGCCACAGCATTCCTGATTCATGCATGGCTGCTGGTAATAGCATATTTCTAGTGAATTGTAAGCCAGCGCAGTTGGCCAGAGAATACATTGGGAGGCCAAAGCCTCTTGATGTAACTGGAGGTGCTACTGGGGTTGGACTTTTCTCATCGGTCAGTGCATGAAGCGTTGGGGTAGACAGTTCCATTATTAAGAGGACAACTGTACCACAGCAGGTAATGCCTTCCATCGGAGGCCTAGCAGGGCTAGGATGGGATGGTAGTGGCTGTAAAATACTACTAAGTAGGAACCTCAGCCTGGACAGTTCGGCTCTGCTGCATGAGCAGCATGACAATAATACAGCAGTTCAGTCAGTAGCAAGCCTCAGAATTCAGACATCAAATCCAAAAGGACAAGCAAAAACCCCAGAGCTCTACACAGAGCCTATGTTTATAGCTTTGCCTTGTCTAGACACTCTGGGTTGCCAGCAAATCAGGCTCCAAGCTTAGCCTCAGAAAGGTTGCAAAGTTTAAAAATTTGTATAAATAAAACATTAACCCATAACTTAACAGACATACATACATACAAATAATGCATTTGTAATGCCCTATTAACACCACCTGGTGTTAGTGTTGCACCATGCAACCTAACCAGGGCATCTAATACGCAATTAAGGGGATCCTGAGTGTTTGCATGGAAGAGAACCAGTCAGCAGATTTTCCCCTATAAAAAACTGACAGGTCTCTTATAATTTGTGTTAAAGGAAACCTACCATCAGGAATCAACTAATTGAGGTATTCCTGATGGTAGATACCTTTCAACCTACTAAGCCCTACACAGTCTAGACCTAAACTTTTAACCATAACTAACTAAATACTTTATCTAATGTTTATGCTCACTAACTGCAGAGGCTACTGAGGCGTGGAGATGCCTGGCCGAGCACTGGGGGTTAATGCTGCACCACAACCCTGTAGCCTCTGAAGTCTTACCTCCGTTTGTGGCCCCGCAATGCTCTTCAGCTACTCTGCCTGTGCCCATGCATGCGCAGTGACTTCCTGCTCTTTTTGGCACTGAGCCGAGTTACTGCATGATCACAGGCTGAATACTCGAAGAGCACTGCGGGGACGCGCACAAAGGTAAGACTCCAGTGGCTACAGGGGCCTGGTGTAGCCCTAGCCCCCCCCAGCACTCGACCAAGTTACTCCACCCATTTTGATCCAAAAATAACGACATTTATTATTCAGGAAAACCGCAGAATTTTTTAAAAAAATGTGTCCCTTGACACGCGCTTACCTGCACCCAGGATAGGATGGTAAACTCCGGCGAACTCCGGCGGACTTCAGCGCAGCAGCGACACCCGGTGGACATCGGGCACACTACCTTATTGAATCGCTGGAAGACCCGAATCCTCGACAGAGAACGCGCCGCTGGATCACGACAGGACCGGGTAAGTAAATCTGCCCCATTATGTCTTTTAAAATAAAGAAGTAGAAAACAAACAAAAAAAGGTCTTGCCTACAGGGAGATATCTATGTTCTGGAGCCTCAGTATTATTTTAGTCTGCTGGGACCAAGGAGCCTCAGACTGACACTACCGAGGTCTTCTAACCTGCCGACCTCGAGTTGTTGCAGAACTATAACGTTCATCAGGTAGTTGAAGAATCTGGTAGGTCATGGTTTGGAGACTGTAATATATGTAGTCTTTAAAGAGAACCCGTCATGCAAAATAACCCCCCTAAACTAAATCTATTTTCATAAACTGCCATTAGAGAGCACTGCCTCTATCCCTTCATTGTCCCTCTACATGCCTGTAAACCTAAGCAATGAGGTCCTAAAGCTGTATGCAAATGACCTGTGAAATGTCCAATGAAGCATTAGCATATTCAAGCTGTCCACTCTATTCATGAGTGGGAGGCACAGCCACACCCCCAGTGCATGACTGACAGCCTGTATAATGGTGTGAGGCTGTATAATGATATCCTTCCTGGTGCTGGCGCCCCCTGCAGCCTGTGTGTGCATGTGTGTGTTTAGGAGAGATACAGCAGCTCCAGGCAGACATGTTACAGCAGAGCATGTCAGATTCATGTGTAGCTGATGTCTGTGTCTCTCACCTGTATATTAGGAGGATGCAGCATGTCAGCAGATGCAGCGCACACACTAGCCATGCTTTACTATACATTACACACAGACATGAGCAGGGGGAGGAGAGGGGAGGGGGAACAGGGGTGACATCACTGCCTCTGACCATGTGACCAGCCTCATTTACATGATAAAGAATAGATGATTTTACAATGAATAATGTATGAAATAACTAGATAAAGGCTGGGATGGGATCCTTGTGAGATGCTTCAACAGGTAGAGGTGACAGGACTAGTGACACAGACCTGATGACAGGTGTCCTTTAAAGGGTGTCTACCAACAGGATGAAGGACTGTATGCAAATGAGCCTGAGGGGCTCCAGGCTCTATAGGTTTTAATACAATTATAATTCGGTCTTTCCAGTAGGACCCAGCACACGGTCAGATGTTGAGGGATAGAATTCATCCCTCCGTTCGGGTCTATGAGACGCTTCTGTTCTCTCTCTTGTAGGCAGAGTATAATGAGTCGGTTCTCTGGGGACTATTAGATTTTGGCACCGGCTTTATGTACTGTGTATATGACATGTAAATGTGTTGACATTTGCTAAAGGAACCTTGTCCTAAAATGGAGAGATGTTTGTTTTAATAATTGTTACACTGGGAGATTAAAACCCAATTGCTTGAATCAAAGTGTTGTTTGCCGTGTGTAATCTCTACTGGAAGCGGCTCCTCTGTATGGGAGGAAGTGATGGAGGTGAGGAATATTCTGGAGAGGTTATTGGACAATATGCTATCATCACTGAACAAATAGCTCTCATTGGATTGTTATTGTAAGTTATTCCTGCATACAATATCTCATTTATCAGTTTTTATAGCATTGTGCAAGACAATCGGTAAAGCGAACCTGCCCCCATAGTCTAATCTGCATATTATAAAGCATGAGGCGCTAAACAGATTGTACAAAATATCCTATCTGCAGGCAGCATGTTATAGAGCAGGAGGAGTAGAGCAGATTGTATATAGTGCCCTATCTCAGGCAGCATGTTATAGAGCAGGAGGAGTAGAGAAGATTGTACGTAGTGTCCTTTCTGCAGGCAGTATGTTATAAAGCAGGAGGAGCTGAGCAGATTGTACATAGTGTCCTATCTGCAGGCAGCATGTTATAGAGCAGGAGAAGCTGAGCAGATTGTACATAGTGTCCTTTCTGCAGACAGCATGTTATAGAGCAGGAGGAGCTGAGCAGATTGTACATAGTGTGCTATGTGCAGGCAGCATTTTATACAGCAGGAGGAGCTGAGCAGATTGTACATAGTATCCTATCTGCAGGCAGCATGTTATAGAGCAGGAGGAGCTGAGCAGATTGAACATAGTGTCCTATCTGCAGGCAGCATGTTATAGAGCAGGAGGAGTTGAGCAGATTGTACATAGTGTCCGATCTGCAGGCAGCATGTTATAGAGCAGGAGGAGTTGAGCAGATTGTACATAGTGTCCAATCTGCAGGCAGCATGTTAATGAGCAGGAGAAGCCGAGCAGATTGCACATAGTGTCCTATGTGCAGACAGCATGTTATAGAGCAGGAGGAGCTGAGCAGATTGTACATAGTGTGCTATGTGCAGGCAGCATGTTATAAAGCAGGAGGAGCTGAGCAGATTGTGCATAGTGTCCTATCTGCAGGCAACATGTTGTAGAGCAGGAGGAGCCGAGCAGATTGCACAAAGTGGGGCAGATTTACTTACCTGGTCCCGTCACGAATCCCGCAGTGCGTTGTCCGACGTGGATCCGGGTTCTGCCGGGATTTACTAAGGTCGTGCTCCCGATATCCAGTAGGTGTCATTGCTGCACCGAGGTCCGCCAGTGTTCACCTGCCTCTTCCCGGTGCATGTAAGTGCTTGATCTTGCGACACATTTCGTTTTTAAAATTCCGCGGTTTTTCCGAATCCATCAAGTTGTCCGACGGCCACGCCCCCCGATTTCTGTCACGTGAAAGCCTGGGCCGATGTGGCAAAATCTGATTGCGTTTGCCAAAATCCCGGGGCAATTGGGTGCAAATCAGAAATCGTCGGGAAACCCGTCGAAAGTGCGCGTTTCGGACCCCCAGTATCCTATCTGCAGGCAGCATGTGATAGAGCAGGAGGAGATGAGCAGATTGTATTGTTTGTAGTGTCCTATCTGCAGGCAATATCTTATAGGAGCTGAGAAGATTATAAAAAGTGTGCTATCTGCAGGAAGCATGTTATAGAGGAAGAGGAGCTGGGCAGATTGTATATAGGGTCCTATCTGCAGGCAGCATGTTATAGAGGAAGAGGAGCTGGGCAGATTGTATATAGGGTCCTATCTGCAGGCAGCATGTTATAGAGCAGGGGGAGCTGGGCAGAATGTTTTTAGCGTCCTATCTGCAGGCAGCATAAAAATGTGTCCTGTCTGCAGACTTCTTGTTCTTTTTGGCAGTGAGCCAAGTTACTGCACATGCATGGACACAGGTTGAATTGTTATAGAGCAAGAGGAGCTAAGCAGATTGTATGGTGTCCTATTTGCAAGAAGTTCATAGTTATCCGAAAATCAGGGTATAATAGATTAAAGTGGAGCACGGGGTCTCTTGTTCTCTCTTACATTTCACCCTGTAATATTACTACATTTGCCCCTTACATTGACATCCAGTAGTAACATAAGAGACTCATCCACCTACAGTACATTGTCATTAGTTGCTCTAATTCAGGTTAAGGCTTGTCAGCATTTTTCAGTTGATAATTCCTGAATAGTAGGTGGAATTATAGAAGAAATTTACATGGAAATACATTTCCATCATCCATCATACGTTATAATAACCTTCACCCCATCCATTTGCTTTACCTTCCTATTGCGTTTATCCCTTTTTTGTAGGATTTTGTGCCATTTTCAGCGCTTTGCATTGCCTGCCGCTCATTAACATTCCTTCTTCATACATCAGGGACATGAAGATGAAATTCTCGGTTCTGTATGATATTTGGAAGCGCACAGACATGCAAATCTTGTAATAATGATCTTTATTGTTTCTCCCAAGCACACCAGTAGAGCACTTAAATATCATTAAGAAGAAATCTACATTAAGCACAGTTAAACATGATATTTCTTAACAGTTCCACATAAAATTAGGTCTAAACAAAGCACAGTTTAATTGTATAATCATATGCTTATGCTCAGTGAGGGGAAAATATTGGGAAAAAAAAAAGAGAATCGGGATCCTGCCTGGTAGCAGATACCACCTCCTATTGTGAGACACATCCAGACTTACAACCAAGGAAAAAGCAATTAACGCTTTCCATGAGTTCGGGAAATATTTCTCAATTGTATCCATTATAAATAAAGTTGGGCTACGTCAACAATTTCCAAGCTTACCCACAGTTATTGCACAATGGAGACCAATAAAAGATGATTTAGTCCAGTTTTTAGAAGTATTCATCTAAATGTCCATGGGAAAGATCTGTGAAAAATTGAATGCAAAATTGAAGCAGTAGTGGAACATAATTTGTTCTTTTATGGAGGCCAAGGTTCTTCGGAGCCATGACCATTCAAGCAGTCAAGTCCTAACTAACGAACGGTTGACTGTTTGGATGGCCATGGGTCCCCAAGAGCATGTGCACATTTTACTATCAATTTATCCACAGCCGATTATGGAGAAATGTGCACCAGGAGAGAACTTACCGTATATATAGACCCTGGTATTAGTCCATTATCGGACTGGCCCACCACAACATCAGAGGATTCTCCAGTTGGCCAGGACTAATTTAACACTTAACCCCAGTAGATAACCTAGTTTGTAGGTTTGTAGGTTCTTTTTATTATGGGATGATAAAGTGTGAGCCCTGACTTTAATTTTATCTGGTGGGCCCAAGGAAACCCAGTCTGATATTGTAGTAGTCTGTACCCTTACACCATTTATAATAGGGCGCCCAAGTTCTGTAATAAGGGGCCCAAGTTATACACTTAATTCACTATATTTAAAGGGGTTTTCTGAGAGCATAAAAAACCTATTGGTGGCTGGAAGGGGGCTGGTTAAAAAAAAAAACATTTACTTACCTTCGTGATTTCTCCACGTTCTGCATTATACAGCACTGGGAATAGGGACTGGTGAGTGTGACCTACCACCTCGGTCAAACTAAGTGCAACATGGCTTCCGTGTCCCTGTTTGATGGCAGCGTGGGACATTGGGAGGGATCGCAAAGGTAAATAAATGTTTAATTTTTTTAACCAACCTCTTCCGACCACCAATATTTTTTTATCCTCTTTTAATGGCTCAATACTGCTTTAAACTAAGTGGTACCTATTAAAATGCACCCACCCCTGAGGTACATGATGGGTTTGCATACTTAAAATTACCCAAAATGGATGTTTATTTAAAACATCCTACATACACCTAAATGGTAAAAAAAAGTGATTAAGGTTCATACCTGGTTTCCGATAATGTGCAAACAGATTGGAGCCAACTGGGGGAGCACGATTCTTCCCCTAGCTTATCCCCATGACTCCCGACCTAACATGAGAACTCCTTATACTGACCCTTGCTTAGTCATGCCCACCAGAACCTCTCTTACCCATTTCGTCTAAGACTAGAATGAAGTCTGCAATTCCATTATCAGCCACTAGGCAATGGACAATGCTGTGATTGGTAATCAATCAGTAAAGCCGCTGTGAACCTGAGGTTTCTTCTAATAGCTGATTGATTTGGGTGCTCCACAAACCTGACACTGAGGATATTGAGAAAACCCATTTAATGTCTGTTTGTAGGGGGTATGTAACATTGAATATCCAATTCACACATAAAACCATCCAAAAAGCTAAAATGAGGATTTTGACTCAAAATGTGGATCCGATTTTCCGTGGAACATGAAGTCAACATGAAGCTATTCCGTGTGACCAAGAACAGCTGAGATCTGAGTTCTCTCTGGTCCCAGCCATTGCTCTTTGTTGTCTGAATCATTACTTTTCAACTGCAAATTATTTGATACTGTATTTTATTATTTTATCTGTTATGCCTTTGGGTTGTATGAGAAAAGGAGGAGGGTTCAACATTATTTTTCCTGAATCAGTACATTGAAATTGTTCCAACCTATTTTCTAATCTTAGAAAACCCCAATAAACTATCATTAACATTTTTGATACTTAGATTTATTATTTAGGTTTTCTGATCTTCCACAAAGAATCACTTATCAGTATTAATATAAATAATTTAATTATTGTTCTTTATGGATTTTTAGCCCTCACTCCTATTGTTCCATATGAATGTTTGTACTCTGTAATGTAATATTATATTTGTATGTCTCCTATGATTTGTAAAGCGCTATGGAATATGATGGCGCCATATAAATAAACATTATCATTATTAGTCTTCTGGGTTTCTCCTCACTTTTCTTTGTTTAGCTTTTGGTTTCCCCAAATTTCCGGTTTGGCTCCTGCGCTCAGTATTTTGCCTTTGCTACATGTTTTGTGTTCATGATAGGTTTTTAATGATTTGTGGTGTTTGTTGCTTTGTATAGTCTGTTGTCTTTTATGTTAATTATATCCGGACATCTGCCAAGGTGTCTGTGTGTCTATTAATAAAGTTGGAACATGAGTTGGAGGATCTATGAACACTAAAGTGTCCTATTATTTGGCCAAATGTTGAGAACTGTTCCCTGGCAGAAAAAAAGAAGATTTATTAAATATTATTTTACATATTTTAAAAGTTAAGGAATGGGGATCTACCAAATCTACTGAACTGTATGAAATGATATGTGGAAATACACCGACAGACTACACATTTCACCGTGTCGTCATTTATTTGTCAAAAATGAAGCCAAATTGTAAAATCCAAGTATATGGAAATAAATACCCCCTCGAAACACGCATCAATCAACGGCTTGTAGAACCACCTTTAGCAGTAGTAACCTAAAGGAGTCGGTTCCTGTATGACTTTATCAGTCTCTCCCATTGTTTAGGATCAGACAGTAGGTGTTCTCCTTAAGGAGACAATGCCAATTAAGGCCACCTTAAAGGCGTGTGGAGACTTAAAGCTATAGATGCTCCACTAGGGAATTCTGGGAAGAATGCAAATACGTTTTCCAAGGTGTTAAATGGAAAACAATACCTCCTTCTGCTACCTTGAAAGGCAGCCCCCTTAACACCAAGTATGACCTACAAGAAGAGTCTGTTCCTTATGGAATAGATATACTGGTTTGGCTTAATCCCACATCATGTTATTAGACTTCTTATAGGTCATACTTGGTGTTAAGGGGGCTGCCTTTGTGTAGCAAGACATGCACTTACATACACTGGGGAGAAGAAGGTGAACTCCGGGGAACTTCAGCAGGAAAGCGAGACATGCAGGATATCGGGCACACAATCTTAGTGAATCGCGGCAGATTTCATCCTCGTCGGAGAGCGCACCTCGGGGATCGCGATGGGACCGGGCAAATAAATGTGCCCCATTGTCTTTTCTATGTTACTCACTCCATTCCAGCACTAGAAGCACAAAGTCTCAAATAATATGAAACTCACCTTTGCAACGCAGACGGGGACGGTTAAAGCCTTGTGTATCCAAAGACCCCTATGAAAAGACCTCTTAGAAATTATATAATATATGTATATATATATTTATCCCTGTCTCCCTCTCTCTCTCTCTTTAGCGGACATATATACGTACATACACACAAATATTCATACACCCAGCTTTATATATTAGATTTCTTCAGTTGAAAGTTCTGGTAATCTTGTCCCTTAGAAACCAGATAGATGTCCTTGGATACAGGCACTCCAGCACCCTAACAGCAGCAGTGGCCTGATAGCAGTGGCACTTGCCTGACCACCTGGATTCAGTGTTCATTACCACAGGACGGCTGTGGGACATGTAGTAACAGAGTGATCATAATCCCTGTGATCATAATGACCCAAAGAATAAAGTCCACAAGAAAATGCCACAAATGTGGTTTTTTTTTGTCAATTTTACTGCACTTGGAATCTTTTTTAGATTTCCAGTACATTGAATGGAATATTAAATGGCACCATTAAAAAGTACAATTTGTCCCACAGATAACAAGCCTGTAAGGGTTTATTAAGTTGTGAATGCTGAGGTGGAAATACCCCTTTAACAAGCTAGAACATTTTTTTTCATGAAAGATCCCATATGAGGGATTATTTCTTGTGAAGTAAGATGAATTTTGCAATAACCCTATTTTTACCATTGATTACATTTTATTAAGTCTCTTCTTAGGCGTATGGAAAAATAATCTATTTCATGATGATTGACATTTACCCTAAGAGACCTAACTATAATGGGAACACTGAAAACAGGGACAACAGACTGGACAGTAAACCGTAAAACTCCAACTTCCCAGCAGCCCTTCCTGCTTGCGTTTGGGTAACCCAGGCCACGTAGAATAATTTCAAAGATGGTTGCTTCCTAAGCCAAAGTGTTGCAACAGAACAAGACAGACAAACAAATAACACAAAGAAAAGATCCACAACCCGGGTCACACCTGAGATATGTCAAGTACAGAGTTACATACACAGAAGAATAGTCAAGAAAAATAGCCAAATATTGAAAATACCAGAAGTGAAACAAGCAACGGAAATGAACCAAATAGAATTAAGGGTCTTCTTAGCCTGACAGTATGAACTGTGCCAGGGCTCGGGGTCAGTGGACTCCCTGGACCACTGCATGAGATGGTACTAGCCGACACCTGGGACTGGAATCTAAGTGGCACCCGGTCTGAGAGCACCAGAGTGGCACCAGAGCCCACTGCAAAGCAAATGGTCTTGCTGCGGTGTGGTGCCACCAGGTTGTTCCACAGGTGCTACTAGCCCACGGTGGCAACAGAGGTCGAGGTACAGATTCAGCCGGGCAGTCTCGTACAAGCAGGCAGTCAGGGCAGGCAAGAGAGAAGCAGAGGTCCGGGGTAACAACAGGAGATCAACGCAGAGACAGGGAATGGGAATGAGGAGCAAGAAACAATACAAGGAAGCTTTCTCTCACAATAGCTCAAAGATCCAGCGGGGGTTGATGGGAGCAGCCAGTCTTTATGGAAAACCCGGAAGTGCCAGGGCCAATCAAAGGTGCGCTGGCCCTTTAAATTTTTGAGTGCCGGCATGCACGCGCCCTATGGAGCGTGGACGAGCGTGCGGCCTAGCCGAGATGGAACCTGGAGCATGGAGAAGTGCGGGCCAGGGGACAGGGCAGCGCCACGGAGAGGGGCATGGGTGTGCCTGCGATCCGAGGCATCGCAGGGACAACTGTGACAAACTGCACAGACTTAACAATAAAATTTTTATGTTTTTTCTAAAAGAGCTATTTTGGGGTTTGTTTTTTGTGGGTCAAGTTCTTTGTTTGGTTGACCATACCAAATGTGGCTTTTCTGTGCTGATGTAAATTTTTTATTTTATATGGTATTTTTATATTAAATATGGTGTATGCTTTTTAAACAATTATTTTAGAGCTTTTCCTTGTCCTAGCATGAGATTTGAGCAAGTAATCTTCTGATCGCTTGTTCAGATTAATACATTGGTTAACCTTATACCTGCTAAGATTAGGGAACGCAGCACTTTTGATCCCATGGTGTCTACCCCCATTTTTGAGAGTTTCCAACAAATTGTCACCTGTGAGGTGCATGAAAAATGGCAACAATGACACCATAGTGATTAAAAGGGCGGATAAAGGGGGGGGCTACAGTAATTTGGGACAAAGGTGATTATGTTTCTGAAGCATTGAGTCAGTTATCTGTTAGATATCCAAGGGTAACAATTCTATATCTTCTTCCTTCGTCCTATCGCCTCGGGTGTTGACTCTTTATTATACCATTTGGCTGTCTACATCGATAGCTTTCTGCAACCCATCATTAAAAACTTGCCAAGATGTCTTATGGATACTAGTGATTTTTTGAGACATATTGAAAATTTAGATTTTACGAATGTTAACCTTTTATGTACCATGGACATCAAAAGTCTATATACTAATATTCCAACAGATGAAGGTATACATGCAGTAAGAGATAAATTATGTGCTAATCCATCTATTACAAATGCTCAAAAAGGGTTTATTCTATCATTGCTAGAACTGGAATTTAAGAAAAATTACTTTAGATTCGAGGCAGACGTCTTTTTACAACTACAGGGGACCTCTATGGGCTCCCCAGTAGCGCCGAGTTTTGCTGACATCTTTATGTCCTCTTTCGAGGGCGCAACACTCAGGGCACACCCATTGGGCCAACGCGTCATCCTCTGGCTTCGCTATGTGGATTACGTGTTTGTCTGCTGGGGTGGCAACGAAGGTGAACTGTTGGAATGGATCATTTTTTTAAATCAATGTCATCCACTTATAGAATTCGTAGCAGAATATCATGAGAGTAATATACATTTTCTAGACGTTAATGTCATTAAAAATGATAGTAATGTGATTACAACATTCTATTCCAAACCAACAGATAAAAATAATATGTTAAATAGATCTAGTTACCATCACCCTAGGACCTTTAAAGGTATACCAAAAGGACAGTTTTTGAGAGCACGTCGAGTCTGCAACAATGATCAACAATATCATATTAATAAAGAAAAAATGGTAGAAAAATTTGTAGAGAAAGGGTATAGCCATAAGGAGGTTAATCAAGTGGGAAATGAAGTGGCACTTTTAGATTGGAAAGAATTGCGGCGTAACCACAATGTGAATAAGGATAAGGGAAAGAATCATCTTTTTATCTCTACGTATGATAGCCATTCCACACTTATAAAAAAACACTATTCTTAAACATTGGGATATGTTACGATATGATATGATACACAGTATGGATTACTCTTTAGGCATAAACCTAGATTTGTCTACAGAAAAGGAAAATTGTTAGCTAACCGTTTAGTTGATTTAAATAAAGGAAGTATAAATAAAGACAAACAGCGTTTTTTAAAAGCTCAATGTAAGGGCACCTTTGGTTGTCTGTCTTGCCAAAATTGTCATTCTATCATAAAAGGAGAGAAATTTTCCCACCCATTATATGGTACTGACATTCATATCAATGGATGGTATTCTTGCAACAGCAGAAATGTCGTTTACATGCTTAAATGCCCGTCCGGCAAAGCTTATGTTGGCCAAACTTCCAGACCGGTCCAGGTTCGTATTAACATTAGCATAGATCCGCAATAAGGATGTATGGTAAAAAAGAGAATGAGTCAGATATTATGAAAAGTAAAAAATTTGGTGAAATTACTGTAGCTAGGCATTTCTATGAAAATCGACATCAGACCTCGGATTTACGTTGGATGGTGCTAGAATAAATACAGGGTAATAATAATGAACAGATAACATTGCGTCTCCTGCAACGGGAGGTATTTTGGATATGTAAATTAGAGTCGAAAAGCCCAAAGGGATTAAACGAGGATTGTAATTTTAATGTTTACCTTTAGATATAATTATAAGATAAGTGTGTAGATTTAAGAATAGTTATGTGTTTGTTTAAATTCAGAAGACCGCTGTATCATTTTCATTTGATATAGTTTGTATTCTTGTAAACTTCCGGTAACTAAGGGAATATCTTACCTGCATAGTAGCATACTGAGCATGTCTGAGGAAGGGGGCGTGACCCCCGAAACGTCACAGCACAGTGCTCAAAGCAATTTGGGAGGCTTCTGCTGGAGTTAGGGTCTCCGTTTTTCAAGCAGGATACGTGAGTTTAACAAATGGACATTCAATGGATGGACTGTTATTATGCATATGCAAGTTTACAAATATGTTAACACACTCACAAAACCGTATGGTCTGAAAATGCAAGTATCTTGAACCTCGTCATAGAGTAAATACGGGTGATTCATTAAAAATGTTAATGTTTTATGAAGAGTATTGAAGTAAAAAATATTTATCAAGAAAATTTGTTTGGTCAAGAAAATTTGTGTGGTCAATTTTGCTCTTGGACACTATACATTTACTGAAGATTCACTCAAGACTGCTTTTTTTTTGGTATTGAAACTCTTATATGGAAAGTCATAACACACTTTGCAAGGGGCGTGCAAATACACATGCGGGCAATACCATTGGGTGGTTTGACCCTGGAAATGCAACATTGTTGGATGCAAGCACACAAAGGAATGTAGAACCATTGACTGTCTCCACATAAACAAAATTCCCAGGTGCTCCCCTGAATACCTTCAACTAGGGGGTGCTAGTGAGCGCTAAGTCTTTGTGTTTTCTACCTTACCATGAATAGAAACTCCACCCAAACTTTAGTTTTCACTAAACAAATTATGTGAAATGAATGCTGAGTCTTTCAAATGTGTGACAGTATGTAACATGGCGTCTAAGACCAGTGTGATATCCTTAACTATTTGATAACCTGTTATGTTTTATTGGAAAAAAATCTTCAATATTCTTTCTTGGTTGAACTTGATGGATAAGTGTCTTTTTTCAACCATATAAAATATGATACTATGACAATATTAGGGACCATTGTTAACAATGGTCCTTCTATCCCTTGATAAAAATCCCTGAGCAGTTAAGTTTCCCAAAAGTGGTCACTCTTTAGGGGTTTCCTTTGTTCTTGTATCTTAGGGGCTCAGCAAATATGACATAACACCTGAAATCTGTTCCCGCCCCACTGTGTGCCCCTATGGCAGTTTCTGACCATATGTGGGATATTTCTGCAATTAAGAGAAACTGGTGCGTTCTGGTGCATTTAATTTTAAAACCCTTCTTAAAAATAAAAATTTGGAGTCTGAAGTATTTTTTCTTTGGAAAAGCTGAATTTTTAACTTACACAAGCCACTACTAGTACTTTCTATGAAACATCTGGGTCATGCGGACTCATAAAGCAGTTTACATCCGTATTCTGTAACATCCATGACAATGGGGCAGATTTATAAAGCTGTCTGAAAGTCAGAATATTTCTAGTTGCCCATGGCAACCAATCACAGCTCCCCTTTAAAATATTCATGAGCACTGGTAAAATGAAAGCTGAGCTGTGATTGGTAGCCATGGGCAACTAGAAATATTCTGACTTTCAGACAGCTTGATAAATCTGCCCCAATGTCTTCCTCTGTCTGCAGAATGTAGCCTATGGCAGTGTTGATTTTCTTTTTCTATTTTTGTTTCACTTTTCGCAGTGTGACCTGCGCCCTCTGTTGCTGACTGTATAAAGACTATTGCACCAGTCCCAGTTCCTCTGCAGTTCTTCTCTTTCCCTTAGTACCCTAGTTTTCTGCTCACAGCTAGCACTTTGCTGGATATATTCTTAGTTAGCTTTCCTGTTTGCTATTACATGCTGGTTACCCAATTTTGGCTTTTGTATATTGACTATCCCTTTGTATTCTGTTTTTGTGTCGTAGTAGCTATCTCTGTTGTGATTGGACCTCTGACCACGTCTTATTGTGTTTTCGGTTTGTCTTGGTTGCCTTGTTTTATGTCTGCATAGTGACCTAGGGAGACATTGGGGGTCATTTACTAAGGGCCCGATTCGCGTTTTCCCGAGTGTTACCCAAATATTTCCATTTTGCGCCGATTTTTCCTGAATTGGCGATCGGATTGTGGCACATCGGCGCCAGCATGCATGCGACGGAAATCGGGGGGCGTGGCCGAACGAAAACCCGACAGATTCGGAAAAACCGCCGCATTTAAAAGAAAAAAAGTGTCGCTTGACACACGCTTACCTTCACCCACGATAAGACGGTGAACTTCAGTGCATTACAATGGACGTCGGAGGAACTGCCTTAGTGAATCCCGGCCGGACCCGAATCCACCGCAAAGAATGCGCCACTGGATTACGAATGGACCGGGTAAGTAAATCTGCCCCATTGTCTTCATGGTTGCCTAGTATCGCTTACGATCTACCAAGGCAAGTAGGCAGGTGAGAGTTTGAAGGGCTCAGTTTAGGCCTCACTTTCCTGTCTGTCCTCCCAGATAGACCCAGTTAGACCCCTCATTTCACATTCCATTTAGAACCTCCATTTTGTTTTACTTAATGCAAGGTTCTTTATCTGTTAACAAACTTAAAGAGGACCTGTCACCACGGAAAACCCACAGACCAAATGTGCCCCCCATAATCCTCCCCCCAGCCCTTTTCTCCCTAGCCGGTTTTTTAAAATTTATGTGCAGTAAATTGATTTAAAACGATCCGACCTCTTACCAAATAAGAGGTCGTATCATGTATCTTGAGCGCTGGCAGTCGGTGTTATTCATTAGGGGGCGTGCCGACACACCCCCAGCACGCCCCCGCCAGCGGACACATTGTACGAGAAGCCGGCAGCGATGCAATGCGGCTGCCCCGCACTAACAGCCTGTTCGGCCGCATCCTGGATTGTTCACATTGCCTGTCAGCGGCTGTGACCAAGCTGGGCTTCTTTAGAGAGCCGGCAGCGATGCGATGCTGCCGGCTTCTCGTACAATGGGGCAGATTTACTTACCCGGTCCATTCGCGATCCAGCGGCGCGTTCTCTGCGCTGGATTCGGGTCCGGCCGGGATTTATTAAGGTAGTTCCTCCGCCGTCCACCAGGTGGCGCTGCTGCGCTGAAAAGTATCAGAACGCACAGGAGTTCACCGAGCCGGGCTGAGTGAAGGTAAGTGCAAGCTCCGCAACAGATTTTTTTTTAAAAATGCGGCGGTTTTTCCGAATCCGTCGGGTTTTCGTTCGGCCATGCCCCCTTATTTCCGTCGGATTGTTTTAAATCAATTTACTGCACATAAATAAAAAAAAAAGGCTAGGGAGAAAGGGGTTGGGGGGAAGATTATGGGGGGCACATTTGGTCTGTGGGTTTTCGACGGTGACAGGTCCTCGTTAATTTAAACTAATTTGAGGGGTGAAGATATAAAAATAGGGATACAAGTTGTTGTGAGAAACCCCCTAACATTGAAATCGCCTCTAAAATAATTGAATTTTCTTGTAAATCTGAAAAAAATTTGTACTACTACTAATTTTTTAATACAATAAAACAAAATAAAAAAAAAAATTATTCCAACTAATCACTCATTTTTTTTTACATTTTTTCACCAAATTTCCAATTAGTTCAGAAATAAATTCAAAACATATCAACCAAAATTTACTACTAACCTGAAGTGTAACATATCACAACAAAATATTCTGATAATCACTTAAGTTAAAGTGTTCTGGAGATGTCAATTGTTGTATAAAGTCACGTATGTGAGCCATCAGTAATTGTCTCTAGGGCCATCAGTAATTGTCTCTACTGTAACTGGTGCATAATGTCAATCACAGTTGGGGGTGTTCTGAGGAGGGAGAGCTTGACTTCAGCACTAAACTCTCTGCCTCCCCAACTTTATACAATCATTTTACACCTCACTTCAAAGTTGATTTTCTGGATGATGACCACGTGCTGGACTATGAAAGACACATATACTGGAAGGTTGTCTTTTTAAAACTCACCTCTGCACTATATCCTGCGCCTGAACCTAGTGCCATCTATAGGAAGCAGGCCCATATAGGTCCATACCATTGCCCAACACCAACCTCTCCCCACCCAAGCGGGGGAAGAATAGTCCCAATTTTAGACTCTGTGCTAGGAATTGTGACTAAATCATGACTTGTACGCCATAAAGTCCCAAGCAAACAGATCGACTGTGACATAATCAATCTTTTTGCATATTGATTTTGGACAGCTGTCTCTGGATATCTATCAGCTATCTATTTATCTCATCTTATCTCTATCTTATATCTATCTATTATCTATCTATTATCTATTTTCTTCTATCTGTCTATCTATCTATCTATCTGTATCTAATATCTATCTTTTATTTATCTTCTCCTGTCTATCTAACTGCCTACCACCTAATATCTATTTATCAATCATATCTATTTATATCTATCTACAGTATTTTTTTTTCTTATCTATCTATCTAGTAGAAAAATGAGACAGCACATACCAGTCCAATAGATAAAACAAAAAGTAATGAGTTTATTCCTTGTGCGACCTTTTGATGGGTTACCACCTCCCTCAAGCCAATGGGGCACATTTACTTACCCAGTCCGGAGGAGTGCCCCGAAAGTGCATTATCCGACCAGAATGCCCTCTACCACGATTCACTAAGATCGTGCGCCCGGTATCCTGCATGTGTTGCTTCCCCACTGAGGTCCGCCAGAGTTCACCTTCTTCTTCATGGTGCATGTAAGTGCTTAAGAAAGGCTTTGGACAAAGCTGAAACGTAGCAGCCTGGAAATAAAAACCACTTGATTTATTACCACTATTTTGGAGTGCCGCCTATTATCTATTTTTCTATTGCTGGAGGATGTGGCCAGTTCTGTAGTGCGTGCACCTAACTACTTTTCAATGCAGTGCCGCCAAAAATTCCTTTTTTTTTCTATCTATCTATCTATCTATCTACAGCATCTATCTATCTCATATCTAACTATCTGCCTCATATCTATCTATTTATCTATCTATCTATCTATTTATCTATCTTATATCTATCTATCTATCTATCTATCTATTTATCTATCCATCTATCTATCTACAGTATCTATCTATCTATCAATCTATCTATCTATCTCATATCTAACTATCTGCCTCATATCTATCTATCTATTTATCTATCTATCTATCTATTTATCTATCTTAGATCTATCTATCTA
This sequence comes from Engystomops pustulosus, assembly GCF_040894005.1. Classification (NCBI taxonomy): domain Eukaryota; kingdom Metazoa; phylum Chordata; class Amphibia; order Anura; family Leptodactylidae; genus Engystomops; species Engystomops pustulosus. The sequence goes on from NC_092413.1 coordinate 197,738,545, forward strand.
TCTATCTATCTATCTATCTCTTATCTATCTATCTTCTATCTATCTTATATCTATCTATCTCTTTATCTGTCTATCGCTATCTACAATATCTATCTCATTCTATCTATCTACATTTTTTTCTTATTTATCAATCTTTCTTTCTTTCATTATTATTGCCTAATTTTTCTAGAAAACTCTCCATTTCATCCAGATTCGTCCATAAAAGAAAGTAAATAATATTTTGTAATCGGAATAAAGCCAAACTCTCAGATCCAAAACTGAATAAAAAATCCAGAATGTGAAGGCAACAAAAGAATAATTACGGAGCTTTCCTTCTCATTGTTGCGCCCGCATTAGACATGTGCATCTATTTATTTGCGGCAGCGATGTACAGTAATTGTGCTCTGCAGATAGCACCAGGTGCACGAGGGTGACCTCACATACAGAATCGGTAGCTGACATCCATCACACTTTGAATTTTTGGATTTCATCATTTCCTGCTCTTTCTAAGGGGATCACAGCACCTGGCCCTCACAGCTGTAGTTCATTTAGAAAGCAATTTGAAAACTGAGAAAAAAGCAAATGACATCTTGCTGCCTCAGCCTTGTCATTAAGTATAGCAGAATGGCCTTCATTTATGAGACACATGGCTAAAAATTAATATCTGTCTGTGTTTTCTAGAGCAAAGATTTCAAAACAAAGGGGTTTTCAGAGGCCAATGAATAATTAGCGTTGCGTCTTTGACAAATGGAAATTTAACCCTTGCTGGCGGCGGGACGCACAAGCCTTCATTTGCCATGTTGCAACTGTGGGTTTAGTTTTAGGCAGATTTTAATTCATTTATTTTTTTTCGTTTTTTTTCTGTGCAGTGTTTAAAATTTACATCTCAAGTTCTATTAGTGCAAAGGAGGAATGAGATTTTAGTTTTATAGTGTAGATCTGTAGACTAGGTACAATGAAAATGACAAGGACTAGACGAGGCACATGTGCTTTGTTCTGTATACAATGGCAACTCGGAGTCAAAAACGTGCAACCCACTCATATAAGTCTCTTTTTCCTTCATTTGCTAAACAAAAAGAACCTGTCAGCAGAAATTGACATAATAAAATCACTACCAGTATGTTGTCGGAAAGATTAACACCATTCAGATCACATTTTATTACATGGTTCTGGTGAAATAGCGTCATCCAGAAAATCAGCTTCAAAGTGAGATGTAAACTGGTTGTACGAAGTCAATGGGGGTCATTTACTAAGGACCCGAATCACGTTTTTCCGTCAGGTTACCCGAATATTACCGTTTTGCACCGATTTTCCCTGAATTGCCCCGGGTTTTTGGACGTGATCGGATTGTGGCGCATTGGCGCCAGCATGCACTCAATGGAAATCGGGGGGCGTGGCCGTAAGAAAACCCAACGGATTCGGAAAAAAACGCCATATTTTTTTAAAAAAAAGCGTTGTTTGACACGCACTTACCTGCACCCAGGATAGCTTGCTGAACTCCAGTGAACTCCGACGGACTTCAGCGCAGCAGCGACACCTGGTGGACATTGGGCGCAGGACCTTAGTGAATCGCCGGAAGACCCGAATCCTCTACAGAGAACACGCCACTGGATCGTGACAGGACCGAGTAAGTAAATCTGCCCCAGTGAGGTATAGAATTTAGCTATCCAGCAACCGCGCAACCACAACCAGGCTTGGCACTAGCTGTCAGACTAGGTAAGTGGTGGCAAACTCACCCTGCAACTTTCCTGATAAAGGTGAACCCACTATCAGGAACCTAACTGACGGTCCCTGAGCGACACCTACAAGATGACAGGGAAGATTTACTTTGTCTGGCAGCTGCTGGATGGTGGAGCGGACAGGTAACGGAAATACAGGTATAGGTCAGTGTTCACACTGGTAACAGAATACTAACACATGTCTAAGACAGGGAAAGCGGGATAAGACTGGGAGAGACACAACACTGAGGGACAAACCACAGATACAGACAGACAAGCGGAGTCTAACAAATCGGGTCAAAACCATGATGGCGGCAAAGATACAGAATCATATAGCAAATACAATGGTCAGGAAGCAAAGCAGAAGTCAGTACACCAAATAGCAAACAGCAAGCAAAACGCTATACACAGAGATCAGACTGAATAACAAGCAAGGTATGATGGGAATAGGCAGGTATATAAGGCAGTTCCCAGACACGCCTCCAGTACACTGTGAGAACTGTCCATCAGGCTAGTAACCCTTGCTGATCAGGGCTGAAATACAAGAAGAAGGGTGTGGCTCTATAGTCCAAACACAGAACACTAAGCCACAGTTCACACACAAATTAACAACACCTATTCAGCCCACTGCGCATAGAGGGACGTTTTGGTAAGATCGTTACATTAGCACTGAAGTCAAGCTTTCCCTGCCTCATTACATCCCCTTTGCTGTATTTGATCTTCTTATGTGCAGGAAAATCACTTAATGGTTCTCCTGATGTCTGGTGCATGATGTCCATGACAGCAAAGGGGGCATTCTTAGGTGGGAAGAGCTTGACTTCAGTGCTAAACTCTTTACCTCCATTACATCATAAGACCAATTTACGTCTAACTTCAAAGTTGATTTTCTGGATGATGCCCCCACACTGGGCCATGAAATAAACATGATCTGGAAGGACTTAATCTGCTTGACAATATACTGGTAGTGGTTTATCAGGTTACTTTCTGCTGTGAGGTTCCCTTTTACTGGCATGTTGGGTACCCAGTTTCCGGCAGCAGCAGGAGCTATTCCGTAGCTTTTTACAAATCATAGGGAACATATACAAATAAAATAATACATTATAGAGTACAGTCATATGAAACAATAGGAGTGAGGGCCCTGCCCTCTATGAGGATAAGGGGTTGACACAAGAGCTTACAGTCTATGAGGTTGAGGGGGTGACACAAGGGCTTACAGTCTATGAAGATGAGGGGGTGACACAAGAGCTTACAGTCTATGAGGATGTGGGGGTGACACAAGAGCTTACAGTCTATGAGGATGAGGGATGACACAAGAGCTTACAGTCTATAAGGATGAGGGATGACACAAGAGCTTACAGTCTATGAGGATGTGGGGGTGACACAAGAGCTTACAGTCTATGAGGATGAGGAAGTAACACAAGAGCTTACAGTCTATGAGGATGTGGGGGTGACACAAGAGCTTACAGTCTATGAGGATGAGGGGATGACACAGGAGCTTACAATCTATGAGGAGGAATAGGGCGGCACAAGAGCTTACAGTCTATGAGGATGAGGGGGTGACACAAGAGGTTACAGTCTATGAGGATGAGGGGGTGACACAAGAGCTTACAGTCTATGAGGATGAGGGGGTGACACAAGAGCTTACAATCTATGAGGATGAAGGGGTGACACAAGAGCTTACAGTCTATGAGGATGAAGGAGTGACACAAGAGCTTACAGTCTATGAGGATGTGGAAGTAACACAAGAGCTTACAGTCTATGAGAATGAGGGGGTGACACAAGAGCTTACAGTCTATGAGGATGAGGAGGGCACAAGAGCTTACAGTCTATGAGGATGAGGGGGTGACACAAGAGCTTACAGTCTATGAGGATGAGGGGGTGACACAAGAGCTTACAATCTATGAGGATGAAGGGGTGACACAAGAGCTTACAGTCTATGAGGATGAAGGAGTGACACAAGAGCTTACAGTCTATGAGGATGTGGGGGTGACACAAGAGCTTACAGTCTATGAGGAGGAATAGGGCGGCACAAGAGCTTACAGTCTATGAGGATGAGGGGGTGACACAAGAGCTTACAATCTATGAGGATGAAGGGGTGACACAAGAGCTTACAGTCTATGAGGATGAAGGAGTGACACAAGAGCTTACAGTCTATGAGGATGAGGGGGTGACACAAGAGCTTACAGTCTATGAGGATGAGGGGGTGACAAAAGAGCTTCCAGTCTATGAGGATGAGGAAGTAACAAAAGAGCTTACAGTCTATGAGAATGAGGGGGTGACACAAGAGCTTACAGTCTATGAGGATGAGGGGGTGACACAAGAGCTTACAGTCTATGAGGATGTGGGGGTGACACAAGAGCTTACAGTCTATGAGGATGAGGGGATGACACAGGAGCTTACAATCTATGAGGAGGAATAGGGCGGCACAAGAGCTTACAGTCTATGAGGATGAGGGGGTGACACAAGAGGTTACAGTCTATGAGGATGAGGGGGTGACACAAGAGCTTACAGTCTATGAGGATGAGGGGGTGACACAAGAGCTTACAATCTATGAGGATGAAGGGGTGACACAAGAGCTTACAGTCTATGAGGATGAAGGAGTGACACAAGAGCTTACAGTCTATGAGGATGTGGAAGTAACACAAGAGCTTACAGTCTATGAGAATGAGGGGGTGACACAAGAGCTTACAGTCTATGAGGATGAGGAGGGCACAAGAGCTTACAGTCTATGAGGATGAGGGGGTGACACAAGAGCTTACAGTCTATGAGGATGAGGGGGTGACACAAGAGCTTACAATCTATGAGGATGAAGGGGTGACACAAGAGCTTACAGTCTATGAGGATGAAGGAGTGACACAAGAGCTTACAGTCTATGAGGATGTGGGGGTGACACAAGAGCTTACAGTCTATGAGGAGGAATAGGGCGGCACAAGAGCTTACAGTCTATGAGGATGAGGGGGTGACACAAGAGCTTACAATCTATGAGGATGAAGGGGTGACACAAGAGCTTACAGTCTATGAGGATGAAGGAGTGACACAAGAGCTTACAGTCTATGAGGATGAGGGGGTGACACAAGAGCTTACAGTCTATGAGGATGAGGGGGTGACAAAAGAGCTTCCAGTCTATGAGGATGAGGAAGTAACAAAAGAGCTTACAGTCTATGAGAATGAGGGGGTGACACAAGAGCTTACAGTCTATGAGGATGAGGGGGTGACACAAGAGCTTACAGTCTATGAGGATGAGGGAGGGGGCACAAGAGCTTACAGTCTATGAGGATGAGGAGGTGACACAAGAGCTTACAGTCTATGAGGATGAGGGGGTGACACAAGAGCTTACAGTCTATGAGGATGAGGGGGTGACACAAGAGCTTACAATCTATGAGGATGAAGGGGTGACACAAGAGCTTACAGTCTATGAGGATGAAGGAGTGACACAAGAGCTTACAGTCTATGAGGATGAGGAGGTGACACAAGACATTACAGTCTATGAGGATGAGGGGGTGACACAAGAGCTTACAGTCTATGAGGATGAGGGGGTGACACAAGAGCTTACAGTCTATGAGGATGAGGGGGTGACACAAGAGCTTACAGTCTATGAGGATGAGGGGGTGACACAAGAGCTTACAGTCTATGAGGATGAGGGGGTGACAAAAGAGCTTCCAGTCTATGAGGATGAGGAAGTAACAAAAGAGCTTACAGTCTATGAGAATGAGGGGGTGACACAAGAGCTTACAGTCTATGAGGATGAGGGGGTGACACAAGAGCTTACAGTCTATGAGGATGAGGGAGGGGGCACAAGAGCTTACAGTCTATGAGGATGAGGAGGTGACACAAGAGCTTACAGTCTATGAGGATGAGGGGGTGACACAAGAGCTTACAGTCTATGAGGATGAGGGGGTGACACAAGAGCTTGCAATCTATGAGGATGAAGGGGTGACACAAGAGCTTACAGTCTATGAGGATGAAGGAGTGACACAAGAGCTTACAGTCTATGAGGATGAGGAGGTGACACAAGACATTACAGTCTATGAGGATGAGGGGGTGACACAAGAGCTTACAGTCTAAGAGGATGAGGGGGTGACACAAGAGCTTACTGTCTATGAGGATGAGAGGGTGACACAAGAGCTTACAGTCTATGAGGATGAGGGAGTGACACAAGAGCTAACAGTCTAAGAGGATGAGGGAGGGGGCACAAGAGCTTACAGTCTATGAGGATGAGGGTGTGACACAAGAGCTTACAATCTATGAGGATGAGGGGGTGACACAAGATCTTACAATCTATGAGGATGAGGGGGTGACACAAGAGCTTACAGTCTATGAGGATGAGGGAGTGACACAAGAGCTAACAGTCTATGAGGATGAGGAGGGCACAAGAGCTTACAGTCTATGAGGATGAGGGATGTGACACAAGAGCTTACAGTCTATGAGGATGAGGGGGTGACACAAGAGCTTACAGTCTATGAGGGTGAGGGGGTGACACAAGAGCTTACAGTCTATGAGGATGAGGGGATGACACAAGAGCTTACAGTCTATGAGGATGAGTTGATGACACAAGAGCTTACAGTCTATGAGGAGCTTACAATCTATGAGGATGAGGGGGGACACAAGAGCTTACAGTCTATGAGGATGAGGGAGTGACACAAGAAGTATAAGAGCTTGTATAATGTCCAAGGTGAAAGTGACTACAGAGAAGCCTGGAGCTTGGTATATCTGCTGTTTGCCGGATAACAGATGGGAAGAGGACACAGCTTTGATTTGTAAAGAGAGCTGATATTTCATGCAGTTAGAGAGTGTGATAGGCTGCCTAAAGAGATGTGTTTTAAGAGCAGGTTTGAAACTCTGGAGGTTGGATATTAGTCTGATAGTCCGGGGAAGGTTATTCCAGTGAATTGGTGCAGCTCAGTATAAATCCTGGAGACATGAGTGAGAGGTTTAAATTAAATTAGAGATTAATCTAAGATCACTTGCAAATCGAGGAGAGCACAGGTTGGCGGACAGACCGAAATGAGAGAAGAGAGATAGGGATGTGTAGCATTGTGAGGAGCTTTGTGGATGAGGGTTATTATTTTAAATTGTATTCAGAAGGAGACAGACAACCAGGGCAGTGACTGAATTAAACTGGAGGTATCCTTGTAGTGTTTGATCTGATATAAGATAATTTCTTTGGTGGGATAAAAATAAAATGGGTGAGTGCCGCCTCCTTTTTACCTTTCTACTTAAAAATAAAATCATCTTTTAAGAATTTAGCATATCTCCTGTAGGAAAAATAAAGTTTGTAGCCCAAAAGAAAAGTAAGAGCAGTTGAGAGAACATGTTCTAAAAATGGCCAAATCATGTTTGGTCCTGAGTCGCTCCACTGATTCCGGCAGAGTTGGAATTTTATCTCTTGTTCCCACTGTTCCTGAGCAACAGGTGTCATAATTTTTGGTAACTGTCTGTTAGGTGGAGTCAGACCATATGGTTTAGCCTCGGACCACTCATCTGCCAGAAGAGACCTTAATTAGCATACTGTGTACGTAACCCGGGTATGGAAAGGTTTTACTGAGGACTGGGAGTCTTTAACATATATATATAGGTAAGTAGAGAACTGAGAGTAAAACTGGACCCCACTACGGTCCCTGATGGTTGAGTGAGGGCAGTAAGAGCATCGATCCATTGTTAGTGCAGGATTCAAAGGTTCTAGGGGTAAGTAGATTTAGGATCATTTAGGTGTAGTTCCACTCTCTGATTGGTTGAGAGCGTTGATCTCTGTTGTGAGTAAGGACATGGATATGTTGGGTATTTCCTGGAGGTGCGCTGTTTGTTTTTCATGTTTTTACTGATTTATTAAATAAAGTTTTGGAAGATTTTATACTTTGTGGTGCCAGAACTCCTCCAATTCTTCCTTCATGGATCTGTACCGACCCTTATAGCACATTGATGAAGGTTGTTATTTGATGGCCTAAGTGTTTTGGCGATTGTTTTACTTGTATTGTGGTTATCTACACTGTATGCGCCATTTTGATCTTGTTTTAATGTTATTCTACTAAAGGTATCCCTACTTGAAACAAAACTGAAATAAGTGTATCCTCCATTGTGCCCCCAAATGATAATACAGTCCCCATAGTTTGAATCATGCCATATAATATACACTACTACTTATCAGTTTTGGGGCTCTCCAGGGCCTCCTTTTTATGGACCGGTGCCCAGAACTGGACGGCATATTCCAGGTGAGGCCGAACCAATGCCTTGTACAGTGGTAATATTACATCCCTATCACGAGAGTCCATACCACTTTTGATACATGACAAGATCCTACTGGCTTTAGAGGCAGCTGATTGACATTGCATGCTGTTATTCAATCTATGATCTACTAGTACCCCCAGGTCCTTCTCAACAAGGGACTCTCCCATATGTCTCCCAGGACATATGATGTCTATGTATTATTAGCCCCAGGTGCATAACCTTACATTTATCCACATTGAACCTCATTTACCAAGTGGATGACCAAACACTCCAAGTCACCCTGAAGCCTATGAACATCCTCCATAGACTGCATTACACTACACAGCTTGTACTACTCCCATCCTCCATAGACTGCATTACACTACACAGCTTGTACTACTCCCATCCTCCATAGACTGCATTACACTACACAGCTTGTACTACTCCAATCCTCCATAGACTGTATTACACTACACAGCTTGTACTACTCCCATCCTCCATAGACTGTATTACACTACACAGCTTGTACTACTCCCATCCTCCATAGACTGCATAACACTACACAGCTTGTACTACTCCCATCCTCCATAGACTGTATTACACTACACAGCTTGTACTACTCTCATCATCCATAGACTGTATTACACTACACAGCTTGTACTACTCCCATCCTCAATAGACTGTATTACACTACACAGCTTGTACTACTCCCATCCTCCATAGACTGTATTACACTACACAGCTTGTACTACTCCCATCCTCCATAGACTGTATTACACTACACAGCTTGTATTACTCCCATCCTCCATAGACTGCATAACACTACACAGCTTGTACTACTCCCATCATCCATAGACTGTATTACACTACACAGCTTGTACTACTCCCATCCTCCATAGACTGTATTACACTACACAGCTTGTACTACTCTCATCATCCATAGACTGTATTACACTACACAGCTTGTACTACTCCCATCCTCAATAGACTGTATTACACTACACAGCTTGTACTACTCCCATCCTCCATAGACTGCATTACACTACACAGCTTGTACTACTCCCATCCTCCATAGACTGTATTACACTACACAGCTTGTACTACTCCTATCCTCCATAGACTGCATTACACTACACAGCTTGTACTACTCCTATCCTCCATAGACTGTATTACACTACGCAGCTTGTACTACTCCCATCCTCCATAGACTGTATTACACTACACAGCTTGTACTACTCCCATCCTCCATAGACTGTATTACACTACACAGCTTGTACTACTCCCATCCTCCATAGACTGTATTACACTACACAGCTTGTACTACTCCCATCCTCCATAGACTGTATTACACTACACAGCTTGTACTACTCCCATGCTCCATAGACTGTATTACACTACACAGCTTGTACTACTCCCATGCTCCATAGACTGTATTATACTACACAGCTTGTACTACTTCCATCCTCCATAGACTGTATTACACTACACAGCTTGTACTACTCCCATCCTCCATAGACTGCATAACACTACACAGCTTGTACTACTTCCATCCTCCATAGACTGTATTATACTACACAGCTTGTACTACTCCCATCCTCCATAGACTGTATTACACTACACAGCTTGTACTACTCCCATCCTTCATAGACTGCATAACATTACACAGCTTGTACTACTCCCATCCTCCATAGGCTGTATTACACTACACAGCTTGTACTACTCTCATCCTCCATAGACTACAATACACTACACAGCTTGTACTACTCCCATCCTCCATAGACTGTATTACACTACACAGCTTGTACTACTCCCATCCTCCATAGACTGTATTACACTACACAGCTTGTACTACTCCCCTCATCCTCCATAGACTGTATTACACTACACAGCTTGTACTACTCCCATCCTCCATAGACTGTATTACACTACACAGCTTGTACTACTCCCATCCTCCATAGACTGTATTACACTACACAGCTTGTACTACTCCCCTCATCCTCCATAGACTGTATTACACTACACAGCATGTACTACTCCCATCCTCCATAGACTGTATTACACTACACAGCTTGTACTACTCCCCTCATCCTCCATAGACTGTATTACACTACACAGCTTGTACTACTCCCATCCTCCATAGACTGTATTACACTACACAGCTTGTACTACTCTCATCATCCATAGACTGTATTACACTACACAGCTTGTACTACTCCCATCCTCCATAGACTGTATTACACTACACAGCTTGTACTACTCCCATCCTCCATAGACTGTATTACACTACACAGCTTGTACTACTCCCATCCTCCATAGACTGCATAACACTACACAGCTTGTACTACTCCCATCCTCCATAGACTGTATTACACTACACAGCTTGTACTACTCTCATCATCCATAGACTGTATTACACTACACAGCTTGTACTACTCCCATCCTCAATAGACTGTATTACACTACACAGCTTGTACTACTCCCATCCTCCATAGACTGTATTACACTACACAGCTTGTACTACTCCCATCCTCCATAGACTGTATTACACTACACAGCTTGTACTACTCCCATCCTCCATAGACTGCATAACACTACACAGCTTGTACTACTCCCATCATCCATAGACTGTATTACACTACACAGCTTGTACTACTC